>NC_052148.1:154626167-155331313 GCF_902713615.1 Scyliorhinus canicula | reverse complement strand
TATAAGTTAAGTGCCAAGAAAGATTTGTGTAATACAAGTGCCAGTTAATGCCCATCTCCAACAACAGAGAATTTAACCATCGCCCGTTGACATTCACCAGCACTGAATCCCCCACTATCAACATCCTGGGGGGTTGTCATTGACGAAAAATGGAACACTATTGCTACAAGAGAAGTTAGAGGATAGGAATTTTGTGGCGGGTAGCTCACTTCTTGATACCTGAAAGCCTGTTAACCATCTAGAAGGCACAAGTCATGAGTGTGATGAATGTTCTCCATTTGCCTGGATGAGCGTAACTCCAACAACGCTCAAGAAGCTCAACCCAATTGGGCAGCATGGTAGCACAAGTGTATAGCACTGTGGCTTCACAGCTCCAGGGTCTCAGGTTCAATTCCCCGCTGGGTCATTGTCTGTGCAGAGTCTGCACGTTCTCCCCGTGTCTGCGTGGGTTTCCTCCGGGTGCTCCAGTTTCTTTTCACAGTCCAAAGACGTGCAGGTTAGGTGGATTGGCCACGGTAAATTGCCCTTAGTGACCAAAAAGGTTAGGAGGGGTTATTAGGTTACGGGGATAGGGTGGAAGTGAGGGCTTAAGTGGGTCGGTACAGACTTGATGGGCCGAATGGCCTCCTTCTGCACTGTATGTTCTATGTTCTATAACGCAGGACAAAGCAGCCTGCTTGATAGGCACCCCTTCCATAAGCACTCACTCCCTCTACCACTGGCACCAGTGTGTAACATCTACAAGATGCATTGCAGGAATTCACCAAGGTTCCTTCCACACCCATGCCCACTACCATCTTAAAGGGCAAGGGCAATATATACATTAGAACACCAATGCCTGGAAGTTCCCCTCCAAGCCACTCACCATCCTCACTTGGAAATATATTGCTGTTCCTTCACTATCGCCGGGTCAAAATTCTGCAACTCTCTCACAGCACTGTGGGTGTACCTATGCAGCATGGGCACAATGGTTCAAGGTGACAGGTCACCATCACATTCTTAAGAGCAATTAGGGATAATCAATAAATGCTGGCCTAGCCAGCAATCCACGTCCTGTAAAGTTAATTTTATAAATTTTGCACTGCACTGCACTGGAGTGTCAATCTAGAGCCTGTCCTCTGGGGACTTGAACCCTGAAAGTAAGCATGCTGCTAATGATCGCATGATTTAGCACAGCTGATTTCTGATTGGCTCCCTTAATTTGCTGCCTGGGAACCTACTAATAAATTTCTTTTACACCTTGCTGGACAATATAGAATCACAGAGGACAGAAGGCGGCCAATAGGCCCATCATACTCGTTCTTTCAAAAGGCTATCCAATAAAATCCATCCCACTGTGCGTTCCCCATAGCCCTGTACATTACTGTTTGTCAAGTATAGATTCCTGTTAATTAATTCCACTTGCAACATCTTTTCAGGCAGCACATTTCAGATTACAGCAACACTTCCTGTAAAAAGAAGTCTCCTTATTTCCCCCCTGACGATTTTCACTAATTATCTGTAATCTGTGGCTGCGTGGCAAGGAATGGTTGGCAACGTCTATTTTTCAAAGCTGGTTGAGAATCCATCTACAATACATCTCTATTTGGAGTCTGGTGGACTCTTTTGCATGGTATCTCTTGCTTTGCTAATGTTAAAGTGTTCTGCTGTAATATATTTTTAGTATGTTAGGTGGACTGGAGTTTCCGCTTGGGAGCACATGCATTTTCAGTGTAATTTGCCCAATACTGCCCAAACTAACACAAAACACTGAGTACTTTCATGCTCAAATTACATTTGGTGAAACTGGAGTTTCACTTTTCTTTCAAACATCTTCAACATAAATCGTAATATAAACCGGTCCCACCCACAAAACCAGTCATGTCTTCAGACTGAATTAATCCCATGGTGACTTCCCACTCATCATGCTTGTTTGAGGACTCTTTTTTTCCAGGTGGAATGACACTTAAAGGCATGCTTTAAAAGCTTTCCTTTTCATTATTTATTGAGGAACCGACTACTGTTCACCAATGAAACTAGCTTTTTAAAGTTATTATCAGCTATTTAAAATCAGGTTACTCACAGATGTGGGCGAGACAGATCAAAACTGCTTATTTATTGTGATAAATCCATCTTCAGCTTTATTACTAAATCTGCTCCAGGTTCAAAAAGAGGCAAAGAATAAAGCTGGTAAATACAGAGCAGACGTTTAACATTGCTGGTTGATAATTTGGGAGAAAACAAACAGTCACTTGCACAAGCGTGACTAATAACATAGAGCAAGCATGGAATTTTTAAAAGGGCAAATCATGCTTGCCTGACATGATTGAGTGTTTTGATGAGATTCCAGAGAGGGTGGGTGAGGGCAGTATAGTTGATGTGTGTGTGGATTTTCAAAAGAGCTTTGATAAACATAATAAATAGGGACAGGAGTAGGCCATATGATCCCTCAAGCTTCCACCGTCATTTAATATGATCCACAGCCCAACTCTACCTTCTTGCCCGATCCCCGTATGCCTTAAGCCCTTAAGAGCCCAAAATCTATGTATCTCAGCCTTAAAAATAGAGTTGTTTTGTTGTAAATAGATCACCTATCATTCATCTGAACTCCAGGAGTATGGGCCCATCCTAGTCAATCTCTCCTTATACGGCAATACTCTCATCCCAGCAATCAATATAGTGAAGCATAGTTGCAGCCCCTCCTTCAGTAGAGAGATCAAAACTGTCCGCAGTATTCCAGGTGTGGTCTCACCAAACCCATGCACAATTGCTGCAGGATTTCAAGGGCTGGATATTTGGTTGCCCTAGATGCTCTTTGGACATGAGGATCTTAATTTGCAACCAGCCCAGTGCCAGCACACATCAAAGTGGGCAGTTAACTTGGTGCATCCACTTCAAATTAATTACTATAGCATCTGCCCAAGCAGGGTCCACAATGCAATCTTCTTAGTACTGAATGTACTCAGTAACATTGTTCAAAAACACCAGTCAGTCTCCACATCATCTGTTATTTAAATGATGTCAAAGTGATCACCAGGGCAAAGAGAGGGTTCCAAGGTGACAAATCTGGCAATGGAGATAATTATGGTGGATTGGGCAGACAAAGAGAGAAGCCATAGTTTAGGGTAGGCCTGGATGACCATCAACAGAAGGGAATGGGAGCTGTCGGCCGTGAAAGTCAACTCCCAGAGTCTCAGCTGAGCATCTACCAGCAGTGCCACAGAAAGCCTATTGACCTTGTATGACTGGTTAATGTCCATGATTGCATCTTTGCATGACAACCCCTATCCACCATAGTACCAGCCTCTCCTGCTGCTTAATGAACTGCAGCCCCATCAATCAGCTAGGACCAATTTCTGACAATCAAGACATATACCGGTGTGGCACAGTGATTAGCACTGCTGCCTCACAGCTCCAGGGACCCGGTTTCAATTGCAGCTTTGGGTAACTGTGTGGAGTTTGCACTTTCACCCTGTGTCTGCGTGGGTTTCCTTTGGGTGTTCCGGTTTCCTCCCACAGTCCAAAGATGTGTAGGTTAGGTGGATTGGCCATGCTAAATTGCCCCTTAGTATCCAAAAGGTTAGGTGGAGTTACTGGGTTACGGGGATAGGGTGGAGATCTTGGTCTAAGTAGGGTGCTCTTTCAGAGGTTCGGAGTAGACTTGATGGGCCAAATGGCTTCCTTCTGCAAAGAACAAAGAACTATACAGCACAGGAACAGGCCCTTAGGCCTTCCAAGCCTGCACTGGTCACAATACCAATCTTGGTAAAAACCCTCAGCACTTCCTTGAGCCGTATCCCTCTATTCTCATCCTATACATGTATTTGTCATAATGCCTTTTGAACAGCATTACTGTATCTGCTTCCACAATCTCCCATGACAACGCGTTCCAGGCACTCACCACCATCTGTGTAAAAAACATGCCTCACACGTCTGCTTTAAACTTTGCTCATGGACCTTAAACCTATGCCCCCTTGTGACTGACCACCCTGGGAAAGAGTGCCTGCCCATCCACTCTATCCATGCCCCTTGTTGACTTCTATGAGGTTACCGCTCAATCTCCGCCATTCTAATGAAAACAATCCGAGTCTATTCAGCCTCTACGCATAGCTAACATTCTCCAGACCAGCAACATCCTGGTAAACTTCCTCTGTACCCTCTTGAAACCATTCACATCCTTCTGGTAATGTGCCAACCAGAATTGTGCGCAATATTCCAAGTGCGACCTTCCCAAGGTTCTATACAACTGTAGCATGACTTGCCAGTTTTTATACACGATGCCCCGTCCACTGAAGGCAAGTATTCCTTGTCAAGTATTCCTAGTCAAGTATTCCTAGTCAAGTATCCTTGACTACCTTATCCACTTGTGTTGCCATATTCATAGATCTGTGCACCTGCACGTCCAGATCTCTCTAACTTTCTATATTCCTAAGAGTTTTGCCATTTCCGGTATATTTCCCCTCTTATGGTTAGACTTACCAAAATGCATTACCTCACACGTGTTTGGATTAAACTCCATTTTCCATTTCTCTGCCGAAATCTCCAGTTGTATCTTCTGACAATCCTCGACACTATCTGCCACTCTACCATCCTTGGTGTCATCCGCGAACTTACTAATCAGACCAGCTACATTTTCCTCCAGATCATTTATGCACTGTAGGGATTCTGTGCCTAATCTCCACTTTACCCCCAAATGCATAACAGCACTGCCAGCCTCACATTCACATCTCGCTGCCTTCACATACCTCCAGCACATCACCCAAAGGCAGTACAACAATATCATTGACATTCTTCCTGCCCTCTTGCAGGACAAGTTGGCAAAATATAGCAGGGAATAGAACAGGACTGATGGGGAACATGGAGATTACATCTCCTGAGCCCCAGAAGGAATTGCTCCCAGTATCATGTTGCCAACTGTGACAAAGCCCATGGCATCCAATTTTTCAAGAATATTGTGGTTGGCTATATATTCCCATCTAATGCCCCTCTTTGAATCCCAGCTCACCCTCATTCTGCTACCTGGCATGATGAGCAAACCACTGATGGTGGTTTCTTGCTTGGACCTCTTGATGATGGACCTCTTGCTTACCACACTAAGCTCCTTGCTTCACACCAAACTTCCCCTTCTTATTTCTTGCTTTCAGACACCCAAGAATCGCTGCCTGCCCAGCCATATCAGTCCCAGGAGGAAGATAGAGAGTAGTAGCACAACATTAATGAAGAAGCCTGTCACTTGGCGCAACACTTTCAGTCAACAGCTCAACGCAGGGGTAAAGCATAGATCACTTCGCTGCTCAACGGAGAGTGTGGTCAGAGATGGTTCTACTGCAGAGGGCTCAGATAAAGACCTCAATGGTGAGGCTTGCAGGAGATCAATGATGGATATACACACTGGGTGCATTAGCTTGCCTGCATTATCTTGCCAGAGCATCCCATCACTGTCAAGGAGTTTGGAAGAGTCCAGATGTAAGTTGACAGACAGCATGGCGTGGTATTATCAAAAATGTAAGAACTGCAAGGGTTAATGAAATGTCTAGATCAGCCAGTAGAGGGAGCTGGAGTTACAAGTGTATAAGACATTGATGCTAAGCCTTGTGGTGGAGAGTAGTGAAGGAGTTAGCTAGAGTACAGACTGAAGGAAAGATGGCGTGAGTAAGAGCAGATCATAGTTTATAAAAGTGTAGAGATTAGTTGTAGGTGGGTCTAGATTATATGTGAATTATTAACTGTGTATTATTTAGGAGTATGAGTTGAATCTAAATGAGTAGTGTTAATAAATGTATAGCTTTGTTCAAGTTAAAGCTATTTTGTGGTCTTTGTGAATACTACACCAACCATCCTGAGTTTAGCAACACAAAGAACACTACACATAGCACAGAGTTCTCTTTCTCCACAGCCTCTGCACCATTTCCACGTTGTGCTTCAGGCCTGTAGTTATTGCCCTGATGTCCACAGAAATGATGCACCCACCCAGTTAGTATCCCTGGCAGGATGCAGCAGCACACTTTGGCAAATACAGAAACTTACCACAACATCTCCAGAACACCACAGAAAAGATTTCCTAAAAAGCTGCAAGGATGCGAGATTAAAGTGACTGGGAGAAGCTGGGCCCCTTCTCCTTCGAGCAGAGAAGGCTAAGATAAGATTTGATAGAGGTGTTTAAAATGATGAACAGTTTAGAGTAAATAAAGAGAAGGTGTTCCTCATGGCTGAAGGTTCGATAACCACAGGGCACAGATGTACTCAGATTGATGAAAGAAAGAGTGAGTGCGACTAATTGGAGTGTTCTTGGATTGGATTTGTTTATTGTCACGTGTACCGAGGTACAGTGAAAAGTATTTTTCTGCAAGCAGCTCAACAGATCATTCAGTACATGGGAAGAAAAGGGAATTAAACAAAATTCAAGAAAATACAAGAAAATGCATAATAGGGCAACACAAGATATACAATGTAACTACATAAGTATTGGCATCGGTTGAAGCATACAGGGTGTAGTGTTAATGAGGTCAGTCAATAAGAGGGTCATTTAGAAGTCTGGTGACAGTGGGGAAGAAGCTGTTTTTGAGTCTATGCGTGCGTGTTCTCAGACTTCTGAATCTCCTGCCCAATGGAAGAAGTTGGAAAAGTGAGTAAGCCGGCTGGGAGGGATCCTTGATTATGCTGCCCGCTTTCCCCAGGCAGCGGGAGGTGTAGATGGAATCCATGGATGGGAGGCAGGTTTGTGTGATGGACTGGGCGGTATTCACGACTCTCTGAAGTTCCTTGCAGTCCTGGGCCGAGCAGTTGCCATACCAGGCTGTGATGCAGCCCGATAGGATGCTCTCTGTAGTGCATCTGTAAAAGTTGGTAAGGGTTAATGTGGACATGCCGAATTTCCTTAGTTTCCTGAGGAAGTATAGGCGCTGTTGTGCTTTCTTGGTGATAGCGTCGACGTGGATGGACCAGGACAGATTTTTGGTTATGTGCACCCCTAGGAATTTGAAAGAACCGGTTCAGATTTGATGGGCTGAATGGCCCCCTACTGTGCTGAACTATTCTATGAACATCAGAAATCGGAGCTGGAATAGGCCATTCGGCCCTTCAAGTCTGCTCCGCCATTCAATAAGGTCCTAGTTGATCTGATTGTGCCTTTCCTGCCCGCCTCCCCAAAATGATTTTATGTTATCACTCTTAATTATAACAATGAATTTTGAGTAATGCAAAGCTTGTTGAACAAAAAACAATCACCTGTAAAATACTGCACAATTTCTTTGTTCCATGGTAACCTTTATGGGAGGGACTCTCCATTTCAGAGACTAAGTGCTGGCACCGGGACTGAATCGCGGGTGTTCTACAGCCCCAATAGCGGTGTCAGTCCCAGAGCAATTCAGGACATGCTAATAGGCCATCACTTGCGCCACATGGAACTAGCCGGCATTGAATTTGTTGTGGTCGGGTTTGCCACTGGAGAGCCTGAGAATTTGGAGATGTATATAAACACTCCACTCCCCACACACACACACCCATTCCAAATAAGAAGATACCACACCAGAGAGTGGCCTGAGTTTCCCAACATGGAGATGGAGACAATGCTGGATGCTGTGGCGGAGAGGCGGGATACTCTGTTCCCTGGGGTGGGAAGGAGGCTGCCACCCGCATATGTCAACTGGGTCTGGGCACAGGTGGCAGAGGCCGAGGGCCACACTGCCAGGTCCGAGCAACATTGCTGGAAGAAGCTGCACAACCTCCTTAGCGTGGCCAGGGTGAGTCATTGTGCCCCTGGCACCAACCCCCGCCCCATGCTTCTCACACATCACACCCCTCCCCACTCTCATGTGGCCTCCACCAGGCGGACTGATAGGTAGCATTGGGTGAGGAAGGGTAACCCCTCATGCTTGCAGGGTGAGGCACCACCACCGGCTCCAACACAAGTTCCACACACGCGCAGCCTCTCCCCACCTAGATGGCTATCAAATCCCACCTGCCTTCAGGTCACTCACACCCAACATGCAGCACATGCCAACACTCATACTGCCTGCCATGACCAGATGGCCTGCACATGCAGGCTACTGGACGCAGCCCCCCTGTGCTTCCCGCGTCGAAGTGTCTCACACTCTGAATTATCTGTCCCCCCAGGACAAGGTGTCTCACAACCACAGGGAGAGAGAGAAGACCAGAGGAGGGCAGCTGGACCTGCGGCCCCTCACTGTAGCAGTGCATAGGGCGATAGAACTGGTCGGTGGGGTTAGAGAGTGGGCAGTCGCCGAGGCGGAGGTCGGCATCGGAGACACAAGTGAGCCCCTAATGAAATGCGATGTTCCAATGGCACATATGTCACCCCAACCCCCCCCCCCCCCCCCCCCCCCCGCCCCCCCGGCAACCCTAAGCCTTATCTGATGATGAGATGAGACCTGCTGGTGATGTGCTGCACCCCCGCGACACTCCGGAGCACATATCCGGGGAAGACACCATTCTTTCGTCACTGTTATCATCAACACCTTCCACCATCCCAGGGGCACTTACCTCGGTTGGGCACGTTAGTGAAGAGGCTCCAGGGGCACTATCTGGTGTGCACTACACACATGCAGCTGCACATCAGGTGGAGGTAGGAACCACTGAGGATGCGGGAGGTCGGCGGGTGGCCTGACTCCAGGGACCAGCTGCCGTCCAGACATTGGCGTCTGGAAAGGGCAGTTCCATCATTGTTGGAGATGCACGTGCAGAACCAGGGATCACAGGAAGGGCTGTCAGCATTCAGCCAATGCTTGCAGGTGCAGTTGGAGGAGTCAAAGAGCCTGCAGGGGCAGGAGGTAGTGCAATCATGCGTGCCACCAAGGCCAACACCGCTTGGGTGGCAACTTCAGTGGAGGCCTTGGGTGTGAAGGTGTTTGCCATGGCTCAAGATGTTCAAGGCCTGGGGAGCTCTGTGCAGGCTGCGCCAAGGCCCAGGATAGGAAAGCCATATCACGGGCAGCCATATACCATAGCAACATGAACATTGCAGCAATGTTCCAGAGCTTGGCCCAGTCAGACGGGTCATGACTACGAGGGCATTGTCCTGGTGCTGGCTGACCTGAGCCAGTCCCAAAGGGACCTAACATGGTTTCTGAGTGGTATGGCACAGTCCCAGAGGGACAGGGCACAGTCCTTGTGCTCCGTGGCTGCGAACATGGAGGCCTGGAAAATGCGAGATAAGGCCTCCAGGATTGACAACATCAGGTGGTGGGAGAACCCCCCAGAGTTTGTTCTAGTTGCACCCCTATCCCAAGAAGTTATCCGGGGGTTATCGGGAACTCCAAGGGAGGAGGAAGTGATGGAGTCTGTGCCGATGAGCCCTGCACCCCTGACATCAAAAGACTGCCGGTCCTCCAGAGGACGGCCGCCAAAGGGCACCCAGGTCACAGAGCGAAATATGTAGCAGGCTGCCTCCAAATCCAATGTACCACCCGGGGGATCCGTTAAAAGGAGCTTCCCCCTAGATCTGGGGCATTCAGCGATGGTGCGGATTCCTGCTGTCCGGGCAACCTGGTGGGCCTGGCACTGGGGGAGCCTCTGATCCTGCCACCATCCCTGTCGGCAGGGGTGTCTGGTGCTAGCCATGCCAGTGGCACGCTCTACGGCCCCTGTCCTGTACCCTCCTGTGAAGTCCACAGTGGGTGGACAATCTGCTGCCCCACCAGCAGGGTAGTGGCAGGTTGTGGGGAGTGGGTCAGACATTGTGCCACCAATTGGCACCATGCTTGGTGGCATATGTGTAGGCAGGGCCCACTGGTAGAGCTCTGCCATGGGCGTGGGCATCTGTTAGGATCGTAGCTGTGGTGTGCTGTGTGTCCTTTGTTAGGGCACATAAGGCTAGAAAGTTAGACACCAGTTACGTTGGCACAGGTGAAGCCCCACATAGGTTAGCGGTAGGGGCTAGGGCACAATACTTGTATATATCACAAAAAACACCTGTTACCAACGTTCTGAACTGCCTCGGTCCTCTATCCAAAGGGTGAGAGGGATGTGCTGAGCCGGGAATAGAGGATATGCTGTGTGTGTGGGGTGGGGTAGAGGAAAGCCTGTGGTGTGGGGCGCAGGTGTTGGAGGTGGACATGGGTCAGGGCCCCCGGTAGTCAAAGGGTACACCCGGGGTCACCCTCGGAGATGGCAGGGTACGGGACCAGATATGTTGAGGTGCCATGTGGGAGGGCCTACCCACTGAATGACCCACCATGGCACACCGCCCTAGTGCCCAACTCTGCACCCACCCCCTGGACCCCATCCCCCTCCTGCACCCTGGACTCCGTACCCACCCCTGCCACCCCGGGGGTTCGATAGGACCATGAGATAGAATGGCCAGCACGCGTGCAGGGATCACCCGGGCGGACGTGGAAATTGCTACCGAGGGCAGGAGTCAGACTTTGTCAAACGATGCGGAGTACCAGAGCTCATCGTGTGAACGGGTCTTCGAACCTGGAGGCGATCAGATTGTCCCATGAGTTCTAGCCCTGCCCAGATGTTGTGCGGCCTCCTGTGCCAGCCCAGGTCCCATGTCCTGCCAATACTGGCTCTTCTCTACATCCTCCTTATTGGACAAGGCCTGGTACGCATCCACGTCCTCCAGCACACTGCCCCATTGCTGCGCAAAGTTGTGGGGGCGCAGCAGGCCACTACGATATGGGAGACCGTCCTAGGTCCATACTGGAGACACCCACCAGTGTGGTCCAGGCACCTGAACTGCATCTTCAGGACACCAATGGACCGGTCGATCATGCTTCTGGTCGCAGAATGTGCATCGTTGTCGTGGATCTCCGCCTGCGCCTGTGGCCTCTGGATAGGCATCATCAGCCACGACTGCAGCAGGTAATCCCTGCCGACCAAGGTGCAACCCCTCATCCGGGGGGAGTGGGGGGGTTTTCAATGTGTCAGGCAGCGTCGAATGTGCTAGGATGCACGGCGGCACAGTGGCTAGCACTGCTGCTTCAAGGCACCGAGGTCCAAGGTTCGATCCCGGCTCTGGGTCACTGGCCGTGTGGAGTTTGCACATTCTCCCCGTGTCTGCGTGGGTTTCACCCCCACAACCCAAAGATGTGCAGATAGGTGGATTGGCCACGCTAAATTGCCCCTTAATTGAAAATAATGAATTGGGTACTCTAAATTTTAAAAAAAGGGTGTGCTAGTATGAAGGCATTGTGCACGTTGCACGGGTACAGGGCGCAGATGTGCATGATGTGCAGCTGGTGGTCACACACCAACTGCGCATTGAGGGAGTGGAATTCCTTTTGGTTTGTGAAGAGCACCCCATCATGAGGCGGTGCTCATAAGGGGACATGCAACCCGTCGATCACCCCCTGGACCTGGGGCATTCAGCAATGGTGCGGATTCCTGCTGTCCGGGCAACCTGGTGGGCCTGGCACTGGGGGGGGCCTCTGATCCTGCCACCATCCCTGTTGGCAGGGGTGTCTGGTGCTAGCCATGCCAGTGGCAGGCTCTACGGCCCCTGTCCTGTACCCTCCTGTGAAGTCCACAGTGGGTGGACAATCTGCTGCCCCACCAGCAGGGTACCGGCAGGTTTATAGATAGAATTTACAGTGCAGAAGGAGGCCTTTCGGCCCATCGAGTCTGCACTGGCTCTTGGAAAGAGCACCCTACCCAAGCCCACACCCCCACCCTATACCCATAACTCAGTTACCCCACCCAACACTAAGGGCAATTTTGGACACTAACGGCAATTTAGCATGGCCAATCCACTTAACCTGCACATCTTTGGACTGTGGGAGCACCCGGAGGAAACCCACGCACACACGGGGAGAATGTGCAGACTCCACACAGACAGTGACCCAAGCCGGGAATCGAACCTGGGACCCTGGAGCTGTGAAGCATTTGTGCTAACCACAATGCTACCGTGCTGGTTGTGGGGAGTGGGTCGGACATTGTGCCACCAATCAGCGCCATGCTTGGTGGCAAGTGTGTAGACAGGGCCCACCTGTAGAGCTCTGCCATGGGCGTGGGCATCTGTTAGGATCGTAGCTGTGGTGTGCTGTGTGTCCTTTGTCAGGCACACCAGTTGTGTCTAATTGTCTGAGTGCAGGATGGATGGGAGCAGGGGTGCAGTGGGCAGGCAAGGCCTGGTGACTGCCGGTCTTCCTGCAAGGTGGACAAGCTGAGGGTTTCACTGGTGGGACGTCTGCCCTTCAAGGGGCACTGTGCCAGGGAGGGTGGCCCACGGTGCATGTGTCCACAAGTCGAGTGCACCGGGGTGTGCCAACAGCTGGGGCAGAATTCTTCGACCCCCGCAGGGTCGGGGAATCGCCCAGGGCCGGTGTAAATCCCGCCCCTGCCGTGGCCGGAATTCTCCACCACCCGGGAATCGGCGGGACCGGGAATCACGTCCCGCCGATCGGCGTGCCCCCCGCGGCGATTCTCTGGCCCGCGATGGGCCGAAGTCCCGCCGCTGACAGTCCAATCCCGCAATGTGATTTAAACCACCTCTGGTGCCGGTGGGATTGGTGGTGTGAGCGGGCCCCCAGGGGCCTGGGGGGGGGGGGGGCCACGGGGCGATCGGACCCCGGGGGGGTAACCCCACGGTGGCCTGGCCCGTGATTGGTGCCCACCGATCGGCGGGCGGGCCAGTGCCGTGGGGGCACTCTTTTTCTTCCGCCTCTGCCACGGCCTCCACCATGGCGGAGGCGGAAGAGACCTCCTTACCGCGCATGCGCTGGTGGTGACATCAGCGGCCGCTGACGCACCGGCGCATGCGCGGACCGGCGAAGGCCTTTCGGCCAGCCCTGACGCCAGGCGGCGTAGCACCAAAGGCCGTTGGCGCCAGTTTTGGCGCGGCTGGCGGAGCGGAAACGACTCCGGCGCGGGCCTAGCCCCTAAAGGTGCAGAGAATTCTGCACCTTTGAGGAGGCCCGACGCCGGAGTGGTTAGCGCCACTAAGCTACGCCGGGACCCCCTGCCTCTCCGGGTAGGGGAGAATCCCGGCCCAGGTGAGCCATGGACTGTCTGGGTCAGACCCATCCCGTTGATGGGTCGGATGGGGTCTGTGGGCTTCTAGTGTGGTAATCTGGGGGATGGGGGGCACCCAAATGGCTGGTGGCACTCTGCACATCTACAGGACACAATGTGGTGCACAGCCAGATGGCTGCCATGCAGGCTGCGGCAATGGCGGCCTGGACACCCCGGTCCAGGGGGGCACACCGACCCCATGCCCATCTCCTGGTCACCCCTGCCACTCCTCGCGGCCCTGGCAGACATCTTCCCAACCAGTGGCACAACTGACGGCCCACCATTGCACCTTTGGTAACTTGTTTTATCTCCTCTCTCCCCCTCATTAGACATGGCACCTGTTTTCGATTTTAAATACCACAAGTGAACCTGGTGAAGGCGGAGCATGGTTGGAGGCTGGAGAATACAGGGTCGGGCCCTGTAATAATATAATATTGGCCATTACTGTCTAATTTGCATTCCTGTACTGGTGCGCACATAGAACACTTTCACGCCGCGGAGCATGGAGTTCCTTTGGCACTGACCTCAATATTTGGGTGAGGCTCAATTCTCCGCCTGATCGCGATTCGCGATCCGGGCGTCATTGGACGGAGAATCTCGCCCTATATACAGTGATACGCAAATAAATTTGAACAGGGACTTCAGCAAAAAAACAGACTTCGGAAAATGTGAATAATTTTGATCATAACTTGCACCCAGATCATTGGTTGTGTCCAAAGAGAAAACTCTTTGCCCTAATGTTTAGTAACAGGAAATCGTGATAATTTTCACTTTTAACACAGGAACCTAAGGAGGTCCTTTGAGATCACATCAGATTTAAATTATTATTCTTTGATAAATACATTTCCCGTAATACATCATGTCAGTCCCTTGTTTAAACATGTTGGAATTCAGTGATGTCTAATGCAATATACTTTGTGGTTGGGTCATTAACAGAGACATTCTCTAACACATTCCATACAGCATATGTTTTTTGTAAAGCTCGGTGTTGCACAGTGACTCTTCTGATGACTAATTTGATTAATAAAATGAGTGGTATTAGCCTCCGTCATAGATTCCATTTTTGATCCAAGCTAATTTACTCAGTGACGTGGTGAGTATCATGCTTTTATAATCATATAATACCTTGAGCTTATTTACTGTACAAGGCATAAGGCACCAATCACTCATTCTTCTGCCTCGTGCGAAAGTCCAGCTCCTCCAAGCGGTCTTGCAACTTTTTGTGAAGGGCCTCGTGCATCTCCACCTTCCCCACGAGGACCACGGCCTCCTCCTCCCGATCAGCGGCCTGCTGCTGCAACTCCTGAATGGCCGCCCCTTGGGCTGTCTGGGTCTCCAGCAGCTTGTTGGTAGTCACATTCAGGGAGTCCAGCAAAACAGCGCAGAAGGGCAGCTTGCTGCTCCTGCGCCCACTGCCACCAATTCTCGGGTGCTCCGCCGGCCGCCATTTTGTCCTCCTTCCCCCGTTTTTTCTGGGGAGCTGCTGCAGCCTTTTTCTTTGCCCCACTCCGGGTGCGCACCATAAATTTCGGGGAATGTTCCTCCAAACACCTTCCCCCACCGGGAATCGTCGAAATAGCGCCGTTTTTCCCACTGTTATTCCCACAACAGCGATATCATACCAAATAGTAATAGAATGTGGAGGAAGAAATTGCAAAACAGATTATGGATAGGTGTGGAGGTCTGAGGGTAGTTGTCATGGGTGACTTTAACTTTCCAAATATTGATTGGAACCCCTATAGGTCGAACAGTTTGGATGGGGCAGTTTTTGTACAGTGTGTGCAGGAGGGTTTCCTGACATATATGTGGATAGGCCGACAAGAGAGGGGGGGGGGGGGGGGGGCACATTGGATTTGGTACTGAGTAATGAACTGGACCAAGTGTAAGATTTGTTTGTGGGAGAGCACTTTGAAGATAGTGGCCACAATTCGGTGTCTTTCACTATTGCAATGGAGAGGGATAGGGCCATACAGCAGGGTAAGGTTTATAATTGGGGGAGGCAAAATTATGATGAGATTAGGCAATAATTAGGGAGGTATGTCCCTGTCAGGCAGGAAGGAAATGGCCGTGTGAGGGAACCATGGTTCACAAAAGAGGTTGAATGTCTTGTCAAGAGGAAAAAGGAAGAGTATGTAAGGATGAGAAAACAAGGTTCAGTTGGGTCGCATGAGGGTTACAAGGTAGCAAGGAATGAGCTAAAAAAAAGGGCTTAGGAGAGCTAGGAGGGGGCATGAGAAGTCCTTGGCGGGTCGGATCAAGGAAAACCCCAAGGCTTTTTACTCTTATATGAGAAATAAAAGAATGACCAGGGTGAGGGTAGGGCCAGGCAAGGATAGTAGTGGGAATAGTAGTCTTTCACCATCACCAATCACCATGCTGTGCAATTAGAATGATATAATACCTGTGGTTTATTGACTGTACAATACACAAGGCACCAATTGTTCAAAAGGGATTGGCTAAAAACATGAATTCATTTATTAAGACTGGGAAATGAAAACAGTTATCTATAGGTATAAAGTTTGATGGCAACAGAGCTGAATCTGTGCTCTGCTCAAAGCACAAGTGAAACCAAGACAGGATCACATGACACACTTCCCTTCCAGTGATTTCTTGCGGATATCCCTTAAAGGCATATTACAACAAAAGCGATCACGACAATTAACTTCAATGTTCAAATATAACTTCAGATACAATTATGAACAGAGAAGTCAGCTAATATTCTACACCCTGTTTTTTTTGTCATGTTCTATGTCTATCAAGAACATAAGAAATAGGAGCAGTAATAGGTCATACAGCTGCTTGAGCCTGCTCTGCCTTTCCATAAGATCATGGCTGAACTACTTTAACATACTTTCTCATCCTATTCCCATATCCTTTTGGCTATCTTACTGCCTAAGAATTGACAGCTGGAATAGAGAATTCCACAGCTTTTCAAACCTCTACTTAATTTGCCTTCCGCTAATCATGAAACAATGACCACAGTCAGTGGAAATAATATTTCACCATCTACCCTGCCAAGCCCTCTGAAGAATTTTATATGTTTCAGTGAAATCACCTCTCTTTCAAGTTGCAGAGATTATAGACCCTTTCTACTCAAATTCTCCTTATACATGTCTATGTTACAACAGAGACTGCACATTTTTTTATTTATTGGACATTCAACATTTAAGAAGTATTTAGATGTTCACTTGCAATGCTAAGGCAAACAAGGCTATGGGCCAAGAGTTGCAAATGGGATTAGGATAGATAGGCGTTTTGTTTTGATCGGCGCAGACGCAATGGCTGAAGCGCTGTCCTGTGTTGTAGACCTCTACGGCTCTATGAGGTGGGTTTTGTTGGCTGGGCCAGCATTTGTTGCCCATCCCTAACTGCCCTTGGATGGAATGACCTGCTTGGCCATTTCAGAAGGCATTGAATCACAGCCTGCAGTCAACCACATTGCCGTGGGTCTGGAGTTACCTGACAGCCAGACCAGCTAAGGGTGGCAGATATCCTTGAACCAGATGAGTTTTTTTGACAACAGTCAAAAATGGTTTCATGGTTATCATTGGACTTTTAATTCCAGAAGTTTTATTTAATTCAAATTTCACCATCTGCCTTGGCGGTGGGTGTGGGAGGGGAGGGGGGCAAGTTTAACACAGGTGCCAGTTTGCCAGAAGATGAGGTTTTATTGCAGATCACTCACATGAGCACTTTGCTCAGGCAGCCTACAAAAGAAGACTGTTATGTAAGCATAATAAAATATTTGGCATATTGGGAAGCCTGGTTCAGAGCCTGCAATGTCAAGGAGCATGGAGAAGTTCATGTGCCAATAAAAGTTTGCACATAAAAACCATTATTTCCAACATGGAAATGGTGGCCATCGCCATCAATTGATTTTCAGACCGAAACGTGAACAGTGTTTGATGGCCAGTGATTCTGCTACCTATGAAGCATAAGCAGCAATTACAAAATGTCTGAATGCTGCAGTGGAAACTCAGACACGCAAGCTCAGGATGTGCAATAGTACCATCTAGTGACCATTCACGTGTAAGAATAAACATATCAAACCAGTCTCTTTTACCAGCTTTCCATGTTGTACATTTGAGCAATGTGTTGTCAGGGAAAGATAGTTTTGTGACCGGGATAGGATTGCAAATTCCCTCGTCGAAACATTTTGGGCTGGAGGGGTTTTTAACTAACCAAACGAGGGACTTGTGAATGTTCTATGTTGGAGGCTAAGATCCAGTCTAAAAATTGGATGCATATTTGAATGGATTGTCCTTCCAGGATGGCTGCGTCTTTGTGAATTATTGGGCAGCTTGCAAGAGTACTGCTGTGGGTGAGAGTCTTTCAGTGCATTTGTATAGCGGCTAGAGAAGTTTTTTCACTGAAGATCCTGATGATCCAGCTGTCAACCAGGCAGTGTGAGGAAGGAAAAGGGCAATATTTCTGACCAAAGTAAGCCGAGACGTTTATTAGATATAAAGAATTTGCTTACGCCAGCAAAGTCACTGATGGACATTTTGATTAAGTTTGAGCTGCACTACAATCCCAAGCCTTTGTTGATTGCAAAAAGCTACTGTTTTGGAATAAGGAATCAGCCCCCCAAAGAGGACGTTGAGCAGTTTATTGTGGCCTTGAAAAAGCTGTCAATTCATTGCAATTTTGGAGATTTTCCAGTCCAGTGGGAGCATTGCATGACATTTGTTTGCAGCTTAGAAAGTGATGACATTCAAAGTTAATGACATTGTTGAAGTTGACTTTTGACATAACGTATCAAACAGCACTGTGCATGGACATGGGAACTTAAGTTAGAGTTAACAACCATCAGTTAGTCAGTCGCCTGCTTAGGTCACCTGAGGAAGAAGCAGTGCTCCGAAAGCTAGTGTTTGAAACAAGCATGTTGGACTTTAACCTGGTGTTGTAAGACTTCTTACTAGGTAAATAAACTGCCGATGAGTCAGCATGATCAATGTTTAAAGTTGCCCATCTTGTGGTGAAGGGTAAAAATCTAGGCTTGTTAGGAACAAAATGGTTAGCACCACTTAGGTTAAATTCGAATAAGCTGTTTTGTTCTGAAACAAAATTTGCATCACAAGACAATGCAATCGACAAGTACCCCAAGTTCTTTCGTGAAACTAGCGAACCGATTTGAAGGTCCAATTAAGGCTAACATACAAGTACCAAAGAACGCAAGGCCAATTCATTGTAGGCTGCACCTATTATCTTTTGATATTATCTATTGAGACTGATAACATTGGGCAGGATTCTCTATCCTGCCGCACCAGCAAACGACCCCCCCCCCCCCCCCCCCCCCCCCCACCGCCGGCTGCGGGAATCTCCATCCCGCCAACCGGCCAATGGGATTTCCCATTGTGGGCAGCCCCAGGTTGTCGGGAAATCCCCGGGCCTGGGTGCATTGCCGGGGTAACAGAAAATCCTAACGGCGGAGAATCCAACCCATTATCTCTGAGGTGGATCAGAGTAATTGGGCTACTCCCATAGCAGTAGTACGAAAGTCACATGGTAGTGTAAGAACATGTCGTGATTTTAAGGTAAGTGCAAATCATACACCAGAATGTAATCATAGAATTGCAGATTCACTGCAGTGCAGAAGGAGGCCAATCGACCCATCAAGTTATCACCTACCCTCCAAAAGAGCACCCTAACCCAGGTCTCCTCCCCGCTCTATCCCCATAACTCCACCTACCCTTTGGACACTAACTTGCAATTGATCATGGCAAATCCACCTAAAGTGCACATTTTTGGAACGTGGGAGGAAACTGGAGCACCTGGAAGAAACCCATGCAGACACTGGGAGAACATGCAAACTCCACATAGACGGTGACCCAAGGTTGGAATTGAACCCGGGTCCCTGGCACTGTGAGGCAGCAGTGCTAACCACTGTGCCATAATGCCACCCTTAATCGATCTGAAACTTTGCCAAATGGGGAGGATTTGTTCACAATTTGGCCAGGAGGCCAGAATTTTACAAAGTTAGATCTGACAGAAGCCTATCTGCAACTTAAGTTTGAAGATGAGTTGACGTGTTCTTCACTTTTAATATACACGTGTCCACTTTACTTTCATTGGCTGCCAATTGATGTTTCTTCAGCTCCAGCATGAATCAAATTTTGCAAGGAATTCAGGAAGTAGTGCGCTATTTGGATGATATATTTATTTCAGCTTCAAACTGCAATTTTTGGTATATTTAGACTGTTATAAAATACTTAATGAATTTGCACAGGTAAATGAAACAGGAGCTTTCTTGGAACACATCTTAACTGCTCTGGCTTACATCTTCCACGAGTTATATGAGAGACCAAATCATGTGGTGTTGCATCCTTTCCTGTTATGATGTACACAGTAGGGCAGCACGGTGGCGCAGTGAGTAGCACTGCTGCCTCACGGCGCCGAGGTCCCAGGTTCGATCCCGGCTCTGGGTCACTGTCCGTGTGGAGTTTGCACATTCTCCCCGTGTTTGCGTGGGTTTTGCCCCCACAACCCAAAAAGGTGCAAGCTAGGTGGATTGGCCACTCTAAATTGCCCCTTAATTGGAAAAATGATTGGGTACACTAAATTTATAAAAAAAAAAAATGATGTACACAGTATATGATTAGCATATTAAATAATTTAAATTGACCCATTAACAACACAATATCTAATAACGCACAAACAGGCAGTCCCATGATGACAGACTGAAAAAAGTACTCCAATGTTCGAAAAAGCATGGAGTTGCACACAAATGTGAAATGCTTTAAAACTCTGGAGAGTACTTGGGTCACAGGATAAACACAGATAGGTTACATCTTACCAAGAGTAAGGTTCAAGCAATTAGAAATGTTCTACCTCCTCAGAATATCTTTGAGCTCAGATCATTTTAGAGCACCATGAATTACTATGGTAAATTCATATGAAATAGCCATTTGATAATACAGAACTTGAGTATTGCTGAAAAATATGACATCAGGACATTTCTCAAGAATACAAATCAGGGGAAACACTAAATTTATATTGTATGAGAAGAGGGCGCTGATTGGTTGGCAAATGGACTTTGATTGGTAGAGGCATTGCCATGGAGCATGCACCAGTTGATGGTGACTGACAGTTAACTGCCAAGCAGTGTTTGAAATCTAAACCAGGCAGCTTGACTCTGATTATTCAAGGCACTGTCTTGACGAATGAATCAGAAAATGGTTGTTGCTTATTTTGTTTAGCTGAAGAGGCATAATTTGTGTGCATGAGTGTTCTGTCTGCCAAGAACAGGGTCTTGTGTGATAAAAGGGCGGCATGGTGGCACAGTGGTTAGCACTTCTGCCGCACAGCTCCAGGGACCCGGGTAGAATTCTGGCCTCAGGTGACTATCTCTGTGGAGTTTGCACTTTCTCCCTGTGTCTGTGTTAGGTGGTTTAGCTATGCTAAATTGCCCCTTAGTAGGGTTACTGGGTTACGGGGATAGGATGGAGGCACGGGCTGAAGTAGGGTGCTCTTTCCAAGGGTCAGTGCAGACTCGATGGCCTGAATGCCTCTTTCGGCACTGTAGGAGTTCTATGATAATAATATATGCAGCTTCCAGTACACACAAATGCACCATACTGTGAACCTGACTGACAATCTTAATTTGGTTGTCAGCATAATTCTTCACATGCTGGGAATTATTTAGAAAATATTGTCCAATTGCAAAATCATATCTAATGTTGGACGCTGTATTCTGCAGTTTGTAAGCATGGCCTGGCTGGGTGTGGTTTATGCTTTCCCTTTGGTAACAGTGGAAGGGACATGCTGGTTGATACAATCGCCAATCTTTGGGACATACAGCCTATATACCTAGCATGCCTGGTTTAAGTTTCAAAAGGCAGTAGGGAAACAGAAAAAAAATGAAAGCACATCAAATAGAGAGAAAGATATATAAAAGCTGTGAATAATGACATTAGTTCATAGACATGATGGTTCCCAGAGAAAATCAATTCACATAACTATTCAGATCAGGAAGAAGGTGAGAATTAAACCATAAATCTGAAGGTGAAGCTTGCTCCTGGAGCACAGAATAATATCATCCCATTCAGACTATGTCAGAAGTTCTTTCCAGAAAATTTGAAAGAAAATGGTTCCCCAAAGAAAGGTACTTTGAGACCGAGTGAAACATCATACAAATGGCATATGGTGGAACTGAGATTCGGCAGCTAGGGACAATTCAAATCCAAGGGATACACAAAGGAAAAGATGATAACTGTATGTTTTACGTCATTGAAACAGATGGTCCTGTCATCCTGCGGTTGGGAATTTTCAAAGAACTGCAGCTTATCTCAATAAATCATAAGATGAAAGAGGTGTCATTGAGGTTTGAAGGTAGAACACCCATTTGAAAAGCACTCTCTGATCAGAAACAAGAAAGGGCTGATCCTAAGGTATCTTTGATAGGATGGCTTTGGATGCTTTGAAAATGATTGATCCAGAGGAGAAACCAATGATTTATCTCGATAAAATATCAATAGAACAAAAAGAAAAGCTTGAAAGAGAACTCCAAGAGATGGGAGTAAAGAAAGCAATTGCCAGAGTCACAAAGCCTACAGATTGAGTAAATTCTGCCACTGTGAGGTAAAATGTAAAGTCAAATGAATGAATTGCAGTCAGATATTGAAATTCTCAAGGACAATTTTGGAAGACATGAAGAGATCTTGACAGAAAAGGAAAGAAATAATTCGGAAAGCTCGGCAGCTCAAGACGATTTCCAGAAATTTGCAGCACTCCAAGACGAACTGTTAGAACTTTAAGTCGCTGACCTGAAAAGACTGAAAACTGCGGGACATAATGTGGAAGAACAGACGAAAGGGAAACTGCAGGCTGCGCAGTTAGCAAAGGAAGCATCCAAGAAAGAGATCTTGAACCTCAGTCAAAACTTCAAAAGCACATACTTCAAATAGGAGAACTTGAAAAAAAAATGGATGACAGTGCTGAGTTCACACAGCAAAATACTGGACTGCAGATACAGCTTTTCACTATATCACAGGCAGAGAATGATTTACTGGTGACCAATAACAAACTGAGAGAAATGCTGAAGAGTTTAGAAGGGGAAATATGAATTGCACGAAGCCAAGCAGAGTGGGCACAGCAGGAAGTTGGAACACTAAAGGCACATAGAGTGGTTGGAGGAGAAACATATGCTGCAGAATCATAATGCAGATCTCAAGGAGAAATACTGCCAGGTCAAAGATGGATTGCAGTGTGCTACTTTAGCACAGAAAAAGTGGCTCAACATTTTACCATCAAAGTAATATCAGGGTTGATCTTTTCGAAAAAAGAAAGCTAGCTGTAAAAGGTGCTTAATTGAATTATAAAAGTTGATTGTTAATCCTCTTTAGCTTAGACATACATGTGAGAAAGTTAATGATTGGAACTATTAAGTTGGGATACGAACAGAGGAACAAGGGGCGCAATTCTCCGACCCCCACGCCAGGTGGGAGAATCGCGGGAGTGCTGGGCGATTCCCGCCACGCCGCCCTGGCACCCGCACGCGATTCCCCCCCCCCCCCATCAAAACGGCGTGCCGCGTTTCACGACAGGCCGCTCGGAGAATCGCCGCTCAACCGTTAGAAACGGCGAGCGGCGATTCTCCGGCCCGGATGGGCCGAGCGGCCTGCCCAATCCGACAGGTTCACGTCGGCGCCAACCACACCTGATTGTTGCCGGCGTGAACAGAGCGCTAACGCTGCGTGTGCGGCCTGTGGGGGGGGGGGGGGGGGGGGGGGGAGAATCGAGCACCAGGGGGATGCTCAGTAGGGGCCTGGCCCGCGATTGGTGCCCGCCGATTGGCGGGCCGGCGTCTCTAAAGGACGCACTCTTTTCCTCCGCCGCCCCGCAAGATTAATCCTCCATGTCTTGCGGGGCGTCCGTGGGGAGGACGGCAACCGCGTATGCGCGGGTGATGTCATGTACGCGCCGCCAGCCGCGTAATTTACGCGCCGCCGCTTTGACGCGGCGCTAGAGCCCGGCGCACATAATTGACGTGGCGCCGCTCCTAGCCCCCTGCGTGTGGGAGAATAGGGGGCAAGGAGCGGCTTCCGATGCCGGAGTGAAACACTCTGGTTTTCACTCCGCCGTCGGCATTGTGGGCGGAATTCTCCGCAAGGCCCGACGCCGTCGTGAAACCTGGAGAGGTTCATGACGGCGTCGGAAGCCTCTCCCGGCCCCCTATTCTCCCCTACCCGGGGGGATAGGCGGGCCATACCGGGAAACTCGGCGGCCGGGCCTTGCCCCTGGCTTCAAGGCCCGGCGCGCCAAGAATGACGCGACAACGGCGCCTAATGACGTCAGCCGCGCATGCACGGGTTGGACAGCTCAAACCCATGCATGCACGGTTGTCATCTTTCCCCTCAGCCGCCTCGCAAGACGTGGCGGCTTGATCTTGTGGGGCGGCGGAGGGGAAGGAGTGCGTCCCCTTGAGACGCCGGCCCGACAATCGGTGGGCACCGATCGCGGGCCAATCCCCTCCCGAGCACGGTCGTGGTGCTCGATCCCCGATCCACCCCCTCTAGGCCCCACACTTACCTGATGCGCCATGTTCATGACGGCAGCGACCAAGTGTAGTTGCCACCATCGTGAACAGGTCGGGAACGGCAGGCCACTCGGCCCACCTGGGTCGGAGAATCATGGGCCGCCGTGAGAAACGGCGGCCTGCGTTTCTCCGAGCGGCGTGTCGGAAAACCAGACACGCCATTTTGGGGGGGTGGGAAAATAGCGGGAGGTGCGGGAGCGGACCTCCCGCTATTCTCTCACCCATCATGGTTGAGGAGAATCGCAGCCTTAGTGAAACTAAGTGAAACTGGCCGTGTTTCTCCACCATTTAATAAGATCATGGCTGAACAGATGGTAGCCTCAAATTTACACTCCTGCCGAAAACCTATCACGCACTCTTTGAGTCATAGAGTCTCAGGGCACGATTTACCGGCCGTGTCCTTCTGGAATCAGGACATGGCCAGTAGATCTTGGTAGAGGGCTCTCCCGGGTTTCCCGATGGTCGTTATGCCACTCGAGATCTAACCAGATCTTGCGACTCACCATGCTCTGGTTTGGCTTACTATGGGCAGGACCCAGACTCGCAGAGTAAACTCACTTATACATATAAGACCATAAGACATAGGAGCAGAATTAGGCCACTCGGCCCATCGAGTCTGCTCCGCCATTCAATCATGGCTGATATTTTCTCATCCCCATTCTCCTGCCTTGTCCCCATAACCCCTGATCCCCTTATTAATCAAGAACCTATCAATCTCTGTCTTAAAGACACTCAGTGAATTGGCCTCCACAGCCTTCTGCGGCAAAGAGTTCCACAGATTCACTACCCTCTGGCTGAAGAAATTCCTCCTCATCTCTGTTTTAAAGGATCGCCACTTTAATCTGAGATGGTGTCTTCTGGTTCTAGTTTTTCCTCCAATTGGAAACATCCACGCCACATCCACTCTATCCAGGTCTTGCAGTATCCTGTAAGTTTCAATAAGATCTCCCCTCATCCTTCTAAACTCCAATGAGTACAGACCCAGAGTCCTCAACCGTTCCTCATACGACAAGTTCTTCATTGCAGGGATCATTCTTCTGAACCTCCTTTGGACCCTTTCCAAGGTCAGCACATCCTTCCTTAAATACGGGGCCCAAAACTGCTCACAATACTCCAAATGGGGTCTGACCAGAGCCTTATACAGCCTCAGAAGTACATCCCTGGTCTTGTATTCTAGCCCTCTTCACATGAATGCTAACATTGCATTTGTCTTCTTAACTGCCGACTGAACCTGCACATTAACCTTAAGGGAATCGTGAACAAGGACTCCCAAGTCCCTTTGTGCTTCTGATTTTCCAAACATTTCCCCATTTAGAAAATAGTCTGTGCCTAAATTTCTCCTTCCAAAGTGCATAACCTCACACTTTTGCACCTTGTATATCATTCGCTATTTCATTGCCCATTCTCCTAGCTTGTCCAAATCCTTCTGCAGCCCCTTTGCTTTCTCAATACTACCTGTCCCTCTACAGATTTTTGTATCATCTGCAAACTTAGCAACAGTGCCTTCAGTTCCTTCTTCCAGATCATTAATGTATATTGTGAAAAGTTGTGGTCCGAGCACAGACCCCTGAGGCACACCACTAGTCACTGGCTGCCATCCTGAAAAAGACCCCTTTATCCCCACTCTCTGCCTTCTGCCAGTCAGTCAATCCTCTATCCATGCCAGGATCTTACCCTTAACACCATGGGCTTTTAACTTATTTAACAGTTTCCTATGCGGCACCTTCTCAAAGGCCTTCTGGAAATCTAAATAAATCACGTCCACTGGTTCTCCTTTGTCTAACCTCCTTGTTACCTCCTCAAAGAACTCTAACAGATTTGTCAGACGCGACATCCCTTTGACAAAGCTGTGCTGACTCAGTCATATTTTACCATGCACTCCCAAGTACTTTGCGATCTCATCTTTAATAGCAGATTCTAAAATCTTACCTATCACCGAAGTCAGGCTAACCGGCCTGTAATTTCTCGTCTTCTGCCTCCCTCTCTTCTTAAACAGTGGTGTTACATTAGCCACTTTCCAGTTCTCTGAGACCCTTCCTGCCTCCAGTGATTCCTGAAAGATCATCACCAATGCCTCCACAATTTCCTCAGCTATCACTTTTAAGACCCTGGGGTGTAGTCCTTCCAGTCCAGGTGACCTATCCACATTCAGACCTTTCAGTTTCCCCAGAACCGTCTCCTTAGTAATGGTCACTGCACTCACCTCTGCCCCATGATTCTCCTGGAGCTCTGGCATCCCACTGGTGTCTTCCACCGTGAAGACTGATGTCAAGTAACTATTCAGTTCATCTGCCATTTCTTTGTTTCCTATTATTACTTCTCCAGTCACATTTTCCAGTGGTCCAATGTCTATTTTTGCCTCTCTTACCTGGTTGTCTAAGACACTGGTTGGGTCCAAGACTCTCCACATGTGACAGGCCACACATTCCACTCAGCTGTCCTCACCTGACATATCTTAAAAGTAGAAATTTACACCTTAGACTCGAACAAATTTAGAAGTAATACTTTTCCCAACAAATAATATTTTTTTTAAACTTCATCTATTTTGACATAGTCCCTAATATCAGTGACTCACCAATCAATCAATTTACCACGTTCCTGTGACGTCACCCTTCGATTTTGTTCAAACTCAGCGTGCTGTCTGAACAGTGGCCGCTGGTACGGTGCTTTCCAGTTCCCAAAGATGAATGAGGGCCACGAGCCTCGTGCTCCCTTTATCCTCCGCTCCCAGAAGAGTGTCTCTCATAGGTCCGGTGCTCTCTGCTTTTCGAAGGCTAATGAAGGCCCCGAGCCTCGCACTCCCTTCATCCTCCGCTCCCAGAAGAGTGACCCTCACAGGTCCGATGCTCTCCGCTGCCTGAAGGTGAGCTTGCTTATCAAGAATCTATCCACCTCTGTCTTAAAAATATTCGAAGACTCTACTTCCACAATGTTTTCAGGAAGAGAGTTCCAAAGACTCACAGCCCTCACCTAATTTCACCTAATCTCTATTTTAAATAGGTGATCTCTTATTTTAGAACAGTGACTCCGAATTCCACATTCTTCTACATCCTCTCCATATCTACCCTGTCAAGACCCCTCAGGATCTTATATGTTTAAAGCTAGTTGATCTTACTCTCCTAAAATCCAGCAGATATCAACCCAGTCTGTATAACCTTTCCTCATAAGGCAACCCACCCATTCCAGGTATTAGTCTGGTAAACCTTCTATGAACAGGTCCTAATGCATTTGCATATTTCCTTAAATAAGGTGACTTCTGCTGTACTCAGTACTCCAGATGTGGTATCACTGGTGCTCAACTGAAGCATGACCATGGAACCATAGAATTCCTATCGTGCAGAAGGAAGCCATTTGGCCCATCAAGCTTGCACCAACCCTCCAAAGGAGCACCCTACCTTGGCCCAGTCCCCTGACCTATCCTCGTAACCTCAACTAACCTGCATATCTTGGGCCACTAAGGGGCAATTTAGCATAGCCAATCCACCTAACCTGCACACCTTTGGACCTCCCCATCTTTTTATTCAATTCCCCTTGGAACAAATTAAGTTCTATTAGCTATCCTAATTATTTGCTGTACCCTGGAGAATAGCCTTTTGCGATTCATATGCAAGGACACCGAAATCCCTCTGCACATCAGAGCTCTGTAATCTCTCACCATTTAGATAATATGCTTATTTTTCATTCTTCCTGTCAAAAGGGACAATTTCACAGTTTCCCACGTTATACCCCATTTTCCAGATCTTTGCCCAATCTCTCAATCTATCTATGTCCCTTTGTAGCTTTCTTTTGTCCTCTTCACTACTTACTTTCCTACTTCTTTGTGTCTGCAGCAAATTTGGCAACCAACCTTCATTCAAGTCATTTACATAAATTCTAAATAGCTGAGGTCCCATAAATGATCGCTATGGTACACCACTTGTTACATCTTGCCAACCTGACAAAAGACCCATTACTTCCAACTCTCTGCTTCCAGCCGATCATCTATCGATGCCAATATGTTAGCAATATAACATGAGCTTTTATTTTCCACAATAATCTTTGATATGGCACTTTATCAAATGTCTTCTGGAAATCTAAGTACAGTACATCCACTGGTTTCCCTTTATCCACAAAGCTGGTTAATTCCTCAAATAACTCCTCTAAGTTGGTTAAACATCATTTCCCTTTCCCAAAACCGTCATGACTCTGCCTGAATACCTTGAGCTTATCCAAGTGTCCCACTATGCCTTACTTAAGAATGACTTCTAATATTTTCCCTGTGACAAATGCTCGGCTAGTTTGCAGTTTCTCACTTTCTGTCTCTCTCCTTATTTGATGAATGGACTTACATTTACTGTATTCCAATCTAATGGGACCTTCTACAAATCTAGGAATTTTTGGAAAATTTAAACCAATGCATCAGCTATCTCATCAGACATTCATTTAAAATCCTCGGATGAAGTCCATTAGCACCCAGGCTCTTATCAACCGGTAGCTTTCCTCGTGACTGTAATTTTCCTGACTTCTTCCCTCCCTTCCAATTCCTGGTTTATAGCTGTTTCTGGGATTTTACTTGTATTCTTTATAGTGAAGACTGATGCAAAATACCTGTTCAATTCATCTGCCATCCCTTTATTTTCCACTATCAATTCCCCAGACTCACTTTCTATAGGACCAACACTCACATTGATAATTTTTCTTTTCAAAATATTTATTGGTTGGTCATGTTTATGAAGAGGCTCCGACACTCTCTGGTGCGCACCACACATCTGCTCCGGTACAGCAGGTGGAGGTAGAAACACCTGAGGGGGCGGGCGATCGGAGTTCAGGCCGACCCCAGGAAATAGCTGCCATCCAGATGGGTTTCAGGCTTCTGGAATGGATAGTTCCATCGATTGTGGAGATGCAGTCGCAGAGCTAGGGACTACATGAGGGTTTGTCGGTGAGCATCCAGCACCTGAAAGTGTAGTTGGAGGAGTCCAACCGCGTGCAGCAGCAGGAGGTGGTGCCGATCATGCATGCCACTCAGGCCAACAGTACGCGGCTAGCTTCCGCGGTGGAGGCATTGAGGGCGATTGTTTTTGCTATAGATCCAAGGCCTGGGGCATTCTGTGTCAGCTTTGGCCGAGGCTCAGGCCAGGGTTGCCACCTCACAGGCAACCATGTGTCAGAGCCTCCTGGAAATTGCAGCGGTGTTTCGGAGCATGGCCCAATCACAGCAGGCCATGGCTGGGAATGTCGCCAGGCACTGGCCGATGTGATGCAGACACAGTGGGAGGTGACCTAGTCCCAGAGGGAGATGGCATCTGGCTGATGTGACACAGACACAGTGAATGGATGATGTGGCACAGTTCCAGACAGAGATGTTTCACTCCCTGTGCTCCATGGCCTCGGGAATGCAGATCCTTGTCGAGACCAGAACGGGCATCCAGGACCGACAGCGCCAGGTGGCGGGGAAGCCTCAGGGTTTCGCTCCGCTCATACCTACTTCCCATGGAGCAGCCCGGGAGACATCGGGCACCTCGAGGGAGGAGGAGGTTGTGAGACCCATGTCGGTGACTCCCGCAGAAGAGGTGCCGGACACCACAGCACCTCTGACCCTGCCCGTCCTGTCCCTGGTACATCTGGTGGACAGCGGGTGGAACAGGGCAGCACCACGTCACCTGGGATGCCCGAGCAGCAGCCAGGCCCATCCAGGCTTGGTTGCCCCAGAAGACGGCCGCCAACGGGGACCCAGGTCATAGGGTGAGAATCACAGCAGTCCACCTCCATTCCTGCTGCACCACCTGGGGAAACAGCTAGGCATAGCGTTAGGGCTCGTAAGGCCAGAAAGGTAGATACTATTTAAGTTGGCACTGGTGCAGGGCACAGTTTAGTTCTAGGGGCTAGGGCAAATCTGTACATGTTGTTGCATTAAACACCTGTTCATACAGTTACAACCTGTCTTGGTGCTTTGTCAGATGGGTGAAAGGGGCAGGCTGGTGTGGGTTGACCAGGGGGGAGTGGGCAATGGGCGGACGTTGTGGGTATCCTGGGTCCCCTTCAACTATCCCCACCACCATCACCCCGAGGATTCGATGAGACCATGTGATGGAATGGCCAGCTCGCATGCAGGGATTGCCCAGGTGGATGGTGGAAAGTGTGACATGGGTAGGAGTCAGACATTGTCAAACAATGTGGAGGAGCACCAGAGTTCATTGCAGAGCGGTTGTCATCATCCTCCATCCCATGGATCATACCCGCTGTTACTGCCAACCTAGGGCCCACACACCACAGTGCAGCAGGTATATATCACAGAGAGTGGGATGCGGTGTCCGCGCCCCCCCTCCCCCCCCAATTGCTGAACCTGGAGTCAATCAGACCGTCCCATATACGTTGGCCCCAGCGCACACGTTGTGCGGCCTTGCTTGCCTGCCTGGGCTCTGATGTGTTGGGTATGCTGGGTCTGAGAGGACTGCGTTTACTGTAGCAGTGAGAGAGACAGGCTTCCAACACTTGGAGAAATGCAACTCTATTTTATTTTTATTTTTTTTTAAATAATTTTTATTGAGAAATTTTGATTTTATACAACATTGACGCACCTTAGTAAAATACCGAAAATAACAATAATATTAACAATCATATACATTCGCCCCATCCCCATGAACAACCCAGCATTTTAACAACAACGCATATTAACACACTATAAAGTTACAGAATAAACACTACAATAATGCACCCCCCCCCCCCCCCCCCTGGTTGCTGCTGCTATTGACCCAGTTACCTATCTCTGAGCCAGGAAGTCCAAAAAAGGCTGCCATCGTTTATAGAACCCTTGTATTGATCCTCTCAGGGCAAATTTGACCTTTTCCAATTTTATAAATCCCGCCATGTCACTGATCCAGGTCTCCACACTTGGGGGCCGTGCATCCTTCCACTGTAGCAGAATCCTTCGTCGGGCTACTAGGGACGCAAAGGCCAGGACACCGGCCTCTTTCGCCTCCTGCACTCCCGGCTCCACCGCAACTCCAAAAATCGCGAGTCCCCACCCTGGTTTGACCCTGGATCCAACCACCCTCGACACCGTCCCCGTCACCCCCTTCCAGAATTCTTCCAGTGCTGGGCATGCCCAGAACATATGGGCGTGGTTCGCAGGACTCCCCTAACATCTGGTGCACCTGTCCTCACCCCCGAAGAACCTACTCATCCTAGTCCCGGACATGTGGGCCCGGTGCAGCACCTTAAATTGGATGAGACTAAGCCTCGCACATGAGGAGGAAGAGTTGACTCTCTCCAAGGCATCCGCCCAAGTCCCGTCCTCTATCTGCTCCCCGAGTTCCTCCTCCCATTTAGCCTTCAGCTCCTCCACTGACGACTCCTCCACCTCCTGCATTACCTTATAGATGTCAGACACCTTCCCCTCTCCTACCCACACCCCCGAAAGCACTCTGTCCATCGCCCCCTGTGAGGGCAGCAAAGGGAATCCCTCTACCTGTCGCCTAGCAAACGCCTTTACCTGCAGGTATCTGAACATGTTCCCCTGGGGAAGGCCAAATTTATCTTCCAGTTCCCCCAGGCCCGCAAACCTCCCGCCAATAAACAGGTCCCTCAATTTGCTGATGCCCGCCCTTTGCCACCCCCTGAATCCCCCATCCGTGTTCCCCGGGATGAACCAATGGTTGCCACCCAGTGGAGCCTCCATCGAGCCCCCTGTTTCCCCCCGATGCCGTCTCCATTGTTCCCAGATTCTTAGGGTCGCCGCCACCACCGGGCTCGTGGTAAACCTCTTAGGGGAGAGCGACAACGGTGCCGTTACCATGGCACCCAGGCTCGTACCCCTACATGACGCCATCTCCATTCTTTTCCACGCCGCCCCTCCCCCCTCCATCACCCATTTACGCACCATTGACACATTGGCTGCCCAATAGTACCCCAGAAGGTTGGGCAGTGCCAGCCCACCTCCATCCCTTCCTCGCTCCAGGAACACCCTCCTCACTCTCGGAGTCCCATGTGCCCACACAAAACTCAGAATACTGCTAGTCACTCTCCTAAAGAAGGCCCTGGGGATAAATATGGGCAGGCACTGAAAAAGGAACAAGAACCTCGGAAGCACTGTCATTTTGACGGACTGCACCCTCCCCGCCAACGACAATGGCAGCATGTCCCACCTCCTGAACTCCTCTTCCATCTGATCTACCAGCCTGGTAAAGTTATGCTTGTGGAGAGTCCCCCAGTCCCTGGCCACTTGCACCCCCAGGTACCTAAAGCTCTCCCCTGCCCGCCTAAGCGGGAGCCTACCAATTCCTTCCTCCTGGTCTCCAGGGTGCACCACAAACACCTCGCTCTTGCCTAAGTTTAATTTATAACCTGAGAAGGTCCCAAACTCGGCTAGTAACTCCATCACTCCCGGCATCCCTCCCACCGGGTCCGCCACATACAGTAACAGGTCGTCGGCATACAATGACACCCTATGTTCCTCTCCACCTCGCACCAAGCCTCTCCACCTCTCTGAATCTCTCAATGCCATCGCCAGCGGCTCGATTGCCAGTGCAAACAACAAGGGGGACAAGGGGCAACCCTGCCTGGTCCCTCGGTAAAGCCGGAAGTACTCCGACCTCCTCCTATTCGTAGCCACGCACGCCATCGGGGCCTCATATAACAGCCTTACCCATCTAATGAACCCTTCACCAAATCCAAACCTCCCCAACACCTCCCATAGGTACCCCCACTCCACTCTATCGAAGGCCTTCTCCGCATCCAGTGCCACCACTATCTCTGCCTCCCCCTCAATCGCCGGCATCATAATGACATTCAGCAATCTCCGCACATTCGTGTTCAGCTGCCTTCCCTTCACAAAACCTGTCTGGTCCTCGTGCACAACCCCTGGCACACAGTCCTCTATCCTGGTGGCCAGGATTTTTGCCAGCACCTTAGCGTCCACGTTGAGGAGAGATATGGGCCTGTATGAACCACACTGCTGGGGGTCCTTGTCCTTCTTTAAAATTAACGAGATCAGCGCCCGTGACATCGTCGGGGGCAAAGTCCCCCCCTCCCACGCTTCATTGAGTGTTCGCACCAGCAAGGGGCCCACTAGATCCACAAACTTTTTATAAAATTCCACCGGGAACCCATCCGGCCCCGGTGCCTTCCCTGACTGCATCTGCCCGATACCCTTAACTAGCTCCTCCAGCTCAATCGGCGCACCCAACCCCTCCACCTTCTCCTCCTGCACCTTCGGGAAAGAAAGCCCGTCAAGGAACCTTTCCATTCCCCTCCTCTCCCCCGTTGGCTCCGACCGGTACAGTTCCCCGTAAAAATCCTTGAAGACCTCATTCACCTCTACCCCCTTCCGCACCACATTCCCACTCTTATCTCTCACTCCAGCAATCTCCTTAGCCGCATCCCGCTTACGCAGCTGATGAGCCAGCATCCTACTCGCCTTTTCACCATGTTCGTACACTGCCCCTTGTGCCTTCCTCCACTGTGCCTCCGCCTTTCTAGTGGTCAGCAAATCAAATTTAGCCTGCAGGCTGCGCCTCTCCCCCAGCAGTCCCTCCTCTGGTGCCTCTGCATACCTCCTGTCCACCTCCAGCATCTTTCCCACCAGTCTATCCCTCTCACTCCTTTCGCTCCTCTCCCTGTGTGCCCGGATGGATATCAGCTCCCCACGAATTACTGCCTTCAGGGCTTCCCAGACCATCCCCACCTGAACCTCCCCCGTATCATTCACCTCAAGGTACCCCTCAATACTTGCCCGGACCCTCCTACACAACCTCCTCCTCCGCCAACAACCCCACATCCAACCGCCACAACGGACGTTGGTCTCGCACCTCTCCCATCTCCAACTCTATCCAATGCGGAGCGTGGTCGGAGATTGCAATGGCCGAATACTCGGCCTCCTCCACTCTCGGAATCAGTCCCCTACTCACCACGAAGAAATCTATCCGAGAGTAGACCCTATGTACGTGGGAGAAGAAAGAGTACTCGCGTGCCCTCGGCCTTACAAACCTCCATGGATCCACCCCACCCATCTGGTCCATAAACCCTCTCAGTACCTTGGCCGCCGCCGGCCTCCTACCCGTCCTAGAGCTGGACCGATCCAGTGAAGGATCCAACACCGTATTAAAGTCCCCCCCTATGATCAGACCTCCCGCCTCCAGATCCGGGATCCGTCCCAACATACGCCTCATAAAGCCCGCATCGTCCCAATTTGGGGCATACACACTAGCCAGTACCACCTTCTCTCCTTGTAGCCTGCCCCTAACCATCACATACCTACCCCCCTTATCCGCCACCACCTCCGATGCCTCAAACAACACATTTCTCCCCACCAGAATCGCCACTCCCCGGTTCCTCACATCCAACCCCGAGTGGAAAACCTGCCCCACCCATCCCTTCCTCAGGCGGACCTGGTCCGCCACCCTCAGGTGGGTCTCCTGAAGCATTGCCACATCCGCCTTTAGCCCCTTCAGGTGAGCCAGTACCCTCGACCGCTTCACCGGCCCATTCAACCCTCTCACATTCCAGGTAACCAACCGGATCAGAGGGCGTCCCGCCCCCCTCCCCCGTCGGCTAGCCATAGCCCGTTGACTGCCCGCCCCAGGCCAGCACCCCCTGCTCGACCCCGTCCCCATAGCGACAACCCCTCACCTCTGTCCCCCCAGCCCCCACCAGCTCCTTCTTGACCCTACCAGCAGCAACCCGGTATTCCCCTTTCCCCCCCTCCCTTCCCCCCCAGGCTAGGAACCCTCCCAGCCGCGAACCGTCCTCCATTGTACTTCTGTGGGTCAGCTAACTTCTGCTGACCCCGGAAACTCCCGCCAATAGCCCGACCCCTCCCGAAGTGGGATCATCCCCCAATCTATCCCTCCTCCTGGCACCGCTCCAGCGTGGGGAAGAACCAGTTAAGGCCCCGCCTCCCCGTCACCATCTCCACCCCCCAGCCCCGCAGCACGGGAAACCAGAGGAAAGCCCGCGCTTTTGCACTGCCCCACCACACCCTTCTGACGCAGCTCCCAAATATCAGCCCCACTCCATACCCCCACTCCGGCATAGAATACAACATACCCCCCCGACCCTCCCCTCAAGATACACAGCCCAGACAATGTCCCACAGCACAAAAACAAAAACATAGCAGAACAACCCCTCCGTAAATAACCATATCAAAATTGCAAAAGTACTAAAACAAGAAGAAAACAACAGAAGAAAAAGAGAACACAGCAACAGCAGAATCCAGCACTAATATCTTACAGCCGACCTCGCAACCCCCAACCCCTAGTTCAAGTCCAGTTTCTCCGTCCGCACGAAGGCCCACGCCTCCTCCGGGGAATCGAAATAATGGTGCCGGTCCAAATAAGTTACCAACAGGCGCGCGGGCGGCAACATTCCGAACTTTATCTTTTTTCTATAAAGCACCTCTTTCGTCCGATTAAATCTGGACCGCCGCTTAGCCACCTCCGCACTTCAGTCCTGGTAGATCCGCACTACCCCATTCTCCCAATTGCTGCTCTTCACCTTCTTGGCCCAGCGCAGCACGCACTCCCGATCACTGAACCGGTGGAAACTCACCAGCACCGCACGCGGGGGTTCATCTTCCTTGGGCCTCCTGGCCAGCACCCTGTGCGCTCCCTCCAGCTCCAAGGGCAGATGGAGAGATCCGGCCCCCACTAGCGAATTCAGCATTACAGCCACATAGGCTGTCAGGTCCGATCCCTCCAGCCCCTTTGCAAGGCCCAAGATCCGCAGGTTTTTCCGCCTCATGCGGTGATCCAGCTCCTCAAAGCGTTCCTGCCACTTCTTGTGGAGTGCTTCGTGCCCCTCCACCTTACTCACGAGGACCACGGCCTCCTCCTCTCGTTCAATGGCCTGCGTCTGCAACTTCTTGATGGCAGCACCCTGGGTGGACTGAATCTCTGACAGCCTTCTGTTCGTTTCCTGCAGAGAGCTCAGTACTTCATCCTTGAATTCTTTAAAGCAGCGCAGGAGATCAGTTTGTTGTTCCTGGGCCCAGAGTCTCCATTCCTCTGGAGCTCTGTCGGCGGCCATCTTGGATCCCTTCCCCCGTCTTTTCTGAGGAGCTGCTGCTGTTTTTTCCCCCTTTCCACTCCGAGTTCGAGTCATGGACTGCAGGGAAAGTCGTTCAGCACACCTTCCCCCACCGGGAGACGTCGAAAAATTTCCGTTTTGGGCTCTCAAAAGAGCCGAAAAATCTTTTTAAAACGGGAGCTCCCAAATGTGTGGCTTACTGATCCATTACAGCCACCGGAAGTCGCAACTCTATTTTATTGAACTACCAACTGTTAAACATACTTTAACTGTGGGTTGACACTATGCCGAGTTGACTGGAGACCTGAGGCTAACCTGACCAGACTATCTTACTACCACATGGTGGATGTTCGTGTGGTTGCTCACAGGCTCTGGCTGTCTCAGAGGCTGCATCCCAAGAGAGCAGGAAAACTAATGCCCTCTGGCTTTATAGTGGCCGTGTCCTGTCTGGTGATTGGCTGCTGTGTTCTGTGTGTTCATTGGTCATCCTGTGTGTCAATCAATGTCTGTCTGTGCACCATCATATACTTGTGTGCATATTATGACAGGCTCCATGTCCTGCCCATTCTCCCCCTCCCCTGCATCCTCCTCATTGGAGTCATTCTTCCTCCTCCTCCAGCATGTTGACTCTCTGCTGTGCGATGTTGTGGAGGACACAGCAGGCCGCCACAATGCAGGAAACCCTCTCAGTATCATACAGAAGGACCCCTCCAGAGTGGTCCACATACCTGAACTGCATTTTAAGGAGGCCGAAGCACCGCTCAATCACAGGCCTGGTCGCTGTATGTGTATCATTATAGCGGGTCTCCACATGGGTGTGTGGCCTCCGGATTGATGTCATCAGTCATGACCGCAGTGGGTAACCCCTGTCACCAAGGAACCAACCCCCCAGCTGGGGAAGTGTCTCAAACATGTCAGAAATCATCGAGTGTGCCAGGTTGAAGGCCTCATGCACACTGCCCGGCCGGTTTGTGTAGAGCGGCCTCGTAGGTCATAGAGGAACATGGATCCCGTCGATCACCCTTGGACCTGGGGCATCCCGTCGATGGCGGCGAACACTTCTACTCCGGCATCCTGGCCCCGGTCCACATTAAAGTGGATGTATTGAGTCGCCTGGGCGTACACGGCATCCGTGACGGCACTGATGCACCTGTGCACTGAGGTCTGTGAGATCCCAGACAGGTCCCCAATCAGCGCCTGGAAGGACCCCTTCGCGTAAAAGTTCAGTGCGACCGTCACCTTAAAGGCGGGTGTCCTTCCCCCACCCCCACGGTGCCGGGTGTGCCATGATCTGGCAGATATGTTGCCTGCCTCCCTGTTATTGTAGGCAGGCCACCTGATGCCTGCTGATGGGTGGCAGCGGGTGGGGGTCATCCTGCCACTAGGCCTGTTTTCCCCGTCATCCCCCCTTCACAGGCCCTGATAGAGTGCCCCCACCTCAGGCAGCCTGGCCAGTGTCTGACCAACAGTCCACAGTCACACCTCTCTGTGTCCTACCTCCTCTCTCTCTCCCTCATCAGCCACAATGTTGGTTTCACGATTTTTAAAAGCACAAGTGAACCGTGATGTCGGCAACTCGGCCCTTTGCAGGCGGAGAATCACGGGTCGGCCCTGCTAATGGCATGAAAATGGTGTTTATTGCATGTGGGTTCTGCTTTGACGCTGCTGTTTAGGGGACGGAGAATTGCGATTTGCCCTAAATTCGGTGCCTGCTGCAATTTTAGGTCGGAACCTATTCTCCGACCAATCGCGTTTCGCAGTTTTGGAGTCAACCAAAGGAGAATCCCATCCATGCTCTTTGCTGCAGAGAACAATGTCAATCCTTCTCATGTGCCATCCGCTATTATTGTCACATTCGTATGTGCTCCCTCCACTTGAATGTTTTCCTGTACAACTGTGCCATAGTCAGTTAGCTCATCCATCCTGTAGCCCCCACTCACATCCAAACAAGCTGTAAAAAGTTCAAACCTGGCGGACAATTGCAAAGGCTGAGGTTCCTGCACTTCTGCCCTTTGGGTCCCCTTACCTACCTCACTCGCCCTGCACTCTCCTGTCCTTGACCACTGACCAAATCAGAAGACCCTCTCCTCAGAGGTGTGACTGCCTCCTGGAACCCAAGTAACATTCCTCTTCCCTGATGTGTTGCAGTGTCTGTAGTTCAGCCTCCAGCTGATAGACACGGAGCAGAAGCTGCTCGAACTTACTGCAGTCCTGGATCAAACTGGCATCCAAGAGCTCCCACATGCTGCAACTGGGACACATCATCTGCCCTGATATCCTTTGTGTGTTCTAATTAACTAATTATTTTTTATTCAATTATATATATTTTTAATATATTTCCTTAACCTTGCCAATAGACTAAACTGTAGTCACTTCCCACCAAATAACTAGCGTCTCCTGTAGCAGACTAAGACCACTTCTTGAAGGCTGAGAAAGATGTCAAACAAAAAGCAAAAGAGCACCTCTTTTCTTTCCTCCCATTACACCTTTAATTACCCAACTCCCAGCACTCGATTGAAAGTTTCACTTTGTGGTGAATTATAAACCTTCGTAATTCACACTGTATTGTACCACATGTATTGAGCCTGTACTCTGTACCGGATTGTGTGTAATCGCACGACCCTGCCCATAGGGGAAGATGAGGAGTTTGTACTGGGCTCCACCCTTGGCTCCGCCCATGGCTCCGCCCATGGCTCCTCCCCCAGCCGTAAGTATAAAGATCAGTGCTGTGAGCCTGCTGCCAGTTCATCTCGAGTTCATCCCGTCACAGGCAGGCTCTGTTGTAAGACGATTAAAACCACTGTTCACTTCTAACCACGTGTCACGTGAATTGATGGTCTCATCACACTTCTTGCAGCAGACCTTACCGCAAGCAGTTCTTTCCCCCTTGTACCAAATTCCCACTTTGAACCTCATTTCTAAATATATTCACTTGGTTTCTATCTCACCCAGACCAAAGTCTCCCCTCACTGATCCAATGGGAAGGATTCTTCATTGCCCGATGCCGCTAACATAATGGGTGATCGGGCGGAGAATCCCTTTTTGCGACATATCGGCACCGGGGAGTATGCTGCACGCCAGTGAGACGGCCTCAGCACGTCACCTGAAGGCCCTCGCCTGATGCTCCGCTCCCGATGGGCCGAGTTCACGACGGCGTGGATCACTTGTGCTCTCAGTTTATGTCAACCTCACGTGGTGGCTGTGGACTATGTCCAGCTCCGCTACAGTCTGTGGGGGTGTGGGGGCTTGCCGATGGCCAGAGGGACTTCTGCGAGGGCTGAGGGGACTGGTGGGGGGTGGTCCAGAGGTGGTGAGGGATGCCCAGAGGGGCACTATCTGGCAGGTCACGCCGCACGCATGCACGGCCATGGACCCACCATTCTCCGGCTGTTTTTGGTGCGGGATCTGGGAGTTTTATCCGGTGCTGCTGCTGGCTCCTCACCGGTCCCAGGAATGGTGAGGGTTCGGTGCCAATTTTGGCGTCATAGAACGTCACAGTTCCCACGCCAATATGATTTTGGAACTATGTTCATGGGTTTGTTTATATAGGTATCCAGAGTGCCACATTACTCACTCCTGCACCAGAGTCTGTGTAAGGAACCAACAATATATCAGTTCATAGCACATGCTGTGAGAAATACAATTAATGAAGCTCCGGCATTTGAGAGTGATTATTTTAAACTACTGGAAACCACAAGACATAACACTGATGAATTGCAACTTAAGGTTGAATCACTGCTGCTGGTACAGCAGCCCTCAACTAAGTGAAGAATGTGAGAAGGGAGGTATATCTGGGTAATAGGTAGCAATGAAGGTGGAGATGAGGGGTATTGGCAGTGATCAGCTATTCGTGTTCTTTGAATGGACACTTCCTGGCTTCGCGTTCGGGTAATATGGTAGCATGGCCCCATTAAGGTGGCAGACCTGGAGGACCATGTGACCCGCTCAGGGCCAATCACATGGGAGTGCGCAAACCCTGTCCAATAGTGATGGAGTGCGGGGCCTCGGGTCAACGGGTGAATCACGAACAAGCCCCAAATCGGGCTCTGCGCTGGGTACTGGGTCGATCGCGAGTGACCTGACTTGCTCCACCTTGCACGATCTGAATCTTTCCCTCGTTGGGCGAGATCCAGATCTGAATATTTAAATTACTCTAATTGCTTATTTAAATACCTGGACGCTGGATTCACCCAGGGCGCCATTTAGTACTGGTGAACACAAAGGTGGACCAGTTGCTATGGAACTACAGGGAGTCTACCAGGCCATTGGAGGCTCCCGGGGGAGGGGGGGGGGGGGGTCGGTGATAGGGCAGGATGGCATTCTAGCACCCGGGCACTTTGGCTTTGACAGTCTGGCATTGCCAGGGTGCCCAGTTGGCACTGTCAGTGTGTCAGGGAACTGCCAAGGTGGCAGGATGGCAGTATCAGGGTGCCAGCTTGACACCGCCAGGGTTTGGACCCGGATTGTGGGGGGGAGGGGGGTTGTTTGCCACGTAGATGGGGGAGGGGGGGGGTTCCTGGGGGCCTAGCCAAGGTTGATGGTTGTGGGGGGGGGGGGGGGGTTATAAAAGCAGGGGATGCAGGATCCAGACTGCCAGACAAAATGGTGCCCCAATGTGTGAGGATTCTATCCTGCTTGAAGCTCGCCAGCAGGAAATCACTCAAGGTGCGACCTCGATGGGGAGAAACTCTCCGAGACCAAAACAAATAAGCAAATTTCTTTGTACCAGGAGGCAGTCATACCTCTTGGACACACCGTTCAGCGGACTTTAACTCCAGTCCGCTGAACCTGTCCCTAGTGTTACGGAGTGCCTTTGGAACTGCCTACTTTATGACAAGCCAATATTGCATTGGGGGCCGCAAACAGTATTTATTTGCAAATCAAAAGGATACAACATCTATTTGAAGCATGGGAACTGCGCAATGACTTTTGATCTTTATCAAATAACTCAAAAGGTCCACTTTTGGCTCAGAATGAGTAAGCACTCCCTCTGCCCTCCATATTGCAGGTTTAGGGAACCATTTATTCCCTCGTCAAATTTCTAGACCAAAACGTTGCATGTGCCGGAGCAAATACTAGGATATCTGGATAGCACAATTTGTTATTGTAATCAGCCGAATATGGATGTTCAGAGATTTGTTTTGGTGAATTGTAATACCCAGTATGGATGTAGCTGCACCCTTCTGAATCCTAGCTAAATAAAACCTAAAACCATGCCCAGTTTAGCACTCTTAGAATTAGTTATTGTAAGTGCACATCCAGCAATTATTTTGCCAAGACATTGTGCATTAAGCTTCTGTGTGCATTAAAGTTAATATTACATAATGATTAACAGAAATGATAATCTTAATTAATATTGACACAATTGTTTATTGTTAGGGGAATTTCATTGAACACAATTTTATTTTGCATCTCCTCATTAAAGCACCATTTATTATCTTTATTTTGTTCTTTTAGCTCTATCATCCATCATCTAACCTTCCTGGTTTTATTTTAAATAATGTTTCTAATGCCACATTAATTTGAACTTACTGCTTACCAGTTAATTGGATAAACAACTGAACTGTGAGCTAAATGGAAATGTAGAATTATAAACAGAAAATGGATTTTATCACGGAACATTTTTTGAATAATATTATTTAAATGGCTCACAATTTTCTAATTTAATATTCAAAACAATATTTGTATGGACAAATAAATGTGAATCAAAATAAGCTAAATGAGCTTAAAATGTAATGCATTATGTTACCATGGCTAATTATTTATTGTAATGTTTGAAATTATTGAATGATTTGTGCTTTATCATTGGATGTTGTATTGTTTATTGTAGCTACTAAGAATCTGCAAGCATTTTGGTGCTGGTTATTCACTTCCTCATGACTACATAGAACAGAACTTCCTCTCACTATTCTTTAATACAGTGTTTTTCAAACTGTTTTGCCTGGGACCCATTTTTACCAACTGGCCAACCTTTGCGACCTATGCTGGCTGACCTTTGTGACCCTCACCGGCCGACCTTCGCGACCCACCATTCTCACTTGACTTTAACGTGAGTCTGCTTGGTCCTCATGATCTCACTTGCTTTGTTATTCAATGTTACATTTCTGATAAGAACTTCAGCTGATAATTTAAGATCTCACTGTGTCCTTTGAAAAAAATAATGAGGTTTATCTTCAAACTCGCCTTGTTTAGTCTTCAAATGTCTTTGACGTTTTGAGGGATTTAAACTTTCATTGGCCAGTGTTCCCTTGCATGTAACACACATGAGCTTTGAACCAGGATTTGCAGTGGTACAATTAATAAACCCATACCTGAAGTAATCAACTTTATGCTGCTTTTTTCCTGTTTTCAGCTTCTTCATGGGTTGTTCACCAGAGCCCAGGAATTCACACCAGCACTGCTGGCATAATCTCTCTTGTGCCCAGAATACATGACATCAGCGTATGGGGCGCGTGACCTGCTCTCTGCCACTGCTTCCAGTGGGAGGATGCCGTTGTTTCCTTAAAAAAACTGGCCGTGGACAGTGCGCTGACATCAGGAGGAGGCAAGCTCAACCGTTGGCCATTCGTCCCATGATTAGGGATGCCACGACTGAGCGCTGCAACCCTTCCAAAACCTGCCTGCGACCCTGAGTTTGAAAACCCCTGCTTTAATATCAAGGATTGACTGAGTGCAGAACAAGGAGGAATTGGGCTGGATTCTCCATCCCGCCGCGCCAAATTTACGGTTCAGCACGCCAGTGGCATGCTCCATTTTCCCAGCTGGTCAATGGGGTTTCCCATACTGGGGCAGCCCCACGCCGTCAGGAAACCCCCGGGCTGCCGGCAAAACGGAGCATCCTGATGGCGGAGAATCCAGCCCACTGTTTTTTTGTAACCCTTCCTTTGAAGGATGGACGATAAGTTCTGTTCTGCACACATCCTTCACAGCATGTGTCCAGGCAATCCTTCTCCAAGCTGTGAGGGGAAATTCTGGAAAATTACTAAATTCTGCAAATACTGAAAATAAATGCAGAAAATGCTGGAATAAGTCAGTGATTGTAGAGTAAATGGACAAGGTGACATCTCAGGGATGAACCCTTCATCACTTGAAGATATTGCAGATGAATATAACTTAAAAGGCAATTGGACTTGAAGAAAGAGATGGGAAAAGGAAAAAGAGATGTACAAACAGAAAAGGAAATAGAAAGATTCACAAAGCACTTGAGCAAAGAAGTAGCGGTGGCCAGGTAGCAGAAGAGATATTGGCTGGAATGCTCCAGCTGTTCACTGATGGTGGGATTCACTGGTCCTGCCGAAAGTGCACCCCCCACCTGCGGGTTTCCCGGTTACGTGGGTGTGACATTGTGAGAAATGTACAGAACTGGAAGGGTTAATGTTATGTCTGAATCAATCACTAGAGGGAGCTCCATGCAGAACTATATAAAGCATCGAGGCTAAGCCTTCTGGGGGAGAGCTGAGGAGAAGGCTAGAAGACAGACTGCAGGAAAGATAGTGTGAGTGAAAACAAATCAGTTATTGTACTAGTGTAGAGATTAGTGATAGATGAGTGTAGAATGTATGATTATTGTCAATTGTTTATCATTTAGAAGTAAGAGTCAAATTCAATTAAGTAGTGTAAATAAATCATTAACTTTTTTAATGTAAAAGTTAGTTGTTGTCTTTGTGAACACTATGCCAACCATCCTCGGATCTGAACCACAAACATCACCACATGGTACCAAGAGTGTATTATATTACTATTTCTGATAGTAATGTTGTATTGCTTTGTGCAACATATGTTAGTCACTTGCTTCTTCCAGGATGATCTTTTACTCGATGTTGGTTAACACTCGTATTCTTCCAATTAGAGCAAATACTTTATTGAGTAACGTTGACTAATTAACTGTGAGTTTGTTCTCTCTCCAATGCTTAAACTAGATGTTACATGAACATGATTGATTAAGAAATACTTATGCTTATCTACACCTGTGCTGAGCTGTCTTTGTGTGCTTGTGGTCACTAGACCCTGTTCCTATGAAGAGACTGATCCTGGCTCCAGTCTGTCTATTTATACATCTCTAGTGCTGCCCTCTTGTGATTACTTAGTTGTAGTGTCTTTACATTAACCCCTTGTGTATATACAGATGTGCATATCACTACAGAGTGTATTTCTAAAAAATAAGTGATGAGTTTAGACAGTATAGCTTTCAGACAATTCAGAAAAAATAGTCATGCCACTACACCGATTGAATAGATCTGCACAAACAACGGATCGTATGATGGAAGGTCTGAAGAAACCTGACCACTTCAGATCGACTGGTAAACTGTGTCAAAATTGGGCATTTTTCAAACAGTATGAAGTATTCTTATCTGTCTCCGCGCTAGAAAATGCTTCCCATCAGAGAAAAATTGTTTATCTTCTTAATTTGGCTAGACCTCAGGCATTAGAGTTGTTCAACTCATTTGAATTTGCTGGAAGATGAGAATTTAAAAAAGTATAACATGGTGCTGGAAAACTTTGATGCTCACTGCAAAAAGCAAGTGAATGAGACATACGAGCGCTACATGTTGAGGAAAAGGCTGCAACTGAAAGAGGGGTCGGTAGATTCTTTTATCACTGCTTTAAAATTAAGAGCACAGGCGTGTAACTTGTCATCCATTGCTGATTCAATGCTTCGCGATCAAATTGTCTTTGGAATTAATGATGGACATTTGCGAGAAAAAGTGCTGAGACAAGCGATTTTGCAGCTAGATGAAGTGATTAATATGTGCAAAGCCAGTGAACAAGCATCCTTTGAATGTGCAGAGTTCATGGCAAATGGAAAGGTGCAAAGTCAGGAAACGTGGCTGACGCCATTAATACTGTGGCGCAGCACTGCACACAACGGCAGGTGGCCATTTTGAAAGTGACGTCACAAGCGTGATGATGTTCAAGCGCTGTGACCATGTCCACAGTAAAAAAAACTGTCTGGCAAAAGGCAAGCAATGTTCCAAATTCAATCACTTTGCAGCACAGTGCCGTTTCGTAACAGCTTCCACAGCAAACAATTTTTTAAAATCCTACAACGATTATAGGAAGATTCAGAGTGTACAGAGTGAAGGAAAAGAAAAAATAAGTCTTACTGATAATGATGATTCCACCTAATAATAATCGTCATAATAATAATAATAATAATAATAATCGCTTATTGTCACAAGTACTGCACTGAAAGATACTTTCATGGTCGATACAATTACTAGGGTTAATGCTCTGGACTGTGATAACAAACTGATATATCAGCTCTCCAAAATTATTAAAGACTGGACTGTACTACTTGATGTAACTAGGTCTGAAATTCCATTTAAACTAGATACAGGTGCACACCCAAATGTAATAATGGAAAAGGATTTAAGACAAGTGCACAGTAAACCACAAATAAAGAAATGGGTGGCACAGTAGCAGTGTTGAGCACTGTTGCTACACAGCCCCAGGTCCCAGGTTCGATTCTCAGCTTGGGTCCTTGGCTGTGCAGAATCTACACTTTCACCCCATATCTGCGTGGGTTTCTTGCGGGTGCTCCAGTTTCCTCCCACAATCCAAAGATATGCAGGTTAGGTGAATTGGCTGTGCTAAATTGTCCTTCGTGTCCAAAAAAAAATTAGGTGGGGTTACTGGGTTACGGGAATTAGGTGGAGGTGTGGGCTTTCATAGAGTGCTCTTTCCAGGAGCTGGTGCAGACGTGATGGGCCGAATGGCCTCCTTCTGCACTGCAAATTCTATGATTCTATAAAATCAGCCTGACGATTGACTGACTATCATGGCAATACCATAGCCATGAGAGGTTCCTGCTGTCCCATCATTCAGCATGGTGACATCAGCATGCCAATAGACTTTTAAACAGTAGAAAATGACAAATCATCGCTACATTGGGGTGGATGCTTGCAGCAAACTCAACTTGGTGCAAAGGAAACACGCAGACAATAATTCAAATGTCACGCTTAAAGAAGAAATTGAATTAATTTTGGGGTAAATTTGACCATGTATTCTCTGGAATGGGCACCCTACCATTTACATACAATATCAAACTGAAAAAGGATGCCAAGCCTGTAATACATGCACCAGAAGATGTCCAAAGATGTGCAGGTTAGGTGGATTGGCCATGCTAAATTGCCCTTGGTGTCCAAAATTGCCCTTAGTGTTGGGTGGGGTTACTGGGTTATGGGGATAGGGTGGAAGTGTGGGCTTGAGTAGGATGCTCTTTCCAAGAGCTGGCGCAGACTCAATGGGCCAAATGGCCTCCTTCTGCACTGTAAATTCTATGATTCTATGATTCTACGATAAGAGTACCAGCTCCAATGAGAGATCACTCAAGACTGAGGTGGACCGAATGCAACAGATATAATTTCCAAGGTGACTCAACCAACGGACTGGGTCAGTTCAATGGTATGCGTATGCAAACCTAATGGAGAACTAAGAGTATGCATAGACCCAAAAGATCTGAATAATAATATTAAGAAAGAACACTGTCCTATATCCACGACGGGCGAGATCACATCAGAGATGGCTAATGCCAGGTCTTTCACAAAATGAGATGCCTCTAAAGTATTTTGGCAACTAAGGCTCAACAATCAAAGCAGAAAGCTATGTACCTTTTACACGCCATTTGGTTCATATTGTTTCAATAGGTTACCTTTCAGGATAATATCTGCATCTGAAATTTTTCATTGTGCGACGGAAACCGTCATCGATGGGATACCTGTCAGAGTATACGTTGACGATGTAATCATCTGGTCTAATACTCCAGAGGAACACTGTGAAAATGAAATGAAAAATGAAAATGAAAATCGCTTGTCACAAGTAGGCTTCAAATGAAGTTACTGTGGAAAAGCCCCTCGTCACCACATTCCGGCGCCTGTTCGGGGAGGCTGGTACAGGATTTGAACTGTGCTGCTGGCCTGCCTCGGTCTGCTTTAAAAGCCAGCGATTTAGCCCTGTGCTAAACCAGCCCCTTGGTTGGTTTGACAGGCTCAAGAAAGTGCTCACCAGAGTTCATCACTATGGATTGAGAGTAAATCGTGACAAATGTCAATTTGGGACTCACAAACTGAATGTTTTTTAGGTGAAATCATACTGCAGCAAGGAGTTCAACCGGATCAAGACAAAATCAATACCATAGGTGAAATGCCGATACCAACTGACAAATAAGCAATTCTGAGATTGCTCAGTGTTGTAATAGAACAATGGTTCTGTGCAATCTCATCAGAAAGAATATTGTCTTTATATGGACACCTGAACACAAAGCTGAGTGGCCGGACATGAAAACAGCCCTGACCACCGCTCCTGTGTTAGTGTTTTACAACTCGACAAAGGAAAACAAAAATCTCCACCGATGCCAGCAAACAGGGCATAGGTGCAGTTTCTTCAAAAAGATGATCATGATCTGTGAAAACCTGTAGCGTATGCGTGTCACTCGATGACTCCAAACAGAGCAATGCTATGCGCAAATAGAAAAAGAATGCCTTGGTCTCTTAACCGGCATAACCACATTTCATGATTATATATATGGTTTACCACACTTTGTAGTTAAAACTGATGATAGACCTTTGGTCAGCATCATCAAGAAAGACCTTAACGAGATGTTCTACGTCTGCAGAGAATGATGATGAAGCTACAAAGATACCATTTCACACTAGTCTACATGCCAGGAAAAGAATTAGTTGTTGCTGAAGTCGGGCAGCACGATAGCATGGTGGTTAGCACAATTGCTTCAGAGCCCCAGGGTCCCAGGTGCGATTCCTGGCTTGGGTCACTGTCTGTGCGGAGTCTGCACGTTCTCCCCATGTGTGCATGGGTTTCCTCCGGGTGCTCCGGTTTCCTCCCACAGTCCAAAGATGTGCAGGTTAGGTGGATTGGTCATGCTAAATTGCCCTTACTGTCCAAAATTGCCCTTAGTGTTGGGTGGGGTTACTGGGTTATGGAGATAGGGTGGAGGTGTGGGCTTGGATAGATTGCTCTTTCAAAGAGCCGGTGCAGACTCGATGGCCCGAATAGCCTCCCTTTGCACTGTAAATTCTATGAAATGTTATCAAGAGCTACAAATAATGTCGATACCACGGTTTCAATAATAGTACACACTGTGGCAGCACAAGATTCATTTATTGCAGAAGTGCAACCAGTGCCTGACAACAAGCTACGTTTAATATGAGAAGAAACAGAGAAGGACTTGACGTTCCAAAGGGGAATCCAATACCTGAGAGAAGGATGACTGTTGTTCCAGTTTTGGTAGTCAAAGATGACCTGACTATCATCAACTGATTCGTACTTAAAGGAGACAGAATAGTTATTCCCTCCTGCCTACAGAAAGATATTTTGGAACAGATACATGAAGGGCACCAAGGAATTGAAAAATGCTGCAGACATGCAAGACAACCTGTGTACTGGCCTGGAATCAACAAGGATGTGAACAATCATGTGCAGGAATGCAGCATTTGCCAGATGCATCAATCCGCGCAATGTAAAGAAAGATTTGAAAAAAATGAAGTAATCACTTACCCATGGCTGAAAGTTGCAATGGACCTCATTTATTTTAAAGTACATAAGCATTTAGTCATTATTGACTACTGTTCTAACATCCTGAGATTATTACGCTCACAGATTCAACAACTCGATCTGTAATCAGAGCAGCAAAATCTGTATTTGCTTGACATGGAACTCCATTAAATGTTTCTGCCAATGGTCCTTACTATACCAGCTGGGAAATTATAATTTCCACCACATAACATCAAGCCCATTGTACCCCCAATACAATGGAAAGGCTGAGAAAGGTGTAGGAATAGTTGAGAAGCTATTTAGCAAAGCACTGGATAGCAACAAAGATTTCTCATTAGCACTGGGTTTTTAAAAAATAATAATTTTTATTCAAATTTTCACATTTTCACAAAAAAGAAAACAGTAACAGAAAATTCAAAGAACAAAAAGAACAACCCCCCCCATATATATACAAAAGAGAAACAATAAATAAACGCCCGTCGTTAGCGAAGATTCAACCCAAAACAAAAACAAAGAGACCCCCCCCCCCACCCCCCAACCCGGGTTGCTGCTGCTGCTGACCTTTTGATTTTACCGTTCTGCCAGGAGATCTAGGAATGGTTGCCATCTCCTGAAAAACCCCTGCACTGACCCCCTTAGGGCAAATTTCACCTTCTCCAATTTAATAAACCCCGCCATATCATTGACCTAGGCGTCCACGCTTGGGGGCCTCGCATCCTTCCACTGAAGAAGAATGCTCCGACGGGCTACTAGGGACGCAAAGGCCAGAACACCGGCCTTTTTCGCCTCCTGCACTCCCAGCTCCACTGCAACCCCAAATATTGCGAGTCCCCAGCCTGGATTGACACTGGATCCTGGATATAGTCGAAAATACTCCGACCTCCTTTTATTCATGGCCACACTCGCCATCGGGGCCTCATACAACAGCCTCACCCAACTGACAAACCCCTCCCCAAACCAGAACCTTTCCAGCACCTCCCACAAGTACCCCCACTCGACCCTATCAAAGGCCTTCTCCGCATCTAGCGCCACCACTATCTCCGCCTACCCTTCCACCGCCGGCATCATTATAACGTTCAAGAGCCTCCGTATATTAGTGTTCAGCTGCCTCCCCTTCACAAACCCTGTTTGATCCTCGTGTATAATCTGTGGCACACAATCCTCGTGGCTAAGATCTTTGCCAACAACCTGGCGTCCACATTCAGGAGTGAGATTGGCTTGTATGACCCACACTGCAGGGGATCCCTGTCTCACTTAAGAATCAAGGAGATCAGCGCCCGCGACATCGTCGGGGGCAAAGCCCACCCCTCCCTTGCCTCGTTAAAGGTCCTAACCAACAGGGGGCCCAGCAGGTCTGCATACGTCTTGTACAATTCAACCGGGAACCCACCTGGCCCAGGTGCCTTCCCCGACTGCATGTTCCCTGTCCCTTTGACCAGCTCCTCAAGCTCAACTGGCGCCCCCAGACCCTCCACCCGTCCCTCCTCCACCCTCGGAAATCTCAGGCGGTCTAAAAAGCGCTCCATCCCCCCCTCCTCCGCCGGAGGTTCAGACCGATATAGTCTCTCATAAAAGTCCCTGAAGACCTCATTAATGTCTACCCCCCTCCGCACCACATTTCCTCCCTGATCCTTAACACCACCAATCTCCCTGGCCGCATCCCGCTTACGGAGCTGGTGTGCCAGCATCCTGCTCGCCTTCTCCCCATACTCGTACACCGCACCCTGAGCCTTTCTCCATTGAGCCTCCGCCTTTCTGGTGGTCAACAAGTCGAACTCAGCCTGAAGGCTGCGCCGCTCCCTCAGCAATCCCCCCTCCGGGGCCTCCGTGTACCTCCTGTCCACCCTCACCATCTTCCCCACCAATCTCTCCCTTTCTCTCTGCTCCCCTCTCTCCCTGTGGGCCCGAATGGAGATCAACTCTCCCCGAACCACCGCCTTCAGCGCCTCCCAGACCATCCCCACTCGGACCTCCCCATTATCGTTGGCCTCTAGATACCTCTCAATACATCCTCGAACCCGCCCCCTCACCGCCTCGTCTGCCAGCAGCCCCACCTCCAAGCACCACAACGGGCGCTGGTCCCTCTCCTCCCCCAGCTCGAGGTCCACCCAATGCGGGGCATGGTCCGAAATGGCTATCGCCGAGTACTCAGCATCTACGACCCTCGCAATCAGCGCCCTACTCAAAACGAAAAAATCGACCCGGGAGTAGGCCTTATGCACATGGGAGAAGTATGAAAATTCCATGGCCCTCGGTCTCGCAAACATCCATGGATCCACCCCTCCCATCTCGTCCATAAACCCCCTCAGCACCTTAGCTGCCGCAGACCTCCTACCCGTCCTGGAACTGGATCGATCCAGTGGCGGATCCAGCACTGTGTTGAACTCCCCCCACCATTACCAGGCCCCCTGCCTCCAAATCTGGAATCCGGCCCAACATGCGCTGGTTGAAACCTGCATCATCCCAATTCGGGGCGTATACATTGACCAGCACCACCCTCTCCCCCTGCAGCTTGCCGCTCACCATCACGTACCTCCCGCCGCTGTCTGCCACCACACTCGACGCCTCAAACGATACCCTCTTCCCCACCAGGATCGCCACCCCCCCCGGATTTTTGCATCCAGCCCGAATGAAACACTTGGCCCACCCACCCCTTCCTCAACCTAACCTGATCCGCCACCTTCAGGTGCATCTCCTGAAGCATAGCCACGTCCACCTTCAGCCCCCTCAGGTGCGCCAGGTGATCAGCCGGATCGGAGGGCCACCTGCCCCCTCCCCCGTTGACTAGCCATCACCCTTCCGTAATCCGCCACGGGCCCGCGCCCCCCGCTCAGCCCGTTCACCACAGCGACAGACCCCCATCCCGACCCACTCTACACGCTCCAGCTTCCTCTTGGCCATTCCAGCAGCAACCCGGTATCCCCCCGTCTTCCCCCCCAAACCTCCCCCCCCCCCACCCCCCCAAAGCTACTGCTGGGGGGGCAGTAACTCTGCTGAGTAACTCCAGTCATTGAACTTCCGTAAGTCAGCCGACTCCTGCTGACCCCGGCTGCTCCCGCCACCCCAATTACCCTCCCCAGTGACACACACCCATTCCCCCAATGCCGGCCCCGCCCCCTGCGTCTCCAGCGCGGGAGAAAAGCCCGCGCCCCCATCCCAAGCCCCGCCCCCGACCCAAAACGCGGGAAGACAGGCACATAACCCAACAGGGCCGCGAACCCCACCCAAACCCGCAACCAGTGAAATAATAAAAATCCCAACATGATATGATAAAACACCCAAGTAAACAGATAACAGTGCCAAAAAGCAGACAAGAAAAAACAGAATAGCAAAAAAAACATCGTCCAATAGAACCAAAAAGAAAAAAGCGAAATGATATCAAGGAGGGCAAAGCCTCCAGGCTGTGTACAATGTTCCCCAGCCCCCAGTCTTCAGTTCAAGTCCAGCTTCTCTGCCTGGACAAAAGTCCAGGCCTCCTCCGAGGAGTGAAAGTAAAGTTGGCAGTCTTTAGAGGTGACCCACAGGCGTGCCGGCTGCAACAGGCCAAACTTGACCCCCTTCTTATGGAGCACTGCCTTCGCCCGGTTAAACCCAGCCTTTCTCTTTGCCACCTCCGCACTCCAGTCCTGGTAGATCCTGATCTCCGTATTCTCCCACTTGCTACTCCTCTCCCTCTTCGCCCAACGAAGCACACACTCACGGTCGACCAAGCGTTGAAAGCGGACCAGCACCGCCCTGGTCGGCTAGTTCGGCCTGGGCTTCCGCAGCAGCACCCGATGGGCACCCTCTAGCTCCAGGGGTCCCCGGAACGACCCCGCGCCCATCAGCGAGTTCAGCATCAAGACCACGTAGGCCCCCAAATCCGAACCTTCCAGCCCCTCCGGGAGGCCCAAAATCCGCAGAGTCTTCCGGCAGGAGCGATTCTCCATCTCCTCCATCCTTGCAACCATTTCTTGTGAAGCGCCTCGTGCAGCTCCACCTTCACCGCCAGGCCCAGGAGTTCATCCTCATTCTCCGAAGCCTTCTGCTGCAGCTCCCGAATCTCCGCAACCTGAGCCGTCTGAGTCGCCCCGAGCCCGTCTAGCGATGCCCTCAATGGCTCCAGGATCTCAGCCTTTAGTTCCTGGAAGGAGCGCAGCAGCAGCTCCTGCTGCTCCCTCGCCCACTGCTGCCACGCTGCCGGTTCCCTGCCCGCCGCCATCTTGTCCTTTCTGCCTCGCACCTTCTTCTGCTGCAAAGTTGATTTTCTGGTCGCTCCACTTCTAGTCCAGCCCATCCACCGGCCGCTGAGCACAGTGGCTGCGTTCCCACCCAGGGAAAAGCCGAATCAGCGCCATTGCGGGCCCTTAAAAGAGCCCAAAAGTCCAAAAATAGCGGGAGCTACCGAACGTGCGGCTTAGCTCCGCATCTCCGCAACCGGAAGTCCCATCCCAGCTTCTTCAATGGCCTTGGTGAGATATTTTCACAGTTGTTCCCTCTGTTGCTAGAATTCAGCTTTCATAAAGGCCCTCAAGTCAGCTTGAGGCCTCTAAGCCCGCCCTTCCCCCGCCTGCATGCTGGAAGAGGCTTTTATCTTTGCTGCAGTTTCAGCCAAATTTTTCACTCTTTCTGCGGGTTAGGTAACCAAGAAACATACCATTCCTGGGGGAAAGTACTCCTCCAACATTCACCTATGCCTTTCCATCAAAATTCCATCCCGTATTGATTAAAAAAGAGCTCTTTTCTGTAACCTTAGGCAGGAGCTGCCTTGTGTGTGACCACTCACTCCATGGTGCACACCGGAAGTATCTCGTTAGCACTGTTAACGTACAGAGCTACTCCATTGACATCAGATTTGTCGCCCACCCAGATGTTAATGGTAAGAAAAATTTGTACGCCTCTACCAGAAATCACAATTCCAAATAGTGATGAACAAGTATTACGTGACAAGATATAGTTACAAAAAAATAAAATAAAAAGCCTACTGCAACAGGCATACAAAACCTTTACCACCATTACAAGAAGGAGATTATGTCAGAATACAGAATCCTGATGGTGGATGGTCACATGTTGATAAGGTGTTAAGAGAGATAGCACCAAGATCATATTTTGTACAAACTAAACATGGCACAATGTTTCAAAGGAATCGAAGAATATTAATGAAGATAAAGAACTATGTTCCATTTCAACTCCTAATATTGTTGCTCCGGATGCCATATTCCACAACATTGACTTTCCAAATCCTTCATTGTCAACGAGAACAAGAAAAACGCCAAATAGACAGAATGTGCAATGACATGTTAATAACTTACTCTGTAATCACTGCTGTGATATGAGATTTAACCTTTGCTATTTAATGTATAAAGATAATGATGCATTCTCGCTAGTTTAATATTGAAAAAAAAAAGTTACAAACAGAATTTATAACCTTTTTTTTCGAAGAAAGGGGTGTGTGACATTATGAGAAATGTACAGAACTGTAAGGGGTTAATGTTATGTCTGAATCAACCACTAGAGGGAGCTAGATGCAGAACTATATAAAGCTTCAATATTAAGCCTTCTGGGAGAGAATGGAGGAGAACGCTAGAAGACACTGTAGGAAAGATAGTGTGAGTGAAAGCAGATCATAGTTATTATATTAGTGTAGAGATTAGTAATAGATGAGTGCAGATTGTATGATTATTGTCAATTGTTTATTATATATATATATGTAAGAGTCCACTTCAATTAAGTGGTGTAAATAAAGCTTTGTTTAATATAGAAGCTAGTTGTGGTCTTTGTGAACATACACCAACCATCGTAGGATCTAAACCACAAAGAACACCGCAGTGGGGTGGATTCTGTGGGAAACCCTATTGACAAGCGACATGAGTAGAGAATCCTGCAGCCAGTGAACGGCTTGGCCAAATTCTCCATCCTCGCCTGCAGCTGTAGTGGGGTGGATATGCAATGGAGAATCCAGCCCGATATTATGGGACATAAAAGCCACATTGGCAAGACAATAAAAGAAACAAAAGGCCGACATGAGACATCGATGCGATTCTCCCCAAACATGACTGAAGGTATGATTCAACCAATGACTCTCTAAGTGACATTTCCCACCGAATTTTGGGTGAGATTCACACTTAGAAACTTTTCCATCAAATCGCGTCCTAAGTGTGGTAACGAGTGGGAACTGTCATGAGCTTCTCAAACCTTGGTCCGGCAAGGCCATCACTTCTATAAAACGTTGATTGGACCCACGGGCTTCCTGCCACAAGTGACTGTCCCACTGGCTGACTCACCAGCTCCCTGCTAACAAGACACAGCAGCACTTAAACCGATCCTGCACAGCCAACCCCACACAGCTCGCAGTCATGCCATCAAGGAGATCTGCGCCATGATGCAGGAGTGCTGACCTGGTCAGACTGTTGGGACACTATAGAGGTTGCCCTGTTCCCCTGAGGGTATCGGAGGGTAAGTCACAGGGTAGTGAGTGCTGCCCAGGAGGAAGTGGCAGCAGCCTTCAGCTAGGGAGTTCACCAGATGCTGTAAGATGGTCAACGATCTGCACCAGGCTGCACGGGGTGGGTTGGCACCTGCCCCTGATCGCTCCCCCCCCCCCCCCCCCCCCCCCCCCAGCAATGAGCACTGCCTATGCCCAGCACCGTTCTGTGCCCTGGCCCTCCCATGCTCAGCAGTGCTACCCACACTGCCAAGCCTTATACTCCCCATTTCCCCCCATACTCCCCATTTGGCCTAAACTCCCATACGTCCCATCTCCACAACCCCCCCCCCCCCACCAAATCCTCCCAGTTCATGATAAACATCGCGTGCAGCTCACAATGCCCCCTCTGTGTCCCCGCAGGAGAGGTGGCAACTGATGGGAGGGGCCCAGATGGTTGGCGGTGTGCTGGACATCAAGAGTCCTCACCTCCTATGAGGAATGGGCCCCGGAGGTTGCAGATTTGCAGAGGACAATTCTGTCACCGACTTAGAGGTTGGCCGCAGAGGTGAGAATCCACCGGGCCCCGTCACACGTGACCTATCACACATGAGTTGTTAATGCCATACAGACTGACCCAGGCACTCCCACTGACCACATGTCCATTCTCCAGCAGGATCTTCATCCAACACTGCCAGCCTGTCCTGGGTGACTCCCCACCGCCTCCCATGAGAACACCTCAGATGGCAGCTCCAAGGATGTGGCATAGCTGTCATCCCCACCCCCCACCAGCACGGAGACACACAGCTCAGTGGGCGACAGTAGTGGACAGGCTTCTGGGCACATTCTAGTGAGCACAACACTGTCGCTGTTGCACATCAGGTGGAGGCAGGAGCACCCAAGTGAGACAGCAGTCGCAGGTCTGCTGGATCCCAGAACCCAGCTGGGTCCCAGTCAGATGCTGAGCCTCTGAAATAGGTTTGCCCGAAGTTGATGCAGTCGATAGGGAGTGGCCAGGACATTCAGAGAGTGATGTCAGCGACTTCTGGTTGAGGACTCGCCAGTGTGGCCGCTGACTCCTGGGTGCCGGGTGAATGCAGGGTCGGAATATCATTATCTAGATCAAGGCCAGTGAGGGCGTGATCCAGATGGTGATGGATGCCACGAGGGGAGTTACTTGTGATCGACTCGGCCCCGGCGCGATGCCTGATTTGGGCTTCTCCCGCAATTCACCTCTCCCGCAATTGCGCCCTAAGTGTCATTTTTGGCAGGTTTTGCAGGGTGTTTCCCGCTGGGTATTTGGGCATGATCCAGACCTCTATTCACCTAGACCAAGTCACTTTTTTGGCGCTTGGGGAAATTCTCACTGAATCATCCCACATTCAGGACTCCATTCAGTGATCACATTGAGACTGGTGCGGATCCAGGCACTCATGGTGATGAGCAGGAAAGGCCAAAATCAAGATTCCTGCCAGGCGTGAACCATTTTGTGATTCACTCAGCCCATTCCTGACGCAAGTTCCAGATCTCATCCAAAATTGGCGAGAATATCAGTAACCCTAATATGCACCAATTCAATCTCATTAATGACATTGAAGTCGAATGCAGCAGCTTCCTGCAAATTACCGTCTCCCCAGTGGGAAGTCACGCGTGCGTCGCTTCGTACTTCTTTTCAAAAATGTGACGCTTGATCAATGGCTTCTGAGGGGAAGTGAGGAGGTGAGTAGCCTTTTCCATTTTCCCGCATGCAGCAGAGCTGCTGCCACAATGCTGCGGAGTGGGGGGTGGGGGTGGGGGGGGGGGGGGGAGTGGTTTGGGGGCCCTTCAAAGGTTTGGGCTTGGTCGGGGAGCTGAAGATTTCCAGCTCAGGGTCGCCTCTGGGTCGGTGGAGTGAGGGGCTTTGTGCCTGTGAGACCGTCAAACCATCTTTAAATATCATGGAGGCCTATAACCATGGCAAGCACAACTGCAGCCTGTCTATCTTACCAAACTCTCCCAGGACCGAGACCTGCTGCAGCTTCTCTCCTGAAAGTCAATTTCACTCCCTTTGACTGTGAGCAGCCTCTAGCTTCACAGCTGAGGGCTATTTCAAATGAGGAATTAGCCTTGTTAATTGTGAGAACACTTTGCACTCCTGAACACTCACATGACTCCTCAAAGGCAAAGGTGCCATACCTCAGAGAGGTTGATTAGTGCACTCCATGTCCAGCAACCTTTGATACCTGATCAGTGTCCCCGAACTACAAAAGCATCTGGAGTTATCTTGTGGATAAAAATCTCACTAAATTAGCAAAAAAATCCTCTTCACAAAATTGGATGCTAATGGCAGCTTTTGGGTGAAGAATCGAGTTTTCTATCTACTTTTATCACCTCATTTGGTCATTATTGTTTTACCAGGTTACCATTTAGAATTGCTTCTGTACCTGATATATTCTGAAGGATGATGTCTCAGACCCTGGATGGCATGGAAGGAGTAATATGCCTTATGGACGTCATTTTCTAGCAAGGTTCATCATATCATCGAGTGAGAGCAGTTCTCAAAATCCTACAAGAAGCAGTTTTGACTTCAAACAACAAATGTGCATTCTGAAAGCCAGTAGGAAAATCATTAGACCGTATTGTGCAAGCTTCACGAATTACGGCCAACCCGTTGAAAACAAAGGTCATCAGAGAGTTCCCTAAAAAATCACAGAATTGCAAAGGTTCCATGGGATTGTCAATCAAGTAGGAAAGTTCCTACCAATCTTGGTGGAAATCAATGAGCCGTTATGAAAGCTGTTGAGACAAGGTCAACAGTATTTCTGGAACTAGAAAATGAAAAAACTCAGAAATTCTATTGCATTACTGTCCAGAACTGCCAACAATTGTAACAGTGGACATATCATCAACAGGCTGAGGCATAGTGTTGTTTCAAGTTCAAAAAGATGGAGAAAGAAGACCAGTTTAGTATGCCTCAAGATCTCTTATAGACACAGAGAAGAGCAATGCAAGCATTTAGAAATAATCATTAGCAACTGTCAGAAACTCTCCAGTTATGTTTAAAATAGGAACCAACCACAAACCTTTGGTTACTCTTCTTAACCTAAACGTAATTGAAAAATGCCACCTAGAATTCAACCTTTTTACCTGAGACGCATGAGATACAAAATAAAAAACTCTGTTAAAGATGGTAACATATCCTGTACCTTATTGGAAACATCCTGTGTTCTCTTCTAGTTTTCTGTCTGGTTTTGAAACAGTGACATGATATGTTAACTGACAAGTGATTAAGGTTTTTAACTAAAATTTCTCCTTCCACTATTTTACTGGACATATTTTTCAGTTCTGGATGTTGTACTTTTTCTTATAAACTCGAAACATAACATACAGAATTTAAATTTTATTAAAATCTAGCTGCATTCAATTAAGCACAAGAAAGAGAAAATAATAGAGGACAAGGTGGGACAAGAAGAGAGCGGGTGGGAAGAGGCTCACGTGATCACCGACATGGACTTGATGGGCCGTGTTATTGGCCAGGGTTTAGAGAACCCCAAAGTGTATCATGGATTTCACCTGACCCACAACTTTAATAGATTGTGGTATGGGAGCACACGGCCCACTCTACAGGTGTGTCACAGCAGAAATGGAAAAGTATTTTGTAAAGCAAAACAATGTTTATTCAATGAACTCAAGTTAACCTTTTTAAAACATATCGTGAACATCTTAGCAACCATCAATTCAAATTCAACCACCAAAGAATACAACACTAAGTAATCCTTAATAACTTCCCAAACAACATCCAGAAGACAAAAGAAACACCTTTCAACAGAAGCACATTAGGTTTACATTCACTACGGAGAACGTATATAATTCTGAATTCACCAAATGATCAAGAGATAGTCTTTTAATGGAAGAGAGATCAACAGTACACCTGCTTTGTCTGGCTTCAGCTCCGACACTGAAAACGAAACTAAAACAAACCCGGCAGCAAACAGCCTAAAACAAAAGTAAAAAGCGGACAGACGGCCCAGCTCCACCCACACTCTGCCATCACTGATAAATACCCATTTCTTAAAGGTATTCTCACATGACAGCCGAGATAGACTGTTTTTCTGCTGTGAATTCTTTGTAATACTTTCCAGATGTGATGGGCCAAAGGGCCTTTTCTGTGCTGTAGACCTCTATGACTCGTAATAAGTGAAGTAGAGCCACGGGCAGTCTTCTTGTAAAATCATTGTCTGTATGATCCAAACAAGTACATCTTTCCGAGCAATGACATGAATTGCTATTGTGCCAGATCAAACATTGTTATTTGCAGTTGTGTGGTATTTCAGAGACCACCTGAGAAGCCTTTGGCATGGAGATTGTGCTGCAAATTCAAAACAGTAATGGATAAATTACAACCAAACCCAGCCACATTGCTTTTGAATTTGCCTGAAAAGTATTTCCTTTCCACTAGCAGAATAGTCAAACCATGTGCTGCCTGCTTTTATATTTAACTCTAATGTAGCAACCACCTTCATGTTGTACTTTTGAATCTGTCATTCTTGATTACAAAATACAAGTAGAGCCAGCATACAGCACCTATGTTCAACAGAATGCCTTAATTGACAGCAATGCTTCCAATACCTGTGCCTGGCCTGTCATTAATAGCTTTCAATATTCCATGTAGTGGCAGCCTTCTGTATTGTAAGATGATGGTTTGTGCCATTGTGGTCAACTCGGCGTTAAAAATCACCTGATGTGTCTCGAGAGCCCTACTCTGGCAGGCAGTCTCTGCCACATTTACTGCAGAGGAAGACAGTGGGCTGAGAATGTTCACGATTTGCTGGTCTCTGTTTTTTATACAAGTAGACATAAATCTTCCGATCCTGCCCACAGCAACAATAACCACACCTACTCATATTGCAGACTCCTGCTGGAGCACAAAACCCATAACCTGAGTGTGAGGAACTATAACTGTGGCGACAGCAAAGATTCAACTCTGACAGTGAATTTAGCCATTTCAAGGACTGTTCTGTAATTTATTGGGTGTAATGTAACAATTAGCTTCTGAAATATTTATTGACCTGTAGATTGTTTTCCCGTTCATATGCTATGCCCCAGCAAGAGAGAATGTAAAAATGTCTGTGGGTATCCCAGACAAAGTCACCATGTCTTGCCCATCCTTGCAATCTAGTTGCTTGCTAACCACTTCAGAAGGCAGGTTAATTATCATCCACATTGGTGTATAATTGAAGTCACGTATAGGCCAGATTGGTTAATTAATTTTCCATTCCCTAAAGAGCATTAGTTAACTACTTGTGGCTTTATGACAAACCAACAGATATATGGTAATTTGTTTACCAATACTAGCTTTTTATTTCCTGAAAGGATCCCCTGTTAATCCTGGTTTGTTCCTTGCTTATTTACTTAATTTATTTATAGTTTTTGTACCTGGACCATTACTTGGACCTACACCTTTAAGATGGACTTCATCTTTAATTTTAAAAAAGGGATCCAGCAGGATGTGTTGGCATCGGTGATGACTCATCTTGATGGACTTGGCCATCGGCCAATGAGCTGTTTAATTTACCGGGCTCTTGGCTGATTGGTCTGTGCTGATTGGTGTCATGGACAGGGAGGCTTCATCTGGTTTTTAGTTTCGCTTTGATCAAGAAGCTGGAGGGTCAAAGCCTCTTATCTGTTCTACTCTATCTCAAGGTTCCAAGTCTCTCGATAGGAAGTTCAGTTTAGCAGCAGCTGCAGGCAGGGCCAGTTGTTTAAAGAACCCACTTTGATATTTCATGAGGGGAAATCTGTTTGTCCTCAGTAATGCTAGGGGACACACTTGTGGTTGGAATCAAATAAGATTTACACTGGCCTGAGGCGGATCTTCTGAGTGAAGGTCCAGGTTAATAAAAGTGAAAGTGACTCCATAGAGGAATCGCATAGTCTGGGGTTCGGACTGAATGTTGCAGCCAGAAGATCCACTTTAGCCATTCAACCAGTCGTTTTCAATCACTCCACATCCAGGAAGAACAGTCAGCTGAAAAAACGATTTCAACATCCGAAGCAAGTCACTGATCTTCCATCTCACATTAATCCTCTTTTATTTTACCCCTCCCCTCCCTTTGTATGTGTATGTCTTGTGTGTGTTTAGATAGAGGATGGGATAGTAAAAGGGGGAGGGAGAGTAGTAGACTAGCTGGTCATTATTCTAATATAATGATCCCATGCCTATCTCTATTGTTCGAACACATACACAGTTGTTTTGTTTCACTTACAAACTTGGCCCCTGTAAGTCAGTGGAGCAGTCAAGGACCAAAGATCTCGGAATCTTTATGCAAATTATTAGTTAATTCACTTGTGTTGGGACTTTGGGGCCTGTGAGTTGGGACTGTGGGGCTGCAATTGACTGCGCACTAGACCAGAGTATAAACTAAATTCAAATTCTCAAAGTGAAAAGTTGCGATATGAGTTCACATGCTCTGAGTTCTTTGAGTGGACCTGAATTATTTGAGTGGATTACTGGTCCACATAACCACTAAACAATCACTCAAAACACTGCTGATTTTCAAATAAATATTTAAGTATTACTACTGCCCTCGAGAGATTGTGGGAAGAATTCTCCCATTTGAAGACTAAATGCACCCACCAGCGGGAAAGGCAGAGTATTTCCCACCAGTGGTAGGAGCATTGCTCAGGTCCATTTCACAGGACCAGGCTTAATGCTGGCCTTGAGAGCTGCAGGGCCTACATTCACTGACAGATCCCACTCCTCAAAGATCAGCAGCGGGGGCGGAATTCTGTGATACAGAGGCTAAGTGTTGACGCCGTCGGAAACGCCATCTTGTTCCTTGATGGCGTCAATGCGGCAATTCTGGCCCCTACAGGGGGCCAGCGCGGCTTTGGAGCGGACCAAGCCGCTACAGCTGCTGATCTCGGCGTCAAATAGGTGCCTTGGGATCCGCGCATGCGCAGTGGCACCAGCGGCAACGTGTGCATGTGCAGTGGCTTCCTTCAATGCTCCGGCCCCGACGCAACATGGCGCAGGTCTACAGGGGCCGGCACAAAAGAAAGGAGGCCGCCAGCCAGAGAGGCCGGCTCGCCAATTGGTGGGCCCCGATCGCGGGCTAGGCCACATCGGAGGCCTCCCCCCGGGGTCGGACACCCCTTCCCCCCCCCAACAGGCCGCCCCCGACCCTTCCACGCCGAGTTCCCATTGGCTGAGAGCAGGCCGAGAATCGGTGGGCAGGCCTGGTAGAGCAGCCCCCGACCGGCGGCACGCCAACCACGCTGCCGCCAATGGCGCCAATTAAATTGCGTGCCGGCGTCGGGACGGCGTGGCACGATTTGTGCTGATCGCGGGATTCTCCAGTTTGGTCCTGGGATGAGAGAATCCCACCTGGGATTCTCCTTGGCAGGATCCTCCACTTCACTGGCACCCTCGCCCACAGGTTTCCTGATGGTGTGGGGTGGCTAAATGGGAAACCTCATTGGCCGGCTGTGGGAATGGAGTATCCCTCTGCTGGCGAGGCGCACCAGTAAACGGGGCTGGTGGGATGGGGAATCACCAATTTTAAAGCTCCCACAATCTCATCTCAAAATGTGCATTTTGCAGCCCCCCACTTCCCTGCCGGATCGCTGGCAATGCCCCAGCCCAATTTCTTGCAAAGGCCCTCCCATCAGCCCCTCCAAGCCCTCCTCATTCTCCCCCCTCAGGTCCCCCCTTCATCCCCCCTCAGTTGCCTGGATGAATACCCTGCCAACACAGGGTGCCAACGGAGCTCGGGCTGGATTGGGGGACTCCGGTCAGGGTATTTCCTGGAATGGGGTTCATTTGGCTGGTCTTCCCATTTGCTGACTTCAAACCCTTTAGACTGTCTGTCAGCACGTCAAGGTGAAAGATCTCTGATCTTCACCTGCAGCCTTAACATCTTCAAATGTCTGTCAGCGCGATAAAATGAAAGATGAAGGTAAAATAGAAAAATCATAGAATTTCTACAGTGCAGAAGGAGACCATTCAGCCCGTGTCTGCACCGACCCTCTGAAAGAGTACCTTACCTCGGTCCATTCCCTCGCCCTATCCCCCACAAAACCTTGCCTAACTTGCACATTTGTAGACTATAGGAGGAAACCCTGAGCCCCACCGATCTGAGCACCTGAAGGAAAGCCACGCAGAGCAGAATGTGCAAACTCTACACAGACAGCCCAAGGCCAGAATTGAACCTGGGTCCCTGGTGCTGTCAGGCAGCAGTGCTAACTACTGTGCCATCCTGCCGCCCTTGCTGGAAAACTCAGCGGGTTGGAATCTCTGCACACCGACGCCAAAATCATGGCCAGTGCCGGGGCGGAGAGTACATTTTGGCACACAAAATCAGGACCGGCAGCAGTTCCCCGATTCTCCAGGCCTCGAAAAGCAGCGTACTCGAGAGTATGCTGTGCCGCAAAGCACCTGCCTGCGGCCATTGGCCCGCCCCACCATTCCCCGCCCCGACCGGCCAAAGTCCCGACGGTGTGGATCTAATATGGTCCTGCAGGTCGGGATACTAGAGTGGCAGCTGCGGACTCAGTCCACAGCTGCCGTGGTCGGGGGTGGGCCGATTGGAGGGCTGGGCTGGGCAATGTTTGGGCGGGTGGTCGGAGTTGGGTGCTAGGCAGATCGGGGATCTATTTTTAGTGTCCAGTTCTGCGGTCTGAAAATAGGACCATGGTGCAGCCATTGAAGGCCGCAGCCGTGCGCATGCGCGGCCTCCGACCCGGCAGTGCGGGTCCCGTAACTGCAGAAAAAGTTGCCAGATTAATGGCAGATCCCTGCTCACTCCCTGAAGGGCTAGGAATATGTGGCCCTTTCATGCCAGTTTTTCTGGTGTGAAAGTCCACAGTTTTGACGATGGTGTGGGGACATAGACCCAAAAACAGAGAATCCAGTCCAGCATGTCTGTTAGCGTCTTTAATGTGGTGGGAACCTTTGAAGTGTTTTTTTTTCCACAGTCAATTTCATTGCGTTTATCTTTTTCCAAGCCCGTGTGCATACATAAGAGGTGTAAAAGCTTTGAACTGCATTGTTTACATTCAATTTTGCAGATCATTGGCTTTTAAAAGCTTCTTGATTGACAGATCCAGGAAGTTTCAAAGGAAGGCTCACTGTTCTTTATTTGTATAACTCTACAGGTCCATCAACTCTGAAGTACATCCTCTTTTGAGTAGCTATTCTTCCTCTAACCATAGTTTGTTCAAAGAGGTTGTCTCTTTGCTCTGAAGAGCTATCCAGAAAGACCAGGTTCTCTGTCTGAGTGCTGCCTCTGGCTTTGAACAGGATGAGCATATTTAAGTACTCATTTAAATATGCTCAGCTGGTTCACACACAATGAGGGCGTGAACCAGATTGTGTCATGTGCCCCATTTAGGGGCTCTCCCGCTATTCTCTGGGAATAGTGGGAGGTGCGCTGGGCACAAGGTTGGGGGAGAATAACCCACTTTGTTTCCCTTTTAAATCTTAGGTTAAGAAGCAGTTTAACACAATGGATGGAATCTTCCTGGTGCCACAAAGGCCGTTTTGAAGGCAGAAGTGGCACGAAAATCAGAGATTAGCTCTATTGGGTTGACACCTCAATGGGTTCCCATCTCTGGGTGATCTTGCTGGAGGCGGTTGAATAGCAGCAGCTGATACCCATCTGGCAGGGGCAAGGAGCCACTTCGGCCAATTATTTACCGAATGAAACAGATGATGAGGCCTCCATTTTCAATTTTCTAGCATTGGATTTGACCCCTGTTGAGTTCAGAGCCCGTCAGTGCTTTGGAGGTGGTCTCCTGGCAGCAGGCCAGTGGACCATAGGAGCTGGAGCTTTCACACCCTAATAATGGAAGACAAGGGATAAAAGGTCACACCTGCAGCCAGAGAGATTCCTCTGGAGGGGTTTCATAGAATCATAGAATTTACGGTGCAGAAGGAGGCCATTTGGCCCATCGGGGTTGCACCGGCCCTTGGAAAGAGCACCATATTTAAACTCACACCTCCAACCTTTCCTCGTAACCCAGTCACCTGACCTAACTTGGTATGGCCAATTTAGCATGGCCAATCCACCTAACCCGCACGTCTTTGGACTGTGGGAGGAAACCGGAGCACCCGGAGGAAACCCATGCAGACACGGAGAGAATGTGCAGACTCTGCACAGACAGTGACCCAGCAGGGAATCAAACCTGGGACCCTGGTGCTGTGAAGCCACTGTGCTAGCCACTTGTGCTACTGTGCTGCTCGTAGATGAATGGGCAGTAGATGAATATTTTCATTGAAAGGTGGGTAACGACGCAAAATCTGATCAAAAACGATTTCATGACAAGAGGCACGTTAAAAAACACAAGGAACTGCTACAATAATTATTCAGAGTGCTGGTCAGACCTCAGTTGGAATAAAAGGGCTGAATTTCTCATTGCATAATTACGAGCCTTGCTTGCCAGGAGCGAACATTGGAAAATTGTGGTCATGCTGACCATAATTTTCCACTTATGACAGGATATATTAGACCTGGAGACATTTGAGCTAAACTGGTTAAGAGGAGTTGTTGGATGGCAGTCGAAAGGAGGTACCCAGGCTCATTTTCCCCTTCCTAAATTAGGGAATTTGAGGGCAATTGTAATAATTCTACTGCTGTCATATTGAAGCTAACTCAGCATAATTTCTATTTCCATTTCAAGTTTTCAACCTTTGAAGTATTGTTTTGGACATTTTTCTCTCTGATAAAGGGAAACTATCTGTGCCATATAAGACAATAAAACAATTCAAGAGGGTCCAATAATCTGGGAGTGAGGATTTATTTGTAACATCTTCCAATATACTTGGCTGCACATCGAGAAATTAAAATTCATGAAAGATAAGATGAGCAACATCAAAAACAGGGGCAATTTTCTTTCTCCAAAACTGTTTCTGCCTCCATATAACATTGGTGATTTTGAAGGGGCAGAATTCTCCATTGCGGAGATTAAATTAGATGGCTGGAGCGGATGTTGGAGTGGTTCCTGCTGGAGAACAGGATGGCTGAGTATGTTCAACCTTGTGCTGTACAGTTCACTAATTAGGTAGCCCGTGAGGATTACATTGACTCTTGTGGTGGGGCAGGCAGGGGCCAACCATGGTACAAATAATTATACAAAAATCAAGTCTAACGCCAGTCAAGGAAATATGCAATGTTTTTGATCATATTTGGAATATAAAAGTATGCTGATTTTAACTTTTATTCTGTATCTGTTAGAGACTGGTTTATATGTCCAGACACCATACCATGTGTGGCTTTTTCACATCCAGCTGAAAGACATGATTACCATTAACAACAATAACTTGCAATCATATACGAGTCAAAACTTTCCTCAGGGCTCTGTATCGGTTACTTCAGCAGAAACCCCATTTATGCACTTAAAGGGAGAGACCACTAAAACGCTGATAGCACAGCAGGAAACTCCTGCAGGAAAGTCCTAGTAAAGAACTTTAATGTAGAAAAATATTATGAGAAAGGCGGAGAAATTAAGATGGTGTGGTGATTTGTGGTGATTGTCCCTTGAAGGGCAACACAGCAGAAGAGGGTAATTTGGCTTTGGGGATCAATTGGAACTGAAAGTAGGTAATCACCCCAGGGCATTGATGGGGCAGTAGTCCTCTCTCAGGCGGAAGACTCGAGAAGACAGGGGCTGCTGTGAAAGCAGTTCTAGGGCAGCTGTGAGGCTTCAGGCCTCTGTAGTTTTTCTTACTGATAAATACCTTTTGTGTTTCAAGTTTGTGAAAGTGCATCATTATAATATAATAATAATCTTTATTGTCAGAAGTAGGCTTACATTAACACTGCAATTAAATTACTGTGAAAATCCCCTAGTCACCACATTCCGGCGTCTGTTCGGGTACACGGAGGAAAAATTCAGAATGTCCAAGTTACGTCTTTTGGCACTTGTGGGAGGAAACCGGAGCACCTGGAGGAAAATCTGGCAATGAGGATAAAATTATAAGACACTGCCTCTGGCCCAGCACCTGTGAGTATCCTGCTTTAATCAAAATCTGCAAATGAACCTCACCCGAACGCCTGGGCGAGTAGACCCATTTGAGATTGCCACACCCTGACAGACAGATGCAGAATAAAGTTGAACTGGCCGGTACAGTCAAAGGTTTGGAAATGCAGAGAAAAAGAAAAAATAAGACTCAGAAGCAAGATGGCCGAAGTGAAATGCAGGAGGTGTGCCTGGGCAGGAAAATCGAGTGGCTGCCAATGGAGCAGAACCTGTGGGAGTTCCGTAGAAGCAATCGCTGCATTGGTGGAATTCAAACAGAGAAGTTCTGAAGTTTTTAAAAGAGAGGCCTTCAGCCTGTTTGAAAAGAAGAATTTAAAAAGTACACAAAAAAACAATGGCCTCAAATGGACCACATTGTATCTTCCAGTGAAATTGACAGAAGGGACCTGCACATCAAAAAGATGATTTTTAAAAAAACCTCTCCAGGCGGCCAATTTTTAAAAAAAACTGCAGAGATCATTAAAAAGGCTTTCTTTCAGTAAAAGTGAAGTTTTAAAAGTTCAAAAAAGAAGAGCAGCCAAGTTCACGCCAAAACTTCAAAAGCATGGGAAAAACATAGAGGAAACAGCTATCTGCTGACAGCTGAATGAAAAAAATGAGTCATAAAGGGGTAATGGATTTAAAGTGGCAATGCACTTAAAAGCAGCAACCACAAAAAGGAACAAACGGCAATGGACAGGAAAATTGAAGACGACCCCAGATAGTGGGCAACTCTCAAAAAAGGCTCATGAGCAACAATGGCCTCAAGGAAGAGACAATGCAAAACCTCAAATGAGGAAATGAAAGACCCCAGAAAGAGTGCAATGAAATACTCCAGAGGGAGGGCAATGAAAGACTCCAGAGGGAGGGCAATGAAAGACCCCAGGGGGAGGGCAATGAAAGACCCCAGAAGGAGGGCACTGAAAGACCCCAGAAGGAGGGCACTGAAAGACCCCAGAAGGGCAGCGAAAGGCCCCAAATTGAGGGCTATGAAAGATCTCAAAAGGGGGGCTGTGAAAGACCCCAGAAGTAGGGCAATAAATGACGAAATGAAGGACAATGAGAGACTTGCAGAATGGAAACAAGTCAACACTTCATTTCTGACAGACCTGGCTAACAGTGAAGCCAAATGAGTTTGGCTGAAGTTCAGACAAGTAGAAATAAAAGTTACATTTGTGAAATGTGTATGTCCAGCAAGAACATTATGGATTCCCCTCAGAAGAAACACGGAAATTAAAGACTTCAAAAGAAACTAGGAATTATTGACCATAAGGAGGAATCAGCAAAAATAATTAAAGCTCTAGAGGAGACATTAAACAACAAGATGAAATAGCTGCCAGGAAACTTGAAAAGTAAGTTGCAAAAATTTACATAATGAAGCTAAGATGGAGAAATTAATGAGACAATGTAGCATAAGTTGAACTCCATGAAAATAGTAACTAAAAAATAAAGTCCAGTAAATAATTGAATCTTGAGAAAAAGGACTTGAAGATGGAAGCTCGACAGTGAGAAATTAATGAAGAGTAAAAACATTGAAATTGACAGCAGAATTAGCAATTAGACAGAGAAAGAAACAGAGGGCAGCACGTTACACAGTGGTTGGCACGGTTGCTTCACAGCGCCAGGGACCTGGGTTTGCTTCCTGCTTAGGTCACTGTCTGCGTGGAATCTGCACGTTCTCCCTCTGTCTGCGTGGGTTTCCTCCGGGTGCTCCGGTTTCCTCCCACAAGTCATGAAAGATGTGCTGTTTGGCGCATTGGACATTCTGAATTCTCCCTGTGTACCCGAACAGGCGCCGGAGTGTGGCGACTAGGGGATTTTCACAGTAATTTCGTTGCAGTGTTAATGTAAGCCTACTTGTGGCAATAATAAAAATTATGATTATTAAACTGAGATTACGTGCCAGAACGAGATTGCTGAAATGGTACTACTAATACTTGGGGCAGCACGGTAGCATGGTGGTTAGCATAAATGCTTCACAGCTCCAGGGTCCCAGGTTCGATTCCCGGCTGGGTCACTGTCTGTGCGGAGTCTGCACGTCCTCCCCGTGTGTGCGTGGGTTTCCTCCGGGTGCTCCGGTTTCCTCCCACAGTCCAAAGATGTGCGGGTTAGGTGGATTGGCTATGCTAAATTGCCCTTAGTGTCCTAAAAAATATAAGGTTAATGGGGGTGGGGTTGTTGGGTTACTGGTATAGGGTGGATACGTTGACTTGAGTAGGGTGATAATTGCTCGGCACAACATCGAGGGCCGAAGGGCCTGTTCTGTGCTGTACTGTTCTATGTTCTATGTTCTAATAGAAAAGCACAAGAACCAATATGATAAAATGGTTGATGAAAAAGATGCTGAATTGAAATGCTGGAAAGAGACAAAATTTTAACACACGAATACCAGAAATGGAGTACTAAGACACTTCCTTCACACGTGACAGACTGAGATGGTGAACAATGGTGGACTTTGTTGTATTATGAAGATATGTGCCTGCATGCATTATAATGTAAGGTACTCGGCAGAGCAAGGAACAACATGGGACAGGAGAGTGGCACCGCCCACAGAGTGATCTACGTAGTCACATGGTCAGAGAGCAGTCTGGACGAAACTCGGTAAGCAGCAAGCCTACATGAATAGCTCCGTGCAAGACCATATTTGGAACTGTACATAGTTAAAGCCTACCAATAAAATTGTTTATGTTTCAATACACAGGCCCCAGGATCTCATGAATGAGCTATCACCACTGCAACTATAAGAAACCCAAATTTAATACATTATAAGAAACTTTGCTGGTGGATCAAGTTAGATAGCTAGAATTATTGGCTCTGAGACCAGGCTCCTGTCATACTCCGTAGGGAGGGACAGGTCGTTCGGAAACACGTGAAACATTTGAGGAGTAGAGAGATGCTCCAACATTTAGTGTTGCCATCACAAGATATTTTCAAACATGTAAGCACCGAAGTAACTGATCGAGCTGTTAAAGATATTACTGACGTCTCCGTGGAAGCAAGTTGTAATAAACTATCTGTGCCAGAAGAAGTGCCGTTAAGCAGTCCCTGTTAATATTGATCCTGTGGAAGCATCTCAGACACCAGAATTACTCTGCTCTACAAGAAATAGTACCCAAAGTATTTGTACGACTGGTCCAGTTAAAACGTTGGTGGAGTTGCGGATAGTGAAGAGGATTGTCAGAGGATACAGCAGTGGTGAACTACTGCATGTACAGATTGTTGTAAATAAAGTTACTTTCTGTTTGACTCTACAAACTCGTGCTGGATTCTTCGTGGCCCTCACAAAAGATGGGGGAGCAGTGGAAGGGATAGATTAACTCAACAGTTGCAGAGTTATAGTGGTGAATGTGGGGCTCTTGGAAACATATTCCCTAAACGAGCCAAAGGAATTTTTCCAATATTTAGCTTCTTCTAGGAGGTTGTTCAACAGTTTTGGAGGGGAACAGTGATGATGTGTACAAGTTATATGTCAGCACGGACTAATACCAGGAATGGATAGGTTGTCTTATGAGGAATGGCTGTACAGATTAGGCTTGTACCTATTGGGGTTCAGAAGAGAAGGATTGAAACCTTTAAGAGGGTTGGTTTGGCTCAGCGGGCTAGATAGCTGGTTTGTGATGCAGAACAAGGTCAGCAGCGCGGGTTCCATTCCCGTACTGGCCTCTCCAAACAGGCACCGGAATGAGGCGACTAGGGCCTTTTCACAGTAACTTTATATTTGTGACAATACAAGGTTATTAGATTCTGAGAGGTCTAGCCAGTGTGGATGTGGGGAGAATGTTTCCTCTTATGGAAGCATCTAGAACTACGGGTCACAGCTTAAAAACAAGGGATCACTTATTTAAACCAGGGAAGAGGAGAATTTTTCTCTCAGAGAATTGTGAGTTTTTGGGACTCTTCCTCAAAAGGCAGTGTAAACAGGGGGCACAATTTAGCAGACTTAAAACGAAGTCTACTTTCGGGCGCGCACTTAGCGGGTTGATTCGATGTGGCTGCATTGGCTCTATTCGAGGGCATTTGGTATTTTTTTGTGGCCTCGGGAAGTTTCCCCCTGCCAAGACTACACTTGCAGAAATTTCCTGCTGCTCGCAGTTCGGGACGCCATTTTGATCGGCAGATCTGATCTGCCCCATCCCTTTCAGACCACCCTACCCCTACTTTCCGTCCCACTCCCCTCACGCCCAACCTTGCTAAGACCGCTGGGAATCCACCTCGCTCACCTCCAACTGGCAACGGTCTTTACGTCTGACCCTTGGCAGCACTAAGCTGGCAACCGGGCACCTTGGAACTACCAGCCTAGCACCCTGGCAGTGCCAGGGCTCTCGGGGGCTCAGGTGTCAAGAGAAGTGCCAGGGTGTCACTGTGCCCAGCTCCCGACCACTCGGGTCTCTAATGGCCTGGGAGACCCTCCCCCACAAAGGTGCCATTACACCTGATCCATGTTTGTGTGGACCAGTACTAAACAGCACCCTGGTGAGATCACGCAGGCGCAGCCGTTGAGTCCTGGGCGCCAGGTGAATCTAGGTAAATTAAATTACCCATTAGGCTCATTTGAATATTCATATCTGTATCTTGCCTAGGGAGGGTGAGATGCAAATCACCCCGGCGGGAGAAAGTAAGGTGACGCACAATAGGCCTGGCACTGAACACGATTTGGGGCTCTCACGCAATTTACCCGTTCAACCGGATCACCAAATGCAACTGGGTCACTGAATTCCGCCCAGAGCCTTTGAGTACTTTAAAGTAGAGCAAGATAGATTCTTGATTAACAAGGGGGTGAAGGTTATTGGGATTAGACAGTGATGTGAGCTTTAGTTTACAATCAGATCAACCGTGATCTAATTGAATGGCGGAGCAGGCTCGACAGGCCAAACGGCCAATTCCTGATCCTAACTCACATGTTCGTGTGTATGACATGTGTGGATGGACCAGCTGGTTTCATATTGTCTAACTTAATACATACTTACAGTCCTGTCTTCACAAAAGGAAGACACAAAAAATGCCAGAAAAGTTGGGGAACACAGGGTTTTAGTGAGAGAGAAGAGTTGAAGGGTATCAATAGAGAAATGGTATTGGAGAAATTTATGGTATTGACAGCCGATAAATCCCTACGGCCTGATAATCTATTTGCCAGAGTACTTAATGAAGTGGCTATAGAAACAGTGGATGCATTGGCGGTCTTCTTCCAAGATTCTATGGACTCTAGAACAGTTCCTACAGACAATAGGGTAGCGAATGTAACCCCACCATTTAAAAAGGGAGGAAGAGAGGAAATAGGGATTTATAGCTGTCAGCTTGATATCGGTGGTGTGGAAAATTCTAGAATCCATTATAAAAGATTTGATAGCAGAGCACTTGGAAAACAGTGGTAAAATCAGACAGAGTCAGCATGGAATTACAAAAGAGAAATCATGCTTGACAAATCTACTGGAATTCTTAGAGGATGAATTAGTACAGGAGGTGAGGGGGAGCCAGTGGATGTAGTTCATTTGGACTTTCGGAAGGCTTTCGACAAAGAGCCGCATAAGAGATTAAAGATTAATCGTGCAAGATTGAAGCACACAGAATTAGGGGTAGTGCATTAAGATGGATACAAAACTGGTTGGCAGACAGGAAACAAAGAGTAGGAAATGGCAGGCAGTGACTAGTGGGGTACCACACAGACCATTGCTAGGTCCCCAGCTATTCACACTGGCAGTGGGATTCTCCATTTCTGGGCCCCTCCAGAGCCGTCCAGACAGCTGAACCGCACCTTCAGGCTGCCAAAGCACAGCTCAATCACGCCTCTGGTCGCTGCATGGGCATGGTTGTAGCGAGTCTCCGCACCAGTCTGAGGTCTCTGATAGGAGTACTTCACCATGGCTACAGCGGATAACCCTCGTCATCCGGGGCTTCACCTCAAAGATGTCAGGAACCGTTGAGTGTGCCAGGATGAAGGCGTTGTGCACGCTGCCCAGGTATCGGGCACAGGTGTGCATGCTGTGCAGCTCATGGTCACAATCAAGTTGCACTTTCGAGTGAAACCCCTTTTGGTTTGTGAAGATAAACCTGTTATAGGCCAGTGCTCATTGGGCGACATGCATCCCGTCGATCACCCCCTGGATCTGGGGCATCCCGTTGATGCCGGCGAACTCCGCTGCTCGGGCATCCTGGTGGGCTCCGTCCACATTGAATCTGATGTATTATAGCAACCAAGCGAATAGGGCCGGCGAGATGGCGGAGATGCACCTGTGCACCGAGGACTGAGAGATTCTGGACAGATCCCCAGTCGGCACCTGGAAGGACCCTGTTGTATAAAAGTTCAGGGTGACAGTCACCTTGAGAGACATCAGGAGCCGGTGTCCTGCCCCATTCCCCATGGTGCCAGGTGCGCCATGATCTGGCAGCTGGAGTCTTCAACGGCATGCCCGGTCTGGCAGGTCATCGAACGACAGGCGCTGCCAGTACACACGAGGCCTCATGCGGCACTGCCATTGCACCTCCTCCTCCTCCTCTGCCGGTTGGGGGGCCAGCTCTCCATCCTCACCGGCTGCGTCCTGTTCCACTGGAGCAGGCTCCGATGATGCAGGGACCCCACAAATAGCACCAGCTCGTACAGCCTCAGTGCATTCCCAGGGCTGCGGCGAGTAGAATGAAGGCCACCATTCCTGGTTGAATTCTGAAGTCCATTATTTGCAGGGGTGAAATGCAGACATGTTAGAATGGTGTGTAACCCCATGCCCAACCATGGCAGCATGGTAGCTCAGTGGTTAGCAGAGTTGCTTCACAGCTCCAAGGTCCGAGGTTCGATTCCCGGCTTGGGTCACTGCCTGTGCGGTGTCTTCACATTCTATCAGTGTCTGTATGGGTTTTCTCCGGGTGCTCCGGTTTCCACAGTCCAAAGATGTGCGGGTTAGGTGGCGTGGCCATGCTAAATTGCCCTTAAGTGTCCAAAAACGTTAAGTGGGGTTATTGGGTTATGGGCATAGGGTGGAGGCTTGGGCTTGAGTAGGGCGCTCTTTTCAAGGGCCGGTGCTGACTCGATGGGCCGAATGGCCTCCTTCAGCACTGTAAATTTTATGATTCTATGCACTGGAGCCCTTGCATTTCCCCTCCCCTCCACCCCATACCCAGCCGTTCCCCCTGGCACACTGCCCACTGGACCCATGGCCTCACCAGGGCCCGGCACCATGGGGCATCTGGCCCTGGTGCCCATCCTTGCTGCCCTGTGCACTGTTGGCTGGCGTTACCCATGTCAGCGATACTCTCCACAGCTCCTGCCTGCACCCTCCTGCAGGGGCTACTGTGGCTACTGCCCTTGGGTGGGCCATGTGCTGCTCCACGTGGTCATTGCCTCCCCCCCACCCCGCCCAGGCCTGGCAAAGGCCCCCTCCCACCCAGCCAGCGACAGAACCAGCAGCCCACCCCTCTGCGCGTCCTACCTCCTCTGTCCCCTTCATCAGCTGCAGTGCCCGTTTCCTGATTTGTAAAGTGAAACTCGCCATTGGTAATTCCTCCCGACGGAGGTGCAGCATCGCGGAGGCCCTGGAGAATACTGGGTTGGGCTTGCTAATGGTATGCGAACGGCATTTACCGTACGTGCGGAGTAGAACCTACTGATACCGCTGTCGAGGCTCCGCAGCATGACATTCTGATGTCCTCCCACACCCACCACGATTCTCTTCACAACCAATTCTCTGCCCAACTGCCTTCCCGATTTGGCAGCAGCCGATGGAGAAGCCCAACCTGGATGTTTTAAAGTAAGAGTTAGATATAGCACTTGGGGTTAAAGGGATAAAATGATTTGGGGGGAAAGCTGGAACAAGTTACTGAATTTGATGATCAGCCATGATCATATTGAATGGCGGAGAAGTCTTGAAGGACCAAATGGCCGACTCCTGTTCTTATTTTCAATGTTCCTATGTCTTCCTTCAACGCAAAATGAAATTATAAGGGACGAATTTGTTTGTATAGTGCCAGTAAAAGCACATGAATGCTCTGGGGATAGGTGGTGCCATGGGCCAACATCGGAGTGGCCCACGTTACATGTTTCATTGGTACCATTGATTGACACTGGATGGGTCACTACCTACATGGGCAATTGCACAAAATAAAATGGCACTGTCTTCCATGATTAATGGAGGTAAATCTGCTTTATGCTGCTTGTATATGAACAGATTTCTCCTCTGCCATCCTTCAATTCCACTTTTTCTGATTGATCTACCGTTCTGATTGATCTACCGCGATTGTTACGTTGGATTCTACGTATGCTTGAGAATCAGTAAAACTCAACTGGACATCGATTCCTGATGCTGCATCACCCACAGGAATGGAGAGACCCAAGAAGACTGCACCTCGTGTCTCTCACTTTCATCTGGAGATCCTACTGAGGGCTGAAGAAGTTCTATTTCCTAAGGACAGGGGGCAGAGGGCAGCCTCTCAAGTTGGGTAGGTGTGGATAAAAGTGGCTGAGGAAAAACAGGTGTGTGGTCCCTCCAACCTGGAGACAGTGCACCACCATGAAATTTCAAAGACACCTCTCAAGCTTTATCAAAGTTCCCATTAACTTACATTCACTTCAGTCTGTGAATACTAATCTATCTTGATGTTTTGCTTGGGGGTTTATCTACCAACGAGGCAGCAGCATTTAAACAGCTCTTTATAAAATGACAGACTCATTACATTTACACAGAGCAAACCAGCTCCAAGCAGTACAAGTTAGATCACCAAATATGAATCTCCCAGTTGCAATGACATCAAAAAGGATACTTATGAAGATTTAATCGATACAACTTTTTAAACAGTTTCTCTCAGGGAATAATTGTGCTCTTACTAGAAATGTTGCATTTACATCTTGGCTGCACTTATCAACTGGATATATTCTTACCTCATATTGGCTACTGGGGAAAGTTCTCGGGCTGGATTCTCCACACCTCGAAGCCGAAATCGCGTTCGGCGACGGGGTGGAGAATCCAGTTTCCCGCATGAAATCGGGACCGGCGCTGGTTTGGCAATTCTCCACCCCCCCCCCAAAGAAGCGACGTACACGGGGAGTACGCCGTGCCGAGTATCCACCGTCTCAGGCCATTGCCAGAGGCCCGCCCCGCTACAATCCGTCCCCAACTGGCCGAATTCCCGATGGCGTGGATCTAATATGGTCCCAGCCATTCCAGAAACTCGCAAGGCGGCTGCGGACTCAGTCCGCGGCCACCATGGTCGGGGGTGGGCCGATCGGAGGGCAGGGGAGGCCTCATTTGGGACTGGGCTTTTATTGGGCGGGCGGTCCGGGTCAGGTGCGTGGCCGATCGGGGGCACTATTTCCACGGTCCAGGTCCATGGTCTGAGTCCGCCATGGAGCACGGTGCGGCCGCTGGAGGCCACTGCCGTGCGCATGCGTGGCCTCTGACCCGGAAATGTGGGTGGCCGTATCTGCAACTGGAGCTGCGAGCTCCACGACAGCTATCTGCGAGCCCCTGCAGGGTTGTGAATCCATAGCCTTCTGATGCCAGTTTTTCTGGTGTAAAAGACCACAGCTTTCACGACGGCATGGGAGTCATAGTCCCTGAAACTGAGAATCCAGCCCCTCATTTATTTCACTTTCAACAGTTGCCTTAAGGACATCAGAAGTCAACCATGTACAATGGGACTGGATGGCAATGTAGGTCAGACTTGGGAGGGGTGACTGGCTCTCTCTTCTGAAGGACATCGGAAAAGTGGTTGGGTATTTGCAACAATCTGTCAGTTTTCTTGTGCCAATCTACAAGTGATCAGGCACTTTTTTAAAGTTCAATTTCACAACACATCATGGTGGAATTTCAGCTCCTGGCCTCGGTGTTGCCAACCCAGTCCCATCACTAAAAAACCAATCAAAATGAATGCTAGGTGATTCTCGTCTCCGGTGCAGAGTTCCGCTGGAGTGTGACTTCTGCCAGGACCTCTGAATAGGCCCCCTTTCTCCAATTGCAGTTAATTCCAAATGGTGGGATCTGGCTGAATTACAGCTGTTAAGAGGGAGTTCGCTAGTGTAAGAGTGGAAATCGCTACTGGAACTGCAGTGGGGACATAGTTGCAACACTAGACAATATAGTTAGGGAACTTTATGACACAAAACAAATGCCTGAAAGATCATAATCATGGAATTCCTACAGTGCAGAAGGAGGCCAATCAGCCCATCAAGTCTGCACCGGCCTGCCGAATGAGCCCCCTACCAGGCCCATTCCCCTGCCTTATCCCTGTAACACAAGCTAGCCTTTTGACACTAAGGGGCAATTTAGCATGGCCAATCCACCTAACCTGTACATCTTTGGATTGTGGGAGGAAACCAGAGCAGCTGGAGGAAACCCATGTAGATACAGGGAGACAGTGCAAACTCTACGCAGTCAGCCCTCCAAGGTTGGAATTGAACCCGGGTCCGTGGCACTGTGAGGCAGCAGTGCTAAACACTGTGCCACCATGCCGAAGGCTTCAGTCAAGATGGAGGTCCTCAACCCGCAAGCGTCAGGTTACTGCAAAACCCTTTCCTTCTTTCTACTCGCCTATACTCAGAGATTGTATTGTTGTTTCTCGGGACTTATCACCACCTTGGCACATGAAAATCAGCAGTGAGTTGAGCAGATGAGAGGGGTATCGATCGGTGACCTGAGCCCCACTTGATCTGAGGCGGGGAAGGAGTGACCAGGAAGGGCCTCACCAGGGCCGAGGGGAAAGAAATCAATTAGTGAGCCTCACCAATTAAATTTTCTTCCTCTCTGCTATGGTTCTATCCAATTGTCGGCAAGATTGCAGAGGAGAATTCAGCCTGAGATCTGTTTTATATGTTAGCATTTCCAATAGGATTCTCAGATTTTTATCATAAACTCTTAATTTAACCTAACATTGAGAAAAAAACATTTATCACCTGACCTGGTCAGTTGTGCAGCGATGGTATAATTGGGAATTCTACCTTTGATAAACATGGTGATTTTACTGTGGACAAAATTACTTTAAACTCAGATTACTTACAGTTAACAGAGCTGATGAAATTTGAACTACAAGTGTGGAATACCATTAAACCTAGATGAGTGATATGCAAATTCAGAGGAAGTAATTTGGCATTTTGGTGTTTTATGTTTCTGTATTAATAAATGGATCATGAGGTAAAACTGGAAGAATTGCTGTCTCTGTGGCTGTCTTTGAAACCATGAAAAACAACATCATAAACATTGGTGGAGATTTGCATGGTCTCTCTCTTTCTTCACCTCACTGCTGACCTGAAAGGTACATGATGGGAGGTACAATAAATTTGTCAGCTTATAGTTTTTATGACATTGCAAAAATGCAATGAGTTACACCTTGGGATTGAAATTACATCGCCCCCTCCAGTATTGAGGTCGTGATTAAAGTCAGCAACTGATGCGGTAAACAAAAATTAAATCCATTTTTCTTCACTGCAAAATCAATTTTTATTTTTAAACTGATAAAATTAATTGCAATCCTAGTAACTTGGATCCTATAAAATAAGGATGTGATGAATGTGTGGTTGATCATGTTAATATATCGTCTGTCAGGAAGGGACATGAGCTTCTCCAGCTGCAGCCATTTGTCACTTGTGGAGACAGTAGAGCGTAATAAATTCTAATCTGGAGTGGGCTGCTCTCAGCCCACTGATCATTCAGTAAAAGCCTGCAGTACTCGGTCAGTTCCATGATATTTGCACAATCGGACTCTGCCACAAATGCAACCACCTGCAGTCAGCTTATTGGTACCATCTTGTGTTAAGTGCTGCAACCTCCAGTCAGTACAGTTGGGCAGAAAACAAAAGTCAAACGGCTTAATACAGATAATTATGCCGTCAGACAGAAGAAAGGATCATAAAAAAAGAAATTTCATTGCAAGTGTAGAGGGCGGATTTCATGAATTTGGCCCTCAAACACTAGAGATCCGTGTATCAGTAGCATACATTTCTAAATCTTCCCCTCATATCTTCTTGCTGTACAAAGAACAACGCGTTGCTTCAAAATGTTATTCTTCAACTAGCTTTGAGGGGATAAACAACAGCATTTTCACAGATTTTTCTGACTCATGCTTGGGCGATTGTTGCTGAGTGGTGCCCCCCAAGCTATATATAACCAATTGTCTCCCTCTAATGGAAAGATGCCCGTGGTCCTTTGTGAGCTATGGCTAATTATCTTCCCTCATCTAGAAACGTTCAGCAGTTATTTTGGACGTGATTTACCAACTAACATGCGTGTTTTCCAGCAACGGGAGTGGCCTGCCAGCGTGATTCTCTGTTCTGCTGTTGTTAACGGGATTTCCCATGCCCGGCCGGTAAGACTGGAATATTCCACTGGCGTAAACAGCCGGTAAATTCCACCTGTCTGTCTTTACTGGAGGGGACTTTCTTTAGGTACTTCAAATTCAACAGGTGAAAGGGAGGGAGGATCTTGAAACAATTATCATCACCAGGGAGAAACTATGGGTACGATTCTCTGGCCTCATTACTCTCCCGCTGAAGCGAAACGAGGCTGGTGAATAGCGGGAGGGGCCAAAAACGAGAACTGTGCCAGGCACCAAACAGTTTGCGATGTAACCGGCCCGCTCCCGTAGACAAAATCGGGATCTCGCCAGAGCGTGGCAAGAAACCAATGATCGGCACTTAAGCCCTATTTCCATACAATTAATGGGAGCCGTCCCAAATCCAATGGCCTCCTGTCATTGCGATGTCACCCCAGTAAGTGGTCATGCTGGTGCCGATTACTATTCCTTTTGAAAAACGTGATCCTGGTGGAAAGGCTTCTGTGGGAAAGAGTGGAGGGAAGTAGCCATCTTTTCTCACAGGCCAAGAGCCCGGGGTGCTGGCATGGGGGACCCTCTGCAGGTGTGGGCCACTATAGGAGGGTTTGGGGGGGGGGGGGGGGGGGCGCTGGGAGTCAACAAGGGGGTAAACTCTCACGGCACCACCATGCCAATCCCTGGATCGTGTGTAGCCATTCCTGGGCACCCATTGTCCCTGCCCGTCTGCCCCAAGGACCACCCATAACCCCCACTGACAGCCGTGGCCTCTGTCTGTGCAGGTGAAGGCTATTGCTAATAGGGAATTGGCAATCATGGTTAAGTGAGAATTCACATAACCCAAGTAGATTGTTGTGGGTGGTGTAATGATATGTATATATGTAGATAACTAAAGGGTTAATTATACCAGCTAGCTGTAACACTACCACTAGATCCCACTATAAGTATCAGCTCCCAGAGGATCTTGGTCTCTTTCAACCCAGGAGTGACTAGACAGCAGTAGTGTATAATAGATAGATAGATCACAGCATAGTTAGCACATGTAGTTTTGAATCAGTTAATACATTAATATTTAATTACTTGATCACGACTGATAGTTCTGTAGAGCGTCAAACTCAATTATAATTAACCATTACTTGAATAAATTAGTTTGCTTTAAGTTGAAGACTCGTGGTTTCTTCAGGATCACACCATCAGACCTTCTGGATATACAGCACCTAGTAACGATGGATATTACTGAACCCAGTAATATAACAGGTGGTGGGCCATGTAGCATGTGGGAGTCATTGCCGAGCATCCAAATCACACAATGATGCCTGAACACTGCGGGAGGCAACAACACACATGCAGCAGCCAACATCCGAACACCCAGGAGATGGGACACAGCTCTGGGGTCATGTCCATGGCCAGAGGATGGATGGGTGCCATGGGGAGGGGGAAATGCCTGGAGAGATGGGCCAAGGGTTCGGAGGTCAGCCCATATTGAGGACCAAAGTGGCAGAGGAGTCATAATGGCGATGCACAAGGGTGTTTAATGTGTAATACAATTTCCTACTCTCTCGCTAGTGCCGCCCCCCCCCCCCCCCCCCGATCAACCATCCCCCCTCCCCACCACCACCCCCCAACCCACCCCCTCCCCCAGATGCCCTCAATGATGCTCGATGTGCTTTTCCCTCCTGGCTCTATCGTTATGTCTAGGTGTCATCCCAGGATGCACATCTGAGGTGGAGGCAGCTAGCTACCTACCATGACCTGTGGCCTTCGATGCCCCTAGCAGACTCCTCTGGGGCAGAGGGCCCTAGCGCACTATTTGACAGATCAAGCACATCCGTGCCCCCCGTCCCATGTGCTGACTTCGAGACATGGCCTCAGAGGGTTGGAACTCGGGGAAGCCGGTTGCCAACATCGCCACTCCATGGGACAGGTCCAGGTTGGCACCCAGCTTCCCCTCCTCCCGGTTGGTGCCCATAGGAACCTGGGGTTTACCTTGGGATGGAAGGTCAGCCGGTATGAGTCCCAGCTGCCCTGCATCATCTGCCTAGGCGGTCCCCCATAGTCTACACCATCATGTTGATGCCCTCGGGGATGCTCCTCAATGACTGGGCAATGCCTTGCAGCGCCCACCTGTGACAGAGACAAGCTCCACAGCACCTCGGCCATGCCGATCTGACACGTAGGGCATGCCCTGCAGAACTTCATCAAGGTCAGCCTGGTACAAGGTGACATCCCCCAACAGCTGACACATTCTGCCGAGACCCTAAGCTATTGCAATCCTGACTGCGTGACGCCTTGGACATCTCCACCAATGGTTCTGATGTCGTGCACTAGGCTTTCCTCTGTGGTCACCACCCTAATAGTGTTGGCTTCAGTGTCATGCATTGCCAGTGAATCTCCTGAGCCCATAACCTTCAAGCGGCTATGGATCTGCTGGAGTGATGCGGACATCTCCCTCTGAATGTTGTGCTGCTCCCTATCGTCTCCATCAGCTCCGTGTAACTCTGCACCACAGGCTCAGCATCAGGCTGGGACCCAGCTGGGTCCTGGGATCCAGCAGCCCGCTGACCGTTGTCTCTCCTGGGGTCCCTGCCTCCACCTGATGTGCATCAGCAGCAGTGTGGTCCTCACCAGATTGTGCCCCCGAAGCCTGGCCACTAACACGTCCCACCGAGATGCGTGTATCCGCGCTGGTTAAGGTTGGGGATGACAGCTGTGCCGCGACTATGATGGTTGCATCCTCGGAGCTCCTCTCTGAGGTGTTCTCAGAGCTAGGAGAGGTTGCCACCCGGGATGGGACGGCGCTGTCGGCTGGAGGACTTGCAGGAGAATGGACATGTGGTCAGTGGGAGGGACGGGTCAGTCAGTAGGGCAATAACAACTCACGTTTGACAGGTCCTCTGGGTGGATCCCGGTGGTTCTTCACCTCTGCGGCATCTCCATGGGTGACCGCCCTATCCTCTGCCACACTGGACACCTCCAGGGCACACTCTTAAAAAGGTGGTGAGGATTGTTAAGTCCGGCACCCCTCCCGCCAGTCAGGGCCGATGATTGTGGGAGAGATTTTCCTGAGAAGACATAGAGGGGGCACCGTTAGCCACAAGCATGGTTCACTATGGCGGGAAAGGGGTGAAAAGGGCAGGTTGAGGACTTGGTGGGTGGATTCTCCCTTGGGTGGGTCTGGGGTCACATCGGGGGCCTCGGAGATCTCAACAGCATTTAAAAATGGCATCTCGATCTCCCATTAGACTGAGGAGTTCCTGCGAGCAGAGCTCCTCAGTACACAAAAGGGGGCTATGTGCATCTGTGGCCATGCATTCCCTGCTGAGGCCCACGATCAAACGTGAGTGGTATTTTATAGCCTTGTGTATCTTGGTGCCGTGACCAGTGGGAAACACACAGCTAAACGCGCTCGCTGTGGGACTTTGTCCCCTTTTACTAAAATCATGTGTTCCCTTTTAGTAAAATCATGCCTCAAGTCTTTCTTTCTTTTTATAATGTGGGGATGCTGGCATTGGACTGGGGTGAGCACAGTAAGAAGTCTTACACAATCAGATTAAAGTCCAACAGGTTTGTTTGGAATCACTAGCTTTCAGAGCGCAGCTCCTTCATCAGGAGAGTCTTTTTACGTACATACAAACCATCAGCAGGCTTTAATCTTACGTCCATTGTGGCAATTCCTGTTGTTTTCCAATTCCATAAATAACATTCTAACTTCCACTTTTTAAAAAATTTCACACTGAATAGGTTGTTGGAGGAACAGTGAAAGTAATGTTCCTGCTGAGCTTCGTGCAAGTGTGGTCATGCAGCAACCAGAATGTACTGCACAAGCCTTGGTCCATGTTAAAATCAGCTCTTACCCGGCTGCACAGAAATATTTAAAAAGGTACCAAGCGGAAATATCTGCCCATGCACAACAACTACATTTTAAAGGGAACGTTGATGGCAATCTAATGAAATTTGAGTCTCCTGGGGGAAGATTTCCTGAGTTCACTATCTGGAGCAAATACATATGTGTTCTTTAGAATTTAAGTTTACAATTTTTGTCTTGAATAACTCATCATGCCTTTTTAGCCTGCGGTTATACTTGTCTCATATTATTTTCCACTTAGTGATTTTTATCTCTCCTCCCAAAACGAATTTCTCCAGAATGGGTTGTGTTGAACAAAATATATTAAGTGGTTCCCTAATTTCTTTCAGTTTGTATTTTTTCTGCTGCTATCTTCCTATATAATTTTATTATGAGTTCTGCTCCATAGATCCACCTCAAAGGAAATGCAGCAGACCATGTTAGGTAGGAGTTCAATTATGCTACTCCAGACTTTGCCACTTACTCTTTAAGTTTCCACAGTTTGCTAGCTGGGACTGGTCGAGTTCACAACCCTGGACACATTTCTTGTTTAATTTACGTCCATGATTTATCCCTATTTTACCCTCTCGAATTGTCTGTCTCCCAGCTACCAACACACATTCACCCTCTCCTCTTTAGTTCATGGGAGCTGGGTTGTCTTCCATGGCCACCACAACAGATGCTGTTAATCATTGCTCAATCCAACATAAAATAAGATCTGATTTAAATCTAATCTGTCCAGTGGGATTGACGTCAATAGAGCAGAAAATTGAGTAGGGCATAAAATATGCTTCATACCTGAAACTGGCAGTAGACCAGCTGTCCCGCTGATCTACGAGCCTGCAGAGTCAGGGCCCATTGGTATGCTTGCAGCTGAAGTGGAGCAGCATTACATTTTCTCTCCTGAGAGTAGAAAAAGAATATCTAGAGCAGACCGCTGAGAAGCACCCTCCAGAGAGTCAGCCAGTTAAGGGTTAACTCAGTCCCAGTTAGGGCAGTACGGTGGCGCAGTGGTTAGCACTACTGCCTCATGGCGCCGAAGTCTCAGGTTCGATCCCGGCTCTGGGTCACGGTCCGTGTGGCATTTGCACATTCTCCCCATGTGTGCATGGGTCTCACCCCCACAACCCAAAAGCGTGCAGAATAGATGGATTGACCACACAAAACTGCCCCTTAACTGGAAAAAAATGAATTGGGTCTCTAAATTTAAAAGAAATCTCAACCCCGGTTGGAGGTCATTGCCTGGCACTTGTGTGGCCTGGACGTTACTTGTAACTTACCAGCCCAAGCCAGAATGTTGTCCAGGTCTTGCTGCACATGAACACGGACTGTCGTGATTGGGAAGGCGTGAATGGGACTGAACAGATCCCCACTTCTGATTTATGATGGAGGCAAAGTCATTGATGAAGCAGCTGAAGATGGTTGGGCCTAGCGCACTACCCTAAGGAACTCCTGCAGCGATCTCCCAGCACTGTGATAATTGATCTCCATTAACTACAACCATCTTCCTTTCCACCAGCACTGAAACCGGTGGAGTATTTCACCCAAATCCCATTTACTTCAATTTTGAGGGGCTCCTTGATTCCACACACAGTTAAATGTTGCCTCCATGTGAACAACATTGACTTTCACCTCATCTTAGAGATTCAGCTCTTTTTCCCATTCTTGGACCGAGGTTGTAATGTGGTCTGCAGCTGAGTAGTCCCGGCATGTAACAAAACATCACTGAGTGTGTTGTTGCTGAGTAAGTGCCACTTGATTGAGGTGCCACCTTCAACCACCTTGCTGATGGCTGAGTACTGATGGGGCTATATTGGGCCAGATTGGATATGTCCTGCTTTTGGTGGACAGAACATCCGTGGGCAATCATCCACTTTGAAGAATAAATGTCAGAATTGTAGCTGTACCTACTGCTTGGCCAGTGCCCTCCATTGTTTCTTGCTGTCACATGGGATGAATCAAAGTTGGCTAAAGAGTGGCATCTGTGATGCTGAGGATCCCAGGAGAAGGCCAGGATAGATCATCCACCAGGCATTATTTGGCTTAAGGTGGCTGTTTCAACCTTGTCTTTTGCAATTAATTGTTGGATTCTGCCATCATTCACAATGGGGATATTGATGGAATCCCCTCTCCTCAATAATTGTTTTTTTAATTCAACTATTCAATGTGGGCTTGGCCTCTTATCCATCCCTGAGAGAGTAAACCACATTGCTATGGATCTGGAGCAGGCCAGACCAGATAAGGACAGCAGATTAAAAGGACATTAGTGAACTAGATGGTTCACAGTCATAACAAGACTTTTAATTTCAGATTTCATTATCTGCCATGGTAGGATTCGAACCTAGGTCCCCGAGCATTAGCCTGGGTCTCTGGATTACTAGTCCAGTGAGAATGCCATAACACCACTGCCTCCCCTAAAATTGAACACAGAAAAGTGTTAGAAAGGACATGGAGAGGCAAAATAAAATACATTTTCAGGAGGAGAAGGATCTGGGATCCATATGCACAATCATTGAAGATGACAAAACAGGTTGACAAAGTGGTTAAAAGGGCATACAAGAGTGTGGGCTTTTCAACTAGATGAGTCACCTGAGGAAGGAGCAGTGCTCTGAAAGTTACTGATTCCAAACAAACCTGTTGGACTTTAACCTGGTGTTGTAAGACTTCTTACTGTGCCCACCCCTGTCCAACATCCACATCTTCACATCATTTTTAAATAGAGGCACAGGATTCAAAAGTAAGGAAGAAAGTGATTTTAAAACACTTGTATGGCACCAAGTGGAGTATTACGTCCAATTCTGGGAACCAAACTTTTGGAAAGATGTGACGCATTCGAGTGGGTGCAGAAAAGATTCAAAAGAATGGTTCCAGCGGTGAGGAACTCCAGTTGTGTAGATAAATTGGAGAAAATGGGCAGCTTGGTAGCACAGTGGTTAGCACCAGGTCCCAGGTTTGATTTCTGGCTTGGATCACCGTATGTGCAGAGTCTGCATGTTCTCCCCATCTCCGCATGGGTTCCCTCGGGTACTCTGGTTTCCTGCCACATAGGCCAGAGCAGCTAAGGACTGCAGATTTCCTTCCCAACAATACATTAGTGACATGGCTTTTTATGATAATCTGGTAGTCTTATGGTTACCCATGTGGAGACTAATTTCTTATGTATTTAATTATTTAGTTAATTAATTTTAAGGCCTGAATTTCCGCTTGGTCAGGCTCAATTGGGGATCCTTTAAAACTGGCAGGGGAGGAAAGAGTTAATGAAACAATATTTCCTCAGGGAGCAGGTGTTCTATTATTCTAATAGATGCCTGTACTCTTAGCTAAGCCTCATTATACACTTTTTGCCGATGGCCCTACACGGCCCCGTTCCAGAGGTATTCACGCCCGGGAAATGGGCTAGGAACGGGGCCGCGGCAATTACGTTCCAGATGACGTCGGAACGCGGCGACGCCACGAACACGGCCACGTGACGCCGCCCGACGTCGTAAAAAGACGCGGACGAGCACAGGAATGGGACGGGAAACATGTCGAGCCATGGAGGGCAGCGCCGAGGTTTGCTGAGACCGACATAGAAATGCACCTCGATGAGGTGGAGCAGAGGAGGGGCATCATCTGCCCGAGAAGAGGACATCGCCACCCTGCAAGCGTGGTGCGCCAGACCTGGCGAGAGTGCAGAAGGAGACCATTCGGCCCGTTGAGTCTGCACAGGCCCTTGGAAAGATCACCCTACTTAAGCTCACACCTCCACCCCCCCCCCCCCCTCCCATGACTCAGTAACCCCAGCTAATATTTTTATGGACACCAAGGGCAATTTAGCATGACCAATCCACCTCAACTGCACATCTTTGGTCTGTGGGAGGAAACCGGAGCACCCGGATGAAACCCACGCAGACACAGGAGAACGTGCAGACTCCGCACAGACAGACAGTGACCTGAGCTGGGAATCGAACCAGAGACCCTGGAGCTGTGAAGCAACAGTGCTAACCACTGTGCTACCTTGCCACCCTAGAATTTACAGTGCAGGAGGCCATTTGGCCCATCGAGACTGCACAGGCTCTTGGAAAGAGCACCCTACTTACGGCCACAACTCCACCCTATCTCCATAACCTAGTAACCCCATTAAGGATACTAAGGGCAATTTAGAATGGCCAATCCACCTAACCTGCACATCATTGGACTGTGGGAGGAAACCAGGGAACCTGAAAGAAACCCACGCAGACTCGGGGCGAACGTGTAAACTCCACACAGTGACCCAGGCCAGGAATCGAACCTGGAACCGTGGAGCTGCAAAGCAACAATGCTAACCACTGTGCTACGTACCTGCAATTTGAAGTGTTGTCGTAGCCTATGACAGTGTTTTTCAAACTTTTTTTCCGGGGACCCACTATTGTCAACTGGCCAACCTTCAGGACTTCACTTACCCAGTGTATTCTGAGTCAAGGCAGTGTTTGGGACACTAAAGTTTTCTTGCCACAAGGAAGGGACAGGAAAAAGTCATATAGTTTTCCTGGACAAAATGATGATTCAGTAGTGCCTGGTAGATTAGCTTTATGGTATGACTGGTGCAAAAACCGCTATGAAGGAAGATTCAGAAACACTACTCTATAATGGACTCTACTTAAGTTAATATCGTAGGGAAAGTTCTGCTGAATCTCCCCAATGACTTCCAATGGTAATTAAACAACACGTGACGAGATCTGTGCATTTCCACAACCATTGTGAGAAGCCAAAGGAGAATTTCTTTTGTGAAGATTGAAAGACTGCACTCTCAGATATCAGAAAACTCATTAAAGGTTATGAAATATTTAAAAATGAATACTTTTTAAAAATACAGAATCTCTTACCTTCCTATTTCAGTGCTCAAAACATTATCCTTCCTGCCACCATTCCAAAAATAGAGTTAGGTATAAATGAGAGATTTAGAAGGCAATGTTCAAGTTACCATGCACCTGCTGCCATTATCATTCTGCGAGGTGGAGGTCGCAGATTGGGACACAATGTCACTTAGGAGTCACTTTGGAGTATTTCTGGGTTCCACTTCTGGTATTGTTCAAAATCCTGAGGGGCCACCAGTACTTTAGTGTGGGCAGAAATAAATCACCAGGTGAAAGGATTCTGGTGACAGCAACTGACTGCCAACAGTGAGCAGTTGCACCTAGTCAGGAGTGGGGTTAAGGGCAGCAAGTGATGCGGTGTACAGCCAGCAAAAGACATTAATTGCACACGGTTAAGCAAGTGAGCTCAGCGACTATCCTTTGATATCCCCCCCCCCCCCCCCCCCCCCCCGCCCCCCCCCCGCCCCCCGCAATCGCTTCTGTCACAATCCTGCCTCTCACTCACTGGATTGTTCGAGGGATAGGACTTTGTGTCCTTGAACCCAAATTCACCATGCTTCCCGTGTTAACAAAAGTGCAGACAGCAACCCTTAACTCCATGACTCTTCTGAAACTGCAGCCCCCTCCCTGCGACCCACCTGCAGGTCGTGACCCCCACTGGCCTATGATACTAATTCTACATTAAGACAAAAAGCGAGATAGCATTCTTTGTAATTTGAGAAATGCTAAAATATTGCAGCCCGAACAAGTAAACTGCACTGCTTAAAATACGATAATTAGCAAATGTGTTAATAAACAATGAAATAGGGGACACATGAGACAATAAAGAACAATACAATTCTTATAATGTGTTGCCCTTCTCTTTGATTAATACTGCAGGGTTCCATTGACAAGAAGGAAGAAAACGCTGTTTATGGCAAGGAAAAATTGTAGCCTGCCAAATGTCAAAGGCAATGTAGAGATAATTAACCTGCAGGCTAAATAACATGGATGCCTACACAAAGTGTTTAAGTAGTTTAATGAAGCTTGAACCAAAGTCCTTTCTACTAGCTATTGCCTTAATAATATCATCTGTGCTGCGCTTGCTTGCAGTTAATGGACATCAACATGTCAAATGTGGCTGTCAATTCCACTATAAACATTAATATGTTATTTTTAGATGCTGAATGTTCGATGGATTCCGCAAGAGCAAATGGCCATTCTTATAGAGGAAGACCTTGTTATCAGAATGACTTGCTTTAAGGAAATGCATATTTTGTTGTAAATAGTAACTCAAATGAACCAATATGGAATGTGGTAGAAATTGATTACTGACCATTAGGGATGAATAAAATATAGATTTTTCTTCCTTACCTTCAGTGGGTTTTTGAAGGCTTAATTGTACTTTGACTTTTATAATATTTTACATGTACATTAATAAATGAATCCAATGTGGTACAAATTTGGCCGGTGACTATGTATTCTAACACAATGGCATCTAAAGTCCTTTGATGGTATGGGAAGGCATTCTTGTGCCAAGAGTTGCTGAACGGCTTCTGTCTGTCTTTAAAGTTCTGGTTGAAAAATGACTGGTGATGCCTGCTACTGATAGGCATTTAAATTGATTGATCTCCTGGGGCCTTCCCATTGCTTCAAGGCTGCTACAACTTGAACAAAGAAGAGGCATGTCTCAGCTATAGTACTTTCTCTTGGACACGCATGGCTTCCTTTTGAATAAGAATGGTTTAAATGGTTTCTTTAGTGTTATAGTTATCCCTGCTGAGTAGGACAGTGTCATCTATCTTGTTCAAGTCAGCTGCCCTCCTTACAAATCTTGCAATCTTAACACATGATATTAATGTCAGACTTTCAACAGCCCGGCTTGTCTGATCTGTAGTGCCAGTGGTTTCAGGCTTGAGCGGCATACACTATGGAGACTACAGGCAGTCCTAAAGAAGCAAGGGCTCTGGACGCCAAACTGAAGGAAAGTCTGGTGTATCAAAGTAAGTGGGACTCTGGCTGTAGACCCCAGTGAAGGGGGGGGGGGGGGGTGTACCAGGTTTGAGAGGCCTGGAGTGGAGGGTTAACTGATCTTGTTGGAGCAATGCATCTGATGGACACAAAGGAGCCCCCTCCCCCCCGGAACTCATTTGCCCAATACCAGCCTGCCCAGCTGTCTGGATACCCACTTGGCTCGGGTTTCCTCCTGCCACGGGTAAAATCACAGCAGGGTCGGATGAGTCACCCAAGTGGCCATTGATTGGCTACTTAAGGACTTCAGCAAAATGGGAGACAGGTCAGGGAGCTGGGTAGGAAGGGGGCAGGCAAGCTACACACATTTTACAAACTACCACCCCCCCTTCAAACATGTTGGTGAAATTCTCCACATGGCCACTGTTGCCCAAGTGCTCCCCACATGGTTTGATAACACATCAGGAAAACTAGGACAAATACCCACTTTACCTGTGGTTTCCTCAATAACATGTTGTGTGAAGAACAAATTGTTTCTGGTTTAGCACAGTGGGCTAAATAGCTGGCTTGTAATGCAGAACAAGGCCAGCAGCACAGGCTCAATTCCCGTACCGGCCTCCCCGAACAGGCGCCAGAATATTGGCGACTAGGGGCATTTTACATTAACGTCATTGAAGCCTACTTGTGACAATAAGCGAATATTAATACCTACAAGTCTTTTAGCTGGCCTTCCCTGAACACTATTGGACAGGTGAGTTTTTAAAGCAGTCAGTATAAGGACTTGAGCTTGGCAGGCTGCAACGTGGCACAGCCAGTCTCCATGCCAGTTTGTCACTCGTAGGGGCTGGTTTAGCACAGGGCTAAATCGCTGGCTTTTAAAGCAGACCAAGGCAGGCCAGCAGCGTGGGTTCAATTCTGTAACAGCCTCCCCGAACAGGTGCCGGAATATGGCTACTATGGGCTTTTCACAGGAACTTCATTTGAAGCCTACTTGTGACAATAAGCGATTTTAATTTCATTTCATTCATTCACCTTGATCCTGAGCCCAAGCCATTTTCATTCAGGAACAGATCAGCTGCGAACCAGGAAGCGGCCGGCAGCCAATTAAAGCCAATCATGTTCCCACAAATGCAGGCAGCTCACTTTATAACAAGGAGGGAGCTGGTCAGAACATCAGATGAAATGAGGGATCCCCTTCCCCCTAGAATCCTAATGGCCGCTAGCCACAGCTGTGCCCACTGGCCATTCCCTGAATGGGTTGCCCCTCCAGGCAGTTGTGGCTTTTTACAAAAATGAAAAGAAACTTACCTTCACTTGTCCCTCACAGTCTCGTCATGCTCAGATGTCTGGCTCTCACCTTAGCCAATGGGGTTGCCTTTCACAGAGTGCTGGCGGACCTCCCATTGACACACCAGCATTGCAAGTCCGCCCACTATCCCTGGTTTCATGCTCACTCCCTGGTCTTTAATTAGCAGGAAAATTGAACATTGCAGTGGGTATGCCTTGCAGGGTCAGGACCAAAAGTAGCCTCCAATCCTTGACTAACAATCCAGCCCTTTATTGTTCACCATTGGACTTGCTGCACAATCATTGACCAATTCAGTTTGCTTTGTGCGTCATCAATATGGGTGTTTTGATCTGGACGTCTTTAACAGGTGTCGGTGATTAACACCGGGCCAATCAATTGATCCGTTGAACCCAAAAAGCTTCAGCTGCACCTTGTGAGAAAAGATCACGGGCGGAATTCTCCGACCCCCCCCGCAGGGTCGGGAATTGCCCGGGGCCTTCGTAAATCCCGCCCCCGCTGTGGCCAGAATTCTCCGCCACCTGGGAATCGGCGGGGGCGGGAATCGTGCCCCGCCGGTCAGCGGGCCCTCCGCGGCGATTCTACGGCCGGCGATCGGCCAAAGTCCCGCCGCTCTCAGGCCTCTCCCGCCCACGTGGTTTAAACCACCTCTCTGCCGGTGGGAGCAGGCGGCGCGAGCGGGCCCCCGGGTTTCTGGGTGCCCCCATGGTGGCCTGGCCCACGATCGGGGCCCACCGATCGGGGGGGCCTGTGCCGTGGGGGCACTCTTTTTCTTCCGCCGCCGCCACGGCCTCCACCATGGCGGAGGCGGAAGAGACACCCTCCACCGCGCATGCACCAGTGGTGACGTCAGCGGCCGCTGACACTCCGGTGCATGCGCGGACTCACGCCGACCGGCGAAGGCCTTTTGGCCAGCCCCGACGCCGGCCTGCATGGCGCCAAAGGCCGTTGGCGCCAGTCGGCGGAGCGGGAGCCATTCCAGCGAGGGCCTAGCCCCTAAAGGTGCGGAGAATTCCGCATCTTTGGGGAGGCCCGACGCCGGAGTGGTTGGCGCCACTCCGCTACGCCGGGACCCCCCGCCCCGCCAGGTAGGGGACAATACCGCCCCACCTTTCTCTGAGCTGTCCCATTCGCTTTAAAGTAAATAAAATCATGCCCGACATGAAACTAGCATTTCAGAATCAATTTGTAATCTTTTGATAGGAACCTTGGCCAATCATTTTCCTCTAACTGTAATAGGGCCTGATTTTAATGGTGTATTAGTGCATTTTTTTTGAATGAGTTAAAATAGCCACAATGTGTCTCAGAAACACCGGCAAGGGTGGATTTTAACCCTTAGTTATGGCCTATCAAGTGATATTAACGGCGGAATGTTAATGATGCAATCGCCCATATTCACCCGCACTTAGTGCAAAAAGTGATCCCACATGGATCTTGCCATGCCTGACTCCCTCGCCATCTGATTCAGCCGACATGCGCCTCAGCAACTCGCCGCCACCAAGGGGAAGCAGCTTTTAAACGCTCCCTCACCCCTCACTCCCATTCAACACACGAGCATTGCAATGTGCAGATCTGCTTCTCACTTTGGGGTTGCTCAGATGGAGGCAGGTACATCCAAGGGAGACAGCAGTTGGAGGTGTGCTCGATACCAGGACTCAGCTGGGCCCCAGCCAAATGTTTAACCTCTGGACAAAGTTCTGCCGGAGCTGATGCAGATGATAGGCCATAGCCGTGACATTCAGGAGGGAGTGTCAGTGACATTCCAGTGACTGCAAGGCCGATTTGAGGAGTCCCAAAGCCTTCAGGTGCAGGAGATGGTGCCAACATTGCGTTGCACTTAGGCCAACACTGCTAGAGTGGCGACCGCAGTGGAAAACCTGGAGCATGAGCGTCTTGCGTGTTGGTGTCCAAGGCATGGCTCAGTCGGTGACGACCATGGCATCATGTAGCATTCGCTGATGGACATGTCCCAGAGAGAGGTGGACATTGCTGAGGAACTCTGAAGCATGGCCCAGTAACTGAGGTCTATCGCTGAGGGCATCAACACCATAGTGCAGACAATGGGAAGCCTCCAGGACTGGCAGCACCAGATGACTCCGAGACATCTGGAAATCACTCCAGCTGCCCCTCTATCCCATGGAGCTATGCAGGTTCCTATGAGCACAGTCAGGGAGGAGGAAGCACTGGGGGGCCTTCCACCAAAGAGACTAAAGTATTCTCCAGTTCTTCTGAAGCTCCTCCTCCTGACACTGGCACATCTCAAGGGCAGCGGACAGTAAAGAGTAGCTCGTCGACGCCTGTGCCACCGGTAAGTCAGACGGGAACCCCCCCCCCCTCCCCCCTGCTCCAGGCCCTCCAGAGGATGACCACCAAAGACGTCAAAGACCAGAGGTCATGGAAGGCAGCAGATTATCCCCACCTCTGAGGTGCATCCTGGGGCCACACGTAGATGTAGTACTAGACCTTGGAGGATCAAGAAGAGCGAGGAGCAGTAGTGAGATTGCTGTCATTAGCTTGGGGGGATGGAAATTTATCACATTAAAATATTCACCATTGAAACATTTCAGATCTGATATATGTGAAGCCTCTGTCACTTTAATCTACACAGCTTGCCTGTTGCATAGCCTCATACCATGAAAGTACAATTGAGACAATGAGGGACTCCCTGGTCCTCCTGTAATGTCAGCTCCTTGCCACCGCCTGTTCTCCATCCTTCGACTCCTCCTCGTCCTTGTCCTTCAGCCCCTCCTGGTCCAACCTCCTCCTCCTCAGATGAGGCCGCATGTTCCTCCTCCTCCTTCTCCTTGTCCAGCATGTCGCCTCACTGCTGTAACAAATCGTGGCAGGCACAGCAGACCATTAAAAAATGGGAGACCCTCTGGGGGAGTGTGCTGTCGAGCCCCACCAGACTACTATGGGCAGCAGAACTGCATTTTGTGCAGCTCGATACACCACTCAATGATCATAATAATCGCTTATTGTCACAAGTAGGCTTCAATGAAGTTACTGTGAAAAGCCCCCCTAGTCGCCACATTGCGGCGCCTGTTCGGGGAGGCTGGAACGGGAATTGAACCTGCGCTGCTGGTCTTGTTCTGCATTACAAGCCAGCTGTCTTAGCCCACTGTGCTAAAGCAGCCCAATGACAGCATGGGTGGCAGAGTGGGCTTCATTGTAATGGGTCTTCACCTTGGTATCTGGCCTCCGCACAGACATCATTACCCATGACCTCAGCGGGTATCCCTTTTCCCCAATGAGCCAACCCGACATCTTGGGTGGTCCTCGAAGACACCGGGTATGTCTGAGTGCTCCAGGATGTAGCTGTCATGCACACTCTCAGGGTAACAGGCACACACGTGCATGAGCCTGAGGCGGTGATGTACATGATCTGAACATTCAGGGAGTGGAACCTCTTCCTGTTAATATTGGGCACTCCCTCATGTCTTGGTGCTCACAGGGCGACCCACATGCCATTGATAGCCCCCTGGATCTTGGGCATCCCAGTGATGGGGGCGAATCCTGCAGCTCGGTCCAGGTCAAAGATGATATAGCTGGACACCTGGGCACACAGAGGGGCTGTGGGCTGATGACTGCGAAGTGCCTGTTCGATTCCTGGAATGACCCAGTGATGTAGAGGTTCAGGGCTGCTGTGACCTTCATGGCCATCGGGAGTGGGTGTCCTCCTCCTCTATGGGGTGTATGTCCATGAGGACGTGACACAAGTGCCGGACTGCTTCTCAGTTGAGACGCAGTTTTCTGCGGCATATGGTAGCTGTCAGCTCATTGAATGGCCAATGGCTCCTGTACACCCTGGCATATCGCTGGCCAGCCCACTTGACAGGCGACCAGGTCTTGAGGGCGTGTTGTGGCCCACTGCACAGGTGGTGCTGCCTCCAACCTGCATTGGATTTGCTGTCTTCTTAGGCACCTGCCTGCCTCAGCTGTGACAATCAGAACACGGGCAACCTCCATGGGATCAATACCAGCATTTATTTTTATATCTGACAGAAATTGGAGAAGGCGAGAGACTGACAATCAGTTCAGGCTTCCATCCTGAGACCCTCAAATCATTCAAGCCTCCCCCACCCTTACCATGATTGTTCCGCCTTCTCTCGGAGTGCCATCCAGCGATGCCAGTTGTGCTGACAAACCACTCAGACAGTCCACCTGTTCCTTCGACGATCCACTTGAGAGTTCAGGAGCGTAAAGTGCTATCACAACTAACAAGGCTGATCTTTCCTTTGAGATAACCTTCAGCTGTGAAGCTAGAGGCTGCTCACAGTCAAAGGGAGTTAAATTACTTTCAGGAGAGATGCTGCAGCAGGGCCCAGTCCTGGGAGAGTTTATTAAGACAGACAGGCTGCAGCTGTGGTTGTCCCTGTTACGGGCGTCCATAATATTTAAAGATGGCTTAAAGGCCTCACAGATACAAAGCCCTAGTTCAGAGACAACCCCTGACCTGGTCCCCTCCAGCCCCACAAACAACCACAGCAAATGAAGGACCCCCCCAACTCCCCCCACCTGAGCACTGGGGCAGCAGATCCGTCCCTTGAGCTACAAGCCGCTAAATGGAGAGGGCTACTCACCTCCTCACTTCCCCTCGGTCTCCATTGCGCCATGTCCCTGTTTTTGGAGAGGAGTACTAAACGGTACCAGCATGACTTCCCTCTGCGGAGTTGGGTCATTCCAAGGAGGCCATCATCCAGATTTTTAAAAAAAAAATCATTTACAGGATGTGAAATGAAATGAAATGAAAATCGCTTATTGTCACGAGTAGGCTTCAATCAAGTTACTGTGAAAAGCCCCTAGTCGCCACATTCCGGCGCCTGTCCGGGGAGGCTGGTATGGGAATCGAACCGTGCTGCTGGCCTGCTTGGTCTGCTTTAAAAGCCAGCGATTTAGCCTGGTGAGCGTCATTTGTCATGGCAGCATTTATTCCACATCCTGAGTTGCACTTATCGCTGCGTTCACTGGGGTGTAGGTACAACCACTGTGCTGTTAGGATGTTAGTTCCAGGATGTTGCCCCACTGAGAGTGAAGGAACGGTGATATATTTCCAAGACAGGGTGGTGAGTGACTTGGAGGGGATGCTCCAGGTGGTGGGGTTCCCAGGTGTCTGCTGCTCTTGTCCTTCTCAATGGTAGTGGTCGTGAGTTTGGAAGGTGCTGTCGAAGGAACCTTGGTGAGTTCCTGCAGTGCATCTTGCAGACGGTAAACATGGCTGCCTCTGTTTGTTGGTGGTGGAGGGTTTGAATGTTTGTGGAAGGAGGAGCAATCAAGCGGGCTGCTTTGTCCTGGATGGTGTTGAGCTTCTTGAGTATTGTTACAGCTGCATTATTCCAGGCAAGTGGAGAGTATTCCATTACACTCTTGACTTATGCCTTACAGATGGTGGACAGTTTTTTGGGGGGGGGTCAGGAGATGAGTTACTCGCCGTAGGATTCCTAGCCTTTGACCTGCCCTGGTAGCCACAATATTAATGTGTCTCGACCAGTTCAGTTCCTGATCAATTGTAACCCCCAGGAATTTGATTGTGGGGGATTCAGCGATGGTAATGCCATTGAATGTAAGGGGCGATGGTTAGATCCTCTCTTGTAGGAGATGGTCATTGCCTGGCACATGTGTGGTGCAAATGTAACTTGCCACTTGTCAGCCAAAGCCTGGATATTGTCCAGGTCTTGCTGCATTTGGACATGGACTGCATCATTATCCGAGGAGTCACAAATGGTGCTGAACATTGTGCAGTCATCCACAAACATCCCCACTTCTGACCTTATTATAGAATTATAGAATCATAGAATGTACAGTGCAGAAGGAGTCCATTCTGCCCATCGAGTCTTCATCAGCCTTTGGAAAGACCACTCTACTTATGCCCACACATCCACCCTATCCCCATAACCCAGTGACCCCATCCAACATTTTTGGACACCAAGGGCAATTTAGCATGCCCAATTAACCTAACATGCACATTTTTGGACTATGGGAGGAAACCGGAGCACCCAGAGGAAACACACGCAGACACAGAGAGACTCCGCACAGACAGTGACCAAAGCTGGCAATCGAACCTGGGACCCTTGAGCTATGAAGCAACAGTGCTAACCACTGTGCTCCCGTGCCGCCCCATGGAAGGGAGATTGTTGATGAAGTAGCTGAAGATGGTTGGGCCTAGGACACAACCCTGAGGAACTCCTGCAGTGATGTCTTGAGATGATTGACATCCAACCACCACAACCATCTTCCTGTGCCAGGTATAACTCAAACCAGTGGAGAGTTTTCCCTGATTCCCATTGACTCCATGTTAGCTAGGGCACCTTGATGCCATACTCAATCAAATGCTGTCTTGACTTGAAGGGCCGTCACTTTCACCTCACTTTTAGCATTCGGTGCTTTCGCCCATGTTTGAACCAAGGCTGTAATGAGGTCTGGAGCTGATTGACCCTGGCGGAACCCAAACTAAGTGTCCAAGAGCAGGTTATTGCACTGTTGATGACTCCTCCCATCACTTTGCTGAGAGGGTGGTAATTGGCAGGGTTGATTTGTCCTGTTTCTTGTGTACAGGACACACCTGGGTAATTTTCCACATTGACGGGTAGATGCCAGTGTTGTAGGATCTCGCCATCAGGGGAGGGCCAGGTGAATTGCTAAATGGAATCTCATCTTTGGCCTTTCCCCCTAATCACCAGGTGCAACGGGGTGGGAAAATGGCTCCCATGATTAATAATTAGATGTTGGGCGTAATTCAGCGACCGTTTTGTGCCCAGCACGATCGGGGTGTACTGGGTGAATCGCGGGGCATGCAAAATCGAGATGGGCTCCGTGTGTGAACAATTTTGCGATTGACCCGGCCCGATCCTGATGGAGAGTTCCGGATCTCACCCAAAATTGGTGAGAATTCCATTAACCCTAATTTGTATTCATTTCAATCTCATTAACGAGATTGAAGTCAAATGCAGCGGCCTCCTGGGAATTACCCAACTCCTCAACGTGAAGTCACACGGGCATCATTTAGTACTCCTTTTCAAAAACGTGAAGCTGGCTCAATGGCTTCTGAGGGGAAGTGAGGAGGAGAGTAGCCATTTCCATTTTACGACATACAGCTCAAGGCCACCGGACCTGCTGTCCCAGTGCTGAGAAGGGGGAGGGTGCGGTCAGGTGGCTGAAGCAATCCAGGTCGCAGGACCCCCTGGACCAGGAGGTTGGGATTTTGCATCTTTGAGACCTTCAAGCCACCTTTAAATATTGTGGAAACCCATACCAGGAGCAACCACAGATGTAGCCTGTCTGTCTAACCCAACTCTTCCAGGACAGAGCCCTGCTGCAGCTTCTATCCTGAAAGTCAATTTTGACTCCCTTTGACTGTGAGCAGTCTCTCGCTTCACAGCTGAAAGATATTTCAAATGAACAATTAGCCTTGTTAGTTGTGAGAGCACTTTACACTCATGGGTTAGGATTTTCCGTTTCCTGATGCCGATTTTGTAATCGGCGATCGGGCCAAGAATGCCTTTTGTCGGCGAAATCGGGGACGGTGCCTGTTTGTTGCAGGTTTTGTATGCTCCGCCCCCTCCGAAACGGCGTCATCGCGGTGTGCACCGCATGTCATTGGGACCGCCTCAGCGCGTTACCTGCAAGCACTCCCCCGATGCTCCGCCCCCGATGGGCTGGGTTCACTTCGGCACGGTGCACCCATGGTCTCAGCTGTCCGGGAACCCGGTGGGGCGGCTGGGGATTGTGTGCACCATGGCTTCTGCGGCAGCAGGGAGCGGAGGTTACAATCCCAACTTCTCCAATCACCCTTGTAACTAAAATTTCTCATCCCTGGAACGGTTTAGTACTAGGCAGCGCTATACTGTCAGAGGTATTGGGCGGGATTCTCTGTCCTGCCGCACCCGTTTTCTGGTGTGGCGTGCCTCCGCCGGCAGCGGGATTCTCCGTCCCGGCAGCCGGTCGATGGAGTTTTCCATTGTGGACACCCCCATGCCATCGGGAAATCCGTGAGTGTGAGTGTGCTGCTGGCAAATTGGAGGATCTCGCCGATGGAGAATCCAGCTGATTGCCTTTCTGATAATATATTAAACTAAAGCCCCTCAGGTTGATGGCAATGGTCCCATGGCATCACTGTTCTGTACAACATTTATTCTTCAATCAGCATTGCTGGGGTAGGATATCTGGCCATTTTCTCATTGCCCTTTATGGGCCTTGCTGAGTGCAGGTTAGCAGCTGTGTTTCTCGACAGTGATTCCATGAAGGTGTTTAATTGGCTGTGAAGCACTTTGGGATGTTCTGAGGTTGAGAAGGACATAATCTAATTGCAAGTTTTTGCTTTTCTAACCCAGGTTTCCTGCAGAAGGATAAACTTGTTTTTAACCCATATGAGTAATGTTGCCTGCTGTAATTCTGTGACCTGTGCATCTTTCAGCAGCTCATCAATTTCATCATGTTGTTTCATGACTTTTAATTGTGGAATTCACGGGCAGCATGGTGGCGCAGAGGTAGCAACTGCAGTCTCATGGCACTGAGGTCCCAGGTTCGATCCCGGCTCTGGGCCACTGTCCGTGTGGAGTTTGCACATTTTCCCCGTGTTTGTGTGGGTTTCACCCCCACAACCAAAAGATGTGCAGGCTAGGTGGATTGGCCATGCTAAATTGCCCCTTAATTGGAAAAACGAATTGGACATTCTAAGTTTATTTTTTAAAATTGTGGAATTCACCGGTTGGACCAAATGGCCTGTTTCTGTGCTGTATATTCTGTGTAAATTATATAATAGCTTTGACTCACCAGCGGAATGGAAATAGGGTCGTCGAATAAAATTTCCTGATGTGTTCTACATAATTTGGGCAGGTGTTTGGTGTGGGAAATAGACAGCGCATAAATTCCTGGTTCCCAGTTTTGCATTTAGTGTTACCCCAAAAATGTGCTGGGACTCCCTCTCAGAAGTTCCATAAGACCATAAGACCGTAAGACATAGGAGCAGAATTAGGCCACTCGGCCCATCGAGTCTGCTCCGCCATTCAATCATGGCTGATATTTTTGCATCCCCATTCTCCTGCCTTTTCCCCATAACCCCTGATCCCCTCAATAATCATGAACCTATCTATCTCTGTCTTAAAGACACTCAGTGAATTGGCCTCTGCAGCCTATCGCAGTAAAGAGTTCCAAAGATTCACCACCCTCTGGCTGAAGAAATTCCTCCTCATCTCTGTTTCATAGGATCGTCCCTTTAGTCTGAGATTGTGTCCTCTGGTTCTAGATTTTCCTACAAGTGGAAACATCCTTTCCACATCCACTCTATCCAGGCCTCGCAGTATCCTGTAAGTTTCCATAAGGTCCCCCCTCATCCTTCTAAACTCCGACAAGTACAGACCCAGAGTCCTCAACCGTTCCTCATACGACAAGTTCTTCATTCCAGGGATCATTCTTGTGAACCTCCTCTGGATCCTTTCCAAGGCCAGCACATCCTTCCTTAGATATGGGGCCCAAAACTGCTCAGAATACTCCAAATGGGTCTGACCAGAGCCTTGTACTGCCTTAGAAGTACATCCCTGGTCTTGTATTCTAGCCCTCGTCACATGAATGCTAACATTGCATTTGCCTTCTTAACTGCCGACTGAACCTGCACATTAACCTTAAGAGAATCGTGAACAAGGACTCCCAAGTCCCTTTGTGCTTCTGATTTCCTAAGCATTTCCCATCTAGGTGTTTACCTAGCAATTTCCTAGAAGGACTAACTTCTGGACAATTGTGAGGGTTGAGAACCATCCAACACAGGCAATTTAAATAGCTAATTTTGGACGGTTCTGCCAGTTTTACCCTGATAGGTACTCTGAAAGAGAGGAAAAGAATCACTTCTCTTTTTTAAATTTAAAATGGCCAATTCTTTTTTTTCCAATTAAGGGGCAATTTAGCGTGGCCAATCCACCTACCTGCACATCTTTGGGTTGTGGGGTGAGACCCACACAGGCATGGGGAGAATGTGCAAACTCCACACGGACAGTGACCTGGGGCAGGGATTGAATCCAGGTCCTCGGTGCCAGGAGGCAGCAGTCCTAACCACTGCACCACCATGCCACCCTAAAGAACCACTTCTAAGTCCCTATTTTAAAAAATAAGATCCAGCCTTGCATGGGACACATTACGCACATATGACTCCCCAGCGGATCCCCCACACCACACTCCCCCCCGGGTCCGGCCTGACCCAATGCCTCTAAACTGCAGTCTGACACCCCCCACCCCGGGCTAAACCCCCTCCCACTCCTGTCTGACCTTCCCCTCTCTGGTCTGACTTGTCCTTCCCAGTCCGACTCCTCTCTCCCCCCCCTCCCCAGTTTGGCCCAATGACACCCCCCCCCCCCCAAGACAGTCCAACCCCCTCCCCCTCCCAGTCCTATCAAACCCCGCCTTCCCGGACTGTTCCTCACCAGATTCTAGGTTGATCCCCCACTCTTTCCTGTAAATCCTTAAGTGTGCAACTGGTGAACGCACCCAAGCCACCAAAGCCACCTCAACTTGATGAGTGCCAAAATACAATTAGCTTTGTCTTTGAGGGGACTGCTGCATTTGTGATTTATTCTTTCATGATATGCCCAGAAGGCTCCACAAACAATGAAAATGAAAATTGTCCGGCTTCCTTTCCTGATAGCAGTAAGTCATCCACGTGTTTCAGAGTCACACAGCAAAGTGCTGAGAAAGCAGGCTTCATAAACTCACGTTTGGTCCTAAGAGTCAGCTTGTTGTTATTCCATGCATGTTCCATGAGTTGACCAAAGCCCTATGTGTGTATATTTGACACCAACAGACAGATTGCCTGTCATTGTGGATTCAATGTAGGTGAATAGTTACACACTTCCAGCAGTGTGTTATTTAGTATGATCAGGGGTGGAGATGCAATCTCCTGTCGAGTGACCACAGTTTTTGGATGCTTATAGTCAGGGAGAACAAGTTACAGGCAGGGGAGAAACAATCCATGAATCTTTGAAGTTGAATTACCGTTTGAGCGACTGGGGTGCAGCATCAACGAAAAGGGTCTCTCTGATCAAAACGTGCTCTATATTTGTCTTCGCTTTCAGTATGGACAGATTGCAGAACTTGCTGTCTGACCAAGTATGTAGGCAAATTCCTTCCACATCTGCAGGTGAGGCAAAGGTCAAGTGTATGGATGAGGAGATACCAAACAATGTAGAGGCTGGGATGCAGCCCTGATTCACTCCATTCATTACTCTAAAACTGGAAATGATGCTGTCAAACTGTACTGTACAGTGTCTATTGGGCTTTTATGTATTTTGTCAGACTGATATTTATGGCAAAAATGTAGTAATAATCTAGCTCAGTTGAATAGTTTTACCAATAGTCCAGTCCCGTAAATGTTAGGAACTTGTTTCTGGCCTGTATGGCTCAATACCATGCGTAATCGTGCCTTAAAATGGAGCCCTTCAGGAAGCCCATGCATGCACTTTTCAATGAGTTGTGATATGAGTCTTGATTCCATAATCTGGTATTTCCAATGGGAAATGCTGCTTGTAGGGAGAGCATCTTTTGAAGTTTCAGGTGCCCAGTTTAAGGTTTTCTATTCATTAATTTATTTTACCGAACAGAAAATCATCCGCTGTGTGCCTGAAATTTCTGTGTGAGTAGTGCGTGCCTGTTAGTGTTGCTCCTCACCAGGCTGCTAGACTGTGGAAGCACCCACGGAGTAGTCAGGTGACAAGCTCCCATTTGGCCAGGCTTCTCCCAGAATGTCAGCTGCCATTTTGAAAATTCCCCTTTTGGGAGGTCAAACGTTCAGTGGTAGTGTATTGCAAATTGAATTATATTTCAATGAACCCGTACACAGCGAATGGAAATATGTATTTCCTTGGCTGACAGGGAAAAAAGTAAGCGTTTGTTAGCTGATTTATTCTAATTGGCAGGTTTGCCACCATTATGGTCAGGAGAACAAGTTACAAGATGAAAATCGCTGCATCGTCAGCGTTAACGGTATGGTAAGTCTACTAATCCCATCCTATTTTTAAAACATTACAAATGTGTTACCCACCAGGCCTTTTGAGGACCCCACCATTCCAGAAGCTGGTCTTCAGCCTTGGAATTATCATCATCAAATCGCTCACCATCAACACCCTGAGTTCACCAGGGATTCAAGTGGATGAGTCACATAAATACTGTAATCCTGTGGGGGAGTTAGTCAGAGGGCAGAGGGGAGTCCCCTGGGGTTCCAGAGGTGAGAGTCCTGTGGGATGTGGTTGGAATTCCATGGGGGAAGGAGTCACAGGCGGGGAGGGGTGAGGGGGGGGGGGGGGGGGGGGGGAGTCCTCCAGGGTGGGTAGTGGAGGAGTCTCTTAGGTTCCTGGAGTGAGAATCCTGTGGGTATGGGAGGAATTCCATGGCGGAAGATGAGTCACAAAGGGGGTTGGGAGGTCCCACAGTGGTGGTAGTTGGGGGGCGCGGTGGGAATCCCCTGGGATTCGGGGGTATAGCGGACATCAGTTGAGGAGTTGGTGTGAGTACTAAAGTTATACAGAAGCTAGAAATGGTTTTAATTCTTCTCACGTTTTTAGGGTAACTATTGATATAACCCAGTCAGAACCATCTGAAGTTTGCAATTCAAGCTGCATTTTTGGATGATTGCCAGTGCAAGCCAATTGACTAGGAGAAGTTTGCACGTTCTAAACAATTTCCATGTAAACCTGATGTGGGATATTCTAGGGTGTCAAGGGGTTTTCCCCAGCATAGCTTTGGGCCACCCCTTCCAAGCATGCACCTTCTCCACCACAGACAAATAGTGCAGCAGTGTATACTGTTACGGATGCCAGACCAGATCCCAACAGTGACTAAAATACTGGAGCAGATCCGCAATGTTTTCTTTTAAGACCGTGCAGAAAGATCGATTCGCTCCAGAGTGATTTCATGAGAAATGGGCCGTGGTTATTTTTTTTACAAACAAAACTTTATTACAACAAAACTTTTAAACTTCCCTAACAAGAAAAGCTTACATGTATCTCTTAACCCTAACACACAATTTCCCATGGAACAGCATGTAAAATAAACATACAGCTCTCAACTCCACTTACACAGCCAGGCAAAAATGTTACTTGCATTTACAAAACATATTCTTGCCGTTAGTCTCCTTCAGAACCTTTCCAAAAGCATATCCCTGTGGCAGTTTCTTCACAGCCTCTCTCATTCGCTTTCCAAATCCTTTTTCCCCACCTGTTCAGACAGGATTCTTTTACCTCTCTAAGGTCTGGCCAGCCCCTCAAAGATAGTTCTGTCCAGGAGTGTCCAGACTTGAACTCATCATCGCTTCCAGACTTTTGATTGTCCACTCCTGTTTACACAAAAGAACAGGGCTATGCTATGAATATTACTCCAATTTATGGACAAAAGAGGCCATCACACTCTGTAATGGGCTAATGGCTGATCAGACAAGAGTGTCCTGAAGGAAAATAGATCTTAACTGAATCATCGCAGCTGAACAGGGGTATGCTGTTTATTCCCATTAACCAGTTTAAGTCTGAATGGGACAATGTAACTCAGGCTAGGTGTGGGTGTATAACTTTGACTCAGCGCTAGCAGTTTTACCCTCTGGTTTTTAACCCCTAAGTTTCCCACTACATCTTTGATCCAATTTCCTTCAACACAATACCATTTACAGTTCCTTAGGCAGCACCTTCCAAATCCTTGACTACTACCATCTAGAAGTTCAAGAGTATCAGATATCTCGGAACGTCACCACCGAAAATATCCCCTCAAAATCATTCACCATCCTGACTTGGAAATATAATGCTGTTCCTTCACTGCCACTGGGTCAAAATCCTGGAACTCTCTCCCTAACAGCACTGTGGATGTACCTACATGTCAGGGGATTCAGTGGTTCAAGAAGGCAGCACCTTCCCAAAAGCAATTAGGGATGGGCAATAAATGCTGGCCTGGCTAATGAGGCTCAAATCCCGTAAACAAATTGTTCAAAAAACCCAGTTACCTTGCTCTGGAGCTCAGAGGTTACGGCCCATTAACTGTCCTAATTGCCTCAGTGTTATACATTATTTGATGGGAGAACTCACTCAAGTATTTTTAGATATGATTCATTTTTAGGAAATCTACGTTGGTTGCAATTATTAACTGTTATTCTCCCAAGTGCCAAAAAATGTTGTCCTGGATTGGAGGATCTCTGGACATTTCCCCACAATCATCATCATCATAATAATAATAATCACTTATTGTCACAAGTCGGCTTCAATGAAGTTACTGTGAAAAGCCCCTAGTCGCCACATTCCGGCAGCGCCTGTTCGGGGAGGCTGGTACAGGAATTTAACCTGCGCTCCTGCCTTGTTCTGCATTGCAAGCCAGTTATTTAGCCCACTGTGCTAAACTATCATCCTGAATATCCATAGTTAGTGGTGTTCCACAGGGATCAGTGCTGGGACCTCTGTTTGTATTACATATAACTGAACTGGAGGAAAGTGTGGGTGGTCTGATTAGTAAGTTTGCGGATGACACGAGGATTGGCAGAGTTGCTGATAGTACCCAGGATTGTCAGAGAATACAACAGGATATGTATAGATAGATTGGAGACTTGGGCATAGAAATGGCAGATGGAGTTTATTCCGGACAAATGTGAGGTGATGCATTTTGGAGGATCAAATTTAGGTATGAATTGTACTTTAAATGTCTGAACCCTTAAGAACATTAGGAAACCGAGGGACCTGGGTGTGCAGGTGCACAGTTCCCTAAAAGTGGCAACAGAGGTGGCCAAGGTGATTAAGAAGGCATATGACAGGCTTGCCTTCATCAGCTGGGGCATTGAGTACAAGAGTTGGGAAATCAACATGCAGCTGTATAAAACCTTGGTTAGGCCGCATGTGGAGTATTGCGTGCAGTTCTGGTCACCACATTATCTGAAGGATGTGAAAGCTTTGGAGAGAGTGCAAAAAATGTTCACTAGGATGTTGAAATGAATGAAATGAAAGGTCTCGCGGGTGTTGGCTATGAGAAGAGGTTGAATAAATTAGGATTTTTTTCACTGGAAAGTCAGAGGCTGAGGGGAGACCTGATAGAGGTCTACAAAATAATGAGAGGCATAGACAGGGTGGATAGTGAGAAGCTTTTTCCAAAGGTGGAAGTGCCAATTACAAGGAGGCACAGGTTCAAGGTGAGAGGGGGAAAGTTTAAGGGAGATATGCGGGTAAGTTTTTCACACAGAGTGGTGGATGCCTGGAACCTGCTGCCAGAAGATGTGGTGGAATCAGGCACATCAGCAACATTTAAGAGGCATCTGGATGGGTACATGTATCAGAAGGAAATAGAGGGATACGGTCCGAGTAAGGGCAGAAGGTTTTGTTTTTAGTTTGGGCATCACGATCGGCACAGGTTTGGAGGGCCGAAGGGCCTGTTCCTGTGCTGTACTTTTCTTTGTCTTTGTCCTTTGTTCTAGTTGCTGTTTGAGCAGATTATGATTCCGAGAATGGATATATCCTCCTAGATGCTCTTTGGAAAATGCAAATGTCTGTCCATGGTGCCTATTCTGCAGCAGGTGCAAGAGCTGCAGACCGGACAGGCAGTAAATTAAAGGTGTCCTTCTTCTATTAAAATATCTTTCAAGAATACTTGTCAACTGATAGTGTGATGAAGAATATTGTGTGTTAATACATATCATTTAGTTTTATACTATTAATCCTGTAGGAAGTATGTTTGAAGGAACAAAGAATCTTGTGTATAAGTATATGTCAAACATGTTTGTATCATAAATGATTAATTGACCTCAAATAGATAATCTTTAAGTTTAACCTTTGAACACAATGTAATGATTCAGCTCCCTTTTCCCAGATGTTCCCCAATGTATGAACTAAAACTGTTCTCTATGATGTATTCATTTTTAATGCAGTGAGTAATATATTATTAAATTTGCAAATGCTACAGTCCTTGACATTAATAACATTAACCTGATGGAACCAACGATCATAGACACAAACTATGCAGAGTAAGGAATGGTTTAATTCATTTACTAATGCACGTTATCTACAATAACCTTCAAGTCTGACATTTCTTGCTCGTCACAGTAATTTAGTGCAGACTGCAGCCCTGCTTCATTTTGTTTCCGGGTAATTTGAGCCTCCGTTTTTCTTGAAGGCTCCTCTGACAGGAATTTCTGATTCCCTTATCTTCCTTCTCCACAGGTGGTTGTGATTTGAAAGGTGAATAACTATGAGGCACAAGGGCATGTCAGGAGAAACACTCACAACAAGCAGAATGCTGCAGCTCCTCTTCATCACCTCCTCATTGTTACACTTTTGGCAAATAAATGAGAGTTTTGAAAATCATGTTTCCGTAAAGCATTCAGATACATTCGACGAACATAATATTAAGATCTGAGAAACAGCTCAGCTTTGATTTGCTAGGTAATAATGAGGTGATATTGGCTGCTGGAAACTGTTTGTCCTAATAATGCTGGACATTTAATTAACTGACTACGCTTGACCTGTAGGGGTTAATAGCATTTCTTATCCAAGCCATTAGAGTGTTCTTGGTCTTTGTAATGAGGATCTAATTTGTTTTTACACAGAATTAGATGCTGACTGCAGCAACACCACATGGCAAAATCTATATGATTGTCCTGTCAGGTAATGAATAAATTGGGCGCATGTTATTTGTGCTCAGTTAATCGGATAAGGTTTGCATCTCAGAAAGCTTCTGAACACAAGGTACATACTGACCTTTCTCATATAATGTAATTGCTGTATCTCAATCCACTATAGTGCCGAAATAATGAGCCATGAAGTTAGTGTAAGAGGTGGCAGAAGAACTGAAGGCAAAGAAAGGCTTCTGAGCATTCCAGGTGCAATGTCATATCTCCAGAAATAACCAAGACTGGAAGTGCAATTAATTTGATCATAACTCACCAGAAGCACTGCCATATTGTAGCAAGGACCTCTTTACACTGGAAGTATTAAAAAGCCTGATTATAAAATTTAAATAAGAGTTATTGTTGTCGGGCCTTTTTGCAAAATTGGTTATCCCTGGCAGGGGCTGGTTTAGCACAGGGCTAAATTGCTGGTTTTGAAAGCAGACCAAGGCAGGCCAGCAGCACGGTTCAATTCCCGTACCAGCCTCCCCGAACAGGCGCCGGAATGTGGCGACTAGGGGCTTTTCACAGTAACTTAATTTGAAGCCTACTTGTGACAATAAGCGATTTTCATTTTTCATTTCATTTCATCTGACTTAAAGCATGATAAACCTGCCCAGCAACAGGCAGAAAGCACATTTCAGCAGCATTTTTAAAAGAGTCATCCACTTTGCACAGGTTAGTTGCTGGATAGTTCTTTAAAGCTGTTTGTTCCTTTCTGGCACCACCTGTGCAGAGCTGCCAGTGTGCACCGGAACACTGGTCTGACATCTTCTATTTTGTCCAACTTAATACCTTTTTTTTTGCCTATTTCTGCCTTCAACTCATAGTTTTTTGCTGGTGCTGGGTTGCCTCAGTTTTCTGCCATTTATAAATGTGTTTTATTCTTACACAGGATATGACCTAATTACAGCTATAGCCTAAAGCCGTCTAGGGAGGAAGTTCCAGGATTTTAACCCAGGATTTTAACCCAGCAAGCAATGATGATCCAGTTATAAGTCAGGATGGTATGTGTCTTGGAGGTGAATGCGCAGGTAGTGGGTAGGTAGAGGCCTTTGTCCTCCTAGGTGGCAGATGTTGGAGATCTGGAAGGTGCTTTCGAAGGGCGTGTGCAGCTTGTAGATGGTACACAGTGCCAGTGGTGTAGTGCTGCCAGAGTGCACAGGACTGCTGGTCTGGCATCTTCTATTTTGTCCAATCAAATGTGACCTGCCAAACTTACTGGACATTCAAGTGACTTACATTTGATTTGAAAAGTGCTGTAAAGCTGCTCATCCAGTCTCAAGCTGGTCTCTTGCTGAATTTACTGCTGAGAGATTGAATAATGCAGGCAAGAGCCAGCCTGTGATTGGATGACCAGCAAAGAATGGAAACGTATGTTTTGAAAGTAGCGAAAGGAAAACCGCATGCTGCAGGCTCTTCTACCTACGGTCAGAAAATCAAAGTTAAACTCCATTTCGGAACCTAGAATTTACAAACCGTCATGGATAATGGGCAAAACAGAGTGCAGAACAACCCCTTGTTGTCCATGAACTCAGGCACTTCAACATTGATGTTGCTGCAAGAGACCCAAAGAGCAGCCAAGTGGCAGCTGAGGCAAATGGCTGTGGTTACACCTTCCTCTGGAGAGGAAACCCCGAGGATCAGCCCAAGGTGCATGGAACAAACTCATCAACCAACTCTCGGAGCTCCCTGCTGGCTTCAACGAGCGCGTCCTGATCTTTCATCTATAACTTGATAAGAACACGCAGACACTGGTCATGGGTGTCTGTGCCCCATTCTTTAATGCCAATGATGAGTCCAATAAAGGCTTCTACTCCACCCTGGCTACCATACTCTCCAACATTCCTAAGGAAGATAAGATCATCCTCCTTGGGGACTTCATCCCAGGGCTGGAAAGGACTCCCAACTCTGGAAAAGGAAGGAGTTGGGAATTGCAACTCGAAATGGATTCTCCTGATCACCAAACATGCAGAACACCAGACTGTTGTCATAAACACTGTTCTGCCAAAAAGTCAAGTTCAAGAATTCCTGGAGACATCCACGAGACATTCCTGGAGACATCAACGTTGAGCGACCTCAAGAGCCAAGCTTGCGAGTGAACCTCCAACGATGTCTGCACCAAATTCTCCAAAGTGTTCATTTTAATGCAGTGAGGAAAACTGGAAAGAGCTGAGGGCAGCCATCATCTCAAGCTGTGAAGAAACCACCAGCTACAAGGCCAGGAAACACCAAGACTGGTGACGAGAATGACCATACCATCCGCGACCTCATCGAAAAGAAAAGGGAAGCTCTCCATGCCTGGCAGAATGGCATAACCAGCAAGGCAAAGAAGCGAACTCATCAATTGGCCAAGGTGGAGGTACAAAGAAGAACTAGGGAAACCAAGAACCAATGGTGGACTGAGAAAGCGAAGGAGCTGAAACTTCTTGACGACAAGCACTATAACCGGGTTTGCTTCAGTGCCAACACTCTAGGCCTCAAAGCAATGCAAAGTAAGGATGTAACCTCTTGAGAGACAGAGAAAGCATCAATCTTTGATGGAGATAACACTTCAAAGAATTCCTAAACCGTGATACAATCATAGATGAGGACTTGTTTGAGGAAATCCCCCAACTCCCCATTAAAGATGATCTTGGACTCCCACCAAGCATGAACAAAGTTCAGGATGCCAGTAAACACATGAAAAAAGGAAAAACTGCACGACTGAATGGGATCCAAGTGGATATTTCCAAAATTGAAGGAGAAGAGGTCACCCATCACCTCCTTCAGCTGTTCCTGAAAATCTGGGACAGAGAAAAAATTCTTTCCAACCTCAGGGATGTGGTAATTGCCACCACCTTCAGCTCCAGGGTGCCAGGTTCGATTCCCGGCTGGGTCACTGTCTGTGCGGAGTCTGCACGTCCCCCCCGTGTGTGCGTGGGTTTCCTCCGGGTGCTCCGGTTTCCTCCCACAGTCCAAAGATGTGCGGGTTAGGTGGATTGGCCATGCTAAATTGCCCGTAGTGTCCTAAAAAGTAAGGTTAAGGTTAAGGGGGGAGTTGTTGGGTTACGGGTATAGGGTGGATACGTGGGTTTGAGTAGGGTGATCATGGCTCGGCACAACATCGAGGGCCGAAGGGCCTGTTCTGTGCTGTACTGTTCTATGTTCTATGTTCTATGTTCTAAAGGAGACAAAGTGGACTGTGGGAACTACCAAGGAATATGAGTATTCTCCATCACCAGGAAGATATAGAATAGAACAGTACAGCACAGAACAGGCCCTTCAGCCCTCGATGTTGTGCCGAGCAATGATCACCCTACTCAAACCCACGTATCCACCCTATACCCGTAACCCAACAACCCCCCCAACCTTACTTTTTAGGAAACTACGGGCAATTTAGCATGACCAATCCACCTAACCCGCACATCTTTGGACTGTGGGAGGAAACCGGAGCACCCGGAGGAAACCCACACACACACGGGGAGGACGTGCAGACTCCGCACAGAACCACCTTGCTAGTCTCACCTTCTCCCAGTCTCTGAAGAAATCCTTCCAGAAATCTAGTGTGGCTCTCGACAAACCATGGAACAGAGGATGTGATTTTCACTGCCGGCAACTTCAAGAGAAATGCCAGGAGCAACATCAAACACATCATTGATCTCTGTCAGTTGGGAAGTGCCATAGTAGACCCTGTCAAAGGTTGGATGTCCATAGAAACTCATCAATGTCCTCTGACTCCTCCATGCCAGGATGCAGCGACAGTCCTCACTGATGGAAATAAGACAGAAAGAAACCTTATGTGTCAGCGCCCTACCTTTTTCTCCATCTTCATTGCCACCATCCAGGCCGAGTAGCAGGGCAGCGCAGAGGTTGGGGATGACGTAGAGGCGGAGGCCGCTGAACTGCACACCCTGGACAGTGAGAGTGGCTATGCAGTACACCCGGATTGCCCCGGAATGGGACCCGGAGGCCAGGCAGTTTCTCTGGTTGGTGGGGTGTATCACGAGGGAGCAGCGCCTTACTGTATCGGGATGAATGAAGCTCTCGGTGCTCCCAGAGTCCAGCAGGCAGGAGATCTCGTGCCCATCGATCTTCACATTGGTGGAAGCAGTTGACATGTTGTGTGGGCGAGACTGGGCAATCGTGACCGAGGCGAGACGCGGCTGGTCGTCGATGGTGGCAGGCGATGAAGTGCCCGGGGAGCATGGGTCCTGGTAAGATGGCGGCACCCACGGGCCGCACGTGTCGTGGGGAAGACAAGATGGCGGTGCCTGATGATCCTGGGGAGAGCAAGATGGCAGCGCCCACAGGCCGCACTTGATGGGGGTCGAACAAGATGGCGGCGCCCATGGGCCGCATGTGGTGGGGGTCAAACAAGATGGCGGCGCCCACGGGCTGCACGTGGTCCGAGGAGGGGAAGATGGCGGCACCCACTGGTCGCACGTGGGGGGAGTCGGAACAATAGCGGCGACTGCGCGGGACTAGCACACCGCAGCAAAGTGTCCCTTTTTGCCACAGGCCTTGTGAAGGGCGTTCCGGGCCGGGCAGCGCTGCTGGGGATGTTTAGGCTGCGCACAGAAGTAACATTTGGGAGCCCCGGGGTTGATTGGCTGCTGCGCGGCACAGGCGTAGGGTTGGCTGAGGGGGGTCGATGGGGCGGCTGTCTGCGGAGTCCACGATGCGCAGGGGAGGTGGGCCGCGCGGCCAGGGACGTAGGCCTGGATGTTGCGCGAAGCGACCGTAAGTGAGAGCGCTAGCTTTTCTGTGTCCGCTTGGTCGAGCATGGCCCCTTCTAGAGGCGCTGTCAGATGTAATCGGACCCTATCCCTGTGACAAAAGCATCTCTCATGAGCAAGTTCGAGTGTTCCGTGGCCGTGACGGCCTGACAGTCACAGTCTCTAACTAGGGGAACCAGGGCACGCCAGAAATCTTCCACTGACTCACCAGGAAGTTGATGACGAGTGGAGAGGATGTGCCTGGCGTAGAGCGTGTTAGTCCGCTGAGCGTAGTTTTCCTTTAGTAGCACCATGGCGTCTGCGTAGGTCGGCGCGTCCTGGATAAGTGGAAAGACGTTGGAGCTCAGCCACGTGTAGAGGATCTGAATCTTCTGAGCTTCTGGAATTGGGTCTGGTGCAGATCCGATGTACGCTTCAAAACACGCTAGCCAATGTTGAAAGTCCTTTTTGGCGTTGTCTGATTGCGGATCCAGCTGCAGGCGATCTGGCTTGATGCGGAGGTTCATCTTCTGAAAACGTAGTGTAATAAATTGATGCACGATCAATTACTCAAAGACGAGAGTTGGCTGCAATCGAGGCTTTATTACACTAAGATGTGTGGCCTCCTACAGCAGCTGGCAAAATGGCTGCTGTACTGGGAGCACACATATTTATACTCCGCCTACTGGGCAGAGCCAGCAGGCAGGGAACTACCCCCACACCTGTAGTACAGGGGCCTTACCACAAAACACCTACACCGACAGCCTCTATATACAATATATACATCAGTGAGGCACAGTGAGGCAGCTGGAATGCCAGGGACCAGGAGAGTCACCGCAGGGTGCAAGGCAGCTGAAGTAACAGGACCCAGGGGAGCCACAGGAATGCCAGGGAGCAGGGGAGCCAGAGCAGGGTGCGAAGCATCTGGAATGGCAGGACCCAGAGGAGACTGTAAGGGTCTTCTGGATGGCACGGTGGTGCAGTGGTTAGCACCGCTGCCTCACAGCACCAGGGACTCTGGTTCAATTCTGACCTTGGGTGACTGACTGTGGGGTTTGCAAGTTCTCCCCGTGTCTGTGTAGGTTTCCTCCGGGTGCTCTGGTTTCCTCCCACAGTCCAAAGATGTGCAGGTTACGTGATTGGCCAAGCTAGATTGCTCCTCTGTGTACAAAAGGTTTGGTGAGGTTACGGGGATAAGGTATCTCCAGCCCCTATACGTGAACTGAACGACTTGTCAGGATTTACAGCAAGATTCTCCTGCTGCTGTCACTCCTTCTAAAATGTGTTCTTCACGGTATTTGTTCACAACTGTTTCCCCATGACAAAAGAATACTTGTTATTATCCATCACAGAATGTTTCATTCAACAACCATTTGAACATACTCATCACTTCTCTCATTAAATTCTCACAGGGATAACAAGGTTTCAATAGGGCTGAAAACGCTGTATCCATTTAATTGAAACATTCCATGGCAGGCGTCAATATATTTAATTTAGTGCAGCAGATAGTACACTGGGATTTGTGAATGCATGTTTAGGGTAAACATAAATTGTCCCAAATGCACAATAGCTCTTCTGTTCACTGACCAAATGTGGTCATTAAACCTCATTCTGTACCAGAAAGAATTCTTAGGGATTAGGGTAGCTATCATTCATTACCTTTAGCATCCGACTCCATGTGCTCCTGGCTGCTGCATTGACTAGTTACATAACACTAGTTATATCCCAGCCCTACCCTTTACACCATGCCTAATTTCAGTAAGAAGAATACTTATTCCACCTTCTGAGGAATTAGTTGTTGGTTAAGCTTAGAGTCATAGTCATAGAATTTACAGTGCAGAAAGAGGCCATTCGACCCATCGAGTCTGCACCGGCTCTTGGAAAGAGCATCCTACCTTAGCCCACACCTCCACCCTATCCCTGCAACCCAGTCACCCCACCCAACACTAAGGGCAATTTTGGACACTTAAGGACAATTTATCATGGCCAATGCACCTAACCTGCACATCTTTGGACTGTGGGAGGAAACCGGAGCACCCGGAGAAAACCCACACACACACGGAGAAAACGTGAAGACTCCTCTCAGACAGTGACCTAAGCCGGGAATCGAACCTGGGACCCTGGAGCTGTGATGCAATTGTGCTAACCACTATGCTACCGTGCTGCCCCTGTCATCATCTCCCTGTGAGGTGGGTCCAATTATCAACAGTACTACTTTGAATTCCACAATAGAGTTTACTGTACATACGTTCCAGACTGCATTGGCACCACTGTCAATGCGAGGGAGAATTGCAATTTTGTGTGAATTTCGGCGCTCGCCGTGATTTCGGCATCAGAACCGAATCTCCGTCCAATCACGTTTCCCAATTCCAGCGTCAGCCGACGGAAAATCCCGCCACGTATTTTGCACAGTTCATGGGGAAGTTAATTGTTCCCACCCCGTAAGATACTTGTGGGTTATAACAGCAGGAAAATTAACATTTTTAACAAGTACGTGGATGAGCACTTGAAATAACAGGGCTGGTTTAGCTCACTGGGCTAAATCGCTGGCTTTTAAAGCAGACCAAGCAGGCCAGCAGCACGGTTTGATTCCCGTACCAGCCTCCCCGGACAGGCGCCGGAATGTGGCGACTAGGGGCTTTTCACAGTAACTTCATTAAAGCTTACTCGTGACAATAAGCGATTTTCATTTCATTTCACATCTTCTAATGTCCACACATTGCCTGGTCCTCCCATGGACATCCATTGCTGACAGAACGCCCATCTTTTTACCACCTCATAATATTCTAATATGTCGACAGTATAATTTCTGGCAGGGTCAGCGTGTACTCTTTATTCATTCATGGGATGCATATCTGGAGCAATTCACCTCCGGCAGGAATAGTCTCTCGACTGGAGAATCCCAGCCACTATTTACGTTTCATACTACACTACAAATGCCCTTGACAGTGTACAGAAGAAATCCAGAATGCATCGAATATCAGCTCATGGAGCCACTGACATGATCCAAAACAACAAGATTTCCCACATTTCTTTCCTCCATGATTTTTGATATTTTCAGTATGATCTGATTCCTGCGAAGATACAGCTAAAAGCTAGAATTGCTTATGTGCACCAGTTTTAGCACACTGGTGAACATGTTACACAAAATTAAATAGAATTCTACAGCATAGAAACAGGCTATTTGATTGAACGGGCCTGTAATCCACAAAAAGCTCTTCCCACTTTACTTGATCTAACCCTAATAATGGGCTAAATTCTCTGCCTCCCCAGCCGAGTGTTCCCCGGCAACGCGCAGTCGCTGGCCTATGCGATTTCCCATTGCAGGCACTCCAAGCTGTGGGAAACCCACGGCTGGTGGTGTGCTGCCGCCCAAATGGAGAATCCCACCAGCAGAGAATTCACCCCAACGTATCCTCGATTCCTTTACCCTGATATCTAGATTTCCTTTCAGTGTTATCATCAAATTATCAAGACTGTTTGCTTGGCATTCAGTACTGCTGAAATTTCCTCCAATTAAACATTAGGAAGACCAAAACCATTTTCTGTGGTTGTTGCTACAAAATCTTTACCTCAGCTATCGACTCCATCACTCTCCCTTCCAACTGCCTGAGGCAGATCCAGGATGTTTGCAAAGTCCTGTGAAGCGCCTTGGGGTATGTTTCCATGTTAAAAGCATTGTATAAATGCAAATTGCTGTTGTTATTATTGCTTGCCCGATAGTCATTAGTCAATTTATTTAAAATCAGTTAAACATTGCATTAAAGCAATGCAAATGGAAATTTTACAGGAGCTAGTTAACCAGAAACAGAGAAAGGAAATTAGGTCCCTAAATGTGAAAGCTTCCCAGACATAACGTTTTTAAAAGATGATGTTTATTCAATTTTAGTGTAAATAAGCATTTGTTCTGACCACTGTATAAATCTTATTACAGGAAGAATCAGGACATACATAATATATACTGTGGATGCAATTCAGAGGACCTGTCGGTTTCCGTAAAGTTTTGCAGTTTTTTGCCGAGATTCACCCCGCTATTCACTGGCACTTTGCTTTTTTTTGGGTCTCATGGTGTTTCTCCCTGCTGGGCCCACATTTTAGTCGATTTCCTGTTGGAATGGCTCCTCGCACATCCGGGTGCCATTTTGGCCAGCTGCCCTGACCTCTGCACTACCCCACCATTCATGGAACCCTTCCCTCACTCCCATCCTTCTCGAGGCCACAGGAACCCCCCCCTCTCACCCCACTCCAAGTGGCAAGGCACTTTCCCTGGAACTGACCCCTGGCAGTGCCAACTTGGCACACAGGCATATTGGCACTGCCAATATGGTACCCAGGAAATGCCCCTGGCATCCTGGCAGTGCCAGGGTAGCACTGCAAGGGTGGCAATCCTGGCACTGCCTAGTGCCAGGGGAGTGCCAATGTAGCACCCCCCCGATCCCGTCCCCGACTATCCGGGGCTCTCTAGTGTCTGCGAGACTCTGCATTTGTGGAAAACAGTGCTAAACGACGCCTTTAGAGATCTCACAGGAGCGGTTTGACTCCCAGGTGGCAGGTGAAAGTGGCATCTGGATATTGAAATGAGCCATTCATTGTGCAACTCTGGGTCAGGCCCAGTGAGAGCGAGATCCAGATCGTGCTGGGTGGAGCGAATCAGGTGACCTCAGCGAATCAGGGATCGGCCTCGCATGGAGCCCGATTTGGGGCTCTCGCGGGATTTATCCGTGGTGCCCGGCTCCATGCCGGGGGCATTGTGGGGGCTGAATCACACCCATAATCCTTTTCTGAAAAGTGGGACGAAATTATAATTTTTTTTGACAACCTGAGTTCATTTGTTTTACTTTTTACCATTAAGGGGCAACTTAGCGTGATCAATACAGCTACCTGCACATCTTTGGATTGTGGGGGTGAGACCCACACAGACACTGGGAGAATGTGGAAACTCCACATGGACCGGTAATGAACTTGGGTCCTTTGCACTGTGAGGAACAGTGCTAACCACTGTGCAACCGTGCCACCCATACAACCTGAATTCATACCTGTAAATCTGATGTGGCTAATGCTGCCGGCATCAAAGGCGGTGAAGATTCTTAGGTCTGGCACTCCTCCGCCAGTCTGGGCCCTATCCCAATGATTATGGGAAAGCTTTCCCTGGGGAGACAAGGAGGGGCCATCGTTAGCCACGCAGTGGGAGAGGGGAGGGTTGCGAAGGGAGGGTTGGGAGGGAGTTGAAGGGGGAAGGTGGTGGAAGGGATGTTGGGGTCGTATGGAGAGTTGAGGGGTGGATGCTCCCTTGGATGGGGTGGGGGGAGTGCGGGGCATTGGTGTCTACTCAATCGTGCTGCCCGGTAGTTGACCTTTTTTTGGCACTGGAGGCCAGTTCTCCTGGTCTCACTCCTCAAGCTCACAGCTGCCGCCACCTAGTCCTAGACAGCAGTGGCTGCCCTGTGACTCACCCTCCGGGACCCTCGGGGGAACAGGACATCCCTCCTGACCTCCAATGCATTTAGGAGCCTCCCCAGGTCAGCGTCCCCAAAACATGGGGCTGGTCTCCTCGGTACCATTGTTGTGAGCTGACTGGGGTTGGCTGAGCAAATGCAGCTTAAGTGCTGCTCGACCTTATTAGAGGGGAGCTGGCGAGCGCGGTGCTGGCAAATCAGCTGGTGGGCCTTCATTTGTGGTGTTAAGCCTGCGAGGCCCATTAAGTGGACCAATTAACAATGAATAGCATTGCCGGTCTCGATGGGCTGAGCGTTGGGAAGCTCATGGCAATTTCCACTCGCTTTCAGACTTAAAAATCTTTCTGGAGAATTGGCCCTTTGAGTTGATGCCAGTGCAGGATTTATGGAGTTCCACAAAAGCTAAACTGGCGTTGCACCTGGATCGATCCAGCGAGAGACCAGCACCGGCGCCATGTAGAATCCAATGAGAAACGGTGTGAGATTTGCCAGATTTGCGATTGACACTCAGGAGGCTGACAAGCTGCAGCCACATGTACACACTTTATTATATTACTATTTCTGATAGTAATGTTGTATTGCATTGTGCAATATAAGTTACTCACTTGCGTCTTCCAGAATGATCCTTAACTCGATGTTGATCAAGACTCGTAGTCTTCCAATTGGAGCAAGTAGTTTATTGAGTAACGTTTATGAATTAATTGTGAGTTCGTTCTCTCTCCAGAGCTTAAACTAGATGCTACATGAAAAAGATTAAATGAGAAATACTTATGATTAGCTCCACCTGTGCTCCACATCCCTCCTTTTTTCTTTTTACATATTTTCTGTACTGTTTTACAGAAAATTGTACAAAACAAGAATACAAATAGTGATATGTATATCTGTACAAGTTGTGATGATATTGATAATTATGCAAAGCCAATTCATATTAATGAGTCCAATCTTTATAAATTTAATCGGTCAAGTTTCTTTCTTCTTCTGTTGGATCTTCTTAACTGGTGAAGTGGTGGTGTGATATTTTGATGTCTTTGTGAGCGTCGTCTGTTGTCTTATCTTCTGGTTCGAAGGTAGAACCATTACAGCAACCCCCACGATGAATACACTCTTGCCCGTTCATGTCAGGTTACTCAGGCAGTGGAGTAACGGCAGTGGTTCCCGCCCTGTCTGAGGACTCCCCCTCCGGTCAGCTAAGCTCAGGTACGGCACAGCCCGCCCTACCCGGGGATCCCATCCAAATCTTACCCGTCGCGGCCCATACGCACCTCATTTCGGCACTCTCGGTTTTAAAAGTTTGGTTTTGTTACGTTTAGTTTCAGGTGACCCTTTGGTTGCCACTCTCCATGCTATTTACATCCACGAACATCTGGATGGTAGATTGCAGATCTTGCGAAACGGCTCGCACTGGTACTGTATTTTTGGAGTATGTCTGGTCCTGAAATTCGTTTTTTGAAAAAAAAAATGAGGGAGTCACAGAGAGTGACCAATTATAAAGGAAAATTGACATTAGAGGACAGACATGCTAACGTTCAAGATATTAAGCAAGATAGTAACAGACACTATGCTTGATCCCATAGATTTCCAGAAGCTCCAAGGAGAGATCGAAGGAAGAGAAGAGAAGAAGGAAGAGAAGAAAGAAGAAAGATGACGACAGCGACTGTATTTTTGATTACTGTTTTTGTATATGTGCGCGCAATCGCGAACCCCCTTACACCCACTCCACCAGCCGTTAATGTTTCACTTCCACAGAGCCCAGTAACAAGTCGCAACACGCCGACCTGGTGTGACCAGTTCATCACCTGGTATTCCCTTTCCTATGTGGTAGAATCATTGTTAGCATTGGCAATAATCTGCAGCATCGTGCAGACTCTTCGTATGAAGAAATGGCGAAGGAGAGCCTACCGCTCTCGCACCCCAGTTTACAGGATGAGATCCCCTATTTTCGGTTTCCACCAGGCCCCTGAACCCTTCGAAATGTAATAAAGAACTTTTTTGTTTGTCGTTCATTTGTAAATAAAGAAATGTGTTTTCTGAAAGATTGTTTAACTCTGAGTTTGACTGCCAAGCCAGAGAAATTAAATATGAATGCTGCTATTGTTTTGTAATGTTAGGAAGTTAGTATGCTTGGATGTTTTGAGTGAGTGCAGTCTATTGAGGACAGTTAGAGGTTCCAGTTGTTGTTTGGTAATGCATGTCCCTTTATGACATAGCGCCACTTAGAAACTGTGAGGTAAAATGTTTCTGCATAGTTGAGGACAATGTAGAGGCCATGGAACTCGCTGATGTCAGGTAATGAAGACAACATAGTTGTGTGATCATTCACGCTTCACGTTAGGATCACAAGGAGGGAGTGTAGCCACCTGAGTTGGCCACTTCCCCAAACAAAATGGAGAAACACAAAGACAGCAGGGAAATTGGACAATCCTAGAGAAACAAGCAGTTTTGCAGAGTTCCTATGTATTCTGCCTGCAAAGAAAGCAGATAGCACTGAAACCAGCAGTTATATATATTGATGAGCGATCCCCGGGAACAATAGCTACAACAATTAGCTACATTTAAGACACTTAATAGCAAGTCAGACTCCTCGGCGCCAACGGGAGTCCGAAACAAATGAGACAAACAAGCCAAAAAGAAGTGCCCAGCGATCGAGAAACAGCCCCAGTATTGGGGAATTCAAACCAATCGATTGGTATGGGATCCAATCGATTGGAAGTAAGCTTGGGGTCCGCCCAAAAGGGCGCGAAGCCCCTGGGACCTATAAAAGACAGTCCCAAGTTCAGTTCACTCTCTTAGCCGGCCCTCCCAGCAGAACCTCTTAGCAGCTCTCAAAGAACTTGACCGTAAGAAGGAGGGGCCTGGCCAACTGCTGCACCATCAAGTAAGTGTCCAGTCAACGCACGCTACGAGATAGGTGCTGCTGACCCCTCCTGACCAGCTGGGAGCCTGCAGACTCAGGATCGAGCAAGAGGCCATTGTTCCCTGACCAAGTGGGTTCCCTTATACAGATAAGTATTGGCCTGTTAGTGGTAGGAATAGCCTAGTCTTTTAGTATTGTTTGCATGAGTAGCGGTTAACTGTGTATTAATAAACATGTCATGTTTTGAACTTACTAATTGGTGTATTGAGTCATTGATCTGAACTTGAACCTCGTGGTGGTATCATAAGGATACCTGGCAACTCTAGAGCTAAGTAATAAAACAGAGCCAATTGAGTGCAAAGCGCACTCACCAGAACGAGCAACAGTACACAGAAAAGTGTTAACCCCCGTCCCTTTCTGAGCATTAATAAAATAACACCACAATAACACAGTACCCATACATCACCCATCCGAAACAAACAAAAACTATAGACATAAATGAAACGAAAACCCCCAACCAACATCTTTAATCCCCATTGCTGACCGGCCATCCTTTTGTTACAATACAGGCTCCAGCTCACTTAGAGAGCCCAACAACCCACCACAGCAGGAAAAAAAAAAGAGAAAAAAAGCAACAAAAAAGGAAAAAGACCATACGAGAGGTGGGGGGGGGGGGGGGGGGGGGGGGGGGGGCCCTCCCCCCCCCCCCCCCCCCACATCCCCCACAGGCAAAAGCTTCCCAAAAATACACCACATGGCACCTTTAAAGCAGTAAACAGTCGACCAGCAGTCCAGGCACAGTAGGCATCCCTTCAAATGGTAATTCTCGCACCCTAGCTTGCGTCCGTGGGTCCTTTTTTCGAGACCAGCCCCCCCCCTCGCGAAGTCCATTGCTTCTTCGGGCTCGGAGAAGTAGTGGTGTTCGCCCTGATGCGTAACCCAAAGATGGGCCGGGAAGAGCAGACCAAACTTCACATGCTTCTTGAATAAAACCTCCTTAACTTGTTTAAAGGCTGCTTGCCATCTAGCCACCTCCTGCCTTAGGTCCTGATAAATGCATAGAACACTGTTATTCCACGTGCTGCTCTTAGCGCTCTTTGCCCACTGCAGCACCCGCTCCTTCTCCACAAACCTGTGGAACCTGATCACAATCGGAAGGGGGGGACCCCCCGGACGCATCTGTCTAGCCTGTACTCTGTATGCCCCCTCCAGCTCCGGCGGTCGCGGAAAGGCTTCAGCCCCCCTCAGCTGCATCAACAGGTGCGCCACAAACGCTGTGGCATCAGCTCCCTCAGCCCCCTCCGGGAGGCTGATGATCCTCAGACTTTGTCTGCGGGCTCTATTTTCCAGCTCCTCTACTCTGTCCAGCAGTCTTCTGTCTCTCCTTCAAAACGTCGACTTCTAGCGCAGCAATCGTCTGTGCGTCCGCCTGCTCCTCCACCGCCTCTCCCAGCTCCTTAACTTTTTTGTCCTGGGCATCCAGTCTCTGGTTCAACTGATCCACTGCCTTCTGAAGTGGGTCCAAGTTATCCTGCTTCAACGAATCAAAACTGTTTTTAATCACCTGCAGCCTGTTTTCCAGTGCTTGCTGGATTGCTGGGTCCGAAGTCCGTAGGTCCGCCATCTTTGCTCCCGGGTCAGCTTCCCCTGCACCTTGCCTTTGTCCCTTCCTCTCCCGTTTTCGCTGCTTTCTGCTCTCCCACGGTTCCATACAGCTCTGCTTGCTCCTCCGCACCTCCGTGGCCGTCCTTTCAGCACTCCACAGTCCCGCAAAACCGGGGAACCAGGTCCTCAAATCCCGCCGGAGTGAGAGCCCCCGAATGTGCGACTCATTCACTCATTGCCGCCATCGGAAGTCTCTGAGATCAATTAACTTTTAATGGATTAAAGTTTTTTTAATCATTTATTCTAATCATCTTACAGCAATACAAATGTTTCTAAAAAGAGAAGAGCCACATCTTGGAAGAGTTTGATAGGGTGAAATTTATGTATGTGCAATTGCAACATTGTTAAATTAGCAGAAAAAGGAATTTCAAATGGGTTAACACCACTATCACACAACACCATTTTACCACTTTAAAATGTAATTTGACATTTAGTAACGTTAACTAACATCATAATAAATATTCACAAGTAATATCCAATTTTGAAAACAAGGCAAGAAATCTTCTCCCTGTATTTTACATTTAATATTAAACCAGGTTAATCAATCCGTGAAGACTTTGTGGCATTAAATTAATCTGGAATTCATGGTTAATTAAACTGCATCTTAACAAACCTGTACAATTATACTGAATGGCATATCTCCTATGTTGCATAGCTCTGAGTCATGACCTTTGAACTTGCTGAAAAGGTTAGACATCAGGATGAATGATTGATGACGTCAAATGAGTAGTTGTACTAAGTACAATAAAATGGTAAAATCAATTCTTCATTTGGTTCTGCTGCGCAATTTGCTCTTAGGTGAAGGACCTGCCACAGTGACACCTTCTCTTTCATATTTGCTTTAGGTAGAATCAAATAAGAGGTTTCTTCCTGCACGGTACGGGATCCCAGAAGCCATTTCATTTATTTTACTCCCAGAGTTGTCACTGCTATAATTGCCCATGTCTTCTTCGTTGGAAACATATTAGTGAATGCTTTTTTGCCCCTAATGCCTGACATATTTTGTTCTTTCTTCATCCCTTCTTGGAATTTGGGCATCACTGGCAAATGCGGCATTTCTTGCCCACGTTGCCCACAAGGTATTCCCAGAACACCTTTTTGGTAACTATTTTGCTGGGTTTCAACTGGGTCCTCCGGCACCTTCTCAGGTGTAATTGGGTCCCACATAAAATGAATGAAAACGTGCTCAACAGACTCAGAAAATATATTCTACCAGCTGCTGTCCTTCATTGAAGAAATGTTGGTTATAATGAAAGAGTTTTCCAAAGGCTCCAAACAACAAAGCATCATTTCCAGAAATAAGATCCATCCTCTAATAAAACTCTGAATCTGGCTTACTAAAAGGGAAAACTCAAAAAAGAGCATAACATCAAGCTATCCAAAAATCTGTTGTCCATTTATGAAATATTGAAATAACAGTAAATGTGATTACCCATTAAGTTACTTTGAAAACTTTATCCGAGCATACCATTTTGCTTCTCTTACTCTGGCAGGCCTATTCTGAGATCCAAATTTCAACATCAGAGTCCACACTGAGCCAAGATTTAACTGATCAGCTCCAGATTAAACCAAGAATTGCCAATTGATATGGTTCCATCATGAAAGTTTATTTTTGAAGAAAACCCTCAAAAAATGCAGAAAGTTGGATTTTGTCGTTCAAAAAAACTAATTGTCATCTCTGAAATCTGACAGAAACTTGACCAATTCACTCTGGCCGTGATCTATTGGCCTCGTCGCACCCGAGGCCTCTTGCAAGATTTACTGGCCTCGTCATGACTCGCGAGATCTAATCAGATCTTGTGAGACGTTGCGATCTGGGTCCCTCCCACAATGGGTGAGATCCAGATTTGTATATTCAAGTGAGTAGCTAGGCTCACTAGAATGCCTGTGCCGAAGTTACCGAAGGCACGGGATCGAAGGACTTCTCCTCGGAGACCCCGCGCGGGCGCCGCTAAACATAGGTTTCCACAAACGTGGACCAGACTTAACAGCACTTGGTAGGGTCTCTCAGGCGATCGGGGGTCCCTGGGTGGTCGGGCTCTGGGTAGGGTGGTACTCTGGCAACCCGACGCCACTCGAGCACCCAGGTGGCATTGCCGGGCTGGTGGGTGTCATGTGAGAGTACCTTTAAGAAATGGGTGTTTATAAATGGGTGTGTATATAAATATCTATAGTGAGAGTTGTGGTGAATGTAACATGGTAATTCACACTGTATCTTTGTAAGCGCAGTAGCGTTATCCGACCACTAGGGGGAGTAGCTTTGGGAATGCTCAGGAGCTTGTACAGGGCTCCACCCTTGGCTCCGCCCATGACTCCTCCCCCTTGTGCTGCTGTATAAATACCCTTGTCCAGAGTCAGCCTGCAGTTCACTCAGAGTTCATCAACGGGTAACAGGCTGGACCTCTGGTAAGTAGATTAAAGCCTATATTCATATCGGAAAACACGTGTCTGGTGAATTGATGGTTCAATCAAGAGTACCTTTAAGAAATGGGTGTTTACTACTGCAGTGATGTCAGAGAGTGGGTGGAGCTGGGCTGTGTGTCAGCTTTTTACTTTCGTTTTTGAACAGGCTGCAGGGTGTGTTTTAGTTTCAGTTTCAGTGTTGGAGCTGAAGCCAGAACAAGCAGGTGTACTTCTGTTCTCTCTGCCATCAAAAGACTATCTCTTGATCATTCTGTAAATTCTGAATTATAAATGTTTTCAGTAGTGAATGTAAACCTAATGTGTTTCTGTTAAAAGGTATTATTTTTTTAAGTCGTATGGATATTAAAAAGGAAAGCTTGAAGGTTTACTTAGTGTTGTCGTCTTTGGGGGTTGGATTTGAATTAATGGTTGCTAAGATGTTCACTGTATGCTTTAAAAAGGTTAACTTGAGTTCATAGAATAAACATTGTTTTGCTTTAAAAAATACTTTTCCATTTCTGCTGGACCACACCTGTAGAGTGGGTCGTGTGCTCCCCATACCACAATCTAGTAAAAGTTGTGAGTCAGGTGAACTCCATGATACACTTTGGGGTTCTCTAAACCCTGGCCCATAACACGGGGCACTGCCAGGGTACCAGGCTGGCAGTGCAAAAGTGCCCAGGTGGCATCTTGCCCATGCCAGACATCAGGCCTGGGGGTGCCCTCTCCTCATGAGGTGGGGTTCAGGGGGCTTGAGGAGCCCTAATTGGTAAGTTGGGGTGTTGGGGGCGTCCAGAAGCCGCATTGGGGGGTGGGGTTCAGAGATCGGGGCACCATTTAAAAATGGCGCCCCATCTCTTTCTGCTCTGGCAAGCTGAGCTCTTCAGTGCGGTAAACGAGCCTCAGTGCGACCTTGACAGGATGTTCCTTGCCAAGGCCCAGAAAAGAAGCAGAGTCCCATTTAATAGCAGGGTCGTTCAGGGCCGAAGGGACCCGAAACCGGACTCTGTTTCACTTCCATTAAACCCCACCCTCTGTTTCTTTCTCTACTGATCTTGCCAGATCAGTTGAATAGTTGTTAGTCGGCTGTTAGACAGATGACAAACATGAGTTTGGACCCTCAGTCGATGGATAGAGGGTACGAGGACATAAGTCACTATAAAATGTCGAAGTGTATTGCTGTCATTCTCTTAATCATACCATGGACACATACCATATCACTCAATAGCATTTTCATCAGCTGAAGCTTTAAAACTTCGGTAGCAGTTATCTGCCTCTCTACAACTGAATCATAATGGCTACTGAGCCTTAAATAAAGGTGCGGATGTTCATCATACCTTCCACTAGCTGTCACTCAAAGTGTTAGAGCTTCCTTAATGGCTGTACATGGGACATCTGCCTTCAGTGCACGGCAGTTGACATCTTGATGTTCCAGATGTCCAAATCCAGTAGTCCTATCCATAAGAACATAAGCAATTGCCAGATGACAAAAAGATCAGGGTGCTTCCACCTTTTACCACCCTGGCAGTTGCAAGATGCACAATAGTGGAATTGTTGACTAATCATAGCAATCAATCTCGATTCATTTATGGACAAAAGGTCCCAGACATGAAGTGAAAAAACTCCCCAATGGTGGGAAACATTAGCCCAAAATACCAGCATCTTAATCCAAGTCATTGTGAAATAATTTGGCAAAGAAATGCACTCACTGTAAAGCTGGGTTCTCTTTTAGGGTACTCAGTGACAGGTAAATGCACTCGCGCCCTGACACTGTTTTCTACTTTTTCGAAAAATCACCCTTAATGCTTGGTTTTCTGCTGTAGGTGTACAGACACATGAAAAAGAGCTGCCTGAACGTGGCTTTATATGGACAGAAACCTAACCTTCATTGCTGCAATTGAATAAGGTGAATCATACCTTTTATTGCATGAGTCACAGAAAGTTGGTTTACAGGTGCAACAGGTGATTAAGAAGGCAATGGAATTTTGTCCTTCATTGCTAGAGGGATGGAGTTAAGACTAGGGAGGTTATGCTGCAATTGTATAAGGTGTTAGTGAGGCCACACCTAGAGTATTGTGTTCAGTTTTGATCTCCCTACTTGAGAAAGGACGTACTGGCACTGGAGGGTGTGCAGAGGAGATTCACTAGGTTAATCCCAGAGCTGAAGGGGTTGGATTACGAGGAGAGGTTGAGTAGACTGAGACTGTACTCGTTGGAATTTAGAAGGATGAGGGGGGATCTTATAGAAACATTTAAAATTATGAAGGGAATAGATAGGATAGATGCGGGCAGGTTGTTTCCACTGGCGGATGAATGCAGAACTAGGGGACATAGCCTCAAAATAAGGGGAAGTAAATTTAGGACTGAGTTTAGGAGGAACTTCTTCACCCAAAGGGTTGTGAATCTATGGAATTCCTTGCCCAGTGAAGCAGTTGAGGCTCCTCCAGTAAATGTTTTTAAGGTAAAGATAGATAGTTTTTTGAAGAATAAAGGGATTAAGGGTTATGGTGTTCGGGTCGGAAAGTGGAGCTGAGTCCACAAAAGATCAGCCATGATCTCATTGAATGGCGGAGCAGGCTCGAGGGGCCAGGTGGCCTACTCCTGCTCCTAGTTCTTATGTTCTTATGTTCTTATTCCTGTTCAGGGTGAGACCAATGGACTGTGCTCAGGTTGGAACTGGAAGTTCGCTGGACCCAAAATAGGATTAACAGTTAAAACAGATGACCTTGAGCCTTCCAAACTATTGTCTTTCCTATTTCCTCTAGGGCTTTCATTTCTGTGACAATTCTCCTGATCATCGCCGTGACTTTTACAAAAGATCTGAAAAAACCCTGGAGAAAATTGTTTACTTCATTCCTCCGGGTTTCTTAGGATCCTTTGCCAAGGTAACACAGAAAATCAAACCACAGAAATTCAATCTTCAGTAGTCTTGATGCATGAAGCAAAACTATAGATGAGATGAACTTGATTTCAAGAGCAATGTGCTGACATTATCATGCCAAATAATGCCACTGCATATATTCAGCAATATATACCAACCAGCTGTGCCATGTTTGGATGAGATTAGTATGCACAATAGACTGGGAAAATGGGAGCTTGACAGTACTCTTAGAATAACTCACTTTTAATGCACTGTTTGTGTCTGCATTGTGTGTTTGCAACAAAAGTAATTTCTAGGGTTATTGCCATTGTGAAGGGTACAGTAAAAAAGCTTAGAAATGAGATTGGGAGAGGGTAGCTCTGCTTCGAGAGTTGGTACTGGTACAGGCAGAATAAAAGGTTCCCTTCTGTATCAACATTGAATTGATTATATTGTCATCCTTACTGTACCTGAATTTTTGCTGTAAGCTATTAAAGCAAACATCAACTACTGCCTCAGGTTACTTGATAACATGAATATTGTATGATTACATTCAAGACCCATGTAATGAATGATTACTTACCACTCTGATAAAAAATTATCGACCCAGAAACATTTTGCTCTGTTCACTGATGCAGCTGGACCTGCTGACTATTTTAAGTATTTTCTGTTTTTATGTGACTAATACAATGACTGTTTCAATAACAAGTGATAAATTAATATTCTATTGGCATGGAAATATTTGTATTTTGGGTTTTGCAATATTTTTTCCATTCTGTTTGTGTGTTGACCCTTGGCTCACTACACTTGCATATTCTTATGATGCAATTTATTCTAGTTTGAGGCAAGCCAAAGCTATCTTCTTGAGGTGAATTATTTTTGCATAAAATTGCTTGTGGAGCTATCTGTGAACATGACTATCCATAATAATGAATCAACATTGCTCAAATGTGCACAAAAATAAATCATGCAGATTGTATTGTGGATCCGAAACGTCTTTGCGTTTGGGAGTGGATTCAGACCCCAAGCAAGCATTTCTTTGACATGAAGCGCTGAAGTTATTATATGTATTGGCTGAAGGATTGCTCTTGTCCCTTTGCATAGCAACAGAGTAAACACTTTTACTTTGAATTCATTCACAGTGTCGCCACACACCGCAATCAGAGCAATATTTTCCCATTCCGTTTCATTTCAAAGTAGAACCTTTTTTTAATAGAAATTGTGGCTTTCATGTCTATTTGTAAAGAGCCTACCTTTTGGCACTGATCTTTGTAAATGCGTGCAACAAAACACTCACAGAAAGACCTTGCTAAAAGCTGACAAGAGAAGCTGACTTTATATTGATGCAGTGTGTTGACAAGTTAAAACGATTCATGTAAAGAACCAGGCTGTATAAAATAGGTCAGTCAGTAATGTGAACTGTAGACAGTAACAATGATTGCTATTGATCTAAGTTGTTAATGCCAACTGACCTATTTTGTGTACCGCTGCTCTCCATTTACAATGTATTATCCAGGAAAATGGATAATATTGACAAAGCATAAACAACATTGCTCTACCAATCTTTCCTGTTGTTCAGAAGTTCTGTCTGGCTCTGTGAGATAGCTGCTGTGTTTGCAGCAATTAGAAATTCAGAAAGCACCAGCTAAGTACACCGCAGCACAACCATAAATTTATATTTTACTCATATTGCTATTTTATAAAAATCCAGAGCCCCTAATATAAACATTCCCTCGTTTGTCAGGTATTCTCTGCCAACTGATTATTTAGCAATTTTAGGGGAGGTTCCAACCTGTATATGCACATGAATAACTGAGAATAATAAATGTATGCTTAAAAATTACTGAACCTTCTGGGTGCTTATTTATCTTTAAAAAAAAAGCATTAAAGTCTAATTGAACGAAGAATTGCAATCTCATAAACATTTTCATTTTGAATACATTCACAGTGTCATTGCAGATAGCAACCAGAGCAGTATTTCTCCACAAATTCCTGTTGCCATACAATCTTTTATTAAATTGTGACTTGAATGCCGATTAAAATTTGTGGATTGTACATTTGATCTTCATAAATTCTGATGAATCTATCCACAATAACTTGACCTTGGTTCACTAATACAAAGACATCTGGTCAATAGGGGACAAGTCTTAACTCCATTCCATTAATAAGTAAAAACACAAAACGATCCAGAAATGTTGAATGCCGATCTAACAGAATCTGTGAAGGGAGATTAGGGTGGAGTCACTTAACCCACTTGGCTTCTAAGTTCTGACAATAATAGACTCTTCTTCAAAAAATAAACAACAATGCTGTAACCGAGAAGCGGCTAATCTCCGTTCCAGAGAAATCTACTGAAGCAAATGCATATTGTGAAGCTGTCATGTTATCTATAAATACTTAAGGGGCTGGATTCTCCGACCTCCCCCGCTAAGTCAGAGAATCGCCAGGGGCTGGTGTGAATCCCGCACCCGCCGACTCCCGAAATCTCCGAACGCTGAAAAGTCGGCGAGGCGTCAATCGCACCGCCCGCCTCGGAGAATGGCGGGGGCCGGCACGATGCTATGGATGCCGGGGCTGCCCGTATTCTCCCGGCCGGATGGGCCGAAGTTCCATCAAAAAACCTATATAACGGCGTCAACCAGTGCTGATGGTTGACGCCGTACAGCGTGAAGGTAGGTCACGGCGTGGGGGGTGGCCGCAGGAGAAGTGACAGCGTAGCCGCAGCCTGTGTGTGTGTGGGGTGTGTGGGGGGGGCTGTGGGGGGGGGCTCTTTGGGGGGGGTGCTCTGTGGGGGGGGGGCTCTGTGGGGGGGGGGGGGGGGGGGTTGGGGGAGAGTGCCGGGGAGGGGGGGAGAGAGCGAGTGCCAGGGAGGGGGGGGGGGGGGGGGAGAGTGCAGGGGAGAGGGGGGAGAGAGAGTGCCGGGGGGGGGGGAGGGGGAGTGGGGAGGGGGGGAGAGTGCCGGGGAGGTGGGGGGGGGGGGGGGGGGGGAGGGGGGAGGGGGGGGAGAGCGAGTGCCGGGGGAGAGGGGGAGGGAGTGCCGGGGAGGGGGAGAGAGGAGTGCCGGGGAGGGGGGGGAGAGTGCCACGGAGGGGGGGGTGGGAGAGAGAGCGAGGCCAGGGGAGGGGGGAGAGTGCCGGGGAGGGGGGAGAGTGCCGGGGAGGGGGGATGAGAGAAGCGAGTGCCGGGGAGGGGGGGAGGGAGAGTGCGAGGGGGGGGAGGGGGGGTGGGGGGGGGATTGGAGGAGCGTGAGAGTGCGCGGGAGGAGAGGAGAGGAGGGGGGAGGGGGAGTGGGGAGGGGGGGAGAGTGCCGGGGAGGGGGGGAGAGAGCGAATGCCGGGGGGGGGGATGTGCCGGGGAGGGGGGATGGGAGAGAGCGAATGCCAGGGGGGGGGGGGGGGGGGGGGGTAGTGCCGGGGGAGGGGGAGAGAGCGAGTGAGGGGAGGGGGGAGAGGGGGGCGCGAGTGCCGGGGAGGGGGGAGAGAGGAGAGCGTGAGTGCCGGGGAGGGGGGGGGGGGGAGAGCGCGAGTGCCGGGGAGGGGTGGGGGAGGGGGGGGGAGAGTGCAGGGGGGGGGAGAGAGTGAGTGCGGGGAGGGGGGGAGAGTGCCGGGGAGGGGGGGAGAGAGTGAGTCCGGAGGGGGGGGGTGAGAGCGAGTACCGGGGAGGGGGGGTGAGAGCGAGTACGGGGAGGGGGGGAGAGGACGAGGGAGGTGGGGGGTGAGAGAGCGTACGGGGAGGGGGGGGAGAGGTGCCGGGGAGGGGGGGGTGAAAGCGCGTCGGGAGGGGAAGAGAGAGCGAATGCAGGGGAGTGGGGGTGAGAGCGAGTGCCGGGGAGGGGGGTGAGAGCGGGTACCGGGGAGAGGGGGTGAGAGCGAGTACCGGGGAGGGGGGGGGAGAGTGCCGGGGAGGGGGGAGGGAGCGAGTGGGGGAGGGGTGGGGGGGGGGGGGGGAGTGCCGGGGGTGGGGGGGAGAGTGCCGGGGAGGGGGGGGGATGAGAGGGGGGGGGAGGGGGGGAGAGCGAGTGCCGGGGTGGGGGGGAGAGTGCCGGGGTGGGGGAGAGAGTGCTGGGGGGGGGGGGGGGGAGAGAGCGAGTGCCGGGGAGGGGGGGGAGAGTGCCGGGGAGGGGAGGTGAGAGCGCGTACTGGGGAGGGGGGGTGAGAGCGAGTGCCGGGGAGGGGGGGTGAGAGCGAGTGCCGGGGAGGGGGGTGAGAGCGAGTACCGGGGAGGGGGGAGGAGAGAGCGAGTACGGGGAGGGGGGTGGAGAGTGCCGGGGAGGGGGGGGGGGGAGAGGAGCGAGTGCCGGGGAGGGGGGGGGGGGGAGAGTGCCAGGGAGGGGGGTGTAGAGAGCGAGTGCCGGGGTGGGGGGGTGAGTGCCGGGGTGGGGGAGAGAGTGCCGGGTAGGGGGGGAAAGATCGAGTGCCGGGGAGGGGGGTAGAGTGCCGGGGAGGGCGGGGAGAGAGCGAGTGCCGGGGTGGGGGGGTGGGAGCGAGTGCCGGGGAGGGGGGGAGAGTGCCGGGGAGGGGGGGGAGAGTGCGGGGAGGGGGGGTAGTAGAGTGCCGGGGAGGGGGTGAGAGTGCCGGGAAGGGGGGGTGAGGAAGCGTGAGTGCCGGGGGTTGGGGAAGTGAGTGCCGGGGGATGGGGGGGAGAGAGCGGAGTGCCGGGGAGGGGGGGAAGAGAGCGAGTGCCGGTGTGGGGGAGTGAGTGCCGGGGAGGGGGGGGGAGAGAGTGAGTGCCGGGGAGGGGGGGAGAGTGCCAGGGAGGGGGGGGGGAGAGAGCGAGTGCCGGGGAGGGGGGGAGAGTGCAGGGGAGGGTGGGGAGAGAGCGAGTGCCGGGGTGGGGGGTTGAGAGAGAGTGCCGGGGAGGGGGGGTGAGAGCGAGTACCGGGGAGGGGGGGAGAGTGCCGGGGAGGTGGGGTGAGAGCGCGTACCGGGGAGGGGGGAGAGTGCCGGGGAGGGGGGGTGAAAGCGCGTACCGGGAGGGGAAGAGAGCGAATGCCGGGGAGTGGGGGTGAGAGCGAGTGCCGGGGAGGGGGGGTGAGAGCGGGTACCGGGGAGGGGGGGGGTGAGAGGGAGTGCCGGGGAGGGGGGGGGGGAGAGTGCTGGGGAGGGGGGGAGGGAGCGAGTCCGGGGAGGGGTGGGGGGGGGGGGGGGGAGAGGTGCCGGGGGTGGGGGGGGAGAGTGCCGGGGAGGGGGGAAGAGAGCGAGTGCCGGGGTGGGGGGGAGAGTGCCGGGGTGGGGGAGAGAGTGCTGGGGGGCGGGGGGGAGAGAGCGAGTGCCGGGGAGGGGGGGGAGAGTGCCGGGGCGGGGAGGTGAGAGGCGTACTGGGGAGGGGGGGTTGAGAGCGAGTGCCGGGGAGGGGGGTGAGAGCGAGTGCTGGGGAGGGGGGTGAGAGCGAGTACCGGGGAGGGGGGGTGAGAGCGAGTACCGGGGAGGGGGGTGGAGAGTGCCGGGGAGGGGGGGGAGAGAGCGAGTGCCGGGGAGGGGGGGGGGGGGGGGGGGAGAGTGCCAGGGAGGGGGGTGAGAGCGGAGTGCGGGGTGGGGGGGTGAGTGCCGGGGTGGGGGAGAGAGTGCCGGGTAGGGGGGGGAAAGATCGAGTGCCGGGGAGGGGGGTAGAGTGCGGGGAGGGCGGGGATGAGAGCGAGTGCCGGGGTGGGGGGGTGGGAGCGAAGTGCCGGGGAGGGGGGGGAGAGTGCCGGGGAGGGGGGGAGAGTGCCGGGGAGGGGGGTAGAGTGCCGGGGAGGGGGTGAGAGTGCCGGGAAGGGGGGGTGAGAGCGAGTGCCAGGGTTGGGGAGTGAGTGCCGGGGAGGGGGGGGGAGAGAGCGAGTGCCGGGGAGGGGGGGAAGAGAGCGAGTGCCGGGGTGGGGGAGTGAGTGCCGGGGAGGGGGGGGGGGAGAGAGTGAGTGCCGGGGAGGGGGGAGAGTGCCAGGGAGGGGGGGAGAGAGCGAGTGCCGGGGGGGGGGGAGAGTGCAGGGGAGGGAGGGGAGAGAGCGAGTGCCGGGGTGGGGGGTTGAGAGAGAGTGCCGGGGAGGAGGGGGAGAGTGCCGGGAAGGGAGGGTGAGAGCGAGTGCCAGGGTGGGGGAGTGAGTGCGGGGAGGGGGGGGGAGAGAGCGAGTGCCGGGGAGGGGGGGAGAGTGCCGGGGGAGGGGGGGAGAGTGCCGGGGAGGGGGGGGGGAGTGCCAGGAAGAGAGGGTGAGAGCGAGTGCCAGGGGGGAGAGAGCGAATGCCGGTGAGGGGGGGAGGGTGCTGGGGAGGGGGGAGAGTGCCGGGGAGGGGGGAGAGTGCGAGTGCCGGGGAGGGGGGGAGAGTGCCGGGGAGGGGGGGAGAGTGCCAGGGAGGGGGTGGAGAGAGCGAGTGCCAGGGAGGGGGGATATGTGCCGGGGAGGGGTGGAGAGTGCCCGCGAGGGGGAGAGAGCGAGTGCCGGGGAGGGGGGAGAGTGCTGGGGAGGGGGGGGAGAGTGCCGGGGAGGGGGGAGAGTGTGAGTGCCGGGGAGGGGGGGGAGAGTGCCGGGGAGGGGGGGAGAGAGCGAATGCCGGGGAGGGGGGGATAGTGCCGGGGAGGGGGGAGAGAGCGAATGCCAGGGAGGGGGGGGGGGGGGTAGTGCCGGGGAGGGGGAGAGAGCGAGTGCCGGGAGGGGGGGGAGAGAGCGAGTGCCGGGGAGGGGGGAGAGAGTGAGTGCCGGGAGGGGGGGGGAGAGAGCGAGTGCGGGAGGGGGGGGAGAGTGCCAGGGAGGGGGGGAGAGAGTGAGTGCCGGGGAGGGGGGGAGAGTGCCGGGGAGGGGGGGAGAGAGTGAGTTCCGGAGAGGGGGGGTGAGAGCGAGTACCGGGGAGGGGGGGTGAGAGCGAGTACCGGGGAGGGGGGGAGAGTGCCGGGGAGGTGGGGTGAGAGCGCATACCGGGGAGGGGGGGAGAGTGCCGGGGAGGGGGGGTGAAAGCGCGTACCGGGAGGGGGGGGGAGAGTGCCCGGGAGGGGGGGAGGGAGCGAGTGCCGGGGAGGGGTGGGGGGGGGGGGGGGGAGAGTGCCGGGGTGGGGGGGAGAGTGCCGGGGAGGGGGGAGAGAGCGAGTGCCGGGGTGGGGGGGAGAGTGCCGGGGTGGGGGAGAGAGTGCTGGGGGGGGGGAGAGTGCCGGGGAGGGGGGGAGAGAGCGAGTGCCGGGGAGGGGGGGGAGAGTGCCGGGGAGGGGGGGTGAGAGCGCGTACTGGGGAGGGGGGGTGAGAGCGAGTGCCGGGGAGGGGGGGTGAGAGCGAGTGCCGGGGAGGGGGGTGAGAGCGAGTACCGGGGAGGGGGGGTGAGAGCGAGTACCGGGGAGGGGGGTGGAGAGTGCCGGGGAGGGGGGGAGGAGAGAGCGAGTGCCGGAGAGGAGGTGGGGAGAGTGCCAGGGAGGGGGGTGAGAGCGAGTGCCGGGGTGGGGGGGTGAGTGCCGGGGTGGGGGAGAGAGTGCCGGGGAGGGGGGGGAAAGATCGAGTGCCGGGGAGGGGGGTAGAGTGCCGGGGAGGGCGGGGAGGGAGCGAGTGCCGGGGTGGGGGGTGGGAGCGAGTGCCGGGGAGGGGGGGAGAGTGCCGGGGAGGGGGGGAGAGTGCCGGGGAGGGGGGTAGAGTGCCGGGGAGGGGGTGAGAGTGCCGGGAAGGGGGGGTGAGAGCGAGTGCCGGGGTGGGGGAGTGAGTGCCGGGGAGGGGGGGGAGAGAGCGAGTGCCGGGGAGGGGGGAAGAGAGCGAGTGCCGGGGTGGGGGAGTGAGTGCCGGGGAGGGGGGGGTGAGAGCGAGTGCCGGGGAGGGGGGGAAGAGAGCGAGTGCCGGGGTGGGGGAGTGAGTGCGGGGAGGGGGGGGGGGGAGAGAGTGAGTGCCGGGGAGGGGGGGAGAGTGCCAGGGAGGGGGGGAGAGAGCGAGTGCCGGGGAGGGGGGGAGAGTGCAGGGGAGGGCGGGGAGAGAGCGAGAGTGCCGGGGTGGGGGGTGAGAGAGAGTGCCGGGGAGGGGGGGAGAGTGCCGGGAAGGGAGGGTGAGAGCGAGTGCCAGGGTGGGGGAGTGAGTGCCGGGGAGGGGGGGGGGAGAGAGAGCGAGTGCGGGGAGGGGGGGAGAGTGCCGGGGAGGGGGGGAGAGTGCCGGGGAGGGGGGGGGAGTGCCAGGAAGAGAGGGTGAGAGCGAGTGCCAGGGTGGGGGAGTGAGTGCCGGGGGGGGGGGGGGGGGGGGAGAGAGAGCGAGTGCCGGGGTGGGGGAGTGAGTGCCGGGGAGTGTGGGGAGAGAGCGTGTACTGTGGAGGGGGGGGGAGAGAGTGAGTGCCGGGGAGGGTGGGGGGGAAGAGAGTGAGTGCCGGGGAGTGGGGAGAGTGCCAGGGAGGGGGGGTGAGAGCGAGTGCCGGGGTGGGGGTGTGAGTGCCGGGGGTGGGGGGGTGAGTGCCGGGGAGGGGGGGGAGAGAGCGAGTACCGGGGAGGAGGGGTGAGGGGAGAGAGTGAGTGCCGGGGAGGGGGGGAGATAGAGTGAGTGCCGGGGAGGGGGGGAGAGTGCCAGGGAGGGGGGTGAGAGCGACTGCCGGGGTGGGCGGGGGGTGTGCCGGGGAGGGGGATGTGAGAGCGAGTGCAGGGATGGGGGGGTGAGTGCCGGGGGGGGGGGGGGGGGGGGTGTGAGTGCGGTGGAGGACGGCGAGGGCAAGGGAGGTTGTCCGCCTGGCCAGGTGCCATCCTCCAACAGTCGCTCCCATGCAGCCCATGGCACCCTGCTGCCCGGGGGGGGGGGGGGGGGGGGGGGTATGGGCAATGCTGACATGTTGTCGTTTCCCCCCCGCCCCGGCAGGCCGTCATGTTTTCTGATCAGCCAGCGATGTTGGCCGCCGTGGCTGCAGCCGCTATTCTACATGTTGCCCTGAGGCAGGAGGAGCGCGGCAGAGAGGTGGCACAGGCTGCCGCAGTGTCGCACGCTGCCGCAGAGGAGCATTCCGCAGAGGAGCATGGCACAGAGGGGCAAGCGGCAGGCGCCCAGGCTAGAGGGCCACCCGCCCGACAGGACGAGGAGGAGGAGGTGGAGGAGGAGCAGGGAGAGCACAAAGTGGAGGAGGAGCACGAGGAGAGGGAGGAGGACGTTGTGGCGCCACGGCAACGGAGACGCCAGAGGAGGCCCCATGTGTACCTGCCCCGTTCGTCGTACCAGGACCTAATGGACCGGGAATGCAGGAAGAGACTCCGGATGAGCCGGGAAACCATGGCACACATCTGCCACCTGCTGGCATACCTGGCACCGCGTGGCACTGGGGGAGGACACCCTCTCCCCGTGTCCGTCAAGGTTACGGTGGCCCTGAACGTTTATGCCATGGGGTCATTCCAGGCGCCGAGTGGGGACCTGTCCGGATCTCGCAGACATCGGTGCACCGGTGCATCCGGGCAGTGACAGACGCCCTTAATGCCATTCCGGACCGCTACATCCGGTCCCCTGTGGACCTGGCTAGCCAGGATGCCTGGGCCGTGGGCTTCTCCACCGTGGCCGGTTTTCCCATGGTCCAGGGCGCGATCGATGGGATGCACGTCGCCTTGCGGCCACCTATAGATAACAGGGCCATGTTTACCAATACGAAGGGGACGTATTCCATGAACATCCAGGTGGTCTGCGACCACCGCATGATTATCCTGCACGTCTGCGCCCGGTACCCGGGAAGTGTTCATGGCTCATATGTGTTGTTACGGTCTTACATCCTCGGCATGTTCGAGGGACAGCACCCCCGGCTGAGGGGCTGGTTGCTGGGCGACAGGGGTTACCCGTTGCGGTCGTGGCTGATGTCGCCTATACGGGGGCCACAGAGTGACACGGAGAACAGCTACAACGATGCCCATGCAGCAGCAAGGGGTGTGATCAAGAGGTGCTTTGGGCTGCTGAAGATGCGTTTCAGGTGCCTGGACATCTCTGGGGGGCCCTCCAATACCCGCCAGATAGGGTCGGCCACATCGTTGTGGTCTGCTGCATCCTGCACGACATAGCCCAGCAAACGGGGGATGTGCCGCAGGCAGAGGAGGGGGGAGTGGAGGAGCAGCAGGAAGAGGCGTAATCCTCCGCAGATGAGGAGGATGGGGGCAATGGTCAGGGCAGACGGGCTGGACATAGGCGGGTGGCTGCCCACCGTTACCGGCTGGGCCAATGGGCACGGGACAGGCTGATAGCCGCCCGGTTCACTGACGAGGGGACGTTGGAATCGGCGAGTATGGCCACATACCGCACACCATGGCAACATCCGACCACTCTCACCCCCCCTCACCCATCCAGCACCAACACCCTCACCCCCCCCACCCACCCACCAACCACACCCACCCCACCCACATGCACACCACCCCTCCATTGCAGATCCACCTGCGGCACGATGGGCCGGGCTCACACGGTCGCTGGTGGAAGCGTGTCTATTGCAGGCCATGGAGGATGATGACGACCCGCTCTGCGATGAGCTCCTGGCTCCACATCGTTGGACAATGTCTGATCCATGGCCACAGTACCATCATGCACCCGGACCATCCCTGCATGCGGCCATGACACTGCAGCGCACGGTCCTATCGTCTGCCCGGGGGGATGGAGAGGGCTGCCCAGAGGGAGGGGAGGGCACGCTCCCTGGGGTTGTCGTAAGACCACTCCTCACACACACACACTGGCGCTCAATGTACATGACACCCCCCGCACGCTTCAGACAGAGCACAAAGGCAGCTTCTGTAGGTGTGAAAGTGATTTTAATAACAAACAGTCCATACACGTGCCCGAGCCCCAGAACCCGTCTGTGCCCTGCACCAGTGCCAACTTACTCAGCGTCTAATTGTTTGGCCTTACGGCCCCTATGACTACGTCTAGGTAGTTCCCCAGACAGTACAGCAGAACGGGAGGTGGACTCCTGCGATTCCTTCCCTCTGACTCGGGATCCCTTTGGCGGCTGTTTCCTGGGGCGGCCTGGCCTAGATGGTCCAGGTTGCGGCTTGGACGACTGGGATGGCAAGCTGACAGCCTGTCCTGCTCGTTGCCCACCAAATGCACCTGGGACGGAAGGGAGGGGAGTCCGAGGTGCCGCAGTGTTCCGGGACCTCCCCTACAGGGGGACTCGGGACAGGCCCCAGCACCTCCTCCTCCCTCTTGATGCCCGATGGCCCCCGGGCCTCTACATGGGTCAGGGTGCGAATGGACCGGCCATCCGACGCCCCCCCAGGTCTGCCGGTTTGAAGCCATGGAGCTCAGGGAGTTGCCCATCCCTGGCTGTGTCTGGGCGACGCCGGCCAGCACCTGGGCAATGGCGCCGATGCCCACAGCGATGGCCTGCAGAGACTGGGCCATGGCCTGCTGAGACTGGGCCACGGCGTTGATTGCATCTGCCATCTGCTGCTGGCTCTGGCTCATGGCTTCCTGTGAGAGGGTAGCCATGTCCTGGGCCACATGTAATGCGACATGAATCCAAGATCCCGGTTGAGGCCGCACTCATACGTGCGGAACTTAGCTACCTCATGCTCTGCAGGAAAGGATGTCTCGAAGCGTGGTACATTGGCGAGACCATGCAGACACTGCGACAACGAATGAACGGGCATCGTGCGACAATCACCAGGCAGGAGTATTCCCTTCCAGTCGGGGAACACATCAGCAGTCAAGGGAATTCAGCCTCTGATCTCCGGGTAAGCGTTCTCCAAGGCGGTCTTCAGGACACGCGACAACGCAGAATTGCCGAGCAGAAACGTATAGCTAAATTCCGCACGCATGAGTGCGGCCTCAACAGGGATCTTGGATTCATGTCGCATTACATCCACCCCCCACCATCTGGCCTGGACTTGCAAAATCCTACCAACTGTCCTGGCTTGAGACCATCCACACCTCTTTAACCTGTGATTATCCCTCTCCCTGGATCTGTAATGATTTACCTGCAAATGTTCGCATTCCAAGCATTGTCCAGCATCTCTGACTTTGTCTATATAAATGTTTCTGGAACATACCTCGCCATTCACCTGAGGAAGGAGCTGCGCTCCGAAAGCTCGTGTTTGAATCAAACCTGTTGGACTTTAACCTGGTGTTGTAAGACTTCTTACTGTGCTCACCCCAGTCCAACGCCGGCATCTCCACATCATGGCTTTTAATGAGTGGAATACTATCCCACCAGCGTCACCAATAATGTTGCCAATTTGCACCGGAGACGCCAATAATGTTGCTCTTTTTAACTGGATACTAATACAACAGTTATTAATGTTCAGAGTCGCCAGGTATCAAATTATACCACCACAAGGTTCAGCCGGATATCGATCAAAGACGCAACAACCAGTTAGTTAGTTCAAGGTCAATGATAGTTTATTTACACAAGATTAATTTGACATGCAACATAAAACACTACAAGCTAAATTACATCAAACACAACAACAACCTGTACTTAGCTTCAGGCACCCGGCTTTATGCACAGGAACAAGGCCTTTGTTCGGATCTTGAGTGGCTGGGTCTGGAGAAGTGACTTTGATTCTGCTGGGCCCATCCGTCTGGTAGCAATCGTTGGTCTTGAACTTGCTTCTGGTCATGATGCTGCAATTGGTTTTAGGCGTAAGCTGGGGCCAAGAGAGACCGAGCGCCAGGGCCAAAAGAGACCGAACACATGGCAGTGTCTCTTTTTATCCTTCGGAGGTTTTGCGCTCTTTTGGGCGGTCCTTAGCTTTGGACCCAATAATCCGGCAGGCTTCGATTACTGCCATCGATTTTAGCCAATAAAGGGGCAGCTACCTTGATGGCTGGGCATGTCCTGAGCGGTCATTGATCATAGCTGTTTGGGCTTCCTGGGTGAAGGGAGTGGCGCCGATGAGTCTGTATCTGTATCTGATACCTGAGTACAAGTCTTTTGTTCTGGGGAAATGGGCCATTAGAATGCAAATTGGCTGGGGGTTTCGATTGTGCCTGGTTATATAATGGCAAATATGTCTGGATCCTGCATTGGCCATATTTCCCATGATTCTTTGCAAGTGGCCATATTTGCCATTGTAAGTGGCCATCCCAGATGGCTACAGTGGGGTTATGGGTACAGGGAGGGGCATGGGTCTAGGCTATGTGTTCTTTCGAAGAGTCGGTGGTAGACCCGGATGGGATGAATGGCCTCCTTCTGAATTGTAGGGATTCTATGATTTTAAGAGAAGTTCATCTATCTTTGAATCCTTTCTCGAATAACAGCATTGAGCTTTAATAAAGTGCACCGAGTGCTTAATTATTCATAAGGCTACCAATGCCAACAAAAATTTGCACTTAAACAGTGACGTTTGTATAGCAAAGATATGTTCCCAACATGTTGGTTTTGGCAAAAACTAGACGCCAAGCCATAGAAGGAAACATTCTGAGGGATGACCAAAAGCTTAGTTGAAGAAGTGGATTTTAAGCAGAGTCATAAAGGAGAGAAAGGAAATGGAAATGTTGAGGTGTTTAATATTGGACATCCAAAGCTTTTGGTGGGGTGAATAAAAGGTATAAGAGGCTAGAATTGGAGCTACCAGAAATTGGGGAGGGGTTGTGGATTGTGGGTTAGAGAACTGAGGTAAAATAAATACCTGGCGAGGGTAATGTGAATAGATTTAAATGGAAGGATGAAAATTTTAAATGGGTGTAAGGAAAACATGAGCCAATGTAAGTCAGTGAGGTGATGAGTAAGCAGTACGTGGGCTTGGATTTTCCAGAACTTCCGTGCTGGTTTTCCCACAGCAGATGCAGAGAGCCATTGGTTGCCAGCAGGATCTTCCAGTTCTTCCAAAATCAATGAGCCTTTGTGTGGCTGCCCCGCCTCACCCCGCCATGGGGTTCAACATCGGTGGGACCAGGAGATTCTGCCGGCGGGAAGAGGCAGAAAATCCCACCCTTGGTGTGCTGCTGGATGCCAATAATTTTTAATCAAACATGTTTTATGAAAGAAACTTGATAAAAATAAGCCTGACAATGTAAGGAAAAAACACATATGAACAGGAAATGGAGATAAAAGGGGAAAAAAAACTGAAAAATCTGTAAAATTAGCTCAGCAACAAAAGAAAATTCTAGGAATGCACAGCATCCACCACATCTGCAAACATAAAAAAGATCAAAACGTCAGAAAAAAAAAGTACAGGAACATTAAAAAATGTGTAATCTGCCCAAATTACCAATGCCTCAAAATATTTAATACCTTTTGTGAGTGATTTCATGTAGTGACAATTAACACTCTCGTATGTTTGTACTGTCGGGTGGGACCACTCTGACATTTTGTACTATAATCTAATGATTCGTCTGTTACATTTGCCAAAATATTTTGACTCATTTCCTAATCCACTTTATGTAAATTGAAGGATTATTAAAAATTGTGTTAATGAGATGCATTCTCTTATTATCTTCCTTTGTCGTCTTGTTTGGTCAGGTTCAATGAATGCTCATGGCTGAGCATCTTGCACTATTTGCCAGAGAAAGTGCTGTTAATTCAACTAAAATGTAAAGCATGCAAAGGATTTGAGTAGATTGCCAAATCTTTAGATTCCACGTAACTGACCAAGTTCATTAGTTATTTCCAAAAGAAACTTTTTATTTGTTTAGAGCACAATGGAATTCATTCTCACAGTTGTAAAAGGACTGCAGGCCTTTAGTGTACCCGCTGAGATTTGAGTAATTTCTCCCATTGTTGAGAAATCTATTGTGAGCATCTATCCTCAAGTTAGTGAAAAACAGATATATCGTTAATACTTGGATTTATAACTGACTTCTTGTCTCCTACAACATACATTACCCTGGAAATGGATGTTGGTGTGCTAGTGAAAAATTAACTGAGGGTTGCTTTGGATTTTTGAGGATTGCAAAACAAGCTGTTCAACACACAATGTTTCTGTTTACATTTGAGTCTGCTTAAAAAATTCATTTTAATGTCTGTCTACACACTACACAACCTGTTCAAGAAAAAGAAGCAACCATAGTTCAAATAATCAGTGGTGGCAGGCAGTAACTGGGAGACCAAATAATTAGTGGTGGTGGGCAGTAACTGGGAGACATCTTAAATAGCAATTGAGAGCTCTATACAACTGTTAACTAACAAAAATTCCTGAAGAGTAGGACATGAGGAAAGAATGATTGCCTCGGTAATGGAAAATCTACTGTAAGGAATTGGAGAGATGAAGTAAACAATTTATAAGACTGAAATGCCCAGTGCAGGAAACATGTGAGGAGTTACAGGAAGTAAATGAAATGAAATGAAAATCGCTTATTGTCACAAGTAGGCTTCAAATGAAGTTACTGTGAAAAGCCCCTAGTCACCACATGCTGGCGCCTGTTCAGGGAGGCTGGTACGGGAATTGAACCGCGCTGCTGGCCTGCCTTGGTCTGCTTTAAAAGCCAGTGATTTAGCCCTGTGCTAAACCAGCCCCTAGTAGTCAGCATCAGTGAGAAACATATTGCTCACTCAGATACATGGGCCTTGGAATGTACAGCCATATAGCCACTAGAACCTCAGCAGACTTTTAAATGAAACCCTTTGTCAATCTGCCAATCTGCACAGTTACTTGTTGCACAAGGGAATCACTTAAATTGAGTTGTAGGTTAGCTGTCACACATGTCAATCAAAGTACAACAAACAGATATAGCATTATGCCAACTCAAACTGATAACATTAATTTTAATGGATGGTAACTGGTGGATGCAATTTCCTGTAATGCGCCTCCTGGGAGCATGTCAGATTGCAGGATCGTCCTTATGGGAAGCTGTGCTCTTACTGAGGCTGATGGCTGTAATGTATATCATCAGGACTGAATCACTGAGGACCATCTTTCAGCCCACAATAACTTTGCAGCATCTGGTAAGTAGGTGTCAAGTGAAAGGCCCTAACTAAAACAGTGATCACCAAGAACAAAACATAATTCATTATTAATACACATGTCGAATTCACAGGACTTTAGATCAAATTTTTTATAAGCATACAATTAAGAAAAATCAGATTCAATTCAATGAGGTAAGATAACAGAATAATACCAAGAGAAAAAGAAAACGCTCGTGTCAAAATATTTCAAATAGCTGTTAAATCAACAAGGAGAAAAATATTCTATAACACCGCAATAAATTGGAATTTGTACCATAATTAAAAGGAGTGCAGTCTGACTGTTCCATGAAGCTAAACTCTTCTCAACCCATTGAAAACAGATTGTTTCAAATCTGATGAAAGCTTGTTCCAAAATAAAGCAAAAGAAAATGAAAAGGGTTGTCAGTAGTAAATAGTACTGAGTAGCAAAAGATTTCATGAAGAAGTGTTCTTTGTTCTATAATTTGACACAGATAGGAATGGTACTGCATATTTTTTGAGCTACAGAGGTACCAACTTATGTAAACATTTCCACACTAAATCTGCCAGTTGATATTCCACTTCAAATACAGTGTTAATCAGTGCAAGCTGTCTGGTGCTGTGGAATGAAGTTCAGGAGAAGAGTTTGACACAAATTCAGCAGAATTCTTGTACAGCATAGAGATTTGATTAAATGTATTAATATTTATTTTTTAAAAAACAGATGGCGGAACAGTTATCTAAATGTGGAGAAAGAAAAGCTTGATAACCTACTTTGTTGCTGAATGACATTATAATTTCTTATTGTTTTCATTAATTTCCTCAACATTTTCTTTAATAGCTTAGAAATGTGGGCCCCAATAACTATCGCAAGTGCAAAACAAACCTTTGCTCAAAGGCTTTCCTCCCCCAGCAACATAAATATTAAGTGAAACCCTTGTCTTGTGGGAGGAAGGAGGTCAGAAAGAATCTGAACAAGGAGATGGATGGAATATCAAGCAAGCCAATTTTCTCTCACTAACTGGCTCCAGGATCTATAGATAAATAAAACTGCCCTGACGTATGGCCTATCTCTGTATAACTACCAGTCTCTGGTTTTTGATGTGAAAGAAGAATGTGTCAGAGGTGTGTTACTCATTCCGCCGTTAGCTCCAGAAGATCAGTTTCAACGAGTGTTCAGTTCAGAAGTGTCACTCAAGCCGTCAATTGTGTTTCACCTTATAGAGTGACGTCACCTATACTATTACTTACAGAAAGGAAAGGGGAGAACTATAAAAAGGCTACAAAAATAAACGCATGCAATGGAGGAGGGATAAGCTGAAGAAAAGAGGTCAGAAAAATATCAACTATAGTTTACAAACTAGAATTAATGTTAATGTGAGGAGGGCTTATCAAGGTAGCTAATAATAGCATTTTCAGATAAGGTGAATGCTGGATATCAAAGAACAATACAGCACATGACCAGAACCTTCAGCCCTCCAAGCCTGCGCCGACCATGTGTCCTATATCATTTAAGGTTGTCATGTTACGAGACAAATATTCCAGAACTTAGACTGATACAGAGAACAGGTATGGTAGCACAGTGCTTAGCAGATCTGCCTCATGGTGCCAGGGGCCTGGGCTCGATTCCGACCTTGGGTGACTATGTGGAGTTTGCACAATCTCACTTTTGCTGTGTGGGTTTCCTCCAAGAGCTCTGGTTTCCTCCCACAGTCCAAAGCTGTGCAGGCTAGATGGATTGGCTATTTAACATTTCTCCTTGGTGTCCAAAGGTAGGGCGGGGGCATGGGGTTTGGCGGGGTGCTCTTTTGGAGGGTTGGTGCAATCTTGATTGGCCGAATCTGTGCTGTTGGGATTCTATGATTCTATGAATGCAACGTCTTTAAGTAGATGGATTTCGAATGATTTAAAACGTTACCCCATATGTTCAAACCTAGTTTGGCAGGTTGAGAATCTAAATTCAGTTTAAATAATTGGATATATGGAAAGGAGCAGTCCAGCCAGAAAAATCAATTTTAAAAAATCATCATGCAGTAATCGGATTGTTGTAAAACCCCAACAGGCTCAAAAATGTCCTGGAGGGAAGGAAATCCGCTGTCTTTACGTTGTCTGTGACTTTAGATGCACACAAACATGGTTAACTCCTAAGTGGCTTCCGAAGTGGCCTACCAAGGCACTCAGATATACCAAACTGGAACAGCAATGCAGGAATGTCCAACTCCTCAGGAATAGGAAATACAACGGCTGCCAGAGGCGTCCGTATGTGCCAAGGAAGGCAAAAATACAAATCCAGAGGAAGAGGATATAAATTCAAATCGCTGAAAAGTAAATCTTTAAGAAAATGTGGGATGAGCACACTCCACTGCTGTAACAACGATAGGGCAGCACCACCAATGCACGAGTGGTTGTGTCCCTGATCATCAGAAATTTAGAGAGCGGGTCAGACAAGTTGAATAAGGTGGCTTTCTACTGCACTGTATCAATCCATGGATTGTATCATTCTAAGCTGGACACTCTTGCCAGGATTGGCACAATGGATGGGCATCAGGAAATAGTCAGCTGCTTTCTCCCTGAACAAGTCAGCCCATGGACTGTCTGTATCTAGAACAGAGTGAGATTTTGAAGTTCATGCTAGTCAGTACTGGGACACAGGTGGCTTGAAAAGTGAGTTTAGCTCATAAGAACAAAACTGTGTCACTCAGTATTATAATAGAATCAGGAAATTAAGATAATTTACATATGTCATGTGAAATAAACCAGTTTGCTTTTTAAGCTAAATTCAGAGGCAGTAGAATGGATACGTCGATATGTCAGCGCATAAAATAAATAAATTGGGCGGGATTCTCTAGTTTCTGAGACCAAGTGTTGACGCTGGGGCAGAATTCGTGGACTTTCACGACAGCAAACTGGCATCGAACCTGGATCGAATCAGCAACTGTGGAGGGGTTAGTACCAGCACCACATGCAACATTATAGATTCCAATGAAAAATGGTACGGATTTGGCAGGTCCGTGATTGATACTTGGGAGGTTGATAAGCTGGAGCCCAATACACTTAACACCCACACACACCATCCCAGCCAACGAGATGTCACTGGTTGTGTTGGAGCACGCCCATCCCGCGGATGGGTTGGCTGGGGCGAGAACGCACCTAGGGGGTGGCCTGGGGGGACACCTGTACGACCCGTGTCCCTAAGTTCACAGTGGGCAGTCAGCAGTGTGCGCAGCTGCATGGCTGCTGTACCCATCCACCCCCCCCCCCCCAACCCACAGCCCACCTCCTGGCCACCCACTGTTATACCACCTGGAACTTGCATAAGCCCCCTGGCCCTCAGCACAATAGTCAGCAAAATATAGCGATGTTGGAGACTTTCTGTACTGCCTCCCTCTCCCTCAGCCGGTTTCACGATTTTTAAGAGCACAAGTGAACCACGCCATCAGGAACTCGGCCCACACCATCTAAGAGCATCGGAGAGGGCTTGGAGAATACTGGGTCCGGCCCGCTAATGACATGCAAACGGTATTTACTGTATGTGCGTTCCGGACCGCATTGATGCCGTTGTTGAGGTGATGAAGAATTCATCCCATCTATTGACTCTGTCTACAATTCCCGCTGCCTCGGAATGGCAGTCAGCATAATTAAGGACCCCACGCATCCCGGACATACTCTCTTCCACCTTCTTCCGTCAGGAAAAAGATACCAAAGTTTGAGGTCATGTACCAACTGACTCAAGAACAGCTTCTTCCCTACTGCCATCAGACCTTTGAATGGACCTACCTCGTATTAAGTGATCTTTTCTCTAAACCTTGCTATATCTGTAACATTATATTCTGCAGTCTCTCCTTCCTTCCCTATGTACAGTATGCATTGTTTGTACAGCATGCAAGAAACAATACTTTTCACTTTATACTAACACATGTGACAATAATAAATCGAATCGAATCAAATCAATATAGTGATTTTCATGACAACAATGCTTTTGAATTTTAGTCATTGCAGTAATGTAGGAAATTCAACAGCTAATTTGTGCACAACAAGCACCCACAAACAGCAATAAGATAATAACAAGATTGCCTGTTTTTCTGATGTTGATTGAGGGTAAGGATTGGCCAGGACACATGGGGTAACTCCCTCGCTCTTTGAAATAGTGCCATGCCATCTTTGACATGCCCAAAGAGAGAAGATAGGGTTTGAGTTTTGTGTCTCATCCAAAAGGTTGCATCTCCAATAGCAGAGCACCGTGCTGGAGAGTCAATCTTGATTTGTGTGCTCAAGATTTGAAAAGGGGGGGCAGCACGGTGGCGCAGTGGGTTAGCCCTGCAGCCTCACGGCGCCGAGGTCCCAGGTTCGATTCTGGGTCACTGTCCGTGTGGAGTTTGCACATTCTCCCCATGTTTGCATGGGTTTTGCCCCCACAACCTGTAGATGTGCTAGGTGGATTGGCCACACTAAATTGCCCCTTAATTGGAAAAAATAAATTGGGTGCTCTAAATTTATTTTTAAAAAAGAAAAAGATTTGAAAAGGGATTTGGACCTGTTATGTTGGATACTGTTCAGCAGGTCTTAATTAAGTCTTTGTAGTCTTAAGTAGAGGTCAACTGTGTGCTTATTAACAACAAGGACTGTGTACATATAAAATTACACATTCCAGCCAGGAGCGGTCTCCATGCTTGCTTGTGTACATGGCTCTGTCTAACACTAGACTGACATCTAGGTGTGGATCATGTGTTAAATCATTGTGTGAGCGGTACTGTACTCAGGCCGACATTAATCCTAGATTTGCCAGACCCTTATGACTCAGAGGTTCAAGTGGCACCGACAGCACATTGTAAAATATAAAAATTATAGAATGCAATTCTTATAACAAGGGCTCTTTCTGTTACGGATAATTCTACAGTTGAGCTTGATATTGGGTAACAAAGGGCCACAACAGATCATAAGAGAGGTACGGTGGGTGGTGGTGGGGGAATTTTACAACCCCCAGCTGATGTAGAATCATAGAATTTACAGTGCAGAAGGAGGCCATTCGGCCCATTGAGTTTACACCGGCTCTTGAAAGAGCACCCTACATATTTCTGTATTTGCAGAAGGTGAGTGGGGTTGGTGCATGTAAAATAGGATGGGTGGCTAACCAACTACCTTCTTACCTACCCCTGAGCTATCACCCATATTATGTAAGGCATCAGCCAGCCCATGCTTAGGTCTATTAAGGCCCTTAACTGGACAATGAAGGCCCTGTTTCCACCCCATTACAATAATCCATGGGATGAGGTGGGAGGGGGGCTTCCCTCTGTGGCCTTACTGAACTGGTAATTTACAAACCAAGGACAATGCTCTGAAGGTTCCAGGCTGAAATCTCACCACGCTAGATGGTAAATGGTCCAATGGCAGGCTTGGTTGAGCTGAAATATTATGGGCAGGGTTCTCCGTTGCCTGATGCCGATATCGTAATCGGCAATTGGGGGGAGAATCGACTCCAATGCCCAAATCGGGGCCAGCGGCGGTTTGACGCTGGTCAGCCATGCTCCGCCCCCTCCGAAATGGCATCACTGTGTCGCGCGCTGCGTGCCAGTGCAATGGCGTTGGCGTGTCATCGGCAGGCCGTCCCGCGATGCTCTTCCCCCAATGGGCCGAGTTCCCAAACCGCGCGGAACACGTGTCCAGTGCTGCCACACGCGGCTGGCATCCGTGCCGCTGGCCAAGGAGGCTTCCACGAGGGTTGGGGGTACTGGTCAGGAGGTGGGCTATGGATCGCAGATGGCAGTCGGGCCCACGCACGGCCAGTGCCATGTTGTACAGCACAACCGTTGTGGGTCATCACGTGGGCATGTAAGGCCAGAGACCCGGCCATTCTCGGCATGGGAGCTTCACCTGGCACCAATGCAAGCCCCTCACCATGCCGGAATTGGTGAAGGGTTGGCGCCAATTTTCTTGTTGTAAAACAACCGCGAATTCTCCGTTCGAGCCGGCACGTAGCCACTGAAACGGAGAATCCAGCCCAATGTTTTGAAGTCTTGTGGCGCAGTGAGTGCCCCTGCCTCTGAGCTGGAAGTCCCGGTTTCAGTCCCACCCCACGGCTTGATGGCCAAGGAAGGTGCGTTCATAACGCAGTCAAACAGTTGACCATCAATGAGCGTAAACCTGCCGATATGGCTGGCGGTAAGAGTGGGAGAGACACCTACTCCGCCATGCTTGTTGTGGAGTGGTGCCGCTCAAGCCTCTGGCCACAGGCTAGTGACTTGTTTTAGGAAAACTTTCACTGTGGGATCAAATGTAAGTGTACCTTGTGTGTCACTCGGTGCAGGAAGAGAAACAACAATAATACACGGGGATTGCGGAACAAAGAAAGCCGGCCCTCAATTTCACTGTATCAGGTGAAATGGTGGGAAGGAAGGGTTGTGGGGGTGGGGGACAGCTGTTCCCACACCCCCAGGATGTTACACCATCATTTGGTGACTGCCCTCTCCTTGACCGTGACCTGTTCTCCAAAATCAAACTCCCCGCAGCTCATTTAAAGGGCGACCCAACCTAAAAAAGTAAAAACAAAAGAAAGATCCCTCTCAGACATTGGGAACCCCGGACATGCACACACCCCAGCCCCGGGAATCCCATCCTCCCCCAATGAAACCTGCCCGGTCATGGGTGACTTCCCCCAAGAATACGATCCTTCTCCCCAGAGACTCCCATCAAGGAACCTCTCACAACATGGACATCTCCAAAGGAAGCCCCCTCTTTGGCATTTGTCCTTGGCATTGCCCTTTGGCCCTGTCCCATGGCATTACTCCATGATAGGATGCATGTGCAAAGGGACAGTTTCAGGGTACTGTTCAGGCATGACCCTCTCCCCCCTGTGAACCCCTGTTGTCACCAGGTCCTCATTTGTCAGGACCATTGTAAACTCCGCCAGTTAGTGGTCAGGTCGGCAGGGTTGAGTCCTAATGTGAGGGGTGTTACAGCAGGAAGAATGCTAACGATATATTAATGTATGGTAAAGGGGTTTCTGACCTTTGATTGCAGGAACCCATTACATCATTGGTGGTGGTGGTAGTTGGGGTGGGGGGGGGAAATAATCAGGGCAGGAAATCCCGCCATCATAAATGTTGAATCCACTGAATACTCCACCCCACCAGCTTTCCCGCCTGCTAAAGGGTCTGTAAAATTCCCCATGTGACTTTTAGGCTACTTCCTGCCTGCCCTTAACCTGACAATTTTAGTTAGATGGGCGAGGCCTAAGTCTGTCTGTCCAGTGAATTAAGCCTACCCCAAACTGAGGCCCTTAACTGGTGAAGTTCAGGGATGTGGGACATCGGGCAAATCAGGTGGGAAAGTGAACACATTCATTACTGGCCCACTCTCAAGGTAGGGCATACCTTCAAAGTATGCCCCCAACTCAGTTCTTCCTTGCCACTTGGGCTTACCATCATGACACCTACTCCCATCTCTCCACCATTTTGGGCCTTCCCTCCATCCAACTGCATCTCCCAGCCCTCCTTGCCCAAACATCCAGTACTCATCGTGGACAGAACCCATAAGCCTTTTAATAATATTGGCAAGTCCTTGAGATGCTCATGAAACTGTCAGAATAAACACAGAGCCATTCAAATTGGGATTTAAAAAAAAGATGTCTTAAGGTGGCCAGAACACTAAGCAAACAGCCAGTCAAAAATCACTTCAAGAAACAAAATCATTGTCGAACCTCATAAAACTGCCAATCTAAACAAAACTCATTGTCCCCATGGCTGCTGTAGCAGGACCCCTGCTTAGCAAAATCCATCAGTGGATTTTGATACTCATCTAAGCATTCATAATAAAATTTCATTGCACATTGCCTAGCCAGTGAAGCTCACATCCCGTAAAAATGAATTAAAAAGAACAAAATGTTCAGAGCTAAATATAATAAAGGCTTTGAAGTGTGAAACAGCTGGCTATCTGTTCCATTCTCAAAGCCGAACAGGTGCCTGACCTGGTAATAAATGAAAATATCAAAACACAGGGCGCAATTGATACAGTAAAATATGAATTGCAATACTGTTCGATGCAGAAGAGTACTTTATCGACTGGATAAATTAATGTCATGCATCTGAAATCACTTCAAGAAACAAAATTATTGTAGAAACTCATAAAAATGTCAATATAAATGAAACTCATTGTCACAATGCTGATCAATTTAATGATGATTAACCAGTTCTAAACAAACTCCATCATCAATCTCTGGATTTAAAACATGCTTAACATATCATACCACACTACATTATGTTGTGAAGTTTGCAACACCTTTCAAACTTTTCACAATTCCAGAACAGCTACCCCCATGACTTACAACATCTGAGCTGGTGTGATCTATATCTTCTTTGGAAGTAGTCAGAAGCCGGTCTGATTCTATGAAAATTATGAGGTGTCGGAAATCACCACCAGTGTTAGAATTGCTGTGTGCAGGCCAATGACCCGCACACTTAAAAATACCACATGGGGCTGAAATTTCAGGTTCGGCTCTTTTTATGTCCACTCGATGCAGGTTTACTCTACATAAGTATGTCCAAACCTGCCCCTAGTATCACCATGTAACTACCAGATAGGTTGTGGTTCACTAATGAATCTGCTATCCTTACTCATTCCGACCTATATGTGACCCTGACCCCATGGCAGTATACTTGACTCTTAACTGCCTTCAGAAAGTCACAAAGCTGTATGAAACTGTTCCAACTACTGTGAGAGAACCTTCACTACTCTGGCTGCTCAGGTTTAGGCAGGTGACTCACCATTATCTTCTCAAGGACAATTAAGGATGAGCAATAAATGAAAGCAATGTTGACATCGCACAAAAGAAATGCATTTCCAGCTTAAATTCATAAAATTTGTCATTATCAAAAATGGAATGCAGACCCTTGTACGAATAAATTCCAGATTTCTCTGTTCATAAGGTGTGCGTAGGAGTGCTTTCCAAGTTTGTGTAGGAGTGATTGAAGTATTCTTTATAGTGAGCTTTGATTGCCATCTTTCATATGGAACTTCTGAACGTTTCCCTCCAATCGGATTGATTTCATTTTCTGAAGATATATATAACATTATCTCAATGCAATTCTTTGCTTTTTCCCTTCTTTGACTACCAGCTTTGATACTTTCACCACTTCCCAACTCCAATAACAGAAATACACTCCAACATGCCTACTGATGCTGGAAGTTGGTAATTCCAATGAACTCGATATCTGGGACAAAAAAACTCTAGGCATTTTTCAAACCCGACATGTATAATCTGATAGAAATGAGTATGTGCCATACTATTGAGGCACCATCCACAAGAACTGCTAAGCTAATATAATTTTTGTGAGGGCCACGAAGAATTCGCCACGAGTTTGTAGAGTCAAACAGAAAGTAAACTTTATTTGCAACAATATGTATACGCAGTAGTTCACCACTGCTTCCTTCCGAATACAGGCTACAGCCCCTTTTCTCTTCCCCAAACCGGAATACATCTGGGTACTGTCCTAGTACCTCAGTCAAACCACCAGAGCCTGTTTGAAGAATGTGCTGCCATTGAAGCCACAAATGGCGCAACCAGTCCCGACCCAACAGGCTGGGCCTGTGGCTGCGCACCACAATGAGCGGGAAACAACCCTCCTGGCATCCGTAAGCAACAGGGGTCATCGTAGTCCCAGCAATGTCCAATGGTTTCCCCATATATGTGACCAACCTGGCCTGTGTATCAGTCAATTTTAGGCTCTGCATACCCTGCTTGATGCAGTGAAACGTCTTCTGGTCAACGACGGAGACCGCTGCGCCAGTGTCCAACTCCATCTCAAGCGGGTGACCATTGACCCGTACAGTCACCATAATGGGGGCCACTCAGCGAACTGCCACACAATGTAGCTGCAGGCAGTCATCCTCCGTCTCCACATTCCCGGGACCAGCACTCTTGGGTTCATCCAAATGGAAAGTATGACCCCTGGGCTGGCCCAAGCTCCTGCCGAAGGACAGCCCTTCTGATGCACCAAGGACCGGTTTCCACACCAGGGTCAGTGCCCACAAGTCCTATACTGATTCGGCTCTTCATCCATTGGTTCTGGAGAAGGTTCCGTTTGGGAAGGAATGTCTGATAGTCACCGGCAGAAGGGGTTGTGCCCCAAGACGTGCACCTCCATTCCCTGTTGCTCCTGCACTCCCCGTTCTGCACTCTCTCGGGACAATGCACGGTAGCATGGTGGTTAGCATAAATGCTTCACAGCTCCAGGGTGCCAGGTTCGATTCCCGGCTGGGTCACTGTCTGTGCGGAGTCTGCACGTCCTCCCCGTGTGTGCGTGGGTTTCCTCCGGGTGCTCCGGTTTCCTCCCACAGTCCAAAGATGTGCGGGTTAGGTGGATTGGCCATGCTAAAATTGCCCGTAGTGTCCTAAAAAGTAAGGTGGGGGGGGTTGGGTTACGGGTATAGGGTGGATACGTGGGTTTGAGTAGGGTGATCATTGCTCGGCACAACATTGAGGGCCGAAGGGCCTGTTCTGTGCTGTACTGTTCTATGTTCTATGTTCTATGTTCTAACGCTATCCAGATGGCACACAGTAACACATCCATTCCAACTCACCAGTGCAGCATCAAAGACACCCAAATGTCCATAAAGAGGCATGGTGCAACAGAAAAAAACTTCTAACCTGGATCCAACAAAAGTCCAAGGAGGTGACTTCAGCAGCATAGACAGCTATCCAACTTTAACCCTCATTGGGCTTTTGTTGGATACAGGTTGGGAGTTTTGTGAGGGCAGGAAAGAAAAAGTTTGTAGAGTCATACAGAAAGTAACAGTAATATGTATGCAGCAGCAGCAATGGTAGCACCCCGTTGCACCCCCCCCCCCCCCCACCCCCTCATTGGGGGAGCTCACCCTCCCCAAGACTCTTGGGATAACCAATTGCCCCCAGCCAATTGGATTCAGACAGGTTATAACAATAATGCTATTCAATAATACACATTGGTACCAGGCATATTGGGACTCTGTGTTCAATCTTGGCTTCATTTTGATGTCCAGCAGTTACTTCCCAAAAAGAAGACATTACCCAAGATCAGAGGGTAGTTGTTATTTAATCAATTAAAAACGGATTATTTCCTTCAATAGCTTAAAGCTTGCACGTCAGTGATAATAAAAGCATTGGAAATATTTTAACTAATTAAATATTCCAATTCATCTTTAAGCTTCACTGAACGAGTGTCATTACTGTCCTTACAGGGTTTAAAGAGACTAAGTGGATATTTGCAGCCCTGTGCTGATCCTAATTATTATCCCATGGGGCAAAAAGCTTAGTGGGGATTGTATATAGACGCCCAAACTGATGTGATGAAACTGGGAATGGCATTAAACAGGAAATTAGAGACACATGCAATAAAGGAACATCTATAATTATGGGTGATTTTAATCTGCATATAGATTGAGCAAATCAAATTAGTCACAATACCAAGTGGTAAAGCAAAAAGTGCAGAGGATACCGGAAGTCTGCAGAGGGATTTGGATAGGTTAAGTGAATGGGCTATGGTCTGGCAAATGGAATACAATGTTGACACATGTGAGGTTATGCATTTTGGTAGGAATAACAGCAAAAGTATGATTATTTAAATGATAAAATATTAAAACATGCTGCTGTGCAGTGAGACCTGGGTGTGCTAATGCATGAGTCGCAAGAAGTTGGTTTACATGTGCAACAGGTGATTAAGAAGGTGAATGGAGTTTTGTCTTTCATTGCTAGAGGGATGGAGTTTAAGATGAGGGAGGTAATTCTGCAATTGTATAAGGTGTTAGTGAGGCCACACCTGGAGTATTGTGTTCAGTTTTGGTCTCCTTACCTGAGAAATGAATACTGGCACTGGAGGGTGTGCAGAGGAGATTCACTAGGTTAATCCAAGAGCTGAAGGGGTTGGATTATGAGGAGAGGTTGAGTAGACTGGGACTGTACTCATTGGAATTTAGAAGGATGAGGGGGGAACTTACAAGAAACATACAAAATTATGAAGGGAATAGATAGGATAGATGTGGGCAGGTTGTTTCCACTGGCGGATGAAAGCAGAACTAGGGGGCATAGCCTCAAAATAAGGGGAAGTAGATTTAGGACTGGGTTTAGGAGGAACTTCTTCACCCAAAGGGTTGTGAATCTATGGAATTCCTTGCCCAGTGAAGCAGTTGAGGTTCCTTCATTAAATGTTTTTAAGATAAAGATAGATAGTTTTTTGAAGAATAAAGGGAATAAGGGTTATGCTGTTCGGGCCGGAAAGTGGAGCTGAGTCCACAAAAGATCAGCCATGATCTCATTGAATGGCGGAGCAGGATCGAGGGGCCAGATGGTTTCCTCCTGTTCCTAGTTCTTATGTTCTTATGTTCATAGAGGAGGAATTCCTGGAGTGTGTACGGAATGGTTTTCTGGACCAATAAATTGAGGAATCAACTTGAGATCAGGCCATCCCGACTGGGTATAGTGTAATGAGAACGGAATCGTCGGCAATCTAATAGTGCGAGATCCTTTGGGGCTGAATGACCATAATATTATAGAAATTTTCACTAAGTTGTAGAGCGACATAGTTGATTCTGAGACTAGGGTGCTGAATCTTAATAAAGAAAATGTGATGATATGAGGTGCAAATTTGCTGTGATCGAAATGTTACTTAAAGGGATGACTGTGGATAGGCAATGGCAAATGTTCAAGGAGCACATGGGGAAACTGCAACAATTGTTTCTTCCTGTCTGGCACAAAAGTAAAATGGGAAAGGTGGGCAATCTATGGCTTACAAGGGAAATTAGAGATAGCATTCAATCCAAGGAAGAAGCGTACAAATTGGACAAGAAAAACAATGGGTCTGTGGGTTGGGGGCAGTTTAGAAATCTGCAAAGGAGGACCAAGGAATTGATTAAGAAGGGGAAAATAGAGTACGAGAGGGAACATAAAAACTGACTGTAAAAGTTTCTACTGGTACGTGAAGAGAAAAAGATTGGTGAAGACAAATGTAGGTTCCTTCCAGTCATAAACAGGGAAATTTATAACGTGGGGCAAATAAATGGCTGAGCATCTAAACACATACTTTGGTTTTGTCTTCACAAATGAGGACACAAATAAGATACCAGAAATGTTGCTGAACGCAGGGTTTACTGAGAGGGAGGAACTGAAGGAGATCGATATTAGTAGAGAATGGTGTTGGGGAAATTGATGGGATTGAAGGCTGATAAATCCCCAGCGCCTGATAATCTACATGCCAGAGTACTTATGGAATTGGCTGTAAAACAGTGGATGCATTGGTGGTCATCTTTCAGGATTCTATGGTCTCTGGAACAGTTCCTACAGATTGGAGGGTAGCTAATGTAACTCGACTATTTAAAAAAGGAGGTAGAGAGAAAACGGAATTATAGACCAGAAAGCCTGGCGCCAGTAATGGGGGAAAATTCTAGAATCCATGATCAAAGATTTTATAGCAGAGCACTTATAAAACAGCAGGATTAGACCAAGTCAGTGTGGATTTATGAAGGGGAAATCATACTTGACAAATCTCGGGGCAGCATGGTAGCACAATAGTTAGCACTGTTGCTTCACAGCTCCAGGGTCCCAGGTTCGATTCCCGGCTTGGGTCACTGACTGTGCGGAGTCTGCACTCTCTCCCCGTGTCTGCGTGTGTTTCCTCCGGGTGCTCCGGTTTCCTCCCACAAGTCCCGAAACCTGTGCTGTTAGGTGAATTGGACATTCTGAATTCTCCCTCTGTGGTGGTTAGCATCAATGCTTCACAGCTCCAGGGTCCCAGGTTCGATTCCCGGCTGGGTCACTGTCTGTGTGGAGTCTGCACGTCCTCCCCGTGTGTGCGTGGGTTTCCTCCGGGTGCTCCGGTTTCCTCCCACAGTCCAAAGATGTGCGGGTTAGGTGGATTGGCCATGCTAAAATTGCCCGTAGTGTAAGGTTAATGGGGGGATTGTTGGGATACGGGTTACGTGGGTTTAAGCGGGGTGATCATTGCTCGGCACAACATCGAGGGCCGAAGGGCCTGTTCTGTGCTGTACTGTTCTATGTTCTATGTTCTATGTACCCGAACAGGTGCCAGAATGTGGCAGTTAGGGGCTTTTCACAGTAACGCTATTGCAGTGTTAATGTAAGCCGACTTGTGACAATAAAGATTATTATTATATACTGGAATTCTTCGAGGATATAACTAGTAGAGTTGATGAGGGGGAGCCTGTGGATGTTGTTTAGTTGGCCTTTCAGAAGGCTGTTGACAAGGTTCCACGTAAGAGATTAGTGTGTAAAATTAAAGCGCATGGTATTAGGCGTTGAGTACTGAGATGGATAGAAAACTGGGTGGCAGACAGGAAACAAAGAGGAGGAATTAACGGGCCTTTTCCAAATGGCAGACAGTGACGAGTGGGGTACCGCAGGTTTCGGTGCTCGGACCCCAGCTCCTCACAACGTATATTAATGATTTAGATCAGGGAACAAAATATAGCATATCTACAAATTTGCAAATGACACAAAGTTGGATGGGAGGGGGAGCTGTGAGGAGGATGCAGTGATCTTTCAGTATGATTTGGACAAGTTGAGGGAATGGGCAAATGAATGACAGATGCAGTATAATTTGGATAAATGCAAGGTCATTCTCCTTGGTAGCAAAAATAGGAAGGCAGACTATTATCTAATTTAGGGGAATGTGCAACAAGTTCTGGGTGTCCTCAAACACCATTCCCTGAAGGTAAGCATGGAAATAAAGCAGGTGGTAAAGAATGCAAATGGTATATTGGCCTTTATAGCGAAAGGATTCAAGTACAGGTTGGTTTTTTTTCCTGGTATGGGGATTATCTTTTGGTCTTCTCATCTGCAGCATTTAAACTCTTTAAATAGGCTGTCAGTATGCCAAGTCCAAAGATCGGGTGGCATGGTGGCACAAAAGAAAAAATGCTGGAAAATCTCAGCAGGTCTGGCAACATCTGTACGGGGAGAAAAGAGTGAACGTTTCGAGTTTAATGACTCTTTGTCAAAGCATGGTGGCACAGTGGTTATCATTGTTGCTTCACAATGCCAGGGACCCAGGTTCAATTTGGCCTTGGCTGACTGTCTGCGTGGAGTGTGCACATTGGACCCTGCCTGCATTGGTTTGCTACAGTCCAAAGATGTGTAATTAGGTGGATTGGCGATGCTAAATTGCCCCTCAGTGTGTGGAGTTGTGTGGGGATATGGGGACAGGACAGGGGAGTGGGCCTAGGTAGGGCGCTTTTTCAGATGGTCAGTGCAGACTCGATGGGCCAAATGGCTTCCATCTGCACTGTAGGAATTCTATGAATTCCAGTCTTTGGGCGCAATTTACTGGCCTCCTCGCGCCTGACTTGGTGACACGACAAGGCCATTGAATCTCGCAACAGACCTCTCGCCATATTTGCGATGCTTGAGATGTCTCATGAGATTCAACCAAGCAATTAGCCTCATTAAAATATCCTTAAGCCAGAATTTCCTGATGCCTGGGAACTAACGGCATCCCCAGCGAACCCTTGAATGGGCGCCATTTAGTACTGGTCCACACAAACATGGACCAGGCGTAAGGGCACCTTGGGGGGTTTCCTAGGCCATTGGAGAGCCCTGGGTGATCAGGGACAGGGAAGGGTGGCACCCTGGCTCTCTGGCACCAGGGCAGCATGGCATTGCCAGCCTAGCATCTTGGTACTGCCATCCTGGCACTGCCAAGGTGCCCAGTTGGCATGCCAATGCTGTCAGTGGCACTGCCAGGGTGCTTGAGCGGCATTATCAAGGTGCCCAGGTCCCAGGGTGGCACTGCCTAGGGTCTGGGCTTGAGAGGGCCATACTAATGAAAGGAGGGTGAAAGGGGTTATGAAGGATGGGGGCTGTATGGTGGGTATGAAGGGGGCCTCATAAAGGTTGGGGGGGGGTTAAGCATGTGGGTCCTGAAGGCAGGCGGGCCTGAAAGGGGGAGGTCTGGAGGCCTGAAAAGGGGACCCTCAGTGACCTCATAAGGGGGTGTCCTCACTTGGGAGAAGGGGTAATGTCCATGTGTGCGGGCGGTGACATTGCCCATGGGGTGGGGGGGAATGTGGGAGACCCTCAAGCTCACTTTGAGAGCAGGGCACCCTTTCAAAATGGCGGCTCGATCTCTGAGGAGCCAGTCTCGCTGATGAGTTCAGCTCTATAGTGGCGAAAACATTTCTAAATGTGGGCTTGACTGAGGAAAAACTCCCCAAGGCCCCAAAAAATGCTTACAGGCGTGATTTACCGGCTGCCGGCTCTTCCGAGGCCTCGCGAGACCTAACCAAATCTTACAAGATGTCGCGATCTGGATCCCACTTACAATGGGTGGGACCCAGTCTCGCACAGTTACGTGAGTCTAGAAACCCACTTATCCATGATGATGTCAGATCGAGTGGCTACCGGCACTATCAGCGTCGCATAGGAGAGCCCAACTGGGTGTCGTTTAGCACTGGCCCCCTCACACGTGGACAAGGTAGAATGGCATTTGTTGGGGGGGGGGGTGGGGGGGTCTCTCAGGCAATTGGAGGGTCCCGAGTGGTTGGCCTCTGGGCACTGCCAGGCTGTCCTGGTGACACTACAAATCTGGCAATACCAAGGTGCCAGGCTGACATTTTTCCCTCACCAGGAATCGGGCCCGGGGGTACCCTGCCATCTGAGGTGAGGTGCGAGATGGCTCAAGGACAGCCTTACAGGTGTTAGGTCATTGGGAGGGTCTGGGGGTCGCACTAGGTGGTCCAAAGATCAGGGTACCATTTAAAAATGGCGTCCCGATCACTTTGTGCACGAGAGGGCTCCGCTCGCCATAGCTCCTCAGTGCAGGAAATGACGCAAAGTAGGCCATGGTGGGGGGCTATCCCCACCAGGTCCAAAATAGCAACAGAGTGCTGCTAGATAGCAGGATGGCTCCCGGCTAATCCGCTCAGAACCGGCTCTGATTTTATTTGGTTATATCTCGCCATTAATATGGTTGGATAGCGGTGTGGATCTCACCCAAAAAAAGGCGAGAAACACCCCACCAAATGCGTCCAAAATAATACTTCAAAGATTTTTTGTTGAATTCCAATGGTTAAATGGATCAATGAAATGAAGATAAAGTATTTCCTTTTATGTGGCCAGTTGCTATTCCAAGATCCATTTAGGATGAGGGCCTATTAATTTGGGCCTCCACCTCTAATTTTGCTCATTTCTAGATTCCGCATGATATTGGGGCTTCTTGCAACTGGCTTGATTGAAAGGAATGGAACTGACATCATCCCAGGATATGTCAGAACTCCAGCAGGACCTTATGCCAATGGAAATGAGGCCCATTGTAATTAAAAGACTGATTTCCCTATTGCAATCAATCGCAGTGCATTATACATTTTTACAGTTAAAAAGGAAACAGCACATATATGTTAATCAATTGTGACATTTTTAAAAACAACTATTGGCCACAAAATATTTTGATGTTATGGTTCAATGTTACAAAGGCCGATGAAGTCAAAAGTCCAGATTTGGCTAATATTTAATAAGTTAACCTGTCAGATATTGTAAACAAAGAGGTTGTGGGGTTGCTGTTGAGTGGAAAAGTTATCCTGCTTGGGGAGGAATGTAATAAATATGGGATCTTTTAGTCCCTTATGGCCTCCCTGAAAATCCCTGACAAGTTTTAACTTGTCAAAAGGGATATTTCACGATGGGATCATTTTTGAAAGAGTTATATATTCTGCTTCACAGTGGGAGGCTGTAGGTCACAAAGGTTTCTTAGAATCTTTGGGCTGGTATATAATATTATTTGTTTTAAGTTCAATCCTTTTGTTGAGGATTTATATTTTCCAATAAAGCCATGGAGCCCGTAATTCTTATCCTCTAATACCGGAAGCCCCAGCCACCCCAGCACCTATCCTTTGCAGGTCCTATCCTGACCAGGTGCCTCTCTTATCGTGAGAACAACATGTAGTTGCTTTGACTCTATCCTTTCTTTTATAGAGCTGCTATGATCCAATTCTGTAATTTGGGAGCGGATTATTGACCTGGCAACGCACTCTGCCACAATCCAACCACCAGGAAGAAGCAATAAATTTTCAGGCCAAAGGGTTTATTTATTCTGACTTATTCTGCACCCCTACATGTAGGTGGTAAGGTAGAAAACCCTCGGCTCCTTGATCAATTGTCTATTTCTTTGTATTGAGGGCAGCAGGGTAGCATGGTGGTTAGCATAAATGCTTCACAGCTCCAGGGTCCCAGGTTCGAATCCGGCTTGGGTCACTGTCTGTGCGGAGTCTGCACATCCTCCCCGTGTGTGCGTGGGTTTCCTCCGGGTGCTCCGGTTTCCTCCCACAGTCCAAAGATGTGCGGGTTAGGTGGATTGGCCATGCCAAAATTGCCCGTAGTGTCCTAAAAAGTAAGGTTAAGGGGGGGTTGTTGGGTTACGGGTATAGGGTGGATACGTGGGTTTGAGTAGGGTGATCATGGCTCGGCACAACATCGAGGGCCGAAGGGCCTGTTCTGTGCTGTACTGTTCTATGTTCTATGAAATCAGTTGCAAAGAAATCACAAAATACGCCTTCCGGTGGTGGCCATGGAGGAGTAGGTCGCACATTCGATAGCTCCTGCCTGTAATGAACTTTCGGACCTTCTCCCCCTGATTTTTCTTGGATTTTGTGGGATAAATCGGTGAACTGTGATACAGTAAGGAAGATTCCCTCTCTGGTATATGGAGAATTGGACCAGAAGTGGCTGTGTGAAACGACTCAGTCCTGGTAGCGAGAAGCAAGCTGAGCTGGTGCCGCGGGGCAGCATGGCGGAGGGCAAGGGCCGAGGAGAGACGGCACACAGTGGTTGACGGAGCAGCTGGTGAAGGTTTTTGAGGATTGTTTCGCCAAGCTGAAAAAGGATACGTTGAACCCGATCAAGGCTTCATTTGATCAAGTAGTCTTGAATCAGGAGACCCAGGGGAAAGCGATACAGGAGATCAAACAAAAGTTATCCAACCAGGAGGACTATATAACCGTGCTGGAGAACAAGGTTGAGGTGCTGGATGATCACCAGACGAGGATGCAGGAGAAGCTGGAGGACCTGGAGAATAGGTCCAGGAGGCAGAATCTCAGAATCGTTAGCTTTCCTGAAGGCAGTGAAGGAGCGGATGCGAGGGCATATGTGACGGACATGCTGGAGAAGTTGATGAGAGCTGGGGCATTCCTTTGGCCCCTGGAAGTGGATAGAGCACATAGAGCCCTCGCAAGGAAGCCCAGGGCGAATGACCCGCCGAGAGCCATGGTGGTATGTTTTCCTCGGCTTACAGATAAGGAGCATGTCCTGCGGTGGGCCAAGAACGAACGGAGCAGCAAATGGGGGAACTGTGAGTTGCGTATATATCAGGACCTGGGAGCAGAGCTGGCCAAGAGACGAGCTGGGTTCAATCGGGTAAAGGCGACCCTCTTCAAGAAGGGGGTAAAGTTCGGGATGCTGTACCTAGAGTGGCTGTAGGTTATGCACGAGGAGCGAGACTTTTATTTTGAGACGCCGGACGATGCATGGGCATTCATTAAAGAAAAGAAGCTGGAGGCGATTTAAAAGACACTTAAGTTGGGGAGAAGTTTTGTAGCGGTGGTTCGTATTACTGGACTGGTTTTTCAAAAGAAAAGAGATTTCATGTCGTTCTGGGGGAAATTATGGGGTGCGGTGATGGTGGTAGGGTGCTTTGCCTTGCAGGGATTTGAGGTCGGGGGCGGGGGGAGGGGGTCTTTAAGTTAGAACTTTTCTTTGGGAGACTGGATTTTGCCTTAAGGAACTGTCTCTTCACTGGTTTCTGTTCATTGCATCCTTTTGTTTGTTTGTTTTTGCTGCTGTTTACTTACTGGGGAATGTGGTGCTGTTAATAAGTTTATTCATGTGGGGTGAGAGGTTCAAACAATAGGGAGACTGTTTGGTGCCAGGGACGGGGGGTATCGGGGTCAGCATGGTTCAGCTGACTCTCGGAAGCACAGTGGGGGGTGAGCAAGTGTTAAACTGGTGCTTGGCCTGGGGGATGAGGTTTCTGGTGCTGTTGGGGGGGGGAGGGGTGGCGAGACTGCTTTGCTGACAGGGGAGGAACTATTGTTGGGTATAAATGGGAGATCGGGAGCGGCTGCTGCTCATGGTGGTACTCGGGGAAGTGGGGGGCGCGAGCCCCCCGGCTGGCCTAAAAAGTGTGATGGCTAGTCGGGGGGAGGGAGAGGGAGGGGGGTGGAAGCCCCTCATCTAGGCTGATTACGTAGAACTTGAGAGGAATGAATAGGTCGGTCAAGAGGGCTCGCATGTTCGTGCATCTAAGGGAACTGAAGGCAGACGTGGAATTTATGCTGCAGGAGACACACCTTAAGGTCATAGATCAGATGAGATTGAGAAGGGTTGAGTTAGCCAGGTGCTCCACTCAGGGCTGGACTCAAAGATCAGTGGGGTAGCAGTTTTGATTAGTAAGCGAGTGGCATTCGAGGCTGGGAGAATCATGTGAGATAAGGGGGGATAGGTACATAATGGTGAGTGGAAGGTTGGAGGGTGTATGGGTGGTGCTCGTGAACATATATGCTCCAAACTGGGACGACGTGGAATTTATGAGGCGGGTGTTAGGTAAGATCCCGGGCTAAGAGTCGCATAACCTGATCATGGGGGGGTCTTTAACACGGTCATTGATCCGGAATTGGATCGGTCAATATCTAGGCCAGGGAGGAGCCCGGCAGTGGCAAAGGAATTGAATGGCTTTTAGGGACAGATGGGGTGTATAGACCCATGGAGGTTTATACAGCCGAGGGCGAAGGAGTTTTCTTTTCTTTCTCACGTCCATAAGATTTAATCTCATATTGACTTTTTTGTTCTGAGCAGGGCACTAATACTGAGGGTGGTGGGGATGGAATACTCGGCAATTGTAGTCTCGGATCATGCCCCGCATTGGGTGGATTTGCGGGTTGGCGAGGAGAGAGGGCAAAGTCCATTATGAAGACTGGATCTGGGGTTGCTAGCGGATGAAGCGGTCTGTGGGCAGGTGAATAAGTCTATTCAGAACTATCTGGAAACAAATGACACGGGAGAGGTATCTGCGGCGACGGTGTGGGAAGCTCTGAAGGCGGTTGTTAGAGGGGAGCTAATTTCAATTCGGTCCCACAGGGAAAAGGGGGAACGGAGGGAGAGGGAGCTATTAGTGGAGGAGAGACTCCGGGTGGACAGGAGATACGCGGAAGCCACAGATGCGGGGCTCCTGAGGGAGCGGCGGAAGCTGCAGGCGGAGTGTGGGTTGTTGACCACAGGGAAAGCAGTGGAACAGTTGTGGAAGGTAGAAGGGATGGTTTCTGAGTACGGGGAAAAGGCGAGGAGGCTGTTGGCGCAACAGCTTAGGAAGAGAGAGGCAGCCAGGGAGATTGGTAGAGTGAAGAATAGGGATGGGAACAAGTTCTTGGATCCGGGGGGGTGAACAAAGTGTTTAAAGAATTTTGCAGTAAATCATACGAGTCGGAACCCCCGGCTGGTGTGGAGGAGATAAGGTAATTTTTGGATCGGTTGGAATTTCCAAGGGTGGAGGAGGACCTGGTGGAGGGGTTGGGAGCTCCAATTGAGATGGAGGAAGTTATCAAGGGGCTGGAGGTCACGCAGTCGGGCAAGGCTCCGGGGCCGGACGGCTACCTGGTGGAATTTTATAAGATGCTCTCAGGGATATTGAGCCCACTGCTGGTGAGGACGTTTAATGAGGCTAGAGAGAACGGAATCCTCCCCCCGACAATGTTGCAGGCCTCGATTTCACTTATTCTTAAATAGGAGAAGGACCCTGAGCAGTGTGGGTCATATCGACCGATTTCGCTTTTGAATGTGGATGCCAAGTTGTTGGCTAAGATATCGGCCACGAGGATAGAAGACTGTGTTCCAGGGGTGATAGGGGAAAACCAGACGGGATTTGTTCAGGGCAGGCAGCTCAAGGCCAACATGCGGAGGCTTCTAAATGTTATTATGATGCCCTCAGAGAGAGGAGAGGCGGAGGTGGTGGTAGCGATGGACGTGGAGAAGGCCTTTGATTGGGCCGGGTGGGAGTACCTGTGGGAGGGGCTGGGAAGATTTGGGTTTGGAGAGGGCTTTATTGGCTGGGTGCGGTTGCTCTACCAGGCGCCTGTAGTGAGCCTGTACGAACTGGCTGGGGTCGGGGTATTTCAAACTACATCGAGGGACGAGGCAAGGGTGCTCCTCTCCCCATTATTGTTCACTCTAGCGATAGAGCCACTGGCCATGGCGCTAAGAGCTTTGAGGAACTGGTAGGGGCTGGTTCGTGGGCGGGGAGAGGTGAAGCATCGGGTCTCGCTCTATGCGGATGATTTGCGGACGATTTGCTCTTGTACATTTCAGACCCGCTGGAGGAGATGGGAGAGGTCATGGGGGAATTTGGCAGTTTTTCGGGGTATAAATTGAACATGGGGAAGAGTGAATTGTTTGTGATTCACGCTGGAGGGCAGGAAGAGAGACTGGGGGAGCTGCAGCTTAGAATGGTAGGTAAGAGCTTTCACTATCAGAGAATCCAGGTGGCTCGGAAATGGGAGGCACTGCATAAGCTTAATCTACCCTGGTTGGTAGAGCAAATGGAAGGGGACTTTAAAAGATGGGACATAGAACATAGAACAGTACAGCCCCTTCGGCCCTCGATGTTGTGCCGAGCAATGATCACCCTACTCAACCCCACGTATCCACCCTATACCCTTAACCCAACAACCCCCACCCTAACCTTACTTTTAAGGACACTAAGGGCAATTTAGCATGGCCAATCCAGCTAACCTGCACATCTTTGGACTGTGGGAGGAAACCGGAGCACCCGGAGGAAACCCACGCACACACGGGGAGGACGTGCAGAGTCCGCACAGACAGTGACCCAGCCGGGAACCGAACCTGGGACCCTGGAGCTGTGAAGCATTTATGCTAACCACCATGCTACCGTGCTGCCCACGAATGCTCCTGTTGTCACTGGCGGGGAGGGTTCAGACCGTTGAAATGACGGTCCTCCCCAAATTTATGTTTGTCTTTCAGTGCCTCCCTATCTTAATCCCTAAGGCCTTTTACAAGTGGGTGAACAAGATCATCTCGGGCTTTGTATGGGCGAATAAAACCCCGTGGGTGAAGAGAATGTGGTTGGAGAGTAGTCAGGGGGAGGGTGGGTTGGCGCTGCCGAACTTCTGCAACTACTACTTGGCGGCTAACATCACCATGATTCGGAAGTGGGTAATGGGGGAGGGGTCGGCATGGGAGCGGTTGGAGGCAGCGTCTTGTAAAGGCACCAGTCTGAGGGCATTGGTAATGGCACCTCTGCCATTCTCACCAGCCCGGTACTCCACAAGTCCAGTGGTAGTGGCGGCTCTGAGGATCTGGGGGCAATGGAGGAGGCATAAGAATGTGGAAGGTGCGTCGGTCTAGACCCCGATTTGCAACAACCACAGGTTTGCACCGGGCAGGCTGGATGGCGGGTTCCAGAGCTGGCAGAGGGCAGGAATTAGGAGGATGGGGGTTCTATTTATAGATGGGAGCTTTCCCAGCTTGAAGGCGCTGGAGAATAAATTTCAACTGCCGCCAGGGAATGGTTTTAGATATTTGTAAGTGCGAGACTTCCTGAGAAAACAGGTGCCGGCCTTTCCGCTGCTGCCGCCATGGTGGCAGAAAGGAGGCCCGCCGAAAGAGAGGCCAGCCCGCCGATCGGTGGGTCCCGATCGCGCACCAAGCCACTCCGGAGGGCCTCCCCAGGATTGGAACCCCCCCTGCCCCCCCACAGGCCGCTCCTGGCCCTTGAAGCCCCAGGTCCCGCCGGCCTGAGAGCAGGTTAGAACGGCACCGGCGGGACTGTTATTTTTTTCGCCGGCCGGAGAATTGCCGCTCGCTGTTTGCGGCGATTCTCCGAGCGACCCGCCACGATTCGCGTGGCGTTGGTTTCGGTGGGGTGGGAGAATCGCGTGCTGGGGTCAGGGTGGTGTCACGCGATTTACGCAGCGCCCCGGCGATTCTCCCACCCAGCGGGGGAGGGGGGGGGGGAGAATCCCGCCCTCTATCTCCCTTCTGTATTCTGATTCATCTTGGTTCGAGATCCGGCCCACTACGGTTGTGTCATCTGCAAACTTGTTGATGGAGTTAGGAGCCAAATTTTGCCACGCAGTCGTGTGTGTATAGGGAGTAGAGTAGGGGGTTAAGTACGCAGCCTTGTGGGGCATCAGTGTTGAGCACTATGTTGGCAGGGTGTTGATGTTTATTCTTACTGATTGTGGTCTATGGGTCAGAAAGTCGAGGATCCAGTTGCAGAGTGAGGAGCCAAGTCCTTGGTTTTGGAGCTTTGATCTGAGTTTGGCTGAGATTATGGTGCTGAAGCCGGAGCTATAGTCAATAAATAGGAGTCTGATGTAGGAGTTCTTGTTATTGGGATGCTCTAGGGTTGAGTGTAGGGCCAGGGAGGTGGCGTCTACTGTGGACCGGTTGCGGCAGTATGTGAATTGCAGTGGATCCGGGAATTCTGGGAGTATGGAGTTGATGTGCCTCATGACCAACCTCACTTCATTACGACTGAAGTCAGGGCCACCGAACTGTAGTCATTGAGGCACGTTGCCTGGTTCTTCTTTGGCACTGGTATGATGGTGGTCTTCTTGAAGCAGGTGGGGACCGCGCAACGGAGTAGGGAGAGGTTGAAGATGTCCGCGAACACAACGGCCAGCTGGTCCACGCAGGCTCTGAGTGCACGACCAGGGAGCCCGTCCAGACCCGTCGCCTTCCGAGGGTTGACTTTCAGGAAGGCCGATCTGTCTTCGGAAGCTGTGATGGTTGGTGTGTTAAAGGCTGCTGCTGTAGGCGACAGCGGTTTGCTAGTTTCTTGCTTAAACCGAGCATAGAATGCATTGAGTTCATCGGGGTGGGGTGCACTGCTGCCAGAGATTCTGTTCATTGAATCATAGAATTTGCAGTGCAGAAGGAGGCCATTCGGCCCATCGCGTCTGCATCAGCCCTTGGGAAGAGCACTCCGCTTAAGCTCACACCTCCAACCTATCCCCGTACCCCAGTAACCCCACCTGACCTTTGTTTTGGACACTAGGGGCTATTTAGTATGACCAATCCATCTAACCTGCACATCTTTGGACTATGGGAGGAAACCGGAGCACCCGGAGGAAATCCACAGACAGGGGGAGAATGGGCCGACTCCGCACAGACAGTGACCCAAGTGGGAATTGAACCTGGGACCCTGGCGCTGTGAAGCAACAGTGCTAGCTACTGTGCTACCATGCTGCCTGTTGTGTTGTTTAAGCCTTGTCACAACCGACAAGTGTCTGTAATGCTAGTCTAGCTTGGTCTGCTATTGTCTCTTGCCATCCCGGATGACTTTGTGATGGCCGTACCTGGATTTCCTGCAATTGTCAGGGTCGCCTGTCTTGAATGCTTCAACCGTGGCCTTCAGTAGGGAGTCAAGCTCCCAATTAAGCAAAGGTTTCAGGTTGGGGAACGTACATACTGCTTTCTTTAGCACGCAGCCGTCCACACATTTTCTGATAAAGTCTATGACGGTGGTGGCATACCCGTTTAGGTTGGTCGCTGAGTTATTAAATATGGACCAGCCCACTGACTCCAAGCAGTCACATAGGAGCTCTTCTGTTTCCTTGGACCAGCATTGCATGACCTTCTTAAGCAGATTGTTCCACTGAAGTTTCTGTTTGTAGGCCGCGAGAAGGAGCACCGTCTTATGGTCTGATTTTCAAAGCACAGAGGGGGATAGAACGGTAGGCACCCTTGATTCTTGTGTCGCAGTGGTTGAAAGTGTTGTCGCCCCTGGTGAGACGGGAGATGTGCTGGTGGAATTTTGGCCGTGCACTCGAGGTTGGCCTTATTGAAGTCTCCGGCCATGATGAACAAGGCCTCTGGGTGCTCTGTTTCGTAGTTGTTTATACCTGTGTACTGTTTGTCCAGCGCTTTATTCACTTCTGCCTGGGGTGGGATGTAGACCGCTGTGATAATGGCTGAAGTGAACTCACGTGGAAGATTGTATGGGTGGCACTTCATGGTCAGGTATTCCAGGTCCGGGGAGCAGTAGGTCACCAGGGTCGCCACATCCGAGCACCAGGAGGAGTTGATGAGGAGGCAAACCCCTCCACCCTTTGCTTTGCCTGATGATGCGGTGCTGTCTGTCCGGTGAATTGAGAAGCCGTCAGGTTGTATGGCACAGTCCGGTGAGGCGGGGGTGAGCCATGTCTCTGTGAAACAGAGAGCACACAGCAATCTCTTCCTTCCCTCGGAGAGGTAAATATAGCGTTAAATTCACCCTGCTTGTTTTCGATTGCTTGGACTTTTGCCAGGGGTATGCTGGAGAGAGGAGCCTTGAAACTGTGTTGCGTTAGTCTTACTTGCAGACCTTCATGTTTCCCTCGCTTCCTCGGTTGGCGGCTGTGTCTTGATGGTCCCAAGATCTAATGAGAGACGTCTGACCTTGTGAAGGGTAGGTGGTTGCGTATGGTGGGGGCGGGGGCACTGGTTTCATTTTTGGAGTCACGTTTGGCTGGGCCCTGGGTGCTGGTTGAGGTTTTGGGGTTGCTGAGGGGGCATGTTTACAATCCGGCCAGGCCCCGGTGTTCTGCGAGTACAGGAATACCTTGTGGCGCATTCGGGGTCTCGCGCGGGGTCTCTGTCATTTTGGGGGTATTGGGTCACAGGCAGGGGCTTCCTGAATCAGTTTGAGCTGGGTCCCATGTTCAGCTCCATCCTTGGTGATCTGGACACTCCTGGAGTGGGGCCATGGAGTAGGCCTGATTGGGCCTCCACAGGGATTTTTCCTTTCATCCTTCGGTAAGTCAAGTCGCTGGCAGATACATATATATATATGTATTTGTTAAACCAGTTTTAAAAGTTCAAAAATAATATTGTTAAACTCATAGGCTCATTATATCATATGTAAATACACCAATGATAATGTATTAATTTCTTCTTTCAAAGTAAAGGGGACGTGTTGTTATTTACCAACTGGCCATTCAGAGTCTCACCAGCCTATAAGTGAATGTTAAAGACAGCTGACCTCAGACTGGCTGGAGGAAGTTGAAGAGCAGTTGCTTGTGCTTGATCTTGCTGTTATTCATCTGTTTTGTATATCGTTTACCCACAGTTAATGTTAATAAATCATTTAAGGCTTTAGCTACAAGTGTTCTTGTAATATAAATCAGGCCATCTGACAAGAACATTATACAATTCACCGAGCAAACACGTCTTTCGGAACATGCGGGAGGAAACCAGAACACCCAAAGCAAACCCATTGAGACATGGGGAGAACGTGCAGATTCCACACAGACAGTGACACAAGCCAGGAATCAAACCCAAGTTCCTGGGGCGGTGAAGCAACAGTGCTAACCACTGTGCTTGAAGTCAGCACAGTGGTTAGCACAGTTGCTCCTCAGCTCCAGGGTCCCAGATTCGTTTCCTGGCTTGGGTCACTGTCTATGTGGTGTCTGCATGTTCACCCTGTGTCTGCATGGATTTCCTTTAGGTGCTCCGGTTTCCTGCCACGGTCCAAAGATTTGCAAGTTAGGTGGATTGGCCATGATAAATTGCCCTTAGTGTCCGAAAAAGGTTAGGTGGGGTTACTGGGTTACGGGGATCGGGATGCTCTTTCCAAGGGCCGGTGCAGACTCGATGGGCCGAATGGCCCCCTTCTGCACTGTAAATTCTATGATTCTATGATTCTAGTGTGCCACCCAAGTTGTACATCCTCAACAAATCTATGGGCAAACTATTTCACTACTCGTCCCTTAAATCTCATTGTATTCTTGTTCAATTTAATATCTTACCTGTTACATTGCTTCAGCGTGGCTTGAAATTCCTCATTACGGTTTTGTTCAACTTTACCACAGACTAAAACCTCTACCATGACAATACCTCCTGCCGGGTTTCAAGTGTTTTCAGAGTTGTTTCTGAAATGCCTTTAGTTGTTGGAAAGATTCAAAAAATGTTCCCAACAGCCTGTATCTTTCAATCAGAAATGAAAAGTTAATCAGCAAACTGGATTGATAAACGGCAAATAATATTCGCACCTTACAAGTTACAGTGCATGATCTTCTCCATCAAGAGGACGTCTAACCATCTTTGTTTAACATTCAATGGCATTACCAACCCTGAATTCAATGTATTTTCTCATTGCCATCGCTATTGAATGGATCCAGTTGGTTGGGACACCAAACAAAAATTTTCATATCAACGAGCTCATTGATATCCTTCTCTACAAGTTTCTTTCTGAGTGGAGGTACTTTCCTTGCTGGCAACTGTGTAATCCAACATTACGATCAATTTGAAGGTGGATTTATTTTCATTTCTCTTCCTTGAAGTACTTGGCTACTTCAGTTGATTTTGATTTGATGAAGCATTTATGCTCATTGTAATGAGAGTCATTATTACAAGGTATGCATGTAGGATAATATCGTACGTCTGAGAAAAGATCATCAATATAAATGTTAATCCTAACTTCCTCTCTCCACAGATGCTATCTAAATGATTCCAGGATTTTCTGTTTGAACTTCTTTTGAAGAATGTACTTCATGTTTTGCATGGGATATAATTCCCATTTTGTACAAAATGAATAGTGATGTGCTGGAATTGTGATCCACTTGGATCTTCAAGCAGTCTTGGGTACTAATTCTCAAGTAAAACAATAACAATATTTATAAAGTTGAGCTGAAAGGTGGCGTCTTTGCTGTTTATGAAGACGTTGGTAAATTGCTGGCATATTGGTCTTGTACAGAACCAGCAACTTCAAGTAAGAGAATGTGATTTTCATCTATTTCAAAACTAAATCCCCTCTACCCCTAAACTTTGGATACGCAGCTGAGCAATGATTCTGTTTTCGGCATGTGTTACACTTCTGACCCCAAATAGAACAAGCTTTATTCCTTGACATTCTTCACAAAAATTTGTAGTCTACTTTTGGACTTTCCAATATTTCTTGGAATTAACATCAGCAGTCGTGCTGTGTATTTTCCTGTGTGCTTTCCCTTAGGTATTTATTTATTTATTTTAGCTGCACTGCTACCAATTCATTATTTTATCTGTCATGGCAAGCTTCAAGATTGGTTCATATGAAAGTCTGTTCTCAATCATCATTTTCTTTATATTAATAATTATACTGCGTACAATGTAATGGCCTCATTGCGTTTGACGAGGTCATTAAATCTTGCAAGAGGCCTTTTGCGAGATTTGTGACGCTCAGAATGCTTCGCAATACCTAATGAGGGATGCGATTTAATGGCCACGTCGCGATTGAGCGAGAACGCGACGTGGCTGTTAGATTGCGGGAGAGGCCAAAATAGAGAACCGGGGTAGGCGCCGATCGGTTTGTCATCTAACCAGCCCGGTCCTGTTGGTGTACTCAGGATCCTGCCGTGGTGTGGCGAGAAACCAATAATCCATACTCAAAGCCAATCTCAATACAATTAATGGGAGCGACCCCCTATCTAACTGCCTCTCATGATCTAACATCCTCCCCAGCAAGTGGTCACACGGGTGCCGATTAGTACATCTTTTTAAAAATGTGAGGCTGCTGTGGGGATCCGCGGGAGTCAGTAAGCATCTTCTCTCCAGGCACTGACCCCGGGGGGTACTGCAGTTGCCGCTGCAGTGATTGGGGGGGGGGGGGATTGGGAGAGCCCATGTGGGGGGGAGGCCTCGGTCGGAGGGGCGCCATCAGTGGGTGGCTTGCCCTTGGGAGGGGGGGTGGGGTGTCTCAGCATCTGCGGGTGCGCCATGCTACCGTCTGGATTGTGATTACCCATTACGGGGGCAACCCCAGCCACTGCCTGTCTGCCAACAGGCCACCCATAACTTCCACTGACAATGGAGGCCTCTGACCACGCAGCTGAAGGCTATTGCTAATATGGAATTGGCAATCGTAGTTAAGTGAGAACGTCACAGCTCCCAAGTGGATTCCCGGAATGCTGAGGGGGTGATTGTGGCCCTCCCAAGAGGTAAGTTGGGGACCTGGAGGCCACAGTGGAGGAGCAGAGAGGGGGGGTGGGGTGAAAAGATCGGAGCAGCATTTAAAAATGGCACTCTGATCCATGAATATTCTTCCTGCACTGGCGAGCTGAGCTTGTCAGTGCAGGAAATTAGGTAAGTGCAGCCTCATTGCAGATTGCAAGCACGGTGAAACACCCCTCTTTATGATCCCAAAACGGGACTCTTTTTTTGCACATTAAATCTCGCCTACTGAATCGGAGTAGACCTCCTTGAACCTGAGTAGATCCCACACCTACTTATTTTAACTAAGGTGCAGCGATTTTATACCATTGATTCATCAGAATCTCAACCTTAATATATAGGTCTGGATATTCCTGCGCTCCAGTCTGCCAATATAGCTTTAGTGATGGGATGGCGGGACTGACACATGAGGAGAGATTGAGTTAGTTCGGATTATATTTGCTAAGGGGAAAGATCTCATAGAAACATATGAAATTCTCACAGGGTGAGACGGTAGATGTCGGAATGATGTCCCTTGTGGCAGGGGAGTCCAGAACCAGGGGTCACAGTCTAAAGGTACGGGAGTAGATCATTGAGGACTCAGATGATGAGAAATCTCTCCACCCAGGGAGTGGTGAGCATGTGAAATTCTCTACCACAGAAAGCAGTTGAGGCCAAAACATTGGGCGTGATTCTCCGGCCTTGTCGTGCTATCGCTCAAGCGTAATGAGTCCGGTGAATAGCTGAAGAGGCCAACAACGAGATCCGCGGCAGGCACCAAACAGTTTGCAATGCATCCGGCCAGCTCCCGTAGGCGAAATTGGGATCTCGTCGTAACATGGTGAGAAACCAATTATCACCACATAAGCCCCATTTCCATACAATTAACGAGAGCCCCCCATAATCCAATGGCATCCGTCATTCAGCGGCTTCCCCAGCAAGTGATCACGATGGCGCCGATGGCGCCTTTTGAAAAATGTGAACCTGGGGGAAGGGTTGCTGCAGGGAGCCGAGGACATGAGCAGCCGTCATTTGCAATGAGAAGCCCGTGAGGCCTCGATAAGTGGACCACTTAGTGTTGAATTGCGTTGCCGGCCTCGCTGGGCCAAGCAACGGGAAGCTCGCAGCAATTCCCACTCGCTACCTCACTTGGAGGTTTTTCTGGAGAATTCCGCCCATTGGGTGCGATTCTCCCAAAAATGACAAAGGGGGCAATCTATCGGCCTTGTTACGGTCTCAATCAAGCAAACCGAGGCTGGTGAATCAAGCAAAACGAGGCTTTGGGACTAGTCCAATTGACTATGGAGCTGTTGGAGTGACGCTGACATTTCCCTCTGAACATCCAGGTTGGTGCCTATCGTCTCAATAAGCTCCGGGTACCTCTGCACCACAGGCTCAGCGTCAGGCTGGGACCCAGCTGGGTCTTGAGATCCAGCAGCCCTCTGACTTCTGTCTTGCCTGGGGGTTTGTGCCTCCACCAGGTGTGCATCATCAGCAGTGTGGTGCTCACCAGATTGTGCCACCAAGGTGTCTGTATGATTGTGCCCCAGAAGCCTGTCCACTAACATGTGCCACCGAGATGAAATGAGAAATGAAAATGAAAATCGCTTATTGTCACAGGTAGGCTTCAAATGAAGTTACTGTGAAAAGCCCCTGTGTGTATCTGCGCTGGTGGACGGTGGGGATGACAGCTGTGCCACGGCTATGGTTGCATCCTCGGAGCTCTCCTCCGAGGTGTTCTCCTCAGAGTCAGGAAAGGGGGCCGCCCACGATTGGCCGAAGGCTGGAGGAGCTGCAGGAGAATGGACATGTGGTCAGTGGGAGGGATGGGTCAGACAGTAAGGCAATAACAACTTGCGATTGACAGGTCCTAGAACATAGAACATAGAACAGTACAGCACAGAACAGGCCCTTTGGCCCTCGATGTTGTGCCGAGCCATGATCACCTACTCAAACCCACGTATCCACCCTATACCCTTAACCCAACAACCCCCCCTTAACCTTACTTTTTAGGACACTACGGGCAATTTAGCATGGCCAATCCACCTAACCCGTACATCTTTGGACTGTGGGAGGAAACCGGAGCACCCGGAGGAAACCCACGCACACACGGGGAGGACGTGCAGACTCCGCACAGACAGTGACCCAGCCGAGAATCGAACCTGGGACCCTGGAGCTGTGAAGCATTTATGCTAACCACCATGCTACCGTGCTGCCCAACTTCATATGTCCTCTGGGGGGAGCCCAGTGGTTTCTCACCTCTGCGGTGCCCACCACCTTCTGCGTGGATGACTGATCTGTCCTCGGCCACACTGATCACCTCCATGGCCCGCTCTTCGAAGGGGGTGAGGATTAATGGGCGGGATTCTCTCAGCACAGGGCCGGAGAATCCCTGCGACCGCGCGAATCGTGCCACGCCGTCCCGACGCTGGCACACGATTCTCCGCTGAGTGGAGAATCAGCGCCATTGGCGCTGGCATGGTCGGCACGGCGCCAGCCATGGGCCGCTCTATGTGGCCGGCCTGCTGATTCTCGGCCCGGTATAGGCCGAGTGGCTGTCATGGAAACGCGGAATCCCGCCGGCGCCGTCCATGCCTGCTCTCAGTCGGCGTGAACCCAGTGTTGAATGGTCGGGTGGTGGCCTGTGGGCGGGGTGGGGCGGGGATGGGGGGGGGGGGGGATGAGTGGGTGGGTAGGGAGTGGGCGTCCGACCCCGGGGGGGGCCTCCAATGTGGCCTGGCCCGCGATCGGGGTCCACCGATCGGCAGGCCGGCCTCTCTGTCTCCCGTCCTCCTTTCTTCCGCGCCGGTCTCTGTACCCCTGCGCTATTTTGCGTTGCGGCCGGCGCGGACAAGGGAGACACTGCTCATGCGTAGAAATCGAGCCAGTGGGACTGCGCATGCACGTGTTCACGCCGGACCCATTGCACATGCACAAATTTCCCGGCGCCCATTCCACGGCCGGATCAGCAGCTGGAGCGGCGTGAGCTGCTCCAGCGCCGTGCTGGCCCCCTGTAGGGGCCAGAATTGCTGATCCTGGGGCCGTGTTGACGCCATCGAGAAACGCGATGGCATTTTTGACGGCGTCAGCATTTAGCCTCAGGATCAGAGAATCCCGCCCCTTATGTCTGGCACCCTCCGCCAGTCTGGGCCCCCACCCGACGATAATGGGAGAGCCTTTCCTCAGGAGACACAGAGAGGGCATCGTTAGCTACAAGCGTGGTTCATAGTGATAGGAGAGGGGGTGTGAAGGAGGGTTTGGGCATGGTTAAGTGGGGACGGGGAATTGAGGGATTATTGTGGATTGCATGGAGAGTTTGGGGGTGGACGTTCCCTTGTGGAAATGGGGCCGGGGGGGGCGGGCTTGGTGTCCACTCACTCGTGTTGCCTGGTGAAGGTCGTTGACCTTTTTCCGGCACTGGGGGCTCCTGGTCATTCTCTCCAAGCAGACAGCTGCTGTCACCTCATCCCAGGCAGTCCTGCCTTCCTTGTGGCTGAATCTCCAGGACCCTCCTGACTGCCACTGCGTCTAACAGCCTCCCCAGGTCAGCATCTCCGAATCTAGGGGCCGGGCTCCTGGGCGCCATTGTTGCGAGCTGACTGGAGTTGGCTGAACAATTGCTGCTTAAGTGCTGCTCGACCTTGTCAGCGGGGGGGGCCTGGCAAGCACAGTCCCGGCGAAGCAGCTGGCGAGCCTTCATTTGCGACGAGAAGCCCATGAGGCCTCGTTAAGTGGACCAATTAACATTGATTGTATTGCTGGCCTCATGGCAATTCCCACTCGCTACCTCACTTGGAGGGTTTTCTGGTGAATTCTGGCCATTAAATGGGTGCGATTCTCCCAAAAATGACAAAGGGGGAAATCTATCTTGTTACGGTCTTAATCAAGCAAAACGAGGCTGGTGAATAGCGAGAGGACAAAAACGAGATTCACATCAGGCGGCAAACAGTTTGCCTGCAACCGGCCCACTCCTGTAGACAAAATCGAGATCTTGCCGTAGCCTGGTGAGAAACCAATTATCACCACTTAAGCTGGGCTCTGGGATCCAGCAGCCTTCTGACTGCTGTCTTGCCTGGGGGTTCCTTCCTCCACCTGATGTGCATCATCAGCAGTGTGGTGCTCACCAGATTGTGCCCCGAAGCCTGTCCACTAACGTGTCCCACCGAGGTGCATGTGTCTGCATTGGTGGAGGGTTGGGATGACAGCTGAGCTGTGACTATGATAGTTGCATCCTCGGAGCTCTCATCCGAGGTATTCTCCTTGCAGTCAGGAGAGGGGGTCACCCAGGATGTCGGCAACATTCCCACTCTGCGCTGGGCTTGTGTCGATATCACCACTGAGGGAGTGTCCTTCTGGATTGGAAGCTGGAAAATGAAATGAAATGGAAATCGCTTATTGTCACGAGTAGGCTTCAATGAAGTTACTGTGAAAAGCCCCTAGTCGCCACATTCCGGCGCCTGTCCGGGGAGGCTGGCACGGGAATCGAACCGTGCTGCTGGCCTGCTTGGTCTGCTTTAAAAGCCAGCGATTTAGCCTTGTGAGCTAAACCAGCCCCGGTAGGGAAATGGTAGGGAGTAGGTGATTACAAAGGGGGTGGCAATGAAGTTCTTGGGTGGGGTCCCATGACAGACCTTACTGCAAGGGCAGAGTGGGGATCTCAGGAAAGGTGTGCTCCCCTGCCTCAGGGGGCATGAAGACACTCTCAGTTGAGGGTGGATGACTGTTGTGAGATATGAACCGCACACCCAGGCAGCATTGTGAGGACAAAGGGCATAAGCTGCATGAAAGATCAAGCCCACTGGTTATGGAGGTTTGACTGTCAGAGATTAGTGTCAGATAGATGGATTGTGTAATCTGCTGCCCTTCTGAGTTGGGGCAATGAGGGTGCCTCTTCACATAAATCAAGAGGAAGCCAGTTGCCTGATCAACTCCCTGACTCTTCCTTGATGAGTCAATTGTGCCAGTTACGCCATCATAGCAATACATAACTGTGCCACTGATTGGAACTAAGATCTTCAGTTGTGCAACCTAACTGTCTGCCCCTCTATCGTGGCTACATTCATGGTATGGTGCCTAGAGAGGGAGCATGCTGCATTCACGAGCACCATCGAGACCTTCTATGCCTGCTGAGCCCTGCAGGGACTGAGATGCATCTGTATTCTCCCCCAGCAGAAGTCAGTGGATTTCCACTAATCATGTTGCAGCCACTCCAGCAGAACTGCAGAGGAGCATTAGGACAGGCAAAGGCATTTGGGAGACAGACAGGAAGGGAATACAGCAGCATGATTAGTTTATTGATGTATGCGTTATTGTGTGTGCTAGAATAGTTATGGAATTACTTTTTGTAGCTGCCTTTTATTTCAGGTTTTGGTCAAGAGCGTGCTGTGATAGTTCATAGCAGATGGATGGAAAGGTGTAGAATTATCAAGCAACTCTGATGATGGAATACGGGGCGGGATTGTCTAATCTCGCAGCAGAGTGTCCATACCGTCATGAATGCCGTTGCGTTTTACGACGCCGTGAACGGGCCGCTGCCATGTCTAATTCTGGCCCCTACAGGGGGCCAGCACAGCACTGGAGCGGTTCGCGCCGCTCCAGCTGCCGATCCCAGCACGGACTGTGCACCGCGGGATCCGCGCATGCGCAGTGGTCTCCTCCAATGTGCCGGCCCCAACGCAACATGGTACAGGGCTACAGGGGCCGGCGGGTAGGAAAGGAGGGCCCCAGCTAGAAAGGCTAGCCCGCTGATTGACGGGCTCCGATCGCGGGCCAGGCCACATCGGAGGCCCCCCTCGGGGTCAGATCCCCTCCCCTCACTGGCCGCCACCTGACCCTTCAACATCGAGGTTCCGCCGGCTCAGAGCAGAAGAGAATGGCACAGGCGGGGCTCATTTTTTTTTCACTGCCGCTCGGCCCATCCGGGCCAGAGAATCGCAGGGGGGCCGCGTAGAGCTGCCCATGACCGGTGCCGCGCCAACCACGTCGGCGCCAATTGCGCCAATTCGCTGCTCTGCGGAGAATCGCATGCTGACATCGGGGGGGCGTGGCCCAGTCACGGGGATTCTCCGCCAGGCCCAGGGATGGGAGAATCCCGCCCACGGTCTTAGGAGAATCAAAGTCTCAGCTGCTCACAGATAGTTCTCTGGAGCAAAACGATCAGTGATAGCTCTTCCACTTTCTCCTGCTTCTTTGGCTCCTCCACCCAAGATGCCTTTCAAAGGCTTGGTGGCAAGGGCTACAGTGGATGGTGGTGACATTTTTGCCAGCTTCCCCACCCCCCTCATCGGAGTCCAATCTGAGGCAACCAAAATGCCCACCACCCCGATGTGATTCGGAAAACCTCCAAGGAAGGAAACTCTCAGCAAAAGTACTGTGAAGAGGACCTTTTCCACTCTAGTTAAGAAAGTAGCTGTGAATTCAGAATATTTATCACAACATTTCCATCATCTTTAATAAGCTCTCTCACGTCAATTGCTGTTGTGCTTTTGCCTTGCTTTCAATGGCGAGCTTCAAAGGCCTAAGAAAGCCTCAAATGCAATGTCAATTGTAAAAGTGTGTTGAAATCTCACTTCAGTTGAGTGATTACTAGATGTATACATTCAGCCTAATGTGCTTAAGTTAAACATTTGCCTGTGCGCCATCACTTTTGCTGCATTTAACCCATTCTCACCCAAAGCCAAGTCTGAGCTCTCTTCTAGGTTAAAATCCCTTTTTTTCAAGGAATATGGGGCCTCTTTATTCTTCCTGCCAAAATGTACCACTTCACTCTTACCTATATTGAAGCCCATTTGCTAATTATATGCCTATACTGCAATTATGAATGTTGAGAGGAATGTAGGAATTGTTTTATGTTATATATTGGGCCGCATTCTCCCCTACCCGGCGTGACGGAGGGTCCCGGAGTAGGGGAGTGGCACCAACCACTCAGGGGTCGCGCCTCCCCAAAGGTGGGAATTCTCTACGAAATCACTACGAAAAACATCATCATGATATAAACGAACGTAATCATTGGAATTTGTAAGTTTTCTAATCAGATATGTAATAGTGGAAATCATTGTTTTTAGTTTGTTTACTGTTAAATTTATGTGTATCTGGCTTCTCCCCACCTTTGGGGGCCAGCCCCACGCCGGAGCGGTTAGCACCAGAAGACTGGCGCAAAAAACCGGCCGCTGATTTCACTGCCGGCGCTTGCGCGATGTGGGGTTCTCTTCCACTGGCGGTCGCGGAAGAAAATAGTGCAGCCAGGGCACTGGCCCGGAGTCTGAGCGGGGGCCCCGATCGCGGGCCAGGCCACCGTGGGGGCACCCCTCGGGGTCCGATCGCCCCCCGCCCCCCCAGGACCCCGGGGGCCTGCTCGCGCCGCTGAGCCCGCCGTTCCAGAGGTGGTTTAAACCTCGGCGGCGGGAGAGGCCTCCCAGCGGCGGGACTTTGGCCCATCCGGGCCGGAGAATCACCGCAGGGGCCTCTCCGATCGGAGTGGCGAGATTCCGCCGCCACCACTTCCCGGGTGGCGGAGAATCTCTGCCACGGCGGGGGCGGGATTTTAGGCGCCCCCAGGCGATTCTCCGACCCTGCTGGGGGTCGGAGAATTTCGCCCATTATATCTGTTGGAGTCATGGATTTAAAGGCCTGGGTTAAGGTATATATTTTTTGCAGTAATATTATTAAAGAACCGAGGCTAAGGTATCCAGTGTATCCTCTAAAGTGTAATTAAGGAGCCAAAAAGCTGGGATTATGATTGTTTTAAGCCATTTACTTGTTAACATATGGAGGGCTAATTGGACATTGTTATGGCTGCTGGAGATTCACTGGAGAGTAGATAATTTATGAGAGAACAGTGATTAGTCTTAGCTAAGCAAGCCATGGGATACAGATGATATAATTAATGGGAGGATCCAGGTCTGTCTATAGTTTGCCGCCTGATATATGATAAGTTGAGCAGCAGGTTTTGCTCAATGCTGCTAGGTTGAGCAGAAGTGTTGTGAATCTACTTTTGAAAGGGACTCTCTCCAAAGTATCTTAACAACTGAGCAAGTAATCTGTTTGTTAACTCTATTGGTAAGTAGCATTTGAAATGTATTGCTTAATTGGAATTAATGGCAGTTATAGATTGTAAGTTCAAGTTTTCCTTGTGTTTAAGAACTATTTAACTGATAATTGTAAAACTATTTCCATTGATGTTAATGTGGTTAATTCCGTTTTTAAGTTTGTTTTAACATACACGCCTTGGATGATATATCATTTCCTCACAGCAGGGGCTGGTTTAGCACACTGGGCTAAATCGCTGGCTTTTAAAGCAGGCCAGCAGCGCGGTTCAATTCCCGTACCAGCCTCCCCGAACAGCCGCCGGAATATGGCGACTAGGGGCTTTTCACAGTAATGTCATTGAAGCCTACTTGTGACAATAAGCGATTTTCATCTAATTTCATTTCAGCTGGGTTTCTTTGGGGTTCTTGTCCGGTATCCTGACATTTTCCAAAATTGGTTCCAGCCTTCCTCTAATGACACCTCCAAATCATCCAGAAATATTGAAAATCTTTTCTGTTTTGTAGCCAGCTTGCCTTCCATTCCGCTACTTGTCCCCAACTCCAAAAAACTATGATAGTCTTTGAAATCCAAATATATTACATCCAATACATTGACCATGGGCGCGATTCAGCGAACTCAAGTTAAAGTCCACTGAATGGCACATTTAGCTGTGTGTTTCTTGGTGGCTGCAGCGCTGAGAAACATCCTATTATTCAACGGCACTTTGCTGTTTCTTTTGGTTTCGGGGACTTTCTTCCCCTCTGGGGTCGCACTTAAGAGGGTTTTGTTCCTTGCAGATCAGAGTGCCATTTTGTCCAGCAGCCCCCACTCTTTTCACCCTGTCTCAACATCCCCCCCCCCATCCACCCCCAATCTTGGGGAGGCTTCTGGGAACTCGAACTCACCCCCCCCCCCCCCCCTCACCCGGGAAGGCCCCCCCTGGGCCTGACCTGTGGCACCACCAACCTGGGAACCCTGGAACTGCCAGCCTGGCTGTGCCCTTGACGGTGCCACTGGAGAACCCAGGCAGTGCCAGGGTAGCACTGCCAAGGTGCCACGCTTGCAGTGCCAAAGTGTCATGTGCTTTAGGAGTGCCAGGGTACCACCCTGCCCTGTCCACGACCACCCAGGGGTCTCCAATCGCCTGGGAGACCCCTCAGGTGCCATTACAACAGTTTCACATTTGTGTGGATCAATACCACACGGCCGCCTGGCAAGGTCTCCCAGACATAGCTGATGAGTTCCTGGCGCTGGGTGAGTCTGGCATCAGGTATTTAAATGAGCCATAAGAGGGATTTGTTCCTTGCAGATCAGAACGCCATTTTGTCCAGCAGCCCCCACTCTTTTCACCCTGTCTCAGGCTCATTTAAATATTCAGATTTGGTTCTCACCCAGTGAAGGCAAGATCCAGATCGCGCCAGGTGCAGCGAGTGTGGTGACTGACACAAAGTTTTGCACCCTGCGCAGAGGCCAATTTAGGGCTCGCGTGCAATTCACCTGGATCCACGCTCGGCGCAACGGGGTCACTGAATCGCACGCCATGTCTACCCTTCCTGTTATTTGTTCGAAGAATTCACTCAGGTTGGGCCAGCATGATCTTTTGGAATCAGGCCTGGTAGTATTTATTTTCATACTGCGTCGTCAGAGTAATAGATTTCTGGCATGTTTATTAAGTATGAATTTTCTGCAATGTTCTACAATGCTTCTAAAGGAAGCTGGAAACTATCTCAAGCTACTTAGGGTAGCTGAAGTGTAAGTATAATCAGGAAAACTTGTTTGCTTGCCTAAGGGGTTAGAGTAATTCTTTCAAGTTTTTTTTTCTATTTCAGCCGAAGGTTTTTTTCCCCCTGCTTTTACCTCGCAGATAGTGAGGAGAGTGGTGGCAAACAGGCTGCCGACTTCTGATGGGACAGACTAGATGGCCAATTTGGTCTTTTCCAGTCCATTTTCATGGGCTCTTTATGAGCTGTCGGACTTTGGCCTTTCTGGCAGCAAATTTTTCTTTCCCTCTACTTCTATTTCTCCTGCTAAAGCTTTCTGGTTGATTCAGATTATGGCACGACCAATTAAGACATCATGGGCTGGATTCTCCAGTCGCTGACGCCAAAATCGCGTTCGCCAATCAGCCGGAGAATCACAGTTCCCAACTAAATCGGGGGCGGTGCCGCTTTCGCGATGCTCCACCCCCTCCAAAGCGGCAAACTCGGAGAGAACACCGCGCAACGTATTGACGGCCTCAGGACATTGCCTGAGGCCTGTCCATCGAATGCTCCGCCTCTGACCGGCCGAGTTCCCGACGGCATTGGTCACGTGTGGTCTCATTTGTCGGGAACTTGGTGTGGCGGCTGTGGACTCAGTCCTGCGCCGCCACAGTAGGGGGAGGGCCGATCCGCGGACAGGGAGGGGGACGTTATTGGACTGGGGGCACTATGAGGGCGGTGGTCTGGGGCACGTGAGCCAGCCAAAGGGGGGGGCACAATTTTGCGGGCCGGGTTCGTGAGTGGCCTCCGTCATGTAGTACGGCTTGGCTGCTGCAGGCCACCGCCATGCGCGTGCGCGGCCACAGACCTGGCAATTTTCCAAGCCGTATTGGCAGCTAGAGCTGGGCACTCTACACTGCCGACATGCTAGTACCCAGAAAAATAGGGAATCGGTGGCCGTTTTATGCCATTTTATTCTGGTGTAAAAGGCCACTGTTCCCACGCCGCCGTGGGGACATAGTCCCAGAATCAGAGATCCAGCCCCATGTAGTGTTTGCTAACTTTGGTGGTAAGAAAACACAAAAGTGCAGAACTGTAAAACATGGAGTCAATGCCCCAGAAAAAATATGTTCATGACTTTAGAGGAATATTGTGCAATGTAATTAAACTTTTGTTTTATTCTGCCATGTTGAATTTATTGAGCTGAACAGTTTGCCTGAATGTTAAGCCTGACATTTTGACAAATGCACAGTGCTTAGTTCAGCCAACAATATACATTGACCTAATGTCTCTCTCTCTCTGTCTCACACAGATTTGCACGCACACCAGATTATGAGCATGACTGTTAAAGGAATTTTTCTCAAGCCTTTCACTCTGTTTGATAAAATATAATTTGCAGTTTGGTATATTATGGGAATTTACTTCTTAATTTGTGTATGCTTTCTCATAAATTAGCTTTACATCTTAATCCTGAAGAGGTTTGTACATCGGTGTTGGCAAGTATAGTTGTAGTAAATGAACAGATTGGTGTCTCATTTTATAAATATTCCTGCAGACTGTTGGTCAAAATGTAAAAAACATAATTGTCATTCTTTCCCAGTTAAGCTTCCTGGATAGATAATAGTGATTGATGTTTCCTTTTCACTAATGCCACATTGCTAATCAGCACATGCCTTTTATTTTTCATTCTTCAAATGAATCTCACACTTTTAACCAATAAGACGTTGATATCAGCCGGTCAGAACATATTATTGTGTCACATTGCTGCTGCAAACTAGGATCTGCTTTTCCAATTCCCAAAGGACGTTTGAAAATAAATATGACTTTTAATGTTGGATCATTAAAAAAAATAAATCAAACATTGGTGAAGTCAAAGTGGATATACAATGGCAGTCCAATGCAAATCATCTCTGACATCCTAATGTTGGGCAGGTCATCTGTGGAGTCATCAGGAAAAGAATGGCAGATACAAGAGTGAGCCAAATCGCAGCATACCTTTCTTGCTCCTTGAAGAAGAATGTTAGGAAAAAGCTTGGAACAAAGCCTTTCCCATCAGTCAGGAAATTGTGTGTGTGTGTGTGTGTATGAATGTAGGATGGGTGGAATGATTGAAACTTAAGAGGGTAGTCTTACAAAAGACTGCAAAATTAAAATGAATTCTCTTGATCAATTCTGATTTAGAGGAAAAGCTGACTTTAACAGATTTTTCCTGTACTTTTACTGCAACATTGAGAATGAAAAAACAATCACTGCTCCAGAATATGTTTGGCCCAAATCTCACTATTTTGAATCTACTTTGATATTTTGCAAACATTATTTACTCAAGCTGAATGTCAGATTTAATGCTCGAGGTCCCGTTTCTGGAAGGTCACCTGTAGAAGAACCTAGCAGAGGTGAGAGGTTTCCAGAATGATAAACAATTGGAGAACAAGCCAAGCCACAACACTCACGCAAGTGTCTGAGCTTTTGATTCAGACTGGGCCTCACTGACGCCAGTCATTTCCTCCCACTGTAACCTTTCCACCCAAAGTTCTGGCGATAGTTTGGGGAAGTCACATTGAATTGTTACCAGCAAGGGTCAGCTTGGCTCAGGGGTGGCCTTGATTCTCAAGTTGTAGACTCAGATCTCACTTCAGAATTTAAATACTTTAGCTGACTCTTCACTGTAGCTCTGAGGGAGTGCTGGATTGCCAGAGATGCTGAATGCTAGATGAAATGCTAAACTATGTATGTCCCCATTTGCCTGCTCAAGTGGATTTAAAAGATGATTTAAACGAAGTGGCACTTTTTCAGGGTGAAGCGGTCATTTCAACTACTGTCCTAACCAATATACATCCTTCAGCCAACACTGCCAAACCAGATTAACCAGCCTGTTTTCTTTGCTATTTGTGGGACATTGCTTTGTGCAAATTGCCTATTGCATTTGCTCACAGCAAATAACAGTAAATACAAATTGAAAGCTATTTATTGGCCAAACACACGAAAGGCACAATATATGGTTCTTCTTTCCAATGTATGAAGCCAATTGCTGGTATGCTATTTGAATAGTTTCTCTGATCCAGGAAATCAGATGCCAGATTGCAAATAAATTGGACACAAATCCAGTGGACATAAGCTGAAGTAAAACCTATCCAAATTGACTAATATACTATTGGACAGATACTGTAGGATTCTGTTGTATGGATAGTTGCAGTCAAGTGGTCTTACAGTATCCAAAAATATTAGTTTTATGAGAATCAAAATTTTGACCAATTCTGAAAACTCTGGGCTAGGATAAGCAGGCAGCATAATCAAAGACCCCTCCCACCTGGCTTACTCACTCTTCCAACTTCTTCCATCGGGCAGGAGATACAAAAGTCTGAGATACGCACGAGCAGATTCAAAAACAGCTTCTTCCCCGCTGTTACCAGACTCCTAAACAGCCCTCTTATGGACTAATCTGATCTCTTCACACATCTTCTCTACTGAGTGATACTACACCCCTGTACGCTTCACCCAATGCCTGTGTCTATGTATTTACATTGTGAGTTTTATGTTTGCCCTATGTTTTTGTTCATGTATGGAATGATCTGTCTGAACTGTACACTGAACAATACTTTTCACTGCATCTCGGTACACGTGACAATAAATAAATCCAATCCAGTGTGTACATCTCTACAACTTGTGACATTATTATAGTGGACGAGAAGGAGAAGGAGACTATCTCACGTGATATTATAGGCTAAAATGCTGTTGATAATATTGAATGAACATTAAATACATTAATATGGCACTCCTATCTGACGTTCTAATGGAAGTCTTAAGTTCACCTACTTTAAAAAGTTGAAAATAGTGATCAAAGTAATGTCATATGAATGCATGAAACTTTCATTCATTAATATTGTTAGCCGTCATTCCTGTTCTAAGTGGAAATATTGCTATCTCATGGATAGATTAGGTGGAGGCTTTCAGTCGGCAGTGGAACCTCATAAAATTATCTATTTTGTTATAACTTAATTGGAACCATAATAATCTATATTGCTATAAATATTAAAACACTACTGTAACAGCGTGAAGGTACTAGAGCATGCTTAAAACTGGACAGAAAACAGGTAACGGGTCGAGTGTAATTTTGTATACTTGAGTTGTAAGTTGTCAGTCAAATAGTCCTGCTACATAGGAACATTCTCAGTATGGAAATAATTGCTGTCAAACACCATTTTAATGTTTAAATAAATCATCCCAGAATGCGAAGAGAGGTGCTATGGGAATGGAATGCCCTTTTGTTGAAAGCGCACATTCCAACCATAAACTCTCTGGTTGAGAGGGCCGACCAAAGTCTCCAACAGTTGGTTAAAAGGACCATGACGATTTATAATCTTTAATAACGCTGCCTAATGCACACAAGGCCGAAGCTCAAAGGTCTTGGGTTCCTTCAATCACACACTTTCATATAAACAGTGTAAACCAAACATATTTGTCCAATGGGTGACACAGGCACCCCACTGTAAAGGGATAGTTTCAGTATTAGTTTAGTTTGCTCCCCCTCCTGCAGTCAGTCACGGTATTGATTCTCGACTACGGCATGGTGCTGTGGGCACCAGATGTCTTCTGTAACCTTACAATTCCTCATGTCTGTTCCTTGGCAATGAGTATTGATGGACTATTTGATCAGGGGGAGAAATGCTCGAGACGTTTCACAGCTGAGCCCAATCCTGCCCTTCAGTTTCCTCCCACACTTATTGCCAATTTGCTCATCTCTCACACAATGTGTTGAGGCCAATTGTGAGAACTCTGTCACATTGGCCAACCAACTCAGCACAAATGTACCAGACAGGCCAGGTCAGCTAATTCCTGAATAAGCTGGCTCAGCCACTGTGGAAGTCTGACACACTCTATTCGGATGTTCGTAACTTTGAATCTAAAATGTCTTTTGGCTGATTCATAAACTGTGTTTGTTGGCTTCTACTCCCCCTTCTGTCCATCACAAAAACCTCTAGGTCCTCCTGCTTGAAAAAAATATTGGAAGCACTTTGTAAAGTTTCATTTCATCATAGTGAAAAGATGATGTCCTCTTGCACTTTAAGCTTGACAAAATATTTTTGGGGCAACTGCTGAATGGTTCACAGTCAGAATATCATTAACCAGCATATGGAGTAGAAAGAGCAGGTGATGGTTTGTACAAAAAAATGGAAGAAGACCTCACCCTTTAACTGCTAAACTACCTTTAAGCAATTGTTTATTTAAGAAATATCCTGCTATTTAAATGAAAGAAGGGAGTAGGAGAAGGAGGATGCAGGGGAAGGTGATATTGAACAGAGGGGTGCCCCTGCTGTAGGGTGAGATGGCTTCATCCTGCTCCCAGCTTCAGAAAGACCTCCCTCTTCTCCATACACTCTTGAGCTTTGGATCCAGGTTGATAACAATGAAGCAAGGGGCAGGCCTGCCATGCGTCCTAGGCCTCTGGTCACCCTGTGACAGCTCACCTCCATCTAGTAAAGTGGAAAGCTTTGTCACAACAGAAGATCTCTCCTTTGAGACAGCCAGTAGCCCCATGGTGACCAGTGATGAGTCGCACACTCCGTCCACCTGAGCTGTTCCACGGGGTCGAATTGGATAGGACACCCATCTCAATGCAAATTAAGAGCTTACCCACACAAAAATCTGAACTTTAATGAATTTTCCATCAAGTGGTGACTTAAAAGAAAACCTGGTGCTGTTTCCTACCTCTGTGATAAAAATTCAGCATCAACTTTCACTAACTGTTAAGGTTTTATCTGTTCTTGGTGATGTCATAGAAGGAGGCCATTTGGCTCATCAAGTCTGCACCGGCCCCTACAAAGATCAACCCACGTATCTACCCTATCCCCGCAACTCAGCAGCCCCCAGTTAACCTTTCTGGACACTAGGGCAATTTAGCATGGCCAATCCACCTAACCTGCACATCTTTGGACTGTGGGAGGAAATCAGAGCACCGGAGGAAACCCACGCACACAGGGGGAGAACATGCAGACTTCGCACAGATAGTGATCCAATCGGGAATTGAACCTGGGACCCTGGAGCTGTGAAGCAATTGCTCTAACCACTGTGCTACCGTGCTGCCTGTGATGTGAAGGATAGGTTTGACTACCTTACCACAGAATATTCCGATCAGTTGCACAGTGACATACCACCTGTTCCTAATGGAATAGTTTACCCAGAAAAAGACCTTTTTAAAAATTAATTTACAGGAGGTGAGCCCGCTGGCTAGATCAGCATTTATTGGCCATCCCCAATTGCCCTTTTTAAGATGGTATTTAAGAGTCAGCCACCTTCAAACACAAGTCCATCAGACAGTGTTCGGCGCATAATGACCTCAGAAAGGAGGTAGTGGGCGTGGATTATTGCCCAAAAAAGGGAATCACGTTTTCGGTGTGTATAGCAGGCAGTTTCTCGGTGGTGCTGCTATCAAACGGGACCCTTTTTCTTTTGGCCTCAACGAGGAATTAATCTCTGCTGGCTTGCCTAATTAAATATTATAAATTAATATATATTTTGAAAAAACCGTTTGATGAATTAGACTGAGATATTGGCCGCTATTTACACATGACAATATTAAAAATAATATGGATCTGTTTCTCTCACAAGAAACATAATATTGCTTTTATACTATAGTCGGAACCTATTGAAGAGGAAAGCTCATTGATTTTAGTACCACATAATGGGACACGAGTAAAACCTTACTTCTGTGTGCAGATCAAAAATGTAATGGTTATGTAGGAATGTGTATCTCACCTTAAAATAAACACCAAAACCTAGAAATGTTTTGATGCTACATTTGTTCTACACCCGAGTGTCCAGTATAGCAGGCAACATTTGTGCACCTATCCTGCATAGGAAGTGTGCCATCTGCTATATTGGTAAAGGCTGACGATTAGGTGTCCTGGCCTACGTCAAAACAAGCATTGGGTCTTTTGGAAATGCAAACAGGGGTGCCTAATGTCTGTTTCCAAAATCTGGTTGCCTTGAACACAGTCACTGCTGGACCTGTCCATGTCACCATGTGGCCCAAATGGCAGTCCTGGATACTCTGGAAGATGCAATCAAAAAGGTAAGGTTAAACATTTATCTGAATGTAGTCTTAGCTCCTCCTGGTTCCAGACACATTCTTGCATAGCCTTTGCACTATCACCAACCCTTTACCCCGGATCACTTCCTTTACCTCCTATTTACTCCCTCCCTTCAATTTCCTTCTACCTAATTATTGAAAGAGCTATTTAAATGCAAGTTGTCCTTGTTGATTTCTCCCAGAATGCAATGCAGAAGAGGCCCTTCCACCCATCGAGCCTGCACCGCGCATGAAAGACACCTGACCTGCCTATTTAATCCCATTTGCTAGCACTTGGACTATAGCCTTGGATGTTATGCGTGGCAAGTGCTCATTCAGGTACTTTTTTAAAGGAGGTGAGGCAACCCACCTTTACCACCCTCCCCGGCAGTGCATTCCAGACCGTCATCACCCTCTGGTTAAAAAAGGTTTTCCTCAAATCCTCTCTTCCTTTCGATCGACTCCCTACTCCAGGACCTGACTGATATACATCTGTTGCTCTAACGAGCCGGTGTCTGCAGCTCACCAGTTCTAATTTAGCTGAAGCCCAAGGCCTAATATCGAGTGGGCCAATTGGGCCTATCCATTTGGAAGCTGGGATCATTCCCTGCATCTGGACCGTATCTTCAGGTCAGTGCTGACCAATTTCATTCTGCTTATATTTGTGTCACAACTCATTTCAGTAATGAAAATAATGTTATACAAAAATTCCAGAATAAATCCATTTCATGTGATTTGATCTATGAATGTTTGCCAATGGGGCTCAAGAAATTATGTAAATATTTAAATAGTGGATTAGCATCAAATGGATGTCCATAAATCTGCCTTCTTCAAACCTGTTTCACTATTGTAATGTCAAAACAAAAGGAAATGAGATAATAGAGACAGCATTTCTTTCCTTGGCATGTACTGGCCTTTAAAATCGTGAAACTAAATCTGAAAAATACCTCAATCAATAACATTTATCTTGAAAATATCCATGTAGTTTAACAACCATTTTTGGCATATTAAATATAGATTTGTAATTGTGATCATTTCAGTTTTTCAAAAATTATTATGCAATGCGAGACTCTTTGTGATAAGTCTTAAGATAATGGAGTGTTGAGTAGTGATTCAGTAACGTTTAATTTATGTTGATCATAGGCAATATAAGTCTCTAGGAGAGGGAAAAGAATGTGTGAAAAAATATATGGATTTTTCTTGCCTCCTTCTGAGGGTGCAATTTCAACTTACCCGCAGATTGTTCAGCCTCGAGAAATTGTTGTTATTGTTCAGTCAGTCAGACTATTGCTCTGGGCAAGCTGACAAGATAAGGCTCAATGTTTGAACCTGTCTAAAGCCGTAGTATACAAAATAAGCCATTTCCAGTAACACATGCTGTAAATATTTATATCGAAATGCGATGCTACTTTTAAAGCAGTTAAATTTACAGCAGATCCTGCTCACTGAAAGAAAACAGACCTCGTTTTTAAAAAAAACACAGACTTTCAAAAGCTTTAGATATCCCCTTGCTCCAAATTACTTGTGCAAATAGATTCATTTATCTTTGCGAATTTACTTCAAACGCTTACGTGTTTTCTGTAAAAACAAATTTCTTCATCAGTTTTTGACCTTAACAATAATAAATTGAAGCAATGCCTATTTCGGGACATGGTAATGTACTAGTTTATGGTACAGGACTAACAACACAGAGGTAATAAGTTCAAATCCTACTCATGGAAAATTATGATAACTGAATTTAATAAAGCTGGTGATTTTTGAGTCAGATTCAGAGAAAAGATTTGATTCTATTTCTTGAGAGCTTCTCTTGCTCCATTGCTGTGACTTTGCAGGAAGCACTGTAAGGTCTGCATCCACACTGCAGCAGAGTGGGAGCAGCTTATGTGTAGTTTCCGGCCAATACAAGCTAACAAATCATCACATAAATCAAACTGATTCATTCAGTTCAGTGACAGGAGGCTGCCATCTCGTCTGGCTGACAAAGAACATCAGTGTCAATCTATGATTGAATTGAAGGGCCCATTCGCATTAGGTTGGGCGATAGGGACAGAAAATATCACAAGAAACCCAGTCACGTTTAACTTCGGCGTGAAAGCCTGATGTGATCGTCCCCTCTCCCCGCCAGTGGCAGGCTGCGTTTCCTGCCATTCAACAGCAGGAACCTCATTACAATACATTTGCATCTCATTATCAGGCCATACGCCGGAATCGTACCACCGCATTCCCATCAAAAAATCCATCAACAACAGTGTGCTGCAGGAACGGCGCAAAGCATGACTGACTTCAAAAGTCATGCACCTGGCGAGCTTACACCAGGTTTGACGTGGAGGGGGCAAGGTGGCAGGGAAGACTTAGGATTCAAACTTCTGGAGTAAGATAAATTAAGATATTTAATTCCACAGAATAATCATGATTAAAGCTAAATTAATTGCCGTTATGGGGTGTGATTTAATGAAAAAAATCAGAGTCCGTTCTGGGCAGGATTAGTGGAGTTGTTTCCGGCTCCCCCATCTAACAGCACTGTTGTTATATCGGGCCCCAGTGCGGAGCGCCCCCACCTCCCCACACACACACTTACCATCATTTCCTGCACTGAGGAGCTCAATGAGTGGAGGAGCGCCCCGATCTCTCGACCGACATGACCCTGGACCCTACAATGCCCCAGCTCACCTATAACGGGGTTCTCTGGCCGCCCGCACCCCACATCACATGGACAGGGCACCCCCGAGCCTGATCCTCAACATTGGAAACATGCCAGCTTGCAACCATGGCACTGCCAGCCTGGGACCATGGCAGTAGCCCTGCCAGCCTGGCAATGCTACCTGGGCACCCACCATGACAGTACCAGGCTGGCATCCAGGTGACACTCCCAGAGTAACACTGCCAGGATGCCAGGCTGGTTGTGCTAAGGTGCCTCGGTTACACCAGCAGTGTCAGGGTGCCAGCCTGGACAGAGGCCATCACTGAGGTCTCCAGATGCTTGGAAGCACCCCCCTCTTCCTCCACAGTGCCCTTCCGCCTGGTCCCCTTTTGTGGGGACCAGTGCTAAATGGTACCCTGTTTAGTCTCCTTGGTGAGGTCGGTAGATGCCGGGCAGCCATTCGGCCTGGCGTAGACATAGTAAAGTGTGCTTTTAAACTCACTTAACTATGTGAGTCTGGAATCCCCCATTGTGTGTGGGATCCAGATCCCGACACCTATCTTGTGAGTCATAACGACCGTCAGGAATCACGGAAGAGGCCTCTCCAGGATCTACCGACCACGTCCCGTCCCGATTCTGGCGCGACACGGCTGCTAAATCGCGCCCAAGATTTAGTAATGTGTGTAACAATTTAAATAAGGAAAGTCAGACACCTCACCTACTGAAGCTGTGGGGTTACTGTCTGCATCAGACAATCGTTATAACTAGGTTTGGTGATACGGATATGACAATTCAAAAACATAACTTGTGGATAAAGCTTGCCAGAATAAGAGCTCCTGTTTGCCTGGTTGTTGCTCCTGAGAATAAAGGTTTGAAAGATTCTTAGATGATCATCTTACTATCGAGGGAGCAGCAAAGGTTTATACTGTTTAGAGTTTCTCCTATTCCTTCCTTAATCCAGTTGCACAGCCTGCATACAGATACTTGTAAGAATTAATGTTAAAAAACAGCGATAAAGTGGCATTGCTCATTTTCCTGTATTCCTGGGAATTTAAGCAGTTAACTCTTCTATTTAAATTTCTGTATTAATAATAAATGTCATCACTATTAAAGAGTTAAAATGAGTCCCTGCTTAAAGGGGGCATAACCAATAAACTTGGAATTAAATTACATTTAAGTTAAACTTATCAAATTAAATTAAAATTTGGTTTTGGGATCGCACTCCACTCCAGTCTCTCTGGTATCTATTGTTTGCAGAAGGCCTCAGGCACATTGCTGGATACAACATCCTCCCTCTCCTGGAGTAAATGGTGGTGAACATAGCCATGGAGAAGAGGCAGGCAGGCAGGTGTCAGGTGCCAGCCCTGTTAGTAACCACCTTAGACAGGCCCTGCAGCAGTTCTGTGATTACCTTTTCAGCACTACCTTTTCCCTTTTTCACTGGATGGTCAAAGATCAGGAATATTGAACTGAAGTGCATCCAAACAATGAGCAGAGGCTGTTCGAAATAACGGAAAGAGAGGCATCAACCTCACATACTCGAATGTATATGAAACATGGACTCCTCCAGACCATAGATCTCACAGTCAATCTGGGAATACATGATTCTATTGAAAATATGTGGCACATGGTTGCTCCATCCAACACTATGGGCGTGATTTAACGGAAAATCTCAAAGTCTCATTTCGGGAGCTAGTTCCTGGGTATTTCCCGATAGCCGTGCCGGTGAGATCGCAGCCTGCATTTAACAGCACTTAGTGCCAAAACTGAGCTTTATTCGGTCCTTGTCTTGCCAGCTGACTCGCCAGATTTGCGTCTGGCAGCTCCCCAACAAGGGGCAGCTGCATTTAAACGCCCCCTCACAACTCACTCCCAGTCAGCACACAACCATGGCGCCACACAGAACTACTCCATGCTTCAGAGATGCTGACCAGGCCAGATTGCTGGACACCATGGATGTGAGATGGGACATTCTTTTTCCCGGAGGACCAGCATCAGGGCCACCAATGCCACCTGGCAGACAGTCGGAGCAGCCATCAGTTCAGACAATGTGACCAGGTGGGCCCCGCCGTACAGTGCGGGCAGAATATGAACGACCTCCACTGAGTGGCAAGATAGCTTCACATCCGCCCCCTGGCATCAATTCAGCCTGCCACTTACCTGACCTCTGACCTTCCCCCCCACCCCCAACAAGTCAGCATCTGACACCATGCCCCATCCCCACACTTGCGCCACATAACACCATGGTGCCCGGCAGCACAACCCTTCCGTGTCCAGGTGTGATGCCCACACATGTCACCTGTCACAGACGCCGCCCCCCCCCCCCCCCCCCATCCAATGCACTAAGCACACGGCTCACTGTCCCCATCAGGGTGATTGTTGATGCACACACCATCAGAGCAATTTTTGATGAACACACCAGCAGAGCGATCGCTGATGTATACACCATCAGGGTGATTGCTGATGTACACACCATCAGGGCAATTGTTGATATATACACCATCAGGGCAATTGTTGATGTACAAACCATCAGGGCAATTGTTGATGTATACACCATCAGGGTGATTGCTGATGTACAAACCATCAGGGCAATTGTTGATGTATACACCATCAGGGCAATTGTTGATGCACACACCATCAGAGCGATTGTTGATGCACACACCAGCAGAGCGATTGTTGATGTATACACCATCAGGGCGATTGCTGATGTATACACCATCAGGGCGATTGCTGATGTATACACCATCAGGGCGATTGCTGAGGTACAAACCATCAGGGCAATTGTTGATGTATACACCATCAGGGCGATTGTTGATGCACACACCAACAGGGCGATGGTTCATGCACACACCAGCAGAGCGATTGTTGATGTATACCCCATCAGGGCGATTGCTGATGTACAAACCATCAGGGAAATTGTTGATGCACACACCATCAGAGCAATTATTGATGCACACACCATCAGAGCAATTGTTGATGCACACACCAGCAGAGCGATTGCTGATGTATACACCATCAGGGCGATTGCTGATGTACACACCATCAGGGCGATTGCTGATGTACAAACCATCAGGGCAATTGTTGATGTATGCACCATCAGGGCAATTGTTGATGCACACACCATCAGGGCAATTGTTGATGTACAAACCATCAGGGCAATTGTTGATGTATACACCATCAGGGCAATTGTTGATGCACACACCATCAGAGCGATTGTTGATGCGCACACCATCAGGGCGATTGTTGATGCACACACCATCAGAGCAATAGTTGATGCGCACACCAGAAGGGCAATTGCTGATGTACACACCATCAGGGCAATTGCTGATTTACAAACCATCAGGGCAATTGTTGATGCACACACCATCAGAGCGATTGTTGATGCACACACCAGCAGAGCGATTGTTGATGTATACACCATCAGGGCGATTGCTGATGTACAATCCGTCAGGGCAATTGTTGATGCACACACTATCAGAGCAATTGTTGATGCACACACCAGCAGAGCGATTGTTGATGTATACACCATCAGGGCGATTGCTGATGTACAAACCATCAGGGCAATTGTTGATGTACACACCAGCAGGGCAATTGTTGATGCACACACCATCAGGGCCGGTGTTGATGCACACACCATCAGAGCAATTGTTGATGCACACACCGTCGGGGGATTGTTGTTGCACGCAATCAGGCGCATTGTTGATACGCACACCATCAGGTGGATTGTTGATACACACGCCATCAGGCGGATTGTTGATACACACACTGTCAGGCGCATTGTTGATACACACACCATCAGGCCTATTGTTGATACGCACACCATCAGGCACATTGTTGATACACACACCATCAGGGCTATTGTTGATACGCACACCATCAGGCACATTGTTGATACGCACACCATCAGGCCTATTGTTGATATATGCACACTATCAGGCGGATTGTTGATACACACACCATCAGGCAGATTGTTGATACACACACCATCAGGCGGATTGTTGATACACACACCATCAGGCCTATTGTTGATACGCACACCATCAGGCACATTGTTGATACGCACACCATGAGGCGGATTGTTGATACACACACCATCAGGCAGATTGTTGATACGCACACCATCAGGCGGATTGTTGATACGCACACCATCAGACCTATTGTGGATACACACACCATCAGGCCTATTGTTGATACGCACACCATCAGGCACATTGTTGATACGCACACCATCAGGCGGATTGTTGATACGCACACCATCAGGTGGATTGTTGATACGCACACCATCAGGCCTATTGTTGATATACGCACACTATCAGGCGGATTGTTGATAAACACACCATCAGGCAGATTGTTGATACACACACCATCAGGCGGATTGTTGATACACACACCATCAGGCCTATTGTTGATACGCACACCATCAGGCACATTGTTGATACGCACACCATGAGGCGGATTGTTGATACACACACCATCAGGCAGATTGTTGATACGCACACCATCAGGCGGATTGTTGATACGCACACCATCAGACCTATTGTGGATACACACACCATCAGGCCTATTGTTGATAGGCACACCATCAGGCACATTGTTGATACGCACACCATCAGGCGGATTGTTGATACGCACACCATCAGGTGGATTGTTGATACGCACACCATCAGGCACATTGTTGATACACACACCATCAGGCGGATTGTTTATACACACACCATCAGGCGGATTGTTTATACACACACCATCAGGCGGATTGTTGATACGCACACCATCAGGCGGATTGTTGATACGCACACCATCAGGTGGATTGTTGATACACACACCATCAGGCGGATTGTTGATACGCACACCATCAGGCCTATTGTTGATACACACACCATCAGGCCTATTGTTGATACACACAATGTCAGGCCTATTGTTGATACGCACACCATCAGGTGGATTGTTGATACACACACCATCAGGCACATTGTTGATACGCACACCATCAGGCCTATTGTTGATACGCACACCATCAGGCACATTGTTGATACGCAAACCATCAGGTGGATTGTTGATACACACACCATCAGGCACATTGTTGATACGCACACCATCAGGCCTATTGTTGATACACACACCATCAGGCGGATTGTTGATACACACACCATCAGGCGGATTGTTGATACACACACCATCAGGCCTATTGTTGATACGCACACCATCAGGCGGATTGTTGATACACACACCATCAGGCCTATTGTTGATACACACAGCATCAGGCGGATTGTTGATACGCACACCATCAGGCCTATTGTTGATACACACACCATCAGGCAGAATGTTGATACGCACACCATCAGGCCTATTGTTGATACACACACCATCAGGTCTATTGTTGATACACACACCATCAGGCGGATTGTTGATACAGACACTATCAGGCGGATTGTTGATACACACACCATCAGGCGGATTGTTGATACGCACACCATCACGTCTATTGTTGATACACACACCATCAGGCACATTGTTGATACGCACACCATCAGGCGGATTGTTGATACGCACACCATCAGGCCTATTGTTGATACACACACCATCAGGCGGATTGTTGATACGCACACCATCAGGCGGATTGTTGATACACACACCATCAAGCGGATTGTTGATACACACACCATCAGGCGGATTGTTGATACACACACCATCAGGCCTATTGTTGATACACACAGCATCAAGCGGATTGTTGATACACACACCATCAGGCGGATTGTTGATATGCACACCATCAGGCCTATTGTTGATACACACACCATCAGGCGGATTGTTCATACGCACACCATCAGGCCTATTGTTGATACACACACCATCAGGCAGATTGTTGATACGCACACCATCAGGCCTGTTGTTGATACACACTCCATCAGGTCTATTGTTGATACACACACCATCAGGCAGATTGTTGATACAGACACTATCAGGCGGATTGTTGATACGCACACCATCAAGCGGATTGTTGATACACACACCATCAAGCGGATTGTTGATACACACACCATCAGGCGGATTGTTGATATGCACACCATCAGGCCTATTGTTGATACACACACCATCAGGCGGATTGTTCATACGCACACCATCAGGCCTATTGTTGATACACACACCATCAGGCAGATTGTTGATACGCACACCATCAGGCCTGTTGTTGATACACACTCCATCAGGTCTATTGTTGATACACACACCATCAGGCAGATTGTTGATACAGACACTATCAGGCGGATTGTTGATACGCACACCATCACGTCTATTGTTGATACACACACCATCAGGCACATTGTTGATACGCACACCATCAGGCTCATTGTTGATACACACACCATCAGGCGGATTGTTGATACGCACACCATCAGGCCTATTGTTGATACACACACCATCAGGCGGATTGTTGATACGCACACCATCAAGCGGATTGTTGATACACACACCATCAAGCGGATTGTTGATACACACACCATCAGGCGGATTGTTGATACGCACACCATCAGGCCTATTGTTGATACGCACACCATCAGGCGGATTGTTGATACACACACCATCAGGCCTATTGTTGATACACACAGCATCAGGCGGATTGTTGATACACACACCATCAGGCACATTGTTCATATGCACACCACCAGGCAGATTGTTGATACGCACACCATCAGGCCTATTGTGGATACACACTCCATCAGGCCTATTGTTGATACACACACCATCAGGAGGATTGTTGATACAGGCACTATCAGGCGGATTGTTGATACACACACCATCAGGTCTATTGTTGATACACACACCATCACGTCTATTGGTGATACACACAACATCAGGCGGATTGTTGATGCACACACCATCAGGCACATTGTTGATACACACACCATCAGGTGGATTGTTGATACGCACACCTTCAGGCCTATTGTTGATACATACACCATTAGGCGGATTGTTGATACACACACCATCAGGCCTATTGTTGATACGCACACCATCAGGCCTATTGTTGATACACACACCATCAGGTGCATTGTTGATACGCGCACCATCAGGTCTATTGTTGATACACACACCATCAGGCGGATTGTTGATACACACACCATCAGGCGGATTGTTGATACACACACTATCAGGCGCATTGTTGATACGCACACCATCAGGCCAATTGTTGATACACACACCATCAGGTCTATTGTTGATACACAGACCATCAGGCACATTGTTGATACGCACACCATCAGGCGGATTGTTGATACACACACCATCAGGCGGATTGTTGATACACACACCATCAGGCGCATTGTTGATACGCACACCATCAGGCACATTGTTGATACACACACCATCAGGAACATTGTTGATACGCACACCATCAGGCGGATTGTTGATACGCACACCATCAGGCACATTGTTGATACACACACCATCAGGCGGATTGTTGATACACACACCATCAGGCACATTGTTGATACGCACACCATCAGGCGGATTGTTGATACACACACCATCAGGCACATTGTTGATTCGCACACCATCAAGCGGATTGTTGATACGCACACCATCAGGTCCATTGTTGATACACACACCATCAGGCCTATTGTTGACACGCACACCATCAGGTGCATTGTTGATACACACACCATCAGGCACATTGTTGATACGCACACCATCAGGCGGATTGTTGATACGCACACCATCAGGCGCATTGTTGATACGCACACCATCAGGCGCATTGTTGATGCACCCACCATCAGGCCTATTGTTGATACACACACCATCAGGCGCATTGTTGATATGCACACCATCAGGCACATTGTTGATACGCACACCATCAGGCGGATTGTTGATACGCACACCATCAGGCGCATTGTTGATATGCACACCATCAGGCGCATTGTTGATGCACCCACCATCAGGCTTATTGTTGATACACACACCATCAGGCACATTGTTGATACACACACCATCAGGGTGATTGCTGATGCACACACCAGGCAGAATGTGGATATATACACCATATGGTGGATTGTTGATGCACACACCATTGGACGGGATTGTTCCTGTGCACACCATTAGAGGGAGGATTGCTGATGTACACATCATCAGGGGTTGGATATTTTATGCACCCACCATCAGGGGCGATTGTTGATGTACACACCATCGGGGGAGATTGTTGATGCACACACCATCGGGGGAGATTGTTGATGCACACACCATCGGGGGCGATTGTTGATGTACACACCATCGGGGGAGATTGTTGATGTACACACCATCGGGGGAGATTGTTGATGCACACACCATCGGGGGAGATTGTTGATGTACACACCATCGGGGGAGATTGTTGATGTACACACCAGTGGAGGGATTGCAGCATTTATAGCAGTGGGAACAAAGAATCCCATTGCCGAGAACCATTCGGTTGGGAGACTGAAAATTCCCATCCTCTGAGTGTAGTTTATTTATGACAGTCACTCAGTCCTGTCTCACATTCTCGCAAGTGGTGACCTTGGCTGTTATTGTGGTTTTATCTCAAGATTCATTTGATTCTTACTGCAGAAGAGATCGTGCTGGAGACAATGGTCTCCTGTTGAAAACACATTTATTTACATACTACTAATATCACAGGTTTAGTATGAACAAGACATACCTGGAACTCCTCAAATGCATCTCAGTCATCTTCATAGTGAGTGGTTCCATGCAGATGGAACACATCCTTTACCCATCGTCGCAGCTTCCAAAGTCAGATCGGCCTTCCTGAAAGTGAACACTTGGAAGGTGATGGGTCTGGACAGGATCCCTGATGATGCACTCTGAGCCTGCGTGGACAAGCTGGCAGAGGTATTCGCAGACATCTGTAACCTTCCCTACAAAGGTTGTCGTGCAGGGTCTGGAGTTGGTCTACTTGTGCGCTGGCACATGTACCTCTGGATAGGGCATCTGGGGGCTCGTTGAGCTTACCGGGGCGATACAAAATCTCGTAGTTGTAGATGGAGAGCTCGATCCTTCAACTCAAGATTTTATCGTTCTTGATCTTGCCCCGTTGTGTGTTGTTTTTATTTATTTATTTATTTTTTTATTATAAATTTAGATTAGCCAATTATTTTTTCTAATTAAGGGGCAGTTTAGCGTGGCCAATCCACCTACTCTGCACGTTTTTGGGTTGTGGGGGCGAAACCCACGCAGACACGGGGAGAATGTGCAAACTCCACACGGACAGTGACCCAGGGCCGGGATTCGAACCTGGGACCTCAGCGCCGTGAGGCGGTTGTGCTAACCACTAGGACACCGTGCTGCCCTCGTTGTGTGTTGTTAAACATAAAGGCTACCGACCATTGGACAGTGTGGAGAGTGAATATCCTGCCAGCCAGGTACTGCCTCCAATGCCGCACAGCTTCAACGATGGCTTGGGCCACTTTTTCGATGGAGGAGTGCCAAATTTCGGAGGTATGAAGAGTGCGGGAAAGGAATGCCACGGGCCTGCCTGCCTGATTGAGCGTGGCGGCGAGAGCGACGTCTGATGCGTCACTCTCCACTTGAGAGGGCAACGTCTCGTCGACTGCATGCATCGCGACCTTGGCGATGGCGGCTCTAATATGGTTGAAGGACTGTTGAGCCTCGGCCGTCTGTGGAAAAAGGGTGGACTGGGCCTTGTCCGCATAGTTTGGGACCCACTGGGCGTAGTAAGAAAAGAACCCCAGACAGCACTTGAGGGCCTTGGGGTAGTGGGGAAGAAGGAGCTCCATGAGGGGCGCATGCGGTCGGGATCGGGCCCCAGAACTCTGTTCTGGACCACATAGCCGAGGATGGCTCAGTGGCTTGTGCTAAATATGCACTTCTCCTTGTTATATGTGAGGTTTAGGAGAGAGGCGGTGTGGAGAAATTTGGCAACGTTGGCATTGTGGTCCTGCTGATCGTGGGCGCAGATGGTGACATTATCTAGGTACGGGAAAGTGGCCTGCAGCCCTTACCGTCGACCATTCGGTCCATCTCCCTTTGGAAGACCAAGACCCCATTGGTGATGTCAAAGGGAACCCTGAGAAAGTGGTAGAGGTGGCCATCTGCCTCGAAGGCAGTGTACGGGGGGTCCGCCTTACAGATGTGGAGCTGGTGAGAGGCGGACTTTAGGCCCACAGTTGAGAAGACCCGGTACTGTGCAATCTGATTGACCATATCAGATATGCGAGGGAGGGGGTACGCGTCGAGCTGCATGCACCAATTGATGGTCTGACTGTAGTCAATGGCCATCCTGTGTTTCTCCCCAGTTTTCACCACTACCACTTGGGCTCTCCAGGGGCTGCTGCTGGCCTCAACGATGCCTTCCCGAAGCAATCGCTGGACTTCGGACCTGATGAAGGTGCTGTCCTGGGCGCTGTACCATCTGCTCCTGGTGGCGACGGGTTTGCAATCCAGAGTTAAGTTTGCATGTAGGGAAGGTGGGTCTACCTTTAGGGTCGCGAGGCTGCACACAGTAAGGGGTGGTAGGGGCCCGCCGAATTTCAGTGTTAGGCTCTGGAGGTTACACTTGAAGTCCAGACCGAGTAGCAGGGCAGCGCAGAGGTTGGGGAGGACGTACAGGCGGAAGCCATTGAATGCTATGCCCTGGACCGTGAGCGTGGCTATACAGTACCCCAGGATCTCCACGGAGTTGGACCCGGAGGCCAGGGAGATTCTCTGATTGGCGGGGTGTACCGCGAGGGAGCAGCGCCTTCCGTATCTGGATGGATGAAGCTTTCGGTGCTCCCAGAGTCCAGCAGACAAGAGGTCTCGTGCCCATCGATCTTCACGCTTGTCGAGGCGGTGGCTAGATTGTGCGGGCGAGACTGGTCAATCGTGACCGAGGTGAGTCACGACTGGTCGTCGCTGGTGTCGAACAATGGGGTGCCCGGGGGGCTCGGGTCCTGGAACGATGGTGGCACCCATGTGCCATGGGGGAGACAATATGGCGGCGCCTGATGATCTTGGGGTGGACAAGATAGCGGCGCCCACGGGCCGCATGTGTTGGCGGTTGACAAAGATGGCGGCACCTACGGGCCGCACATGGTCCAAGGAGGGGAAGATGGCGGGGCCCACTGTCCGTACGCGAGGGGGGTTGGGGTGATAGCGGTGACTGCGCAGGCCTGGCACACTGCAGCGAAGTGCCCCTTTTTGCCGCAGACCTTGCAAAGGGCACTGCGGATCGGGCAGTGTTGGCGGGGGTGTTTCTGTTTCCCGCAGAAGTAACATCGGGGGCCCCCGGGGCTGGCTGGCTGGCGCAAGGCACAGGCGTAGGGTTGGCTGAAAGGGGTCCCCGGTGGGGCGGCCGACTGTGGAGTCCATGATACATAGGAGGGGTGGGCCATGCGGCTGCAGGTGTAGGCCTGGGTATTGCGCGAGGCGACCGTCATCGATCGCGCCAGCTTTTTGGTTTCTGCGAGGTCGAGCGAGGCCCCTCAAACAGTTGCTGGCGTATGAGGTCTGACCCTATCCCATAACAAAAGCGACCCGCATGAGGAGGTTTGAATGTTCCGTGGCCGTGACGGCCTGACAGACACAGTTTCTGACCAGGGGAACTAAGGCACGCCAGAAATTTTCTACAGACTCACCAGGGAGTTGACGATGAGTAGAGAGTACGTGTCTGGCGAAGAGCGTGTTCATCCACTGGGCGTAATTTTCTTTCAGTAGCACCATGGCTGCATCGTAGGTCAGCGCGTCCTGGATAAGAGGAAATAGGTTGGAGCTCAGCTGCGAGTAGAGTATCGGGATCTTCTGAGCTTCCGGAATTAGGTCTGATGCAGACCCAATGTAAGCTTTGAAGCTAGCCAATGTTGAAAGTCCTTTTGGCGTCGCTTGATTGCAGATCCAGCTGCTGGCGATACGGCTTGATATGGAGGTCCATCTTCTGAAAATCTTAGTGTAATAAATTGATGCACAATCAAGTGCACAAAGACGAGAATTGAATACAACTGAGGCTATATTTCACCAAGATGTGTGGCCTCCTACAGCAGCTGGCGAAATGGCTGCTGTATGGGGAGCACACATATTTATACTCCGCCAAGTGGGCGGAGCCAGCAGGCAGGGACTACCCTCATACCTGTAGTACAGGGTCTTACCACACATCTCCTAATATATACAACAGTGGTGATTACCACACTCCATCTACAAATTTGCTGACAACACAACCATAGTGGGTTGGATCTCGAACAACGACGAGTCAGAATACAGGAAGGAGATAGAGAACCTAGTGGAGTAGTGTAACGACAACACTCTATCCCTCCATGCCAGCAAAACTAAAGAGCTGGTCATTGACTTCAGGAAGCAAAGTACTGTCCATACCCCTATCTGCATCAATGGAGCCGAGGTGGAGTTGGTCGACAGCTTCAAATTCAAAAAGTGCACATTGGCAAAAATTTGTTCTGGTCCACCCACGTCGACGCGACCACCAAGAAAGCACAACAGCGCCTATACTTCCTCAGGAAACTAAGGACATTTGGCATGTCCACGCTGACTCTTGCCAACTTTTACCATAGAAAGCATCCTATTTGGCTGCATCACAGCCTGTATGGCAACTCCTCGGCCCAAGACCGCAGGAAACCTCAAAGAGTCGTGAACACAGCCTAGTCCATCAGACAAACCTGCCTCCCATCCATTGACTCCATCTACACCTCCCGCTGCCTGGGGAAAGCGGGCAGCAGAATCAAAGACCCCTCCCACCCGGCTTACTCACTCTTCCAACTTCTTCCATCGGGCAGGAGATAGAAAAGTCTGAGAACACACACAAACAGATTCAAAAACAAATTCTTCCCCGCTGTTACTAGACTCCTAAACGACCCTCGTATGGACCGACCTGATTAATGCCACACTCCTGTATGCTTCACCCGATGCCGGTGTCTACGTATTTACATTGTGAACCTTGTGTTGCCCTTTTATGCATTTTGTTTTGTTTTGTTTTATTTTCATGTGCAAAATGATCTGTTTGAGCTGCTTGCAGAAAAATACTTTTCACTGTACCTCGGTACACGAGACAATAAACAAATCCAATCCAATGCAATCCAGATGGAACACAACCGAGAATACACGGAGTACCTCTGAGGCACTCCTCCCTCAAAGAAAGGAGCATCTGCAAAGATCTGTTAACTCCAAGCAGTTCACACGTCTAGCATATCGAAATTATTCGAACTACTACGTTTCTGAGCAGCCAGCTGAGGATTAGAGGTCAAGCATGGAAAATAAGCATTACCATCGAGTGGAAAGGGCAGAGTGAAATTATGAGCATTTAAACTTTAAAGTAGGTGGGGAAATAAATTGGCTTTATTTTCTCATCACCATGCCCCAATCACTTTTTTTGTGAAAAATATGTTTCACTCAGCGTGTGGTGAGAATCTGGAATGCACTACCTGGGAAGGTAGCGGAGGCTGGAAACCTTAGAACCTTTAAAAAGCACTTTGATGAGCATTTGAAACACCATCACATTCAAGGATATGGGAGACGTGCTGGTAAATGGGATTAGCACAAGATTAGGGATAGTTATTGTCGGTGCAGACTTGATGGGCTGAAAGGCCTTTTCTGCGCTGTATGGCTCTATGACTCTATGACTCTAAAGATTAAAGTTTTTGCAAATAACATTTTTTATTCCTTTGGAATTTAAATAAGTGATATATGAGGATTGAAACAATTCAAAGCTTTAAGGTAGTAGGGTCTTTCCAAATGGCATTGAATTACATGTGGATCCAAGTTAAATGTCACAAGAAGTATGTATGCCTGGGATTTCTCAAAATGCGCTCTCAACAAGGTCTTGGGGGTGTTAGATACTGGGAATCATCCTTAAAATCAATAGCAAATAAAAATCTCTGTTCAAAAGTGCATGCTTTAAAACGTAATGATTGTTGTTACTGCAAAGTATTTGTGCTTACATTTTTGACATTATTAATCTATCACTTTTACACTTCAAAAAATGCCATACGTCAATATGGTATGCCCAAATGCATTAAGTTCCTACCTTCATGTAGAGTCGCCAATTTGTCATTGATCAGACTGGTTATTGACAAAGGAATGGAAACAATCTGGTCCTGGGGATTTGCCACTCGAGTGCCATGATTTTCTTTGCTACTCAAGTTTGGTTTACGTTCATTTTGTTGCATCCTTGTCCCTGATTTAAATGTTAGTTTCCTCAGCACATCCAACATGTTGACCAATTTCTCTGCTGTAAATAATTCAGCCAAGTAATTATTCTCCTTATTGTTTCTCAGATTGCCCTGGTTAAGATCGGGAACAGGACGATATGGTTGCATATACTGACGCTGAATTTGCTGCTAGTTAATTGTGCGCAAATGCCACACAAATAATCATGCTGACAAAGTTCTTTACAAGGGAGGAATAATGAATTAGGTTTAAATGGTTGAATGGCCTGTGCCCATATCTATCTGAACTGTCAGAAATCAACCCTTTTTAGCGATGAAAAAAAAACTATTAACTCTTTTTTGAGTGGTAATAAATAATGATAAGTCTTCAACCAATGTTCCCTTTAAAATCTATTTGTTGTGCACAGTCCTTTTATTTAGTGTGCTGTATTCTTGTTCTGCTGCACACATGCATTATTTATTACAGAAAAGCCTTGCATGGCTGTGTGTGACTGTGCATCTTAGCAGGAACATTTGTTTGACTACTTATTCTAAAAGAATAACTGCTGCTTAAGACCCATTTTACCATCTATAATACAAATCTGATAGTTTAACTGAACAATTTGTCTGACTGTTATGTTGTGTTTAAGTTCCGAAGACCAGAGATCATAAATGATCTAGGAAATACCGCCATATCTGTTGCATTGCATAGAAAATATGTAACAGTAAATCTTAAATTCGTGGCTCAATTTTTGACAAATGAAGAAATTCTGGATGAAATGTATAGCAAGAGCTTTGCTGTCAGTATTTTATTGGAATTCACAGCTCTTTGTTCTGAATTAGCAATGTTCAAATGCATTCATTGTCCAAAACCTGCTGCTCACAAACCAGGCAGCTGGGGGATGAGATTGCTTTAGATGTAATTTTGCAAAATGAGTCGACTCCCATACAATTGAAGTGGTGCTGTCACACTGAAAGAAAGACATCTGAAGATAAATATGGGGAGAGTTCAGAGGTATCCTATATAATAGTCATGAAATCCACAATCTTTCTCATACCACAATTTTCAAATAATCCAATCTTGATCAAATCTTTCAAAACATTGAAAACAAAAAAATTCTGATACAAAATCTCCAGCAAGCTGAATCAGCAGTATGTTTGAAACGGCGATGTGTATTTGGCAAAACATTATTTAGAGATGATGTACCCCAAAACTGATGGTTTAGCAAACTTTATTTCAGTTTGAATAATTATTGCTGTAATATCTATTCGCATTCTGCCAATTTCAGGTTGATTTCACAACATTAATATCAACCTATTAAATCCTGTTTGTTGAAGCAAACATAAACATAACACTGAGTTAAAAATAAATGTTAATTGCTTTTAGAAGGAAATATCAGAAGGAATTCAACAGGCAAAACACATTTCGGTTTGATAAATGAAACAGGCATAATTTTTAACTAATTTTGGAAAAACAAATTGGCCCTTTGAGTCTGCACTGGCATTCGATAAGTTCATACTAAATCTGATTGTGGCTTCAGCAGTTAAACAATTCACCTCCATTGCCTCTTAAATTAGTGACTCTTTGGGTGGGATTCTCCATCAGCCGATGCCGGATTCGGGAAGCACAATCCGGCGGCGAATCACACATCAACCAAACATCAAGGCTGGTGCCGGATGCCGGTGCCTCAACAGTGGCGTGAGTGCATTCTACACTGCATGTACAGTAAATGGCGTTCGCATATAATTAACGGGCCTACCCATTATTCTCCAGGGCTCCAACAATGCTCCGTCTCTACCGGGAAGAATTACCGATGGCGAGGTTCACTTGTGCGAGGTTCACTTGTGTTTTTGAAAAATCGGGTAACAGGCGCAGTGGCTGCTGAGGGAAAGAGAGGAGGTAGGTCATGTTCCCAGAGGCATGTCCGTGGGCAATGTGGACCGAGCCAACCAAGATGAGCAGGAGGGTTTGTCACCATCACCGGGATGTCCTGGGTTTAGGGGGTGATCGATGGGACACGTGTCGTCCTACGAACACCGGCACATGAGGGGTTGGCCTAAACAAACAGAAAGGAGTTCCACTCCATGAACATGCAGTTGGCAGTTGGTGTATTACCACAAGATGCACATCATGCGTATCCAGGCAGAATGCACGACGCCTTCATCCTGTCACGCATGATGGTTCCCGACACCTTTGAGGCGCACCCCCAGGTGAGGAGTGGGCTCCTGGGCGACAGAGGTGATCCGCTGCGGTCATGGCTGATGACGCCTATCCAGAGGCCACAGACCGATGCGGAGATCCACTACACCGACGCCCATGCTGCGCCCAGGGCTAAGATTGAGCAGTGCATTGGTCTCCTGAAAATGCGCTTCAGGTGCCTCGCTTGCTGTGGAGGAATCTCCCTGTTATAACAATACAGGAGGTCCAGGCATCTGCAACATCAGAGTTCATGTGGCCTCACCTGAGTACAATCTACCCTGATAATGGGCGGGGCTAACCCCCCCTTTCCTAGTACTGCTGGGATATAAATTCCCTAGCCTAGGTGTGGGCCAGGTGTGGGAGACCCTTCAGGGAGTAGGAGAAGTGGGAGGAGTGTATAGTAAACTGAATAAAACCGATCTTTTTTTTTTACAAAATCTTTTTCCTTGAGATTTGTGGGTGTCTGGAATTCTCTTCCTCTAAAGATAGTGGAAGCAGAGTCTTTGGATATAATTTTCTGCAACCCCCTCCCCCCCCCCCCTCACGTTCTGGTGCTTGGCTGGTTGGTATAAATGTACTAAAGAACCCTAGACAAAGTTTTATTGTTCAACAATAGCTTGGGTATGATAACCAAAGGAATATTATCAAAAACTATTAACTATTACAAATTAACTGTGAGCTACTAGAAATTGTGATTGTCCACCACAAAGTCTGTCCTCACAGTCACCAAATTAACAGTGTCAAGTGCCTGTTTTCTACAGCCACCTGATGGTTGGAGGTCTTCGCTATCACTATATACATGACTGCTTATGCATATTATCACACACCGCCTCTCCCCCGGTGGGTTTTACAGTGGCAGAGGTGGTTCGCCAATGGCTAGTGGCAGGACCTTCCTGTCCTGCCAAAGGCAATGGCATTTTCCATGACTCAGCAGCGCACTGCTGGTGTAGCCCCCTCTGCTGCCAAAAAACACACTGCGGGGTGGGGGCGGAAAATCCCCCTCTTTGAATATTTTTAAGGACGAGCTTGATAGATTCTTGGTTAGCAAGAGGGTGAAAGGTTATTGGAGTAGGCAGGAATGTGGAATTGAAGTTACAATCAGATCATGATCATATTGAATGGTTGAATTAAGGGTCTGAGTGGCCTAGGCTTGCTCATAATTCGTATGTTGGTATGTGGCGCTTTATCAAATAACTTTTGGAAATCAAAGTACACAACATATATAGGTTCACCTTTACCCAAATTGCTTGTTATTTCCTCAAACAACTCTAATAAATTAGTCAAACGTCAAATTTCCCTTTCACAAAGATTTTGCCTCATTGCTGTAATCTCCTTAATAATAATCTTTTTTATTGTCACAAGTAGTCTTACATTAACACTAAAATAAGTAACTGTGAAAATCCCGTAGTCGCCATACCCCGGCACCTGTTTGGGTACACTGAGGGAGAATTCAAAATGTCCACCTAACAAGCACGTCTTTCGGAACTTGTGGGAGGAAACCAGAGCACCCGGAGGAAACTCACGCAGACACAGAGAGAATGTGCAGACTCCACACAGACAGTGCCCAAGCCGGGGATCGAAGCTGGGATCCTGGCGCTGTGAAGCAAGAGTGCTAACCACTGTGCTACCCTGCTTCCCTCAATAATAGCTTCTAGCATTTTCTCTGTGATAGATGTTAAACTGCCTTAAAAACTCTATGATCTCATTCTACCTTTGCCAATTTGATTCATCCAATTTATATGTAGATCAACATTTCTCATGATTATTGCCATATCTTTCTTCCAAGCCTCTCACATTTCCTCTTGTATACCCTAACCTAGAGTGTAGTTATTGTTGAGGGCCTATGAACTACCGCCACAAGTGACTTCCTACCATTACCATTTCTTACCTCAACCCAAACTGATATGACAGCTTGATCTTCACAACTAAGGTAATCTCTCACTATTGTACTAATGTCATCCTTAATTGGCAGCGCTACCCCATCACGTTTTCCTCAGCTTCCTATCCTTCCAAACTATCAAGTACCCTTGAATATTCAGGAGACAGCCTTGGCCACGTATCTGTAATGGCTATCAAATCATACATATTTATTTTTATTTGTTCTGACAATTCATCCAATTTTTTGTGAATGCTGCATGCATACAGATATGTGCACTGACATTCAGCTATCAGCCACATGTGGCTACTTTGAAATTCATATGCGGCTAATTGCATTTCAAATTAGTGAATAAACAATGAATAATGGACATGATCATTGGGCATGGGATTTCAATCCTCATATTCACTAAGGCATAGGTACGTGTGCTTCAAAGCCTGTTTATACATTTGTTAGTAAAAGATCAGAACAATTTGCACATCCGGTTTTGCACTACAAATGAAAATGGTTTGACACTTTATTGGGCACCATCCAGACAGCCAAGTTTGCTTTCTTTGGCATTTCACATCGGCAGCTACATAAATGCTCTTTCTCCGCATAAAACATGAAATGCCCACTATGCAAAGAAACATCGGAAAACCCACAGTCTGCTGTGCCTGCTTATATGTATAGTGTTAATCAGCTGCACCTGTGTGCACAATAATAATCAGCTTGTATAATGGCATGTATATGATAGATAAATTACATCTATGAAGGAAAACAACAGAAATCTTGTAAGTTCCTGCTTGCCTGAACTTGTTACTGTGAGACGGACGAAGGTAGGCCCGGCTGCCATTGCCCCAGCTGAGGCCCATAAGTGGCCATTTAATAACCACTTAAATCCTGGGTTGAAATGCTTACCACTTATTTATTAGTACTACATCTAAACTCGTTACAGCGTAGGCACTTTGCTCCTCGACATAATTCTTACCACTCTCTCTCTCTCTGGAGAGAGTGAGTCGAACACATAATCTTTATTATTGTCACAAGTAGGCTTCCATTAACACTTCAATTAAATTACTGTGAAAATCCCCTCATTGCCACACTCTGGTGCTGTTCGGAGAGGAGAATTCAGAATGTCCAATTCACCTAACAGCACATCTTTCGGGACTTGTGGGAGGAAACCGGAGCACCCTGAGGAAACACACGCAATACAGGGAGAATGTGCAGACTCCACAGAGACAGTGACCCAAGCGGGAATTGAATCTGGGACGCCGGCACTGTGAAGCAAAAGTGCTAACCACTGTGCTACCGTGCTGCCAACTGACTGATGTCAGTGATACATACCCATCCACCTAATATATTAGCCTATCCCATCTGTTAACCCTTTGTACAACTGAGCTCTGGCATTGTCGCATCTGCTGGAGCTGCCCTTATCCATAATCTGATTGGCCATCAGCTCTCCCTGGTGGAACCTTCTCCCACTGTTAGCTTGTTTAGCTGCCAACAGCATGTTATTCTTTGGGGTGGGCTTTTTGTAGGTGCATCATCTGCAGCCTGACATTCCTCCCGGCTGGGGGTGTGTGTTATGGGTGGGCAAACAGTCCATCCCCCATAAAGTCCAGCCCTGGTAGTTTGCCCACTTTCTCCTGACCAACAGAACATTTCTTTGAGCAACCAAAAAGTCTTTTGAGAATAGCTTCTTTACAGGGTTTTGAACTCTCCAACCAATCACACTGCTGGTCAAGTTCCCAGTTCCTATATTCCATGCAGTACATTAAAATTAGTAGAGACAAACTTTGCGACATACCTGCACAAATCACGCCTGCGTGACTCCTGGCTGGGATGAGTGGAGTCTAATAGGCAGGGTGGAGATTTGGACTACCAGCCCGTTAATCACATTCAAATGAATGCAAAAGTGCTGTTTGCTTGATCCCACCAGCATGGGGTGGTAAACCCGCTATGGCTGGTGGGGCGGGACCAGAGACTGGGGATGGGTTTTCTGCTTGGGTGCCGATCCAGTATTGGGCTGATGTGGGATTCTCCGCCCAATCGGGATTCCGATCTTAGTGGTGTGGAGCGGAGGAATCCACCCAAAATGTTACAATTGGGGCTCCCTCTTACCATGCTGAAAACAAAAAATCCAGTTGCCAAATTAAAACTCCATTCCTTATCAACTGAAAAGGAACCTTATGAAAAATAACAACGTTAATGAACAATTTACACCTTTATTGATGTCAGGTAGAATGTAACAATTTTGCTATCTCTCACATTACTTTTGAAGTGACAAAATAAAGACTGAGCTATTCATCGGTTTATACATAGTGGGTATGGCTTACAGGAACAGCAAAGCATGTGGCTACTGAATTTATTCAAGGATGACAGTTCAGTTCCCAAAGGATTGAATATATATATTCAATCAGATAAAATCTTTCCCAGAGCAGAAAAAAAACAGCAGATGCTGAAAATCTGAAATTAAAAGAGAAATGCTGGAATGATCAAACAGATCTGGCAACACCTAAACACAGAGCTAATAGGCTGAGTTTCATAGTCGTAGAGGAGTCTGGGAAGGAGAGTCAAAAAGATGGTTTATTTCCAAAAGTAAAGGATTTACAAGTAACTGTCCTAGTCCTAGCTGGGATTACTCTGCAGCTCGGCTCCTACCTGGGCTGGCTTTTATGGTACTGGATTAACCAGCCCACTGATGGGCCTCCACCCCTCAGCTGGGGAGCTCGTACTCCACGAAGCTCGGGGAGAAATTAATCGGGTCATCTCCGTGGGTCCCCTGGGGGTTATACCATCCCTCCCCCCTGAAGTCCGTAAATCCCTCTGAAGGGGAGAGAGCAGGACGATATCTGCTCCTCTTTGCCTGTGGCTGCCATTCCCATGACTGTGAGGCTGGGTCATGTTGGGGAACATGTTGGCTGTGAGCATGTTGGGGAACAACATTTCCGCGATGAGCGTCTGGGGCACACCGCTGGCAACTAATCCTTGGCAATGTCGCCATCGGAAGTCTCAAATGCCGGGGTCTCCATCTCAGAGTCGGAATCTACTACCTCTTGCATCTCGGTGTCTGGGTCCCAAGGGGGGGCCGAACCTAGACCCCTATGTGTCAGAGTGGTGTGACTGACAACGGTTCTTCTGATAGGGTGTGGCCTAGCTCTGGTGTCCTGCTCCTGAGGTAGACAATGTGCTTCCGCACTGTGTGTTCATGATGGGATTACTATATTACGTTAAAGCACATGGGATTGAATATGGTGTCTTGAGATGGATTGAAAGCTGGTTAGCAGACAGGAAGCAAAAAGCTGGAATAAATGGGTCTTTTTCAGATTGGCAAGCAGTGACTAGTGGGGAACCACAGGGATCTGGGCTAGGACCCTAATTATTTACATTTATACATTAATGATTTGGACGAGGAAACTTATTATCTCCAAATGTGCAGATGATACAAAGTTGGGAGGGAGGGTTAGTTCTGAGGAGGTTGCAGAGATGCTTCAGCGGGATTTGGATAGGCTGAGTGAGTGGGTATAATGTCATGTGAGTGTCCGTTTAAGAAAGGTTTTTGTCTTATCACATGGCTTCAGTGATGTCATTGTGTGGGTGGAGCTGAGCTGTGGCTGTGAGTTATAACTTTTGTTTTGAGTTTTGAACTGGTTTGAACTGGACAGGTTGAAAGAAGTGTTTTTCTCTATCTTCATTTTAAAAGCTGATTCCAGACAGCTTGGTAATTTTAAAGAGATAATTTCTTTATGGTAGGAATTCCAATCTGCTGTTTGAAAATGGAATCAGAGTATCAATAACACCAGTCTTATACCAGTGAGAATGCCGTGTGCTGGGCCACGCCTTTGAAAAAGGGTTTCTGGTTTCACTTGGATTTTGTTATTGATTTGGAACAGATAAGGGAGAATTCATTAAGGGTATACATAGATTACTGAAGCTGTGGGGGTCTTTATGTTTGTAATTGATATAAATACTTGTGTATTTATACAAATGTTAACTAAATTCTTAGAATAAAGCTTGTTTTTTATTTATTAAAAGCGTCTAAGAAGTACATTGAATAACACCTGAAAGGAAGGTACTTGTGCTCATCCGAGCTAAAATCAATAAAAAGTTGTAGGTCAGGTGGACGCCATAATACATTTTGGAGTTGTTAAACCCTGGCCCATAACAATATGCATGGCAGATGCAATATAAGGAAATAAATGTGAGGTTATCCGCTTCGGTAGCAGAAATAGGAAGGCAGATTATTATTTGAATGGATGTAAGTTGAGAAGGTGAATACTCAGCGAGACCTTGGTGTCCTTGTGCATCAGTCACTGAATGTAAGCATGCAGGTATAGCAGGCAGCAAAGAAGGCAAATGGCTGCTGGCCTTCATAGCGATAGGATTTGAGTACAGGAATAGGGATGTTTTACTACAATTGTATAGGGAATTGGTAGCACGGTAGCATGGTGGTTAGCATAAATGCTTCACAGCTCCAGGGTCTCAGGTTCGATTCCCGGCTGGGTCACTGTCTGTGCGGAGTCTGCACATCCTCCCCGTGTGTGCGTGGGTTTCCTCCGGGTGCTCCGGTTTCCTCCCACAGTCCAAAGATGTGCGGGTTAGGTGGATTGGCCATGCTAAATTGCCCGTAGTGTCCTAAAAAGTAAGGTTAGGGGGGGGTTGTTGGGTTACGGGTATTGGGTGGATCCGTGGGTTTGAGTAGGGTGATCATTGGCTCGGCACAACATCGAGGGCCGAAGGGCCTGTTCTGTGCTGTACTGTTCTATGTTCTATGGTGAGGCTACACCTGGAGTATTGTGTGCAGTTTTGGTGTCATTATCTCAGGAAGGATGTTCTTGCTATGGAGGGACTGCAGCAAAGGTTTACCAGGCTGATTCCTGGGTTGGCGGGTCTGTCATGTGAGGAGAGTCTTAGTCGGTTAGGATTATATTCACTGCAGTTCAGAAGAGTGAGAAGGGATATCATAGAAACTTATAAAATTCTAGGTTTAGACAGGCTATTTTCAGAAAGATTGTTCCCAATAATGGGGGAGTCCAGAATTCTGGGTCATAGTTTGTGGATAAGGGGTAAACCTTTTAGGACTGAGACTGGAGTAATTTCTTCACCCAGAGAGTGGTGAATCTGTGGAATTCACTATCACAGGAAGTAGTTGATGCCAAAACATTGTGTAATTTCAAGAAGGAATTAGATATTGCTCTTGGGGCTGAAGGGATCAAAAGATATGTGGGGGTGGGCGGGATCAGGGTATTGAGCTTGAAAATCAACCATGATTATAATGAATGGTGCAGCTGGCTTGAAAAGGCAAATGGCCTCCTCCTGCTTCCATTTTCTATGTATGCTTCGATGTATTTTTTTCCACCTGGTATGAAACTGGTCCAGTCTGTTGTTCCACTGTTCCTGGAATCCGACGGATACCATCCTGAAAGTTTAAGACTTACGCCGCGTCCCCTGGTTTGAAACTCCACGTCTATATCCACCTCCCTTGGCTTTGCCTCTGCATGCTCTGACCATGTTATACTCTCTCGCAAATATCAGGGAACGTGAGGCTGAGGCGGGTCCTGAGCCTCCGGCTCATCAAGAGTTCCGCCAGCGCTATGCCGATTGTGGCATGTGGAGTGGTCCGGTAGCTAAACAAAAGCGGTGTCAATTGCGTCTCTTCAAATCCATGGTTCTGTATCCCCTCTTGAAGGTCTGCACTCCTTGCTTGGCCAGCCAGTTCCAGGAAGGGTGATGCGGGTGCCATGTGGATGTGCCTTCATAAAGCATTTAAACCCAACACTGGTGAACTGGGTGCAATTGTCTGTGACTAGCACCTCTCGGGGCTGGTTTAGCACAGTGAGCTAAACAGCTGGCTTGTAATGCAGAACAAAGCCAGCAGCGTGGGTTCAATTCCCGTACCGGCCTCCCCGAACAGGCGCCGGAATGAGGCGACTAGGGGCTTTTCACAGTAACTTCATTGAAGCCTGCTTGTGACAATAAGCGATTATTATTATTATTATTAGGATGCCGCGGGTGCTCAAAGGGAACCGTAACTTTTCAACTATGACCCTCAACGTGGTGGACGACATTGCCGGAGACCCTCCCAGCGATACACCCGACCGGCCAAGTTCCGGACGGTGTGGAACTAATGTGGTATGACCGGTCAGGACTCTCGTGTAGCAGCTGCAGACTCAGTCTTCGGCCGCCCTGGTGGAGGGCGTGGGGATCGAGCAAATGGCTGGGCCTTATTGGCCGGGGCAGCGATCGTGTCAGTCCGATGCAGCGGCACGTGGCCGATCAGGTGGGGGGGGCTACATTGTCCGTGTTGGTCCGTGGTCCGGGTCCGCCAGGCCACTTCCGTGTGCGTGTGCAGATTCGGAACCGGACGTGCAGTGGCCCGTATCCGCAGCCAAAGCTGTGTGAAGCTCCCCAGGTCCCTGCTAGCCCCCTGCAGGTAAGTGAATCGCTCTTTATTTTTTGCAGGAAACTGGGGAGTCAAACGCCAACGTTTTAACACGGGCGGGGTTTTAGCCCGGTTTTTGGCGAATCCAGCCCCAGAAGTATCTGGAATATGAACAGGAACCTTGGCAAAACATTCATCTTCACCACTTGGACCCTCCCTCCAGAGTCAAATACAACTTGTCCAATCTCTTCAGATCTTCCCTGACCTCCTCCACCAGCTTTGTTCGATTCCATTTGTGAAGCATCGCCCATTCTCTCGCTACCTGAATCCCCAGGTATCAAACCCTGTGTCTGGTCACCTTGAATGGCATCCCCCCCCCCCCCCCCCCCCCCCCCCCCCCCGTTGGCTCGCCGATCCAGCCCGTTCACCGCGAACACTTCACTTTTCCCTACATCTAATTTATATCCCTAGAACATCCCGAACTTCCCCAATGGGTCCATGATCCTCTCCATGCTCTCCAGCATGTCTGATACGTACATTAGTAAGTCGTCCACGTATAGCGACACCTGATGCGCCCTACGTCCCCTCGTAACCCCTTGCCACTCTGCCGACCCCCTAATAGCCATTGCCAGAGGCTCTATCACTAGCACAAACATCAGCGGCAACAGCGGGCACCACTGCCTTGTTCTCCTGTGTAATTCAAAATTCTGTGATCCCATAACTTTGGTCCGTACACTCGCCACCAATGCCACTTATAACAAACCATGCCACAAACATCGGCCCTAACCCAAACCTTCCCAGGACCTCAAACTGGTACTGCCACTCCACCCGGTCAATTGCCTTCTCCACATCCATGGACACAACTACCTCCAGTACCAGGGCACTCAACGGGTCATGATCTCATTTAACAACCTCCTTATATTACTAGAAATCTGCCTGGCCTTTACGAAGCATGTTTGGTCCTCCGCAACCACCCCCAGGACATAACCTTCCATCCTTCCCGCCACCAACTTAGCCAGTACTTTCCCATCCATATTTAACAGTGATATCGGCCTATATGCCCCACACTCCAACGGGTCTTTCCCTTTCTTTGGTATTAATGTCATCATTGCCTGTGTCTTCGTCTCTGGCAGCTACCCCTTCTCCAGCACCTCATTAAATGCTCCCAAGAGATGTGGTGCCAGGCCCGACACAAGCTCCTTATAGAATTCTGCCAGGTAACCATCGAGCCCCGAGGCCTCCATGACATCATACCCCTTATACTGTCCAATATCTCCCTCAGCCCTAAAGGCCCCTCGAGTGCCTCCCTCTTCCCTTCCTCTAACGGTGGAAACTCCAGTCCGTCTAAAAACCGCCCCATGTCCCCCTCTTCACCCTCCGGGTCTGACTTGTACAACTCAGTATAATAATTTCTAAATGCCTCATTTATCTTTCCCGGCTCCAACACCACATCCCCTGCCTCAGTCCGTATCTTCAATATTTCCCTGGATGCGGCCTGCCTCCGTAACTGAAGCGCTAACATTCGACTTGCCTTCTCCCCGTATTCGTACTGCACCCACCTTGCGCCCTACACAGCTGTCCTACCGCTCTTCCCGTCGTCAACCATTGGACTGCCCCGACAAAGTTTTCCTCCTCGCCAATACCTCTGTGGTGGGCGCCCTCAAGTACTCCCGATCCACCTCAACTCATTCATTAACCGCTCATACTTCTTCCTTTCCCTATCCGCATCTGCCTTGAACAAGATAATCTCCCCTTGGAACACCGCTTTTAATACTTCCAAAAATGTGGCTACCGACACACCCCCCCCCCATTTTGGTTCAATTGTACATAATCTTTAATCACAGACCGCACTTTATCAGAAAACCCTCTATCTACCAACAACCTTGAATCGAGCCTCCATCCAGGCCTCTGCTCTGTCTGATCTAAGCCAAATCTCCAACCAATGCGGCGCATGGTCCAAGATTACTATCCCCGTGTACTCTGCCCCCTCCACCCCAACCAAAATCTCCCGGCTCACCAAAGAAAAGTTGATTCTTGAATACACCCTTTAAACATGTGAGAAAAAGGAATTCATTGATTGATTTGTTTTATTGTCACATGTACTGAAGTACAGTGAAAAGTATTTTTCAGTGGCCGGGGGAACGTACACAGTACGTACATAGTCGACACAAGAATAATCAACAGGGAACATTGATAAATGGTACATCGACAACCAATGATTGGTTACAGCGTGGAACAAGAGGCCAAACAAAGCAAATACATGAGCAAAAGCAGCATAGGGCGTCGTGAATAGTGTTCTTACAGGGAACAGATCAGTCTGAGGGGGAGTCATTGAGGAGTCTTGTAGCTGTGGGGAAGAAGCTGTTCCTATGTCTGGATGTGCGAGTCTTCAGACTTCTGTACCTTTTGCCTGATGGAAGGGTCTGGAAGAAGGCAATGCCTGGGTGGGAGGGGTCTCTGATAACGCTGTCTGTCTTCCTGAGGCAGCGAGAGGTGTATACAGAATCAATGTGGGGATGGTAAGCTGGTGTGATGCGTTGGGCTGAGTTCACCACGCTCTGCCGTTTCTTGCGATCTTGGACCGAGCAGTTGCCATACCAGGCTGTGATGCAGTCAGATAGGATGCTCTCTATCGCATATCTGTAGAAGTTTGTGAGAGCTGATGCAGACATGCCAAATTTCTTTAGCTTCCATAGAAAGTAAAGACGTTGTTGGGCATTCTTGACTGTTGCATCAACGTGAGTGGGCCAGGACAGACTGTTGGTGATGGTGACCCCCAGGAACTTAAAGCCATCGACCATCTCCACTTCGGAGCCATTGATGCAGATGGGAGTGTGTGTTGTGCTGCGCTTCCTGAAGTCAATTATCAGTTCCTTGGTCTTTCCAACATTTAGGGAGAGGTTGTTTTCGGTACACCATGCAACCAAGTGAATTATCTCCCTCCTGTAGTCTGATTTGTCGTTGTTTGAGATACACCCCACCACAATCGTATCATCCACAAACTTATAGATTGCGTTGGAGTTAAATGTTGCCACACAGTCATGTGTGTATTCGGAGTACAGTAGAGGTCTGAGCACACGTCCTTGCGGGGCTCCCGTGTTGAGGACTATTGTTGAGGAGGTGCTATTGCCCAGCCTGACAGATTGCGGTCTGTGGTGAGGAAGTCAAGGATCCAGCTACACAGGGAGGGTCAAGTCCAGGATTGCAGAGCTTGCTTATTAGTCTTGTCGGGATAATGATGTGGAAGGCGGAGCTGTAGTCTAAGAACAGCAGCCTTACATAGGTGTCCTTGTTGTCGCGGTTTTGATTGTAGAGCCAGAGAGATAGCGTCTGCTGTGGACCGGTTGCCATGGTTGGCGAGCTGTAGTGGATCGAGACCGTCTGGGAGGCTGGTAGTGATCCGTCTCATGACGAGCCGCTCGAAGCATTTCATGATAACCGACATCAGGGCCACCGGTCGGTAGTCGTTGAGGCATGCTACCATGTTCTTCTTTGGTACTGGTATTATGGTGGTCTTCCTGAAGGAGGTGAGGGTCTCAGAGCGGAGGGGTGAGGTGTTGAAGATATCTGCGAAGACTTTCGCTAGCTGGTCTGCACAGGCTCTGAGTGCTCGCCCAGGGACTCCGTCGGGGCCCGTCGCTTTCCATGGGCTCACTTTCAAGAAGGCCACCCTTACTGTTGATGCTGTAATAGTGGGTATGGTCTGCCCAGGGCTGTTGGGGAGAGTGGCACTGATGCATTGGCTGACAGCTCAAAGCGGGCATAGAACATGTTCAGATCATCGGGTAGCGATGCTCCAGCCCCAGATATTCTGCCTGGCCTTGCTTTATAGCCTGTGATCTTTGTGTAGGCCCTGCCATAGTCATCTCGAATACTCCCTTCCCCTTGGGTTCTTGAAGCCACGGGTCCACCATACCCATTTTTTACATAAACCCGCCCAGCTCCTTTGCCATTCGTAGCCTACCCATTGACCTGGGCCTCCATCCATCTACCCTTGGCTCTCTGACACAATTGAAAACTCCTCCCATAATCAACTGGTGCATGGCCAAATACGGGATCGCTGCCAGCAATCCCGTCATAAAAACTATATCACTGCAATTCGGTGCATACACATTCACCAGTACCACCGGCATCCCCTCCAATACCCCGCTAAACATCACATATCTTCCACCCGGGTCCCTCACTTCCTTCGCGGTTACAAACCCCGTTTTCATGCTCTTCAGAATGGCCACCCCGAAACTTTAAATAAAACCCCGAGTAAGATATCTGACCCACACCCAACCCTTTCTCCCTAACCTGGTCCTTCACGCGGAGGTGCGTCTCCTGCAGAAATATCACCTCTGCTTTTAAACTCTTGAGGTTCGCAAAGACCCGAGATCTCTACACCGGTCCATTGAACCTTGGCAGGTTCCACGTTATCAACATTAACGGGGTCTCACGCTCCATCTGCGATCCTCCCCTTTCGGCTCAACCCCCATTATTTTCACCCTATACCTGGTCCATCCAAGATGGCCCCTATCTCCACCCCTGGCCATGCACCTTCTCCAACCTTGCCACATTGCATCCCCTCCACCCCCCTCACATGGCCACTTTTCTTGGCCTTCTCCCAAACCTCGCCTCCGTTCAAGAGCATTACCTGTCAGTGTGGCAACTCCTGCTCAAAAGCTCCTTCTACAGACCCTCCCACCCCTTCCCCACCCTCGCCTCTTTGTTCTCTGAAGAGGCACACCATAGACCTCCCCCTCCCCCACCCAAACAAAGATTCATCCCGAACAACGTGTCACCTGCCCTAAAGACAAACAAAAGGAAAAAGCACAGCCCACGTGTGGTAGACACCACTGTTGTATTATATTGTATATATTGGTATTACGGTAAGACCCTTGCACTACAGGTACAGGGGTAGATCCCTGTGTGCTCTCCAAACAGCAGCCACTTGGCCAGCTGCTGTAGGAGGCCACACATCTCTGTGTAATAAAGCCTCGATTACATTCTACTCTTGTCTCATCGTAATCGATTATGCATCACCCAGGCAGATGATGGGGACAATTCATGGAGCAGCAATGCAATGCAATTGCATACACTCCTTGTCATTCGGTTGTTCTAAGTGGAGGGCCCTGGCACTGGGCTGGCATCTCCCTTGGGTAGGGCAGTGGATTTGCTGGCTGACCTGTGGTTTCCTATCCCTGTGGTTTCGCTGGCTGCACCACCTTTGATCATTCTCAGTCGATTCCAGGGAGATGTCATGCCTGGCTGTCGCAGCCCTTGGCCAAAGGGTTTGATCCCAACTGTGTTCAGGCCAGGGTGAGGTCCTGGGGATCTCAGTCCTAGGATACGGTAATCACCAGAACAGGGGGGCCTCTGCTGTTTATCTCCATCCCCGACATCCCCTGGAGTTCCTGGATTCCCTTCTCTGCACTCTCCTATCAGAAGGAGATCTCAATGGCTTTTCTTTGTTTCAGCAATGGTTCAGCCAACAATTTCCACTGGGTCACCATATTATTTACTCCGCAAACAAGGCAATCCTGTAGCATCTCAGATAAGGATGGGCCCTTAGTCACAAAACTCCACCAGTTTGCGCAAATGTGCCACAAATGCAGTAATGGACTCCTAGAGATCCTCTCTGCCATATTAAATCAATAACTGACAGCTTGAGGTTGTAGTGGTTTTCCACGAGTGGCATCTCCCTCGGGTAGGGCACACTCTTTGTGCGTCTTGGAGGCTGGGGTTGCAGGGTATGTTAGTCTCTTTATGATGCTGAAAGTGGTGGCCCAACATGTGGTCAGAAGAATCACCGTCTAGTGATCATCCCGAACGATTAAAAAAAAAAAAAATTTAGATTACCCAATTATTTTTTCCAATTAAGGGGCAATTTAGCGTGGCCAATCCACCTACTCTGCACATTTTTGGGTTGTGGGGGCGAAACCCACGCAGACACGGGGAGAATGTGCAAACTCCACACGGACAGTGACCCAGAGCCGGGATCGAACCTGGGACCTCAGCGCCATGAGGCGGTTGTGCTAACCACTAAACCACCGTGCTGCCCGATCATCCCTAACGATTGTGTTCACTTTGAAAAAAGTAAGATGTCTTACAGCGCCAGGTTAGGGTCCAACAGGTTTGTTTCGAATCACTAGCTTTTGGAGCACAGCTCCTTCCTCAGCTAGATTCACCTGAGGAACGAGCTGTGCTCTGAAAGCTAGTGGTTCAAAACAAATCTGTTGGACTCTAACCTGATGTTGTAAGACTTCCTACTGTGCTCATCCCAGTCCAACGCCGGCATCTCCACAGCATGACCTTGAAAAAAAGCGCATTAGCTCTGCGTAGTGAACCCTGTCCTTTCCACCTCCATTAAATGCATCAAGTCTGCCAAAGAGCGGCATTTTCAAAATGGTGCCAACATTACTCCTTTGTGAAGTGAGGTGTTGGAAATGAACCCATCTGACTCTCAGGACGATTCACGTACCCAGGCCACAGCTAAGTGGCATCAGGATGGAGGTTGCAGGGGAGAAGGCGGATCGGGGTCAGCAACAAGGACAAGGGGGGGGTGTCTCGACAGGTCCTGCCCGTCCCCTCCCCCCTCGATGGCAGGTCTCTCGATCAGGCAATGAGTGCCGTCGAAAGAGGGACACTTCACATCTGCAAAGCATGAAAAACAAGGAAGCCAGAATTTGCTTAACGGGATTTCCACATGGAGACCACCTCTGGATGAAAACCATGAATACATGAAATGGTAATTCTAGGGCCTCAATTGGGGTTTGGGGCAGGGCGGACATCCCCAAGCCTTTCCACCCCAAAATTAACTGAGGCAGAGGCGAGAAGGTGGCGAATTCCCCACCTGCCACCCAACTCACCTCAGGAAGAGCAAAAAATTCCATTCAGCTCTTTCAGGTGAATCAGCAAACAGAAATATTAACTTTTCTCTCCATAGATGCTGCCGGAACTGCTGGGAAGATCAATTTCAGGTTTCCTTGCCATATTGGATGAGGGGTTAAAAAATAAAATACTTTCATCGAAAAATACAGCCTTGTTTCTTTGTAAACCAATAGGATGCATTCTTTGCAGGATTGAGAGTGGCCTATACAAAGGAACTGTGTTCCTACCTATCCTTCACATCCCCACAAAACTGAATGGTTCATATAAGAAGTAAATGGAGAAAACAGAAAATGCAGGCAATGATGAGCAGATTTGGCAGCTTCTGTCAAGAGAGGAAGAGGGTTAAGGTACGATTCAGCAAGTCCATTATGCCCAGTGTGGATCTGGGCACAATGAAATGAAAATGAAATGAAAATCGCTTATTGTCACAAGTAGGCTTCAATTAAGTTACTGTGAAAAGCCCCTAGTCGCCACATTCCGGCGCCTCTCCGGGGAGGATGGTACGGGAATCGAACCGTGCTGCTGGCCTGCTTGGTCTGCTTTAAAAGCCAGCGATTTAGCCCAGTGTGCTAAACCAGCCCCTAATGGCAGAATCGCACGCGTGCCACAAATTGGGGTCCACGGCGGGCACTGGGCTGATCGTGAGGCACCCAACACGCTCTGCCCGGCACTATCTATGTCTGGTCTTCACTGAATATTTAAGATTTGAATATTTAAATAAGCCTTATGACTCATCACCCGGTGCCCAAGTTTCACCAGCAGTGCCTGTAAGACCTCACCACGGTGCCATTTAGTACAAAGCCACAGAAATGTGGACCAGTTATAACGGCACCGGAGCGGTTATCCCAGGCCATTGGAGACATCAAAGTGGTCAGAGGCAGGGCAGGGTGGTACCCTGCTGCTCCCCCTGGTGCTAGGGCACCTTGGTGCTGCCACCCTGTCTGTGCCACCCAGACATCCTGCCAATGCCACTGGGCACTGCCAGGATATGTGGGTTGAGCTGCCAGGCTGGCAGCATCAGGGTGTCCATGTGCCAGGTTGGCACTGCCACAGTTGGGGGGGGGGGGGTGGTGAGGGTGGGTCAAAAAAGCAGAGGGGATCCCCATGGGGATTCTGCTCACCAGCAGAAAATCGCTAAGTGCCGCCTCGGTGGATATAATCCACCCCCCAAGGCCAAAGAAAAACGGCAAAGTGACGGATAATGGGATATTACTCGGTGCTGCAGCCAGTGAGAAACAGCCTGCTAAATGTGCCGTTCAGCAGAATTTAACTTAAGTCTGCTGAATCGCACTCTTAATGTTTCAATGGCCTTTCATCAGAGCCCCCTCTGAAATTTCTCTGCAACACATTGGTTGTTGGATTGAGTTCCCTTGGGACTCTAACGAAGCGTCCACAGGAGAGTCCCAAGCAGGTGCATGACATCAGTGCACCCGCAACTATTCCCGAATGTGAAGTGGCCTTCTGATTGGCCACGTTTGCATTTAGCATCTGATTAGAAGGACCGTAGTAGCAATGGCCACTGTTTGTTAAAATTTGTTTTACAGGATGTGGGCATCATGAACCAGGCCAACATTTATTACTCGTTTGCTAGGCCATTCCCGAGGGGATTTAAGAGCCAACCACATTGCTGTAGATCTGGAGTCACATGCAGGCCACCAGGTACTCCAGTTTCCTCCCACAAGTACGGAAAGATGTGCTGTTAGGTAATTTGGGACATTCTAAATTCTCCCTCTGTGTGCCTGAACAGGTGCCGGAATGTGGCGACTAGGGGATTTTCACAGTAACGTCATTGCAATGTAAGCCTACTTGTGACAATAAAGATTATTATTATAACAAGCCAATTGGCTGGACTTCTGTGGAGCAAACCAGAGATCATGTGCAGAAATCTTCGTTCAGGAGATTGTGTTCTTCTGCCGGAGCTGAATCACTTTTTGTTTGCTGTTTATAAACATCCAACTATGATTGACAGCTCATGACCAGATCTTCTTTCTGCTGAGCAAAAGAGGAAATGAAAGCACCTAACTACTAGATGTTTATAAACATTACGGTTAGTTTCACAGCAGGGTACTTGAGATACATTCAAGCGTGAAGGCAAATGAAAATAATTAATCCAGACATCTGACTATCTGGAAACTAAGAAAGGCTATTTTTCATTGAAGTGAATAGAAACCTTGCAGATCAAAAGTTCTTATAGGATTTAAAGCCTTGTGATATGGTCTTGGCTTTCTATTACGTTACAGCTGCTGCTTTGAGACAGCTGTCTGAGGCAGCAGGTGTAAGGCAAAGGTGAGTGAGAAAGCAGTGATTTCTTCACTGTCTCTGTCTGGACTGATCTTTAGCATCCAGGGAGGGGTGCCGTGTGGGGAAAGGGGGGGGGGGTTCTCTGCTGCGGGGGGAGGGGTTTCTCTGATATGGGGTCTCCATGTTTTGTGGGTTCTCTGCTATGAGGGTTTCCTGTTATGGGGGATTCCCTATTATGGGGGATCACTAGTGAGGGTCTGTTGGGGGTCTCCGGTGGGGGTCTCTCATGGGGGATCTGGTGGAGCAGGTCCGATGGGAGGATTACCAATAAATACAGCTTCCCTCCCTCAGTCTAACACTTTTTCTTCATGACTACAAAATTTCACAATGCTGATAATCACTTTAACAGATGAAAATCCAAATCATGATCAATACTCATTTCATGCCACCATAACTACCTTACCAAATCAGGGCTTTAAATTATAGCTGAATGAGGAAGAAAGGAGTTGCCAAATTCAATTTAGCAAAATTAATTCAGAAAATGCAATCCACTTGCAAAAGGTATTATAAATCTACCAGCAAGATTTGTTGAAAAGCTTTGTATTTTATACTGGACAAGACCTACTTTGGCATGCTACATAACAGACTGCATCTTTATTGAAAATAAAATAACATAAATTAAGTTTTGATTGTATTTAGCACTGAAGTATTTTTGATTGACATCAGCCTGCTTGTTGCTGCTTGCGCAGCACACAAAAAGGGTTAGATGTGATGTCTGCTAAATTGAGCAAGCTGCACCCCCATACAAATGTAAAATGTGGCATCAGGTTGGTAATTTGATGTTATGACGCCGGACTCTGAAATTAGGGAAGTCAAGCAAGTGTGGAAACGGAACCTTGCACAGCATTTTGAAATCGCTAATTAACAAAGTATTGAGTTTGTTAATTCTATGCAGTGAAAACACATACGTGGACCAGAGCCTTGTGCCAATAAAAGAACACTCAACTTATTATCTTTCACAAGGTTTTACAGTGACAAAAGAGTTTTAATATGTGTTGCCTTAAAGTGAAATGAGACAGCACACCGAACATCCAGATATACAGAAGAACTGAATAAAATGTGCACGGATCCCGATTTTGTACTCGAGATTTATGTGTGGATTAGTAATTCTATATAATTACCAGAAAATAAAATAATTTAATATCCTGAAATTCTGTGCTTTTGTAAAATTATGCTCAGTTGAGGTATGTATTCATTAAAATTAACATATCTGTGGATTCATTTTGTTTTGAATTTATAGATATCTGTCTTTATTATAAAAGCCATACAGCTTAATAAATGTTTTTCTTGTAATAGAATCTTAGCATGGATTTTACTTCCATTGATTACGCCAATCCAGTTTTGAGATAGAAAGTTATTTTAACATTACTCTTAACAGACAGTTCAAAATGCAGCTGTTTTATCCTTTTCTGAGAAATATATATTCTTTCACAGAACTGAACTCTGGCTCAGCTAGTTTTGATGTGCCTGAATAATTTCCAATGAAAACAGGGAAGTCTGAATGTTTAATTCTCTACATGTTCCTGCGGTCTGGCAAATTAGGAACACAGACAAGTGATTTATTTTTTAAACTGATATATAGATATTCAACAATAATGTCTGCTGTTGCTCAGGAAAATCATTCCACTTCCCCATATTTATTTCCATTTCCTCCCAGATTTCTCCACTTCTTCTGCCTCGATCTTTATGCAGGGGTGGGGGGTGGGGGGGGGGGGGGTGGGGGTGGGGGTGGGGGGGGGGGGCATGTGGCACAGTGGTTAGCAGTGGGACTGCGGAGCTGAGGACTCGGGTTCGAATCCCGGCCCTGGGTCACTGTCTGTGTGAAGTTTGCACATTTCCCCCATGTCTGCGTGAGTTTCACCCCCACAACCCAAAGATGTCAGCACATCTGGGGCAGCACGGTAGCATTGTGGATAGCACAATTGCTTCACAGCTCCAGGGTCCCAGGTTCGATTCCGGCTTGGGTCACTGTCTGTGCAGAGTCTGCACATCCTCCCCGTGTTACGGCGACAGTATTACGGTGGCAGAAAGGGTGCAAGATGGAGACTCTTCTTCCGAGGTAGTATGGGCTGAGGTTAGAAACAGGAAAGGAGAGGTCACCCTGCTGGGAGTTTTCTATAGGCCACCTAATAGTTCTAGAGATGTAGAGGAAAGGATGGCGAAGATGATTCTGGAAAAGAGCGAAAGTAACAGGGTAGTTGTTATGGGAGACTTTAACTTTCCTAATATTGACTGGAAAAGATATAGTTCGAGTACATTGGATGGGTCGTTCTTTGTACAATGTGTGCAGGAGGGTTTTCTGACACAATATGTTGACAGGCCAACAAGAGGTGAGGCCACTTTGGATTTGGTTTTGGGTAATGAACCAGGCCAGGTGTTAGATCTGGAGGTAAGTGAACACTTTGGAGACAGTGACCACAATTCGGTGACCTTTACATTAGTGATGGAAAGGGATAAGTATACCCCGCAGGGCAAGAGTTATAGCTGGGGGAAGGGCAATTATGATGCCATTAGACATGACTTAGGATGTGTAGGTTGGAGAAGTAGGCTGCAAGGGTTGGGCACACTGGATATGTGGAGCTTGTTCAAGGAACAGCTATTGCGTGTTCTTGATCAGTACTTACCAGTCAGACAGGGAGGAAAGGGTAGAGCGAGGGAACCGTGGTTTACCAAAGAAGTGGAATCTCTTGTTAAGAGGAAAAAGGAGGCCTATGTGAAGATGAGGCGTGAAGTTTCAGTTGGGGCGCTTGATAGTTACAGGGAAGCGAGGAAGGATCTAAAGAGAGAGCTAAGACGAGCAAGGAGGGGACATGAGAAGTCTTTGGCAGGTAGGATCAAGGAAAACCCAAAAGCTTTCTATAGGTATGTCAGGAATAAAAGAATGACTAGGGTAAGAGTAGGGCCAGTCAAGGACAGTGGTGGGAAGTTGTGTGTGGAGGCTGAGGAGATAAGCGAGATACTAAATGAATACTTTTTGTCAGTATTCACTCAGGAAAAAGATAATATTGTGGAGGAGAATGCTGAGACCCAGGCTATTAGAATAGATGGCATTGAGGTGAGTAGGGAAGAAGTGTTGGCAATTCTGGACAAGGTGAAAATAGATAAGTCCCCGGGGCCTGATGGGATTTATCCTAGGATTCTCTGGGAAGCCAGGGAAGAGATTGCTGAGCCTTTGGCTTTGATTTTTAGGTCATCATTGGCTACAGGAATAGTGCCAGAGGACTGGAGGATAGCAAATGTGGTCCCTTTGTTCAAGAAGGGGAGTAGAGATAACCCCGGTAACTATAGGCCGGTGAGCCTAACATCTGTGGTGGGTAAAGTCTTGGAGAGGATTATAAAAGATACGATTTATAATCATCTAGATAGGAATAATATGATTAGGGATAGTCAGCATGGTTTTGTGAAGGGTAGGTCATGCCTCACAAACCTTATCGAGTTCTTTGAGAAGGTGACTGAACAGGTGGACGAGGGTAAAGCAGTTGATGTGGTGTATATGGATTTCAGTAAAGCGTTTGATAAGGTTCCCCACGGTCGGCTATTGCAGAAAATACGGAGGCTGGGGATTGAGGGTGATTTAGAGATGTGGATCAGAAATTGGCTAGTTGAAAGAAGACAGAGAGTGGTGGTTGATGGCAAATGTTCAGAATGGAGTTCAGTTACGAGTGGCGTACCACAAGGATCTGTTCTGGGGCCGTTGCTGTTTGTCATTTTTATAAATGACCTAGAGGAGGGAGCAGAAGGATGGGTAAGTAAATTTGCAGACGACACTAAAGTCGGTGGAGTTGTAGACAGTGCGGAAGGATGTTGCAGGTTACAGAGGAACATAGATAAGCTGCAGAGCTGGGCTGAGAGGTGGCAAATGGAGTTTAATGTGGAGAAGTGTGAGGTGATTCACTTTGGAAAGAATAACAGGAATGCGGAATATTTGGCTAATGGTAAAATTCTTGGTAGTGTGGATGAGCAGAGGGATCTCGGTGTCCATGTACATAGATCCCTGAAAGTTGCCACCCAGGTTGATAGGGTTGTGAAGAAGGCCTATGGTGTGATGGCCTTTATTGGTAGAGGGATTGAGTTCCGGAGCCATGAGGTCATGTTGCAGTTGTACAAAACTCTAGTACGGCCGCATTTGGAGTATTGCGTACAGTTCTGGTCGCCTCATTATAGGAAGGACGTGGAAGCTTTGGAACGGGTGCAGAGGAGATTTACCAGGATGTTGCCTGGTATGGAGGGAAAATCTTATGAGGAAAGGCTGATGGACTTGAGGTTGTTTTCGTTAGAGAGAAGAAGGTCAAGAGGTGATCTAATAGAGGCATACAAAATGATCAGAGGGTTAGATAGGGTGGACAGCGAGAGCCTTCTCCCGCGGATGGAGGTGGCTATCACGAGGGGACATAGCCTTAAATTGAGGGGTAATAGATATAGGACAGAGGTCAGAGGTGGGTTTTTTACGCAAAGAGTGGTGAGGCCGTGGAATGCCCTACCTGCAACAGTAGTGAACTCGCCAACATTGAGGGCATTTAAAAGTTTATTGGATAAGCATATGGATGATAAGGGCATAGTGTAGGTTAGATGGCCTTTAGTTTTTTTCCATGTCGGTGCAACATTGAGGGCCGAAATGCCTGTACTGCGCTGTATCGTTCTATGTTCTATGTTCTATGGGTGTGCGTGGGTTTCCTACGGGTGCTCCGGTTTCCTCCCACAGTCACAAAGATGTGCAGGTTAGGTGGATTGGCCATGATAAATTGCCCTTAGTGTCCAAAATTGCCCTTAGTGTTGGGTGGGGTTACTGGGTTATGGGGATAGGGTGGAGGTGTTGACCTTGGGTAGGGTGCTCTTTCCAAGAGCCGGTGCAGACTCGATGGGCCGAATGGCCTCCTTCTGCACTGTAAATTTTATGATTCCATGATTCTATGTGCAGGTTAGATGGATTGGCCATGTTAAATTGCCCCTTAATTGAAAAACAAATAATAATTGGGTACTCTTTATGTAGAGGTGGGAATGGTTCATGTGCGTCTGGCAGTGGGCAGGATATACAAGAGAAGTCAGAGATCTGGAGGCTCTGCTGATTAAAACAACAGCTGCACATTTGAATGAAACCTCCTGCCGATCTATCTGATTTACGGCCCAATTCACTTGCTAAGTTTTCCAAGGCCTCTGTCCAGATAGATGGATAGATTTTAGGTGACAAGGGCTATCCCCTCCAGACCTGGTTGATGTCACGACTGAGACATCGACACAGTTTTTAAAAATTAATTTTTACTGTATGTGGACTTCACTGGCTACGCCATCATTTGTTGTCCATACCTAATTGCCCTTGAGAAAGTGGTGGTGAGCTGCCTTCTTGAACCGCTGCAGTCCATGGGGTGTAGGTACACCCACTTTGCTATTCAGGAGGGAGTTCCAGGATTTTGACACAACGACAATAAAAGAAAGACGATATATTTCCAAATCAGGATGGTGAGTGACTTGGAGGCAAACTTCCACGTGGTGGTGTTTCCAAGTATCCGCTGCCCTTGTCGTGGGTTTGGATTGTGCTGCAAAAGAGTCTTGGTGAGTTACTGCAGTGCATCTTGTAGATGGTACACACGGCTGCTACTGGTGGAGGGAGTGAATGTTTGTGGATGGGGTGCCAGTAAAGCACGCTACTTTGTCCTTGATGGTGTTGAGCTTCTTGAGCGCTGTTGGAGCTGGAGTCGTCCAGGTAAGTGGGGAATATTACTTCACACTCCTGACTTGTGCCTTGTAGATAGTGGAAAAGCTTCGGAGTGTCAGGAGGTGAGTTATTTGCCACAGGATTCCTAGCCTCTGGCCTGCTCTTGTAGCCACAGCATTTAGATGGCTAGTCCAGTTCAGATTCCGGTCAATGATAATGTCCAGGATGTTGATAGCTGGGGATTCAGTGATGGTAATGCCATTGAATGTCAAGGGGCGAGGTTTTGATTCTCTCTGATTGGAGATGGTTATTGCCTGGCACTTCTGTGGCACGAATGCAACTTGCCACTTGTCATCCCAAGCCTGGATATTGTCCAGGTATTGTTGCATTTGCACGTGGACTGTTTCAGTGTCTGAGGAGTCGCGAATAGTGCTGAACATTGTGCAATCATCATCAAACATCCCACACCTGACCTTATGTTGAAGGGAAGGTCATTGGTGAAGCAACTGAAGATGGTTGGGACTAGGACACTATCCTGAGGAACTCCTGCAGTAATGTCCTGTGACTGAGATGACTGACCTCCAGCAACCACAACCATCTTCCTTTGTGCCAGGTATGACTTCGAACAGCGGAGGGTTTTTCCCCCATTCAATTTTGACTCCAGTTTTGCTAGGACTCCTTGATGTCATACTCAATCAAATGCTGCCTTGATATCAAGGGCAGTTACTCTCACCTCACCTCTGGGGTTCAGCTTTTTTGTCCATGTTTGAACCAAGGCTGCAATAAGGTCAGGAGCTGAGTGACCTTAGCGGAACCCAAACTGAGCAACAGTGAACAGGTTATTGCTAAGTAAGTGCTGTTTGGTTGCATGTCGATGACCCCCTTCCATCACTTTATTGATGCTTGAGAGACGACTGATTATGACCGTAATTGGCCGGGTTGGATTTGTCCTGTTTTTTCTATACAGGACAGACCTGGGCAATTTTCCACATTGCCGGGTAAATGCCAATGTTGTAGTTGTACTGGAGCAACTAGTGGTGCAGCAAATTCTGGAGCACAAGTCTTCAGTACTATTGCCAGAATAGTGTTGATGTGTTAGGCAGGTTGGTTCGACGTTGACTGCAACTGGATGCAGTGAAGCTAGAAACAGACGTCTGACACAGGCGATGATCCAACACTGTTTTATTTAACTAGTGAACTGCTGTACATGTTCAGCTGTGGGTTGACACTCTACTAATCCAACTGATGATCTATTACTGGCTTGACCAGACTTACTAGCAATCGCATAGTGATAGTGCTCACTAGCTTGTGCACTCTGACTGTCTCAGTAGCTGGGTCCTGAGAGAGGGAGAGTGTTAATGCCCTGTGGGCTTTATAGTGGTGGTGTCTTGTCTGGTGATTGGTTGTTCTGTGTTGTGTGTTCATTGGTCATCCTGTGTGTCAATCACTGCCTATCTGCATCTCATTATATACATGAGTGGATATTATGGCAAGTGTCAGGGCCTTTGCAGCATCCAGCGCCATTAGTCATTTCTTGATATCACGTGGGGTGTATCAAATTGGCTGAAGGTTAGCATCTGTGATGTTGGGGACCTGTGGTGGAGACTGAGATGGGACTTTTGCACTTCTGGCTGAAGATTGTTGCAAATGCTTCAGCCTTGTCTTTTGCACAGATGTGCTGAGCTCCTCATGAGAATGGGGATATTTGTGGAGCCTCCTCCTCCAATGAGTTGTTTGACTATCCCCCAAATTCACGACTGGATGTGGCAGGACTGCAGAGCATTGATCTGGACGGGATTCTCTGTCCCGCCAGCCCCACATTTTGGCGCCGAGCACCTCCGCTGGCAGCAGGATTCTCTGTTCCTGCAACCGGCCAATGGGGTTTCCCATTGTGACCACCCATACCCCGTGGGTGTAGGTGCACTGCCGTCGAAGGAGAATCCCGCAACTGATCTGTTGGTTGTGGAGTCACTTAATTCTATCACTTGCTGCTTATGCTGTTTGGCATGCGAGTAGTCCTGTGTCGTAGTTTCACCAGGTTGGCACCTCATTTTATGAAACGGCTGGTGCTGCTCCTGGCATGCCCGCCCTGCACTCTTCATTGAACCAGGGTTGATACCCTGACTTGGTAATAATAGAATGGGGATATGCCAGGCCATGAGGTTACAGATTGTGACTGAGTACAATTTTGCTGATGTTGATGGCCCATAGTGCCTTATGTATGGAGTGTCTTGAGTTTCTAGATCTGTTAGTGCTGCACAACACAATGGAGTGTATCCTCAATGTGAAGACGGGACATCGTCTCCACAATGACTGTGCAGTGGTTACTCCTACCAACACTGTCATGGACAGCTGCATCTGCTGCAGACAGGTTGGTGAGGGTGAAGTCTAGTATTTTCCCTCTTCTTGGTTCCCTCACCACTTGTCGTAGATTAGCAGTTATGTCCTTTAGGGCTCGATCAGTAGTGATGTTACTGAGCCACTCTTGCTGATGGACATTGAAGCTTCCACCCAGAGTTAATTTGACTACTTTAGGGGTGTTCAACATGGAGGAGTGCTGATGGTGGATGGTATGTGATAATCAGTAAAAGGTTGTTTTGCCTTTGTTTACCGTGAAGCCATGAGAATTTGTGGGGTCCAGAGTTGATGTTGAGGACTCCCTTCAGACTGTGTGTCCACAATACACCACCACCTCTGCTGAGTCTATCTTTCCAGTGGGACGCGACATACCCAGGAGTGATCTCTGAACTTGCATCCTCTACCACCTGGAATAACAAAGGAAGTGGATGTCTATCACACACGCTCACACACTGCTGGAGACTTTTACCCAGGAGAACTGGTGCACTGGCGGGCATACATCTAGCAGCCCACCATGACTGTGATCTCAGAATCTGCTCTGTTGTTACCAGTCTTTCACATCAGACAGTTCAATTGTCCACGTGGAATATAATCTCTGATAATCTCCTTGTCTCTGTGTTTAATGGAATGTCTGCAGAGCCTAAATGTTTCTCTATGTGCTACAGATTGGCAAACCTCAAAATGGACACAAAATGAATGTTAATTAAGACTAACCACAAATACACAAACTCAGAGTCTCCGACAATAACATCTAACATTCCCCTGTAGCCACTAATGCATGCCACCCATGAGGTATGCCAGTATAGTTTAGTCTCTGACCAATCAAGTTCCTGAAAAGGATAATGGTACACTTGTGAATAAAGTGAAAACAACATATTGTGCTTAACTTAAATGTGAAAAAATGAATTCTCCAATAACATTCCTGGGGCTACCATCGACCAGAAATTGAACTGGTACAGCCATATAAATGGTTATCCGAGCAGCTCAAGTTCCAGAATGAATTCGGCAGTGAGCAACTTGCTTCCTGACTTCCCAAAGCCTGCCTATCACCTACAAGGCACAAGTCAGAAGTGTGATGGAATACTCTCCACTTGCCTGGATGAGTGCAGCTCCAACACTCAAGAATCTCAACATCATTGTGATGTTCTTTGCTTTATGGATGAGGATGGCTTCGAAGTGTAGTGTCTCACAACGAACATCAAGCTATGTTTTTAACAAGCATAATTTATTAACATGACAATTAAATAGATTTGAATTGCAAGGTTACAGCAAACTAAACTATGATTCTATCTTCGGAGCTTCGGAAAACATGACTACTCTCTGTAATGATATGTAGACAAACATGTAACTAAGGGGTTAATGGTGGCGCAGTTGGTTAGCCCTGTTGCCTCACGGCGCCGAGGTCCCAGGTTCGATCCCGGCTCTGGGTCACTGTCCATGTGGAGTTTGCACATTCTCTCCGTGTTTGCGTGGGTTTCACCCCCACAACCCAAAGATGTGCAGGGTAGGTGAATTGGCCACGCTAAATTGTCCCTTAATTGGAAAAAATTGACTGGGTACTTTAAATTTATTTTAAAAAACTAAGGGGTTAATCACAACACCCAGCTGTGGCATAACCACCAGAGGGCATTACACAACCCACTATATAAAAGGAGCTCCCAGAAGCTTTCTCTCTCACTTCCAGCAGGAGTTACAGGAAGAACATCAGTGTAGCAGAGAAATCTCAGTCCAGCCACCACGTGTAGCTTAGATCAGTTTGTACAGTGAGTTATTCTTACTTTGTTGCTGGACTTAGATCAATAGAGTGTCAAACTCATTTATTAGTTTTGCCATTAATAAATTCTTGCAGTTTACTTCGAAGACTCGAGTGTTCCTCAATATCGTCTACAGTTAGTAACAACATTTATTACTAAAACCAAGTAATATAATACTCTCTAACCCACCTAATCACCTACTCCTCGAATCAAGGGTATCACATGATCCACGTGTATGCTCATAATCACCATCTAGTGGTTGGATACATTCACATCAGATTGTTAACCCTTCATTTGTCATACAACATACATATTGTCACAATCATCAATTGCTTTGATGAGGGGCAGCAGGGTAGCATGGTGGTTAGCATAAATGCTTCACAGCTCCAGGGTCCCAGGTTCGATTCCCGGCTGGGTCACTGTCTGTGTTGAGTCTGCACGTCCTCCCCCTGTGTGCGTGGGTTTCCTCCGGGTGCTCCGGTTTCCTCCCACAGTCCAAAGATGTGCGGGTTAGGTGGATTGGCCATGCTAAATTGCCCGTAGTGTCCTAATAAAAGTAAGGTTAAGGGGGGGGGGGGTTGTTGGGTTACGGGTATAGGGTGGATACGTGGGTTTGAGTAGGGTGATCATGGCTCGGCACAACATTGAGGGCCGAAGGGCCTGTTCTGTGCTGTACTGTTCTATGTTCTATGCTTTCCTGATTCACACCACATCCAGCACAATAAATATCACTCCATCCATCATCGATGCACAGTGGTAACAGTGTGTACCATATACCTGATGCACTGGAGCAAGTCATCAAGGCTCCTTCCAAACTCACGGCATCTACCACCTAAAAGGACAATTGCAGCAAATGAATAGCAACACCACTACCTGCAAGTTCCTCTCTAAGTGGCACACCATCCTGACTTGGAACTAGCCTAGCCAGCAACACCCACATCCCTTGAAAGGATTTTTAAAAAGATAAAGTGGAAATTTACTGACTTGACAAATGCCAACTGACTTTCTTGTCTGCATACATCCCCCTCACACATCCTGGTCTGTAAATTCAATTGCTAACTGAAGCTAAACCAACACACACTTTGCCCTCAAATGCCATTCAGTCCTGAGACTAGTCACACATTTAGCCGCCTAGTCCAGCTGAACATGTGTACAAATACATGCAGGGCAGATTGAATGGGATCATTGATCCTTCTCCTGCCCAGACCCAGGTCCTTTGATGGACCTCAGAGTTGCTAACCTCCTCCCTGATCGCTGTTCTGGCTACCTTGGCCAGATGGGTGGGTGTCCTGTTACTCTTGCTCAGGAAGAGTAGCTCCCATTGTTCTTTGGAGAAAAATCTACTGGGAGGCATCACTGAACCATGAACTGGTCTGCTTGATCTGACATCTCCAAAGTGACGTGCAAGGGCTTAGACATGTTGGCGGGAGGGTGATCCCAGGACAATAAAAATTAATATGGAGGGGTGGTGCTGATGGGGGAGGGGTTTGAGGAGGATGAAGGGCTGCACAGAACAAATGGTGTAGAATTCTGACAATAATGGGGTGGACAAGGAAGTTGGGGCCTTATTGAGATTTTCCTGCATTTCCACGTGGCTCTTTTATACCCTGTCTGGGCTAACTGGTTCCTGGTGGTAAGGTCTTCCAATGGTTGTCAGCACTTCACACAACCCAAGTGGATCCCCATGGGATGGTGGGCTATGTAGCATGTGGGAGTCATTGCTTAGCATCCCAGTCACACCTTGATGCCTGGACACTGTGTTTAAACACTACGGGAGGCCACATCGCACACGCAACAGCCAACATTCGAACTCCCACGGATGGGACGCAGCTCCAGGGACGTGACCATGGCCGGAGGGTGGGTGAGTGCCACGGGGAGGGGAAGAGGCCTGGAGAGATGGGCCAAGGGTTTGGAGGTCAACCCGCATTGCGGAAGCAAGTGACAGAGGCATCATACTCGTCGTGCACAAAGGTGTGTTTTTTTTGACAATTTCTCATGGTTCTGCCTCCTCCCACCCCAGCCCCCTCGCCCCTATCAATTCCCCAGTCACTCCCCCCTCCACAATGTGCTTTGCCCTCCTAGCTCTACAGCTATGTCTAGGTGTGTCCCTGGGATGTACATCTGAGGGGGAGGCAACCAGCTGTTCATCACATCCTGTGGCCTTCCATGCCCCTGGCGGGCATCCTTTGGGGGATCTGAAGCTGGATGCACTGGCTCACTTGTCGGCAGCTCATGCACAGCTGTGCCGCCCTGTCCTGTGTGCTGGCTGTGAGACGTGGCCTCATCAGAGGACCTATGGGACTGGATGTTGGTTTTCTTATGAATAAGGGATTATGTGAGAGATTGGAAGTATCATTCGTAATTATATAGATCAGAATGACACTGGTGAGGTCTTTGCTGGGCTGCTATGGGAAACACTGAAGGCTGTGGTGAGGGGAGAAGTTATTTTGATCCGGGGGCATAGGCTAAGGATCAAATGAGAAGAACAATCGCAATTGGTGGATGTGATCTTAGCAGTTGACCGCAGATTCCTGGAATCACAGGATTAACTACTGTTGACTGAGCACCAGAAACTCCGAATTGAGTTTAATTTGGTCACCTCAGATGAGGCGGTGAGATAGCTGCACAGAGCCAGGGAGTTCTTGAACGAACATGTGGAGAGGTCTGGTAGGATGCTCGCCCATCAACTAAGAAAGCAGATGGCGGCGAGGGTTATAGGTAGACATAGGACGAGGGGGGAGAGGTGGTCACTGACCCTGTGGGGTTTAATAAAATGTGTGCCTCCTTTTATCGAAGGCCATACCAATCAGAACCACCACCGGGGGACGAACGGAGAAGTAGATTCCTAGATGGGCTGGAGCTTCCGATGGTGGATAGGCTAGAGCGCAAGGATTAGAGGCTCCGGTAAGTCTGCGGGAGTTGCTGGGATGTGAGAATTTGATGCAGTCAGGGAAGGCCCCAGGACCTGACAGATTCCCAGTCAAATTTTATAGGCATTTTGGTATGCTACTGGGTCCGTTGATGGTACGGATGTACAATGAAAATCGCTTATTGTCACAAGTAGGCTTCAAAAGAAGTTACTGTGAAAAGCCCCTTGTTGCCACTTTCTGATGCCTGTTCGGGGAGGCTGGTACGGGAATTGAACCCGTGCTGCTGGTCTTGGTCTGCTTTACAAGCCAGCTATTTAGCCCACTGTGCTAATCCAGCCCCTAAACTAGCTGAGGTGCTCGGGAGGGGTTCGCTCCCCGCTACTCTGTCACAGGTCTCCACCTCCCTCATTCAAAAAAAGGATAAGGATCCTGAGCAATGCGGATCTTACCGTCCCATTTCCCTCTTCAATGTTGATGCAAAGCTTCTGGCCAAACTCTTGGCCACCAGATATTCATCAGATATTCATGACATGCCAATTGTGATGGAAGATGGGTCATATGTTTCTGGTTATTTCTGATGCAGTAACATTGCGTTAATGTAAATATAAGATGATGGATGACTGGGTTGAGTTACAAGGGACTAATTCAATCAAGAGGTTCATATGATGTCATAAACCATGACAGCAGAACTCAGCCGCTGAACCTTTGCTTGAAACCCAGTTGAGCATTGTATGCCGGAAGTGGGTAGAGAAGATCAGGCAATTTGGAGCGGTTTGGGTTTGGGCAGGGATTTGTGGACTGGATTAAACTGTTGTATACAGCCCTGAAGGCAAACATCTCCACTAATGGGTCTAGTTCTGAGTACTTTACTCTGTAGCGTGGGCCGAGGCAGGGGTGCCCGCACTCGCCGTTACTATTCACCCTTGCGATCGAACCTTTTGCAGTGGTCCTTTGGATGTCTGGAGAGTGGAGGGGTATTAAGCGGGAGGGAGTGGAACAACGGCTTTCCTTGTCTGCGGATGACCTCCTACCATATGTTTCCAACTCCTTGGAGTCCATTGATAAGATCCTGAGAATTCTGAATGAATTCAGCTCCTTCTCCAGATACAAGCATAATACGGCAAAGAGTGAGATGTTTTTGATTGTCTCTGGAGGGCTTTTTGCTTTTCAGAACCTTCCATTCTTTCTGCCAAATCCTTTTTCAGAAAGATTAATAGACTTGTCTTGGGCTTTGTGTGGGTGGGGAGGGTCCCCCGTATTAAAAGAGTTTGTCTGGAAAGGAGTAGACAAGGGGGTGGCCTGGCCCTTCCAAATCTTCAACATTACCACTGGGCTGCTAATATTGTGATGGTCAGAAAATGGAATTGATGCGACAGAGATGGGAAGAGGAGTTGGGAGGTGTGATGCGGAGTTGGATTTGAGAGGACTGCTGTCAGCTTTGCTTCATTCATCCTCCTTCATGGAAATGTTTATATACATCAATCTTTGACAGGCCCTGGCCCACTTCAAACAGAATTAAGTGCTTTCCAATCACCTCTCTCTACATTTCAGTGATTTTGAACTGATCAGCTGGAAATTGACAGCACTTTCCCTTCTCAGTTTCCCTTCTGGGTTAAGATCAAAAAAAGTTTTCAGTTTCATCACAATATGACCTAAATCACAAGGATATTATTGGTATTGTTCATAGAGTGCAAGAAGAATCAATGGTGCAAATAAAAGCATTCTGTGCTCTGCTGACAAGCTGTGATGACAGTGGTAAATTTCTGCAGAGGTTCTCCTGCTCACCCACCATAACTTCAGCTTCTGCTTTTATTTTTTCTCAAGGAAAGAACAGTTGTCAGGCTGTCCTTCAGCAGGCAATGGAATGTGAATTTCAATATCAACAATCCAGTTCAAAGCATTCAGCCTCCTAGCCATATACACTGATTTCAATACGACAAGGGACAATGAAATTGACTGTGTGAAAACCACTTCAATGGTTTCCACAATTTTAAAGGCATAACTTTTACCTTCACCTCACAGACCTTTAAACTTGCCATACTGACAGACTTTTTAAAGGGTCTAGAGGTACAGGTGGGACGCATCACTTTCACTTTATTATGAGAAAACGTTATTTCTTAACTGCTGACATACTTAGCGGTGCAGATAAGAACACTTTCGCTTTATTATTAGGGCTGCGTATTTATGAAATAATGAATGGCTGTCTAAATGGTTTGGAAATGCAGAAGAGAACATTTTCACTTTATTATGGAAAAACTTTAACTTTTACAGACACATAGAAGCAGGAGAAGGCCATTTGGCTCTTCAAGGCTGCTCCACCATTAATTATGATAATGATTGATCATCAAGTTCAATACCCTGATCCTACCTTCCCTCTATATCCCTTGATCCCTTTTATCCCCAAGAGCTATATCTAATTCCTTCTTGAAATTGTGCAACATTTTGGTCTCAACTACTTTCTGTGTTAGCAAATTCCACATATTCACCATTCTCCGAGTGAAGAAATTTCTCTTCACCTCAATCCTAAAAGGTTTACCCCTGATCCTAAACTGACCTCTAGTTCTGGACTCCCCCACCATCGGGAACATTCTTTCTGAATCTACCCTGTCAAATCCTGTTAGAAATTTATAAATTTCTATGAGATCTCCTCTCACCTTTCTAAAGTCCAATGACTATAATACTAACCAATTTAGTCTCTCCTCATATGACAGTCCTGCCATCCCAGGAATCAGCCTGGTCAACCTTTCCTCAGACAAGGAAATGTGATTGTTTAATGATTTTACAGGCTGCAGGTGGGGAGAGCAACCAAAGGAGGTCTATCCCAGAGGCGACCCATGGCCTTAGCCCCTCTAGAAAGCACAAGCCCCCCTGACCCCCACCTCCCAGGAACATCCTCCCTTGGCATCCTGCAGGCTATTGATGGGAGGGTACTTACCACCTTGCCACTCTTGGACTGCAAGGCGCCAGAATAGCACTGCCAAAGGGTAGGACCTATAGGGAGAACGGTGGGGGGGAGGGGGGTTGATGGGGGAGGGGGAGGGGGGGTTCTGGGAGTGTGAAGTGAAGCTGAATGGGGGCTTGAAAGGGAATTCTGAGGGGGGGGACCTTGCCAGTGATTAGGGTGGGATGCTGCCTTACCAGGATCCAGGGTGAGGGAGGTGGGGGCTGCAGCCGCTACTGGAGATCAAAGCACCCTTTAAAAACGGTGCTCCAATCTCAGAGGTGCGGAACCTGTCCGAGAGATTAGGTCCCGCCCATTTCAGTTGCAGCACAGATCCCGGTGCCCCATGGGTCGGCACGGAAAACCTGATTTTCCCACAACATTTCCAAGTGCCATGGAATGGCATGTCGGGGGCACTCCTAGCGCCAGTGGGAACCAGTCCCGATTCTCCGCTGGCAGAAGCACATGGACTCCGGATTAAGGAATCCCAGCCATAGGACTGAATCTTACCACATTTTTTCAAACCGTCAGATGCAGACAGAAAACTGATGTTGCACAGAACAGTTTTCTCTCCAGACCTTGAGCCTCATTGAAGAAAATAACTGAGTGAGTGTGGTTTACGCCATCACTCGGGTGGGGCAGGGTCTGCCAGAGCCACCAACTGCTTCAGTGGCTGCTCCCTCCCATGCCTGCAAGTTTCCCCGCTCACGGCCCGCTCTCCCCATCCCCACAACCACACAGAAATGGAAACTACCCCACACCATGGGACTCCCACGATCCCGCCCTACCCCGCTCCCTGACACTGCTCCCTGCACTGCCGCTGGCACTGGATCTCTCCGGAGAGAATCTTGTTTCCTGATTCCTTCCGGATTTCTGCCCATGTCGCCGTTCGTTCTGACAGCAATCACGGGCTGAAAATCACCACCAATGTGTATAAATTAGCCCGATGGCTGTTCCAAAACTGCCAATAGAACACCTTTAACTTTGTCTTCTAAATATAAAGTTTGAATATAATTGTTAAATATGATTTTCATGGAATGTGAAAGGATCATTTATACAATAGTACATAATTACAATGGCAGCGCATTCAATATATCTCAATTTGAAAGCTAGAATTTTGTTATGACCGACAAGGCAAGGAAGAGGCATGGAATGCATTTTGCTCAGAATCTAACACCTGAATATGTTGTCTTGTTTTATCTGTGATTTCCAATCTAAGTAACTAGCTGGAATGTGCACCCTTTAGCTAGTTTCTCTTGTGCTAACCCAAAGTTTGTGCACTTGGGCTATTATTCATCAAGTATTGTAGAAAGTTCACACTGAGGTGAGGTGACTCTCAGATTTGGATATCTCCATATATTTAAATTAGAAAAACAATCCCTCTAATATGGTGCTGCAAAAATGGATTTGCTTAAGAATTTTCATGAGCAATGTTCTTTGAATGTAGCAGTTCATTCTTTGGCCTTATGCTTCATTTTCAAATCTTTAATCATCTTTTGAGGTCAGCCTTGTTCGAACGCCCTTCTCCCACTTCCATGCCCTCTGCATGTTGCTTGTAATTTTAAAGATGTATAGCTGATTCAACTATTGTCTGACTTAAATTAAGCCACCCACAAGATAATTTACAAGGCAGAGTGATGAAAAAAATGTGGGTTTGGAGCTTGTAAATCAACAAAAGCTTTTTTTTTAATGAAAAATAATCATTTTTATGTCTGTATTGGAAGGTTGTTTTTAAAGTAGGATGGAAAATGTTTTAAGAGGCCACACAAAAAGTCTGCATCCTAAAGCCAATTTCCGAAGCACATAATATGCAATAGCAACCAACTCCTTCATATTAAAATATTATTAAAGATGTGTGCATTTCATTTGTTGATGCTGTAACAGGCAGAATAGCAGTCCTCAGCTCAAATCAATTCTGCCCTATTCTGTCAGAAATATTAAATAATTGGTCAAAAATGTGAACACTTTTTATTTAAATTGCTTCAAATACACTAATGTAAGGGAAAATTGAAACGCTTTGATATTCCTATCACATCTCATTGTGAATATTTTGTGAGTTTGTGTCATCTTAAGTAAATGCGAAACAACAGGTATGAAGCATTGTTTTCCTACAATGTATTGTAGCATCAAACATTATTGAATTAAAACTGACACATGTCCTCCTGTTAAATATTACAGCAACTGGGACATCACTAATGTCTTTCATCTTAGTGGCAATTACGTAGTTTCATCTGTCACCTGCATTTTTTTTATTATTCATTTAGGTGTCACTGGTTAGGCCAGCATTTATTGCTCATCCCTAGTTGCCTTCTTGAACCGCTGCAGTCCCTGTGGTGTAGGTACACCCACTGTGCTGTTAGTGAGGAGTTCCAGGATGTTGTCCCCAGCGACAGTGAAGGAACAGCAATATATTTCCAAGTCAGGGTGGTGAGTGACTTGGAGGGGAACCTCCAGGTGGTGGGGTTCCCAGGTATCTGCTGCTCTTGTCCCTCGAGATGGTCATGGGTTTGGAAGATGCTGCCTAAGGAAGCTTGGTAGGTACTGCAGTGCATCTTGTAGGTGGTACATATGGCTGCCACTGTTCATCGGTGATGGAGGGTTTGAATATTTGTGGAAGGGGGAGCAATCAAATGGGCTGCTTTGTCCCGGATGGTGTCGAGCTTCTTGAGTATTGTTGGAGCAGCACTCATCCAGGAAAGTGGAAAGTATTCCATCACACACCTGACTTGTGCCTTGTAGATAGGATAGGCTTTGGGGGGTCAGTAGGTAAGTTACTCGCCATAACCTGCACTGGTAGCCACAGTATTAATATGGCTAGTCCAGTTCAGTTCCATCTTAAATATGAATTTTGAATATGAAGTTTTTAAAACAGTTAAAATATCTTAGGAATCTAGATTTTATTTGATTTAGGGCAAAAATGGCGTTTTAATTTGTTTATTGCTTCGTCATTTGCAGGTTTTCCAGTTATAGAACATAGAACAGTACAGCACAGAACAGGCCCTTCGGCCCTCGATGTTGTGCCGAGCAATGATCACCCTATTCAAACCCACGTATCCACCCTATACCCGTAACCCAAACAACCCCCCCTTAACCTTACTTTTTAGGACACTACGGGCAATTTAGCATGGCCAATCCACCTAACCCGCACATCTTTGGACTGTGGGAGGAAACCGGAGCACCCGGAGGAAACCCATGCACACACGGGGAGGATAACCACCATGCTACCGTGCTGCCCCAGTTATGTTCACTCATAAAATGCAACACACATCCCACCGAGAGACCACAAGATTACGCGATCTCCACATATGGCCTCAAGGATTTGTGACACTTTCAGATTTGATTGCAGGTTTTTGTGTAACGTCTTTCGATGAAGAGCGTACTTGCAACTTGAGAATCAGTTATGATAAAGACATAGGTCTGCTCAATATCATCCACAAGATGTCACAGAGATTCGATATATCACAGTGCACAGAATAACAGAGAGAATTGTGCCAACCCTTGCAGTAAAATACAAACTAATCTTCCTGCTCTTATGCAGAAGCCCCACTCCCACCATTTTCAGAAAGAAAACTAACTTAAATAAAAAATAAAACTGGAGTGACAGTTAAAATTAACTGCACGGGGTCACACAGTCAGAGTAGAGACTAGCTCCCAGCTGAGCTTGCTGCCATACATTTTGTTTGCCTATTAGTTCTGCTGTTGTGTCAGCTTAAATGTAATCAATAAAAAATGAGTACGGCCAGAGGGAAAGTGGGATCAACGGATAAAATAAATAGAACAGTTCATTCATTTACCGCAGGAAAAGCTTTAACTTTTGCGACTGATCTCCATGAGTATGAACTGGGACATTCCTGCTCTAGCCCTCAAACTAAATGTCATCACGGGTTGTTTCAAGATGCAAGAGATAAACCTTCAGGGAATCAATCAATTCTTGCAATAGCAACTCATGTATAGATGATTGACAGCATTTGGAACAAACATTCAGAGCGTCAGATCCCTTTTGAACATAACACTTTTGCTATGGAATGAGTTCATACCATTGATAAAAAGCAGCAGTAAGGCCCTCTTCTTCAGGCTTATTAAAAAGAATAATCATCCTGACCTTGCATTTTTTTTCTATTAAGGCTGTTTGTAACATCCTGACCTTGCATTTTATTATGCACTGAGCATGCTTATACAAATATCAAGTTAACCAATGATGCAAATGTATCTCTTCCCTTCTCACTAATTCTCTATTCAAAATTGCCATCTCACACCAAAATAAATGTAAATCGTTCAACAATAAAATACAACAAAATGAGCTACCAGCACCCGTGTTTTGTTGAGTGTGTGCGAGGAAGGGATGGGTTAAAAGTAGGAATCACTCAAAACCTGAGGGCTGAAAATCTGCATTGGTTTTTGAGATCGTCGTATAGTCAGCTCCAAAATTGTAAAAGTCAGATTTTTTTTTTGAAATCAGCCAAAACCTTCAGCTCTACTGTAAAGGGCCTGTTTCAACATCTTTCTTTTCAATAGTACACACTGCTTCCGATTGAGATCCATGGTGAAAAAATGAAAATGAAAATCGCTAATTGTCACGAGTAGGCTTCAATGAAGATACTGTGAAAAGCCCCTAGTCGCCACATTCCGGCGCCTGTTCGGGGAGGCTGTTACGGGAATTGAACCGTGCTGCTGGTCTGCTTGGTGTGCTTTCAAAGCCAGCGATTTAGCCCAGTGTGCTAAATAGCTCCTGGTATTGTGGTGATATGCATCACTGTAAATACACAACGGGTTAATGTAAATACATGTAGACTAGATAGACACAAGAGGGAGCACCAGAGACATGACACACAGACATTCAACCAATAGGCCAGTCAGATAGGACATGACCAATGGGCATTCACGACACACACAGAGGTGACACTACCACAAGAGGGCATTACACCAACCCCTATATAAAGGACACAGCACACATGATCTTCCTCTTTCCAGTGGAGACACGCAGTGAGAACACAGGGTTGATTTGAAACACATCACACCAACCACGTGGATTGCAGCAGACTGGTTCGTCAGTCTGAGTAGCTATAGCAGGATTAACAGGAGAGTTGAATCCAAGTAGGAGAATTGTTAACAGTTTAATAAATGTGTAAAGCTATCTCCAAGTTTGAACCTTCCTTTGTAAGAGTGCACATCAAGGAAGCAACTTATGCTACGTCAAGAGCATAACAAAACATGGTACCCAGGAGTGACTGTTAAATCCATATAGTTACACCTCAGGGAAAGGGGGGCAGGCAGTGGGGGGTCTCAGTTGGCGCTGCGTGGCGGGCGGACATTTTGCCGGTCTCGGGGGAGGGGGTTTCTTTTGTGCAGTCACTGATGGCGTGCGCGTCCGTGATGGGTGACGTCGTTACAAATGGCGTCATGCCGCTACTAACGTATTCCGGGCTGGAGAATTTGCGACGTTTCAGGGGGCCCAACGCTGGAGTGATTCATGCCGATTTTAGCGCCGGGTTTGGCCCATCGCGCCGATACACGGAGAATCCGCCCCAGAACACTAAACAAACTTGACGAGATAGATCAATTTTTAATTAGTACCAGGATGAAGGGTTATGAGGAGCAGGCAGGAAGTACCGGGCGGTGCGAGTTGCCGCATGCGCGGGTGCGCCAGCGTGTTCTGGCGTGATCCCAGTGCATGCGCAGGGGGGTTCTTGTCCGCGCCTGCCATGGCGGATCGTGACAGCGGCCGGCACGGAGGGAAAGACTGCCCCCACAGCATAGTCCTGCCCGCAGATCGGTGGTCCCCGATCGGGGGGGAAGGCCTCCGTGGAGGCCCCCCTGGGGCCAGATCCCCCTGCGCCACCCTCGAGGACTCCGCAGGCCTCCCGTAGAGCCAGGTCCCACCGGTAAGAACCTTGTTTGATTTACGCCAGTGGGACTGGCCGAAAACGGGTGGCCACTCGGCCCATCGCAGAGCGGAGGATCGCCGGGGGGGGGGGCACTGCTGGCGGGCTGCGCGAATCGCGCCACACTGCCCTGATGCTGGCATGTGATTCTCCGCAGAGCGGAGAATTGCGCCGGCGTGGTTGGTGCAGCGCTGGTTGCGGGCCGATCTATGCAGCTGGCCCACCGATTCTCCAGCCCAGATGGGCCGAGCGACCGTAAGAAATGAGCCGAGTCCCTCCGGCGCCGTTCTAACCTGCTCTGGGCCGGCGGGACCTCGGTGTGTAAGGGTCGGGTGGCGGCCTGTCGGGGGTGTGGGGGGTCCAACCCTGGGGGCCCTCTGACATGTCCCGGCCCGCAATGGAGGCCCACCGATCGGCGGGCCAGCCTCTGTGGTTGGGGCCCTCCTTTCGTACGCGCCGACCCCTGTAGTCCTGCTCCATGTTGCGTCGGGGCCGGAGCGTTGAAGGAGGCTACTGCGCATGCGCGTGTTTGCGCCGGTGCCGCTGCGCATGTCTTCGTTGGCGCTGGCCCAACTGCGCATGCGCGGATCCTGCGGCACACAGTTCATGCTGGGATCTGCAGCTGGAGCAGCGTGAACCACTCCAGTGCCATGCTGGCCCCCTGGAGGGGCCAGAATTAGTCATGGGAGTGGCCCGTTCATGGCATCGTAAAACGCGATGGCGTTTATGACGCCATGGACGCTCTGCGCGGAATTGGAGAATCCCGCCCCAGAGGTCTAACAAAAACAATACCACAGTGTTTTAGATTACATATGAATGTATCCAGTTCCATCGATCCAAAAATATGTTTACATGCTTTGCCTTCTTTAATACACAGAACACTATCTATCTTTTCGGGATTTTTTAATGTTCTGAACTTTTAGAATTAATCTATTAATTATAAAAAGGAAATGGAATAACAGAACTTACTCTGGTGTAAATACGAATGGCTGATAAAATATAAATCAATAAAACATCTGAAAACCTTGAAAGAAATAAATCTTATTAATAGGTCTGCTCTGATACCATTGTACTGGTATCCAGGCCTACTGGCTGTGGTACAATATTTTGGCTCCAAATTATGTGAACCTGAGCTGAATTCACCGGCTGTTCACCCTGGTGGGATATTCCAGTCCCACTGACGGCGCACCCCCGCCTCGGGTTTCCCGGCGACGAGGGGTGATTCACTGGGAAATCCCGTTGACAATGACAGGGCCAGAAAATCCCGCTGTCTGGCCGCCTCTGCTGCCATAAACACGTTGCGGGTTGTCGGTAAATCCCGCCCCCTGTCTGAAATATAAGCCCCATGTTGTCACAACCCCAGTTAAATGGGTCAATAATGGAAAGGTTCTATGACAGAGACATTAGTATGCAGTATGCATTCAGCTTTAATGACTTCCAGGTTTTCATGCAATTATTATTTTCCATCGACCATCCTTGCTGTCATCATGGTCAGTATTTGTAGCACAACATTGTATGCAGTAATGCAAATTGTTTTATTTTGAAAAATGCTGCTATTCATGTTGCAATTCCTTTAATGATTTTCCGAACAATAAGCTGTGCACCATGCAAGACGAACAACAAAGGGCAAGTGTAAACGCTCACTAGAATCCATTGTGGGGAGCAGACGAAGAGAGCATTTGGAAAATTCTGGCTGGGATTCTCCGAAATCCCAGCCAAGCGTTGACGCCGGCTTAAACACCGGAGTGGTGTACGCCGCCGTCAACGAGCCTCCTGGGGGCCAGCACGGTGCTGGAGTGCTGCGAGCTGCTCCGTGCCAAAATGCGGCCTGCACGGCCTGCAGGATCCGCGCATGCACGCGATGGCTGTCTCCACGCCGGCACATGTGTGCGACGGCCGTCTCCATGCCAGCGCATGTGTGCGACGGCCGTCTCCATGCCAGCGCATGTGTGCGGCGGCCGTCTCCATGCCAGCGCATGTGCTTGGTTGAAGTGGCCGCGCCGGCGCTGCGCAACGTGTCGGAGAGGAGGCATACCAAATAGTTGGGAGAAATTGTGTGCTAGTGCACACATGGTAAATTCGGCTTATAGAAGGGCGCTATTTGGAGGTGGGCCCGCGTGGTAGGAGGTAGGCCCCCTCCAGATTGCGGGCGCTTGCTGATCGGAAGCCCCCAATCGCGGGCTCGGATCCCGTGGAGCCCCCCCCCCCGGATTCTGATCCCCCCGCCAGGATATCCATCGCGGCCGCGGGTCCGAGCTCCCGCCGGGTGGTACCAGGTTGGAACCACGCCGGCAGGACTCGCTGGAACTCAACGGGAGTTTGGCCAGCCGACCGGGGAAAATCGCCGGGGGGGGGGGGGGGCCTCTTTCAGCGGCGCCGCGGTGACCGCACGGGCGCAATTGGCGCTGATTCTCCGGCGTCCCGGCGTCGGATCAGCTTGATGGGAATTTCCCGCATCCACGCCGATTCTCTGACCCGGCGCAGGCTTGGAGAATCCCACCCATCTTTCTTCGAGACGATAGAATGTGAAAGGTAAGAGTTACAAAGTTTAGATCTATTTCAGATATTCTCTCAGGTTCAGCAGCAATGGTCATTTCTTGCATCCTGTACACTCTGGAGTTCCTCGGTACTGCCTAGAGAACTCAGTAATAACACCTCCTGTTATATGAACAGGCTATTGTAATCCTTGAATCTGCTCATGTGGGCTTTTAAACCTTCTGAAAGATGGAAAGATTGAAAGTGGGAAGAGACCAGATATGAATCATTAAGCTGCTTGATATAGAGTGACAATTATTACTTTTCTTTTTAATTTTTTTTCCAATTAATGGGCAATTTAGTGTGACCAATCAACCTACCCTACACATCTTTGGGTTGTGGGGGGTGAGACTCACGCAGACTTGGGGACAATGTGCAAACTCCACATGGACAGTGACCCGGGCCGCAGGGATTGAACCCGGGTCCTCAGCACCATGCAGCAGCAGTGCTAACCACTGTGCCACCCTGCTGCCCCCAGAGTGACAATTACAGCAATTCATTGTTTTGGCTTGACTTCAGTTCCTCCTTATAACAATAAAAATACATCACCATATTCTCATCAGTAGGCTAAGTTATAACTACCTTTGGCCATCTTCATCACTAAATCAGACTGGGCCAAATTAGCTCCCTTCTTGAGGTGACCTCATCTGCCTTTCTCAAAACCTTTAACCAATAGGGCTTTGTTCAATTTTGGCCTCTCTAGTCATAAGCTTAATAATATAACTATTGACTCCTTTCCTGTCCAGGGATTGGCCAACAGAACTGCTAATTAAACCAGCTGCTGCCCCACCTCCAAATAGCGCCCTTCTATAAGCCGAACTTACCATGTGTGTGCACTAGCACACAATTTCTCCCAACTATTTGGTATGACTCCTCACTGGAAGACTAAAATCAGATAATGAATTACCTGTTGTCTCAGCCTGTAAAAGTTTCAATAGGTCTTAGTGAGCTCATTAACATACCAAGATCCTTTTTTGTCTCAATGGTACCTCTTTGTTTCGTTTCTCTCTGTCAGAGTGACAGATAGGATGCTGAAGCTTTCAGAGTTAAATTTCCTCAATTCAAGTTCATGCCAGTCACACATCATAGCTAAAATCCTCGCATAGTCAAATAGCCAAAAGTCCTAGGTCAAGACAGTAAGCTATTCCGAACCAACAGACTCAATTTTACAAATCGATCCTTTCATTAGTTTCAAGGGAGATAGAACGAATCAAGTTAAAATGCTCAATTCATACTACAAGTTATCTAACTCAGAGATCTTAATGTTAAACCCTGGGAGATTATGGCACAAATGTTCAACACATTTGTCCAAAATTCCTTTTTGTATTATTTTAGCAAAGGTTTCAGTCCAACAATAGACAACTCAGGACTGAATGGATGAATTGACCACCAGAAGACTACATACCAGTTTCCTCTCAAAAGACTATAGAGGTCATATTGGGGTAACGCTGCCCTAAGGCACATGCCCAACACACCACTAGATTAGTTAGGATCAAACATTTGAAATAACACAATAAAAAGATCAAATGTATTTATTACCAGTGCTGACAAGAATCAGCTGATTCCCATCCGGCCACCAGAAACTGGATACCTCCAATGGGACCACCATGTAGGCTCATTGCAATGAAGAGTTTAATTAAATTTTAAAAATTGCAGGAGAAATATTTTCTCTTTACTGTGGTTTTAGTCCTTGATTGCAGCTTTAAAGAGATGATTTGGTTACAAACGAGATGTGTTCCCATGAGGGTGAAAGGAAGGCCATGCAGGGGTGGAGTTCCTTGGAGAAATAAAGATGCAGGCTGGGAAATTTAGATCAGCCAGCAGCATCGGTCCAGTTGGTGCTATGGAAGGTAGGCACCCACCGGGTGGGGTGTGCTCTGCTTATCGCCCCACATTTGTGAGCTGGAGGATTCTGAACCAGCGCTGTCACTTAGCCGAACAGCTGATTTTACACTCTATTTGAAAATGTAGTCCACGCAGGTCATTCAACATATTCGCTTGTCACTCACCAAAGAGCATGCATTAATCTGCAAGATGGACCTGGCATGAGCGCTATGAAAAGGTCAGAGAGCAACTTGCAGGTGTGGTGTTTTTAACTTACTTCTGCTTAGACTGCACTTATGGGAATAGTATGCTGTGTTTTTGGAGAGCAGGAGTGGGATTCTCTGATCCTGAGGCTAAGTGTTGATGCCGTGGGAAACATAGCCTCAGGATCAGCAATTCTGGCCCCTACAGGGGGCCAGCATGGCACTGGAGCCACCCTCGCCGGTTCAGCTGTTGATCCCGGCATCAACTGTGCGCTGCGGGGTCCGTGCATGCGCAGTGGCACTGGCGCCAACGCGCGCCTGCGCAGTGGCACCGGCGCCAACGTGTGCATGGTCAGTGGCTCCCTTCTCCATGCCAGCCCCGACGCAACATGGCGTAGGGCTTCAGGGGCCGGTGTGGAAGGAAGGACGCCCCCAGCACGAGAGGCCGGCCCGCCGATTGGTGGGCCCCCATCATGGGCCAGGCCACAACAGAGGCGCCCCCCCCCCCCTAGAGTCGGACCCCCCTTCCCCACCCCACAGGCCGTCCCCGGACCCTTCCGAGGTCCCGCTGGCTAAGAGCAGGTTAGAATGGATCCAGCGGGCCTCGTGGTTTTTGTTACAGCCGCGCGGCCCATCCTGGGGAGGTTTTCTAGTACTCTTCGGGAGGGTTTAAACTAATTTGGCAGGGGAATGGGAACCGGATCTCTAGTCCAGCAACTAAGGAAGCCGATATTCAGGATGCCAAAGCACGTAGTGATGCAGTGGGGAAGGTAACACTGACAAAGGAGAGTACTTGCAGGCAAGGAGATGGGTTGAAGTGTGTATACTTTAATACAAGAAGCATCAGGAATAAGGTGGGTGAACTTAAAGCATGGATCGGTACTTGGGACTACGATGTGGTGGCCATCACGGAAACTTGGATAGAAGAGGGGCAGTAATGGTTGTTGGAGGTCCCTGGTTATAGATGTTTCAACAAGATTAGGGAAGCTGGTAAAAGAGGTGGGGGGAGGGGGGGTTGCATTGTTAATTAGAGATAGTATAACAGCTGCAGAAAGGCAGTTCAAGGGGGATCTGCCTACTGAGGTAATATGGGTTGAAGTCAGAAATAGGAAAGGAGCAGTCACCTTGTTGGGAGTTTTCTATAGGCCCCCCAATAGCAGCAGAGATGTGGAGCAACAGATTGGGAAACAGATTTTGGAAAGGTGCAGAAGTCACAGGGTAGTAGTCATGGGTGACTTCAACTTCCCAAACATTGAGTGGAAACTCTTTAGATAAAATAGTTTGGATGGGGTAGTGTTTGTGCAGTGTGTCCAGGAAGCTTTTCTAACACAGTATGTAGATTGTCCGACCAGAGGGGAGGCCATTTTGGATTTAGTACTTGGTAATGAACCAGGGCAGGTGATAGATTTGTTAGTGGGGGAGCATTTTGGAGGTAGTGACCACAATTCTGTGACTTTCGCTTTAGTTATGGAGAGGGATAGGTGCATGCAACAGGACAAGGTTTATAATTGGGGGAAGGGTAAATACAATGCTGTCAGACAAGAATTGAAGTGCAGAAGTTGGGAACATAGGCTGTCAGGGAAGGACACAAGTGAAATGTGGAACTTGTTCAAGGAACAGGTACTGCGTGTCTTTGATATGTATGTCCCTGTCAGGCAGGGAAGAGATGGTCGAGTGAGGGAACCATGGTTGACAAGAGAGGTTGAATGTCTTGTTAAGAGGAAGAAGGAGACTTATGTAAGGCTGAAGAAACAAGGTTCAGACAGGGCGCTGGAGGGATACAAGGTAGCCAGGAGGGAACTGAAGAAAGGGATTAGGAGAGCTAAGAGAGGGCATGAAAAATCTTTGGCAGGTAGGATCAAGGAAAACCCCAAGGCCTTTTACACATATGTGAGAAATATGACAATGACTAGAGCGAGGGTGGGTCCGATCAAGGACAGTAGCGGGAGATTGCGTATTGAGTCTGAAGAGATAGGAGAGGTCTTGAACAAGTATTTTTCTTCAGTATTTACAAACGAGAGAGGCCATATTGTTGGATAGGACAGTGTGAAACAGACTGATAAGCTCGAGGAGATACTTGTCAGGAAGGAAGATGTGTTGCGCGTTTTGAAAAACTTGAGGATAGACAAGTCCCCCAGTCCTGACGGGATATATCCAAGGATTCTATGGGAAGCAAGAAATGAAATTGCAGAGCCGTTGGCAATGATCTTTTCGTCCTCACTGTCAACAGGGGTGGTACCAGAGGATTGGAGAGTGGCGAATGTCGTGCCCCTGTTCAAAAAAGGGAATAGGGATAACCCTGGGAATTACAGGCCAGTTAGTCTTACTTCGGTGGTAGGCAAAGTAATGGAAAGGGTACTGAGAGATAGGATTTCTGAGCATCTGGAAAGGCACTGCTTGATTAGGGATAGTCAGCACGGATTTGTGAAGGGTAGGTCTTGCCTTACAAGTCTTATTGACTTCTTTGAGGAGGTGACCAAGCATGTGGATGAAGGTAAAGTAGTGGATGTAGTGTACATGGATTTTAGTAAGGCATTTGATAAGGTTCCCCATTGTAGGTTTGTGCAGAAAGTAAGGAGGCATGGGATAGTGGGAAATTTGGCCAGTTGGATAACAAACTGGCTAACCGATAGAAGACAGAGAGTGGTGGTGGATGGCAAATATTCAGCCTGGAGCCCAGTTATCAGTGGTGTACCGCAGGGATCAGTTCTGGGTCCTCTGCTGTTTGTGATTTTCATTAACGACTTGGATGAGGGAGTTGAAGGGTGGGTCAGTAAATTTGCCGATGATACGAAGATTGGTGGAGTTGTAGATAGTGAGGAGGGCTGTTGTTGGCTTCAAAGAGACATAGATAGAATGCAGAGCTGGGCTAAGAATTGGCAGATGGAGTTTAACCCTGACAAGTGTGAGGTTGTCCATTTTGGAAGGACAAATATGAATGCGGAATACAGGGTTAACGGTAGGGTTCTTGGCAATGTGGAGGAGCAGAGAGATCTTGGGGTCTATGTTCATAGATCTTTGAAAGTTGCCACTCAAGTGGATAGAGCTGTGAAGAAGGCCTATGGTGTGCTAGCGTTCATTAGCAGAGGGATTGAATTTAAGAGCCGTGAGGTGATGATGCAGCTGTACAAAACCTTGGTAAGGCCACATTTGGAGTACTGTGTGCAGTTCTGGTCGCCTCATTTTAGGAAGGATGTGGAAGCTTTGGAAAAGGTGCAAAGGAGATTTACCAGGATGTTGCCTGGAATGGAGAGTAGATTATACGAGGAAAGGTTGAGGGTGCTAGGCCTTTTCTCATTAGAACGGAAAAGGATGAGGGGCGACTTGATAGAGGTTTATAAGATGATTAGGGGAATAGATAGAGTAGACAGTCAGAGACTTTTTCCCCGGGTGGAACACACCATTACAAGGGGACATAAATTTAAGATAAATGGTGGAAGATATAGAGGGGATGTCAGAGGTAGGTTCTTTACCCAGAGAGTAGTGGGGGCATGGAATGCACTGCCTGTGGAAGTAGTTGAGTCGGAAACGTTAGGGACCTTCAAGCGGCTATTGGATAGGTACATGGATTATGGTAGAATAGTGGAGTGTAGATTAATTTGTTCTTAAGGGCAGCACGGTAGCATTGTGGATAGCACAATTGCTTCACAGCTCCAGGGTCCCAAGTTCGATTTCGACTTGGATCACTGTCTGTGTGGAGTCTGCACATCCTCCCCATGACTGCATGGGTTTCCTCCGGGTTCTCCGGTTTCCTCCCACAGTCCAAAGATGTGCAGGTTGGGTGGATTGGCCATGTAAAATTGTCCAAAATTCTATGATTAACCTAGGACAAAAGTTCGGCGCAACATCGTGGGCCGAAGGGCCTGTTCTGTGCTGTATTTCTCTATCTATCTCTATCTATCTAAAGGCACCATAAAGGCAGCAGCAGTCTGAGCCTACATGGCAGCAAGGATGAATCTCATGAGTTCAATTGGAATTTGCAAGCAGCATTGTGATGTTGGGTGGTTTCTAGTTATGCAACAGTGGAAACTGAGACAGCAGCCACCAGGTACTCCATAATGGATGGGTCTGCTGGTATTGTCAAGGAGTTGATACAGTAGTAGAATTCCACAGAATTTCTACAGTACAGAAGGAGGTCATTTGGTCCATCAAGACTGCACCGACCCTCTGAAAGAGCACCCCATCCAGGCCCACACCCCCACCCTATCCCTGTAACCCCACCTAACCTGCACAGTTTGGAAACCAAGGGACAATTTATCATGGCCAATCCACCATTTCTACCCTAGAAACGGATATGACCTCCAAGTTCTGCATGATGTCCTTTGCCAGTGGCTGATAAGGTGCTCTCTTACATCCCATCCAGAATGAAGGTGTCCAGGATGTCTCACCTGTACCCTGATCCTGCTCCTCCTGGTCTCCAAATTGGGCAGGCAAAGGCTGTACCTTCGTAATCGAAATGAAGTAAAGAATGCAGCTTCCCACCATCGATTTGGAGACTTGCTCTGCTGTGTGCTGTTAGAATCAGAGTCTTCCATGATCCTAGGCCGTGACAGGAGCCTGTTTGGCAGAGTTGTCAATACACCTGCATCTCAGTGCAGTGTGCATCATCATCAGTATTTTCCTGAATGGTGTTCCATTGAAGTCCTCATCCAAGTCCTGTGCAGCAGAACCCACCTGAGAGCTTCCGCTCCGGTGAGCAGGTACACAAGTTCTCCTTTCCCGTTAGCCTGGCTGCAACTCATTCGTGCCTCATCTCATACTGGTCCAGACTTTGCACTCGCTTCTGAGTTACGTGATGCATCAGTATCTGAGCTGGTGACTACGAGTGACAGATCAAGTGACAGTTCTTCCTCAACACTGATGTTGGCTGGTTTTGCCTCTTCCTCCTGGGTGTGCGGCAGCAATTCTTGGGCACCTGTTAAACTGAAGGGGAGAACAGGTGATAAAGGGGAAGGAAAGGAAATGATCCATTGTCACATGATCTGCTGTGTTTACTTCATGTGAGATAACAGGAGGAGCGTGATGAGCGAGTTGCGAAGGGGCATAAAGAGCAACTTTTTTTTACATAGAATTTACAGTGCAGAAGGAGGCCATTCGGCCCATCGAGTCTGCACCGGCTCTTGGAAAGAGCACCCTACCCCTATCCAAGGTCAACACCTCCACCCTATCCCCATTACCCAGTAACCCCACCCAACACTAAGGGCAATTTTGGACACTAAGGGCACTTTATCATGGCCAATCCACCTAACCCGCACATCTTTGGACTGTGGGAGGAAACCGGAGCACCCGGAGGAAACCCACGCAGACACGGAGAGAACGTGCAGACTCCGCACAGACAGTGACCCAAGCCGGAATCGAACCTGGGACCCTGGAGCTGTGAAGCGATTGTGCTATCCACAAGGCTACCGTGCTGCCCACAAGGCTACCGTGCTGCCCACTTATGTCATCCTCAAATGTCTTGGCAACACTGGCCCCATAATTTAGATAAAATCATAGAATTCCTATACAGCAGAAGGAGGCCATTTGGTCCATCACGTCTGCAGCGACCCTCTGAAATAACCCACTAGACTCACTCACCTGCCCTAACACGTAACCTGTACATCTTTGGACACTCAGGGGCAATTCATCATGGCCAATCCACCTAACCTGCAGATCTTAGAAGGGGCAATTCATCTTGGCCAATCCATCTATCTTTGGACTGTGGGAGAAAAACAGAACACCCGGAGGAAATCCATGCAGAAACAGGAGAATGTGCAAACTCCACATACTTGAATCTGGGTCCCTTGCGCTGTGAGGCAGCAGTGCTAACCACTGTGCTGCCCTAATCAAACAAAAGGCACCTTTGCAGCACTATCGCCAGTCTCGGGCTCATTAAATGGAGCCATATGGCTCACCGTTTAGGGGCTGGTTTAGCTCACTCAGCTAAATCGCTGGCTTTTAAAGCAGACCAAGCAGGCCAGCAGCACGGTTCGATTCCCGTACCAGCCTCCCCGGACAGGCGCCGGAATGTGGCGACTAGGGGCTTTTCACAGTAACTTCATTGAAGCCTACTCGTGACAATAAGCGATTTTCATTTTTCATTTCATTTCACCGCCAGTTCGTTACTGCGCCCTTCTGTCATGGGCAATACTTCCTGCCAGACAGAGGGCAGAATCTATCGTATTTGGGTGTTAAAAATGATATTGCTGAATAGCTATAGGTATTATCACAACATCCTGGCCTCATGCACAGTCAATTCCAGCCTCACTTGACCCGAGTCACAACAAGTGAAATTATTTTAAATACCTGAGATCCTCGGCTGAACCCAATAAACTGCAATCATCAAATTTGTAACTTTAATACAAGTGTTATTATGTACGGTATTATGATTAAACTGACAGAAAAATTCAACTATCTACTCCCCCCTTTCCCCAAATCTCCCTTTCTAACTATCCCATCTCTCTACACACATACCCAGACAAACAACATAGAGGGGAAAGGGATATTCAGAGGTGAAGAAAATATTGATAAAATAAAAAAGGATATAAGACCTTTGATGCACTAAGATGGCTTCCACTTAATGTTTTTCTGGAGTTTGAGCTTTCGCTTTGGTACTACTTCCTTCTAGGTTGAGATGTTTTGGCTCTGGCACGGTTGTCTATTTTCTCTGTAGATTCGGGATTAGTTCAAGTTTACAGCAACGATGTGCCAGGCATTCACTGGTTTTGGAAAAATAAAGCAGTTCTTTACTTCAGCTGCTAGAGAGAGAGACAGAGAGAGAGCCTGTCCCTTTCACTTTCAAGGTCTACCAAGATTCTACCAAGCTCACTCAAAACAGCATCACACAGGAACCAATCAGTGACTGTTGTCAGGCAGTGCACTGTCCCTGGCCAACTCACAGGTTGACAGCCAACCAATTGAACTGACTTCCTCCAAAGCCGGTTCCTAACATTCACTCAGCACCAACGAGTCTGTTTCTTCCCAAAATATTAATTCTGGAAAACAATGTCTTGAAAAGCAGGCTGCTTCTGCTTGAGTCCTCTGCTTAAAGGCATGTTCCAAATTTGGGTCCACTGACCAGATATAATGTAATAAAAGTAAACAAAATGGGAACAAAGGAAATAATCAGACAGAACTCGTACAGTATGTGGAGGCAGGAAGTGCTGGGTGTGAGGCTGGCAACATTAGAATATGTGCGTGGGTGATATGGAGTATCTAAATGTTAAGCTACATTCACAGATGCAGTGCTGGAAATATGCAGCACTGCAATCCTAAATCCTTCAGAGGGTCTGCCTTGAGGACCTCCTTGGAAACATGACTTATCTTATACTGTCCACTGATGTGTTGGGTAAGCTGGGCCTACGTGGACTGCGTTTAATGCAGTCGTGAGAGAGAGACAGGCTTCCAACGCTCGATTTTATTGAACAACTAACTGTAATACATGCTTGACTGTGGGTTGACACTATGCTGACTTGACTGGAGACCTGAGGCTAACCTGACCAGACTATCTTACTACCACATGGTGTATGTTCTAGTTGCTGCTCACGGGCTCTGACCATCTCAGAGGCTGGATCCCGAGAGAGCGGGAAAACTAGTGCCCTCTGGCTTTATAGTGGTCGTGTCCTGTCTGGTGATTGGCTGCTGTGTTCCGTGTGCTCACTGGTCATCCTATGTGTCAATCACTGCCTGTCTGCAGACCATCATATACCTGGATGTATATTATCACATTCACCTTCATCGCTAATGCCACCGGCAGTGCAATTGCGAACATGGCAGTCCTCTCCCTGGCCTATTGCTTCATATTCTTAATTGATATTTTTACCAATAGCAGTCTGCAACAGCCTTATGGTATACAGTGCAGCTTGTAGCTTGCCTTTAAGAGGGGTAAAATGCCTTTAAGAGCTAGAGGCCACCTGACCATATGCTGGCCTCATAAACTGGTAGGCTCCTCCTGATCCTGCAGCAGGAAGCACTTACTGCATGAGGTTTGAAAATTCCACTTGTGGGTGCTGTGGGTACATGTAGCACCAACCTCCCCACCCCAACATCAAGACGCAGAGTCCTGGGTGGCCAAGGAAATTACAGAGCATGCCTACTTATAAGCCCAAATAAACATACTTCTGCTGAGAGCCAGCATTAAACTCTGCTAATGTCCAAGTAAATGTCAGAAGGGCAAGAACAAAACAATTGTTACGATCCCAATAGAGATTAACAACTTGTAAAAATTCTTCTAAATTCCCAGTGACCAACTTAAATGAATTGAACAACAAATTTCAAGTTTGTTTTAGATTTTTACTGAAACATACAAACTTAAAGCAACATTAACTGAGCACTTCTTAGTGTGCAACTAACAATCTGAACTGCAGAAAAGATATCTGCTCTAACTTTTTAAAATGACTGAAAACCTTAGGATTCAACTATATGTTTCTTCCTGCCTCAGCACTGTGGAGCCAAATCACTGAATATATTTAGGAATAAAATAGATATAGTTCTACACTCTAAATGGTGTCAAAGGATATAGGGAAAGCATGGGAGCATGGTTTTGAGATAGAGGATTGGCCATACTGAATGGCAGAGCAGGTTCAAAGGTTCTGAATAGTCTACTCCTGCTCTTATTGCCTATGTTTCTATGTTTCACCATTTTGCTACATCATAACCTGACAAAAAGTGACTGTCTCAGTTTCCATAGAAGTCCTGAACTGACTGCCAGCAACAAGGCCTAATCCACCTAATTCCTTCCCCCAGCCATACCAAGATGGACGTTCCAGCATCTCTCTGGGATATCTTCAAACAGAAATTGTGGTCCCTCCCACTTTCATCCTGGTAATCCACAGAATGCCAGCAGACTCCTCTTTACAGACTACATTAGTTGCAGCCTTTTGGCTCTTTGTGAGACCTCTTCTTTGTCCAAAGAAAATTCTGAAACAGGAAGTCTGTCATAGTTAGCCCAGCTTCTCTTGCATTTGTTTCAGCTGTGAACATTTCACTGAGTCTTGCCCTGGGCCTCAGTCCCTATGGTGTAGCCACCGGGCTGGTTGTCGGGCAAAATTCATCACTAATCACATGACCCATTCCATTTACCTTGAATTTAAAGTAGAAGGTGGACTTTTCCCTTATTTTTTCAGTGTCAGGCTCTGACTGAAACCTGGGGCGAAATTCTCCGCGGACCAACGTGACGCCCATTTCCAGCGGGAAAAAGCGGTGCGGATGACTCCGGCGTCCGGGCCTTCTTTTAAGCCGGTAATCTCCGTTCCCGAAAGGGCCAACAGCGGACTGACGCGATACGCGTCAGTTTCACCCGCTGCTGAAGTGGCGAGTCCCGGCGTTTGTGCGGTGGGGAGAGAGAGACCCAGCGTTGGGGGGGGGGGGGGAGAAAGAGAGACCCGGCGTTGGGGGGGGGGGGGAGGAGAAAGAGAGACCAGGCGTTGGCGGGGGGGGAGGAGAAAGAGAGACCCGGCGTTGGGGGGGGGGGGGGGGAGGAGAAAGAGAGACCCGGCGTTGGGGGGGGGGGGGAGGAGAAAGAGAGACCCGGCGTTGGGGGGGGGGGGGGGGGGGGGGAGAGGAGAAAGAGAGACCCGGCGTTGGGGGGGGGGGGGGGGGGGGGGAGAGGAGAAAGAGAGACCCGGCGTTGGGGGGGGGGAGAGGAGTAGAGAGAGACCCGGCGTTTGGGGGGGGGGGGGAGGAGGAGAAGAGAGAGACCCGGCGTTTGGGGGGGGGGGTTGCGGAGTTGAGAGGAGAGGAGAGAGGGGGAGAGGGATGGAGAGAGGGAGGGAGGGAGGGAGAGAGGGAGGGAGGGAGGGGGGTGTTGCGGCGTTGAGTTGAGAGGAGAGGGGGAGGTTGCGGCGTTGAGAGGAGAGGAGAGAGGGGGAGAGGGAGGGAGGGAGAGAGGGAGGGATGGGGGGTTGCGGCGTTGAGTTGAGAGGAGAGGGGAGAGGGGGGGTTTGCGGCGTTGAGTTGAGAGCAGAGGAGGGAGGGGGATTACCTGCGTTGAGAGGAGAGGAGGGAGGGAGGGGGTTGCGGCGTTGAGTTGAGAGGAGAGGGGAGAGGGGGGGTTACCTGCGTTGAGAGGAGAGGGGGGGTTGCGGCGTTGAGAGGAGAGGAGGGGGGAGGTTACGGCGTTGAGTTGAGAGGAAAGGAGAGGGGGGTTGCAGCGTTGGGTTGAGAGGAGAGGAGGGAGGGAGGGGGTTGCAGCGTTGAGTTGAGAGGAGAGGGGAGAAGGGGGTTACCTGCATTGAGAGGAGAGGAGGGGGTACCGGCGTTGAGAGGGGGGGGGGGCGGCGTTGGAGGGGGGTAGGGGTGGTGAGGGGGGGTTGGGGTAGGGGGCAGCGGCGTGCAGGGGGGGCGACGGATGGCCGGGGCCAACACACCGTCCCCCCCCTGCACGCCGCTGCCCCCTACCCCAACCCCCCCCCTCACCACCCCCTCACCACCCCTACCCACTCCAACGCCCCTACCCCCTCACCACCCCTACCCCCTCCAACGCCCCTACCCCCCTCACCACCCCTACCCCTCATGACCCCTACCCCCTCACCACCCCTACCCCCTCACCACCCCTACCCCCTCCAATGCCCCTACCCCCCCTCACCACCCCTACCCCCCTCACCACCCCTACCCCCTCCAATGCCCCTACTCCACTCCCCACCACCCCTACCCCCCTCCTCCCTCCCCACCACCCCTACCCCCCTTCCCTCCCCCCCTCCCCACCACCCCTACCCCCCTCCCCTACCCCCCTCCCCACCACCCCTACCCCCCTCCAACGCCGCCCCCTCTCTCTCAACGCCGGTACCCCCCCCCTCAATGCTGCAGCCCCCCCCCCCTCAATGCCGGTACGCCCCCCTCACTCAACGCCGCAACTCCCCCCCTCAACGGCGGTAACCCCCCCTCTCTCTCAACGCCGGTACCCCCCCCTCTCTCAACGCCGCAACCCCCCCCCCCCTCAACGCCGGTAACCCCCCCTCTCTCTCAATGCCGGTACCCCCCTCAACATCGCACCCCCCCCAAATGCCGCCCCCCCCCTTTCAAACGCCGCTCCCCCCCCCCGAAATGCCGCAACCCCCCCCCCCCCCCGGACTCGCCCTAGGTCACTGAACGGCATCAACCATCATCAATGGTTGACGCCGTTTTAAAGCTACTCTGTTTTTCGCCGACGTGACCCGTGGCCATGTCGGCGGGACTTCGGCCCATCCGGAGATTTGTTGAAAGTAAAAAATCAATGACATCCCGCTGGCGCCAGCTGTTTTCAGATGCTGCCGGCGGGATTTGCACAACGCCGGTTTTTGGCCGCTCGGAGAATAAAAAACCCGGCGGGAGCGGGATTAACGCCACAGCCGGCCGATTCTCCAACCCTGCGTGGGGTCGGAGAATTTCGCCCCTGATGTGTAGCTCTCCAGTCACAAGGCCAAGTGTTTAGTCCAGACCATGCGCCTCTGTGGAAACAGTACAGAGTTGTGGTTTCCGCCATCACTGTGGCAGGCTGGAGCCTGATAGATCCAACAAGGCTGGCTCCGCAGAGATCGGGGCACCCTTTAAAAAGGGCACCCCGAGCAGTACAGCATCCCCCCCCAGCAACCTGGTACGGCCAACCTGTGTTAAGAGGCAGTTCCGGGGACACGTACCTCTCTCCCTGGGGGTTATACTTAACTTTGTGCCCTTGAGCGGATCCCCTCGACTGATGCTCCTTTTCCAGAACCTGTTGTAAGCCTTACCAATGTTGTGTGTTGTCAGCGAGGTATGAATATTCAGTAAGGGTGGAGGAACATTAAGTAAGTGGGCTGGTTTAGCTTCATTGGCTAGACAACTGGTTTGTGATGCAGAGTGAGACCAGTAGCACGGGTTCAGTTTCCGTATCGATGAGATTATTCATGAAGGCCCACTTTCTCAACTTTCCCCCTCGCCTGAGGTGTGGTGATCTTCAGGTTAAATCACCACCAGTCAGCTCTCCCCCTCTAAGGGGAAAGCAGCCTATGGTCATCTGGGACTATGGCAACTATACCTTACTTTATAGTAAGTATATTGATACATCACCGGCAAGGTGCATTGGAAAATCGGATAACGAGATCTCTCTGGTGAGAATCGTGTTTTACGATTCTCTTGGGAATATCCACCCGTGTTGCCGATCTCACTGATGGTTATCATGAGCTGAAAGTCCCAAAATATCATAGAATGAAACCTCACATTCATCATAAAATTAGTGTAGGGACTGAGTAATTAGTCCAACAGACTGGAAACAAAATTGAATGGGAAAGAAAACATTAAACAAAGGTCTCATTATATTTAGCGCAAATAATTATACATTTTAAGTTGTTTACTTTTTAATTAATTGACCGATTTCAATAAATTATCTATTAACACCAAAATTACTTTTTTTTAAAGGTTTCTGTCCCCTAAATAGGTTGTGTTGTGTTTGATTCATTAATATTCCGTTAATTAATGTTCCGTTAATTAATATTCCGGATTGCCAAATGATCTTCATGGTTGTTACTGAGCTGGTGACTCAGAGCAGGGTGAGACCTACGAACAGATTGTAGATTGTATATTTATCCAGCATGTCCATGTCCGCACAATCTCCCTTACTCATCTTATGGTCTCTAACAAACCGTGACCTGTTATCTTAGTGCTGTTCATGGGAACTTGCTACCACAAGTTGGCTGTCACATTTCCTATATTACAAACTGAAGAGATTTCAAAAATGTATTTTATTTGTAATTAATGGGATGTGGGTGTCACTGGCTAACCCCAGTGCTCATCCATAATTGCCCTTGAGAAGGTGGTGAGAAGCTGTTTTCTTGAACCGTGACAGTCCATGTGGTGTAGGTATACTGACAGTGCTTTTAAGGAAGAAATTCCAAGATTTTGACCAGACAACAGTGAAGGAACAGCGATATAATTCCAAGTGAGGATAGAATGTGAATTGGAGGGGAGCTTACAGATGGCAATGTTCCCATGTATCTGCTGTCCTCATCTCTCTATGTGCTGGAGGTCATGATGTATGAAGGGGCTTTCAAGTAACCATTTGTGAGTTTCTGCAGCGCATCTTGATGGTACACACGGCTGCCACTGCACATTGGGGGTGGAGCGAGTGTGTTTAAGGTGGTAGAAGGAATGCAATTCAAACAGGCTGCTTTGTCCCAGGTGGTGCTGCGCTTCTGAGTGTTGTTGGAGCTGCATTCATCCAGGCAAGTGAAGAGTATTCCGTCTAAAGCCTGATTTGTAATTTGTAGATGGTGGGCAAGCTTTGCGGGGGGTTAAGAGCTGGGTTACTTGCCACAGAATTGCCACTCTCTGACCTGCTTTTGCAACCACAGTAGCCCAGTTCAGTTTCTGGTCATGTTGGTAGTAATGTAATACCATTGAATATAATGGAGAGGTGGCTGAATTCTCTCTAGTTGATGATTTTTATTGCCTGACACTTGTGTGTCACAAATGTAACTTGCCACTTATAATGCCAAGTCCATAGTACAATTACACTTTTATGCTTACTCATTTTGTCACAACGGTTAATGCATCATTTGTTTTCGAAGTTGCTTGCTGGACTTACATGTTAACTTTCTGTGATCCATGTACAAGGAAACCCACATCCATCTAAAAATGGACATTTCCCAGTCTCTCACCATTTAAAAAAATGTTTCTGCTTATTTTCTTTACAAAGTCAATAACTCCCCAATCCTACTTAATCTGACAATAACGTAGTTCAGCTTTTCTATATTTGCTCCCTTATTTAAACAGTTGTAACACATTATAAACGAAACACTTTGGAATCAGCAACTTGGCCTCGTTGTTGTCCATCAGAGATTAATACGCAGAAGGAGAGAGTAACAGAAGGTTCGTTACAAAAACAGCAAACCCAAAAGCAGATTTTCCAGCTGTAAATTATTACAATTCTAGTAATAAATCTAAAGTTGAAAGGGGCTGGCACATGGAAATGTGGCTTAAGGAGAGGATCAGAAACAACAGAAGACAGGAAATTTCTTTAGTGCTGAAAAGCAACCTTTTTTTCTGCTGGGAATTTTCAAGTCAGAAGCAAATTTCTCATTGGAACCATTTGGGTTCAGGCCCCAGTTAAAGCACACTTTTGGCTCCTACCATTTGTAACCTGATCCTTTCTCTCAGCTACTTATCATGTTCTGTGTGTCTCTCACTATTCTTCCCTTTTGTTGTTTTAACAATTTTGGAGTTTTTTTGGATTTCCTGAAGACAGACTAAATCAAAAGAGCTCCAAACTTCAAAAGTTATCTTGCGGTGGCCCATTTAAAAATACTGATTAAAATGTGGTGAAAAATGAAAGCTGAACGATGTAATTTAGTGATTATTCAACTGAATTTTGAAAAACATAATCAGCTTGCCAAGGAATTTTGTATTTAGATTGGGTTTCCAAGGGTTGCTTAACCAATACCACCATTGTCTAGTATTTGCTTCTCACTTCAATTCTGTCATTTTTAACTAAAATGAGGTAAGAAACTGTACAACCGTGACAAAAGAAATAAGTTATATTTTTATATGGTGCCTTCAAAGTCATAAAATATCTTTTTTTTTCTTTTTTTTTTAATTTAGATTACCCAATTATTTTTTCCAATTAAGGGGCAATTTAGCATGGCCAATCCACCTACTCTGCACATTTTTGGGTTGTGGGGGCGAAACCCACGCAGACACGGGGAGAATGTGCAAACTCCACACAGACAGTGACCCAGAGCCGGGATCGAACCTGGGACCTCAGCGCCGTGAGGTGGTTGTGCTAACCACTAGGCCACCGTGCTGCCCATAAAATATCTTTAAGTGTTTCACAGAAGCATCATAAAACACAATGATACCACAATGCAACATAAGGTAATTACAGTTCAGATGTTCAAATGCTTCATCAAAGAGACAGGATTTTAAGAACAGTCTTAGAGGAGGTAAGAGAATAGTGAAGGAGAAATGGGGAGAGTATTCCCGAGCTTGGGGCCAAGGCATCTGAAGGTGCAGCCACCAATGGTGGAGCACTAACAGTTGCGGTCCTCCTCATTGCTCGTGTTTAGCCAGGAGAGCACTGGTCTTGCCTTCAGGAAAGTAGAATCAATTCCTTGACGGCTTGCATGGTTATGATTTGGCATTCCTTTTCTCATCTCTTTTAGAGTTGATCGTTCAGGGTAGCACGGTGGCGCAGTGGTTAACACTGCTGCCTCACGACACTGAGGCCCAGGTTCGATCCTGGCACCAGGTCACTGTCTGTGTGTAGTTTGCACATTTTCCCCGTGTTTGCGTCGGTCCCACCCCCACAACCCAAAGATGTCCAGGGTAAGTGGATTGGCCATGCTAAATTGCTCCTTAATTGGAAAAACCTGAAAGAGATAATGTAGAAGATGTTATCATGGGCAATTACTTCGCCTCTGTATGCCCAATGCTCTTTTAAACAATAGAGGTATCCTTGATTGTTCCAGGGCCATCCTTCCTGTAACACTTGAACAGATCAAAATGAAAACAAAATAAAGTTGTCCAAGTGCAAAGCAATAAATGACATTGGGTGGGAATCTCCGACCCCCCGTATTCTCCGTTGCCGTTTTTCGGGTGGGGGCGGGATTCAAACCACGCCGGTCGGGCGCTGTTGGCGGCGGGGCCCCCCGCCGGTGATTCTCCGAACCCCGATTGGCCAACCAGCCGTCCGATTTTGGCCAGTCTCTCTGGTGTGAATTGCTCAACTCACATATTAGCGGGACCTGGCAGGTAAGTCCTCGTGGGGGCGCGGGGGGATCCGACCCCAAGGGAGGGGGGGGGGGGGTACGGTGGCCTGGCCACGGAGAAGGGAACCCACCATGCATGCGGCAAAGTAAGCCGGCCAGTCTGCGCATGTGTGGAACCACGCTGGCAGATGTGCGCATGCGCGAGATCACGCCAGCCCTTCGGCACATGCACGAACTCGTGCCGTCCGTTTGGAGCTGGCTAGAGTGGTGCCAACCCCTCCAGCATCCAACTAGCCCCCGGAAATGTGGAGAATTCCAGACTTCAGGGGACTCTGTGGACGCCGGAGTGGTTGGTGCCGGTTCTCTCACCGGCGTGGGGATTTAGTCCTCAGAAGGGAGAATGCCGGCCAAGGTTACCTCGACTAAAATAAAGCGAAAGGAAAAGGAATGAACAGGTAAAATATTAAATGCAAATTTTCACTCGTGTCACAAATGCATAATAGATTAAGTTATTTCATATAGATAGCATCTCATTGCGTAGTTTCCTTAATGTGAGCAAAATGTTTTGGTCAGATAAAGTGGGTAAAATCTTCCGGTCCCTCCTGTAGCCACCTGGGGTGGCCACTGCCCAACACAAAATGGAAGATTACAAAGAATGCAGGGAAAATGGACATGTTGCAAATGCAAGCAGCTTGCAAAAGCGCTTGTGTATTGTGAAACCAGACAGCACTGTGAAAGAAACAAGTTAGCATACTAATGAGGCGATACCCGATGATTCCCAGGTACAATGGAAACAAGTTAACTCAAATCGCTACATTGAATAGAAGGCCAGACTTCTCGGCACCAAGAGAAGTCCAAAACAATAAGCCCCAAGAACCGCCCAGTGATCGAGGGACTGCCCGTTATTGGGGAAATTCAAATCAATCGATTGGGAAGAGACCCAATCGATTGCGAGTGTATAGAGGGTCCGCCCAGGTGGGCGCAAGACCCTGGGAGAGGTATAAGACAGAGACCCTGACCCCAGCTCTCTCTCTGTGCCGGCCCTCCCAACAAGAACACCTTTGTAGCAGCTCTCGAACTTGACCACGGAGAGGAGAGGCCTGGTCAGCAGCCGCCATCAAGTAAGTGTCATACAACGCACACTACGAGAGTAGACACTCCTGACCCCTTTAGTCCACACCGACTGGAAGCCTGCGGATCCAGGACAAAGCTAGAGGCCGTTGTTCCCTGATTCGGCAGTTCCCTTATTCCAGTTAAGTATTGGCCTGTTAGTGGTAGGATTAGCCTAGTCTTGTAGTTTTATATGCATAATTAGTAGATAACTGTATTATAATAAACGTGTCTTGTTTGAACTTACTAACTGGTGTATGGAGTTATTGGTCTGAACTTGAACTTGAAACTTGTGGCGGTATCTTAACGATACCTGGCGACTCTAGAGCTAAGGAACGAAACAGAGCCAAATTGAGTGTAAAGCACACTCACCCAGAACGAGCAACACTCCAGCAGCAGGAAGCCTCCAGCAGCGGAAAGCTTGGCGGGTGGGGGAACTTAAAATTGTCGTGAGGCCAGAAATCGGTTGCCTGACGGTGGGATAAACTTGGGAGATTATGAAGGTTTTAAAGGTTTGTCAAGTAGTCCTTTTTAATGTATTAGCATGTATTGAGCATTTGAGGATTCAGGGTCTCTACTCGTTGGAGTTTCGAAGGCAAGAGGGGAGATCTTATTGAAACTTACAGGCTACTGAGAGGCCTAGATAAAGTGAACATGGAGAGGATCTTTCCACAGGTAGGGAAAACTAGAACCCAAGGGGCAGCCTCAGACTGAAGGGATGATCCTTTAAAACTGAGATGAGGAGGAATTTCTTCAGCCAGAGGGTGGTGAACCTGTGGAACTCTTTGCCCTAGAAGGCTATCTTTCAGAATCCTTTCCAGTATTTTGCTCACCACAGACATAAGACTGACTGGTCTGTAATTCCCAGACATTTCCCTATTTCCTTTATTGAACAGTGGAACAAAATTCGCCTCCCTCTAATCATCCGGTACTACTACAGTGGAGAGTGAGGACGCAGAGATCATTGCCAACAGCGCAGCAATCTCCTCCCTCGCTTCCCATAGTAACCTTGAGTATACCCTGTCTGGCCCAGGGGACTAATCTATCCTGATGCCTTTCAAAATTTCAAAATTAGAAATTTTGAAAATTGGGATGTATCCTCCCAACATCCAACCTCCAAGCTTGTTCCTCAGAATCCTCTGGCACTCACTATGACAACCCTTCATGTCTAGGTATGGCACCCACACATGTCAACTGTAAGAGATGTCCTGACCCATCAAGCATGTGACTCACAATGTTCTCTCTTTGTCCCGGAATAAGAAAATAGCTCATAATAAGAGGGAAAAGGGGAAAACAGGGCGTGTTCCAGAGTTCCAAGTCCTCACCCCTGATGAGGAAAGAGCGCTGGAGATTGTGGGGTTGCCCGAGGAGAGATGAGTGACTGACAGCAAGGTTTACCTGTGCCAAAGAAGTGAGGATACATTGCCCCTTCATCCAGATAACCTGTCTTAAGTAAGTTGTTGATGACCCAGACAATTATTCTTCCTTTTCACTGACTCCATGTCCATTGTCTTGCAGCATCACCAACTGATGAGGCCGGGCCATCTGGAGTCACTGAGCCCCTTACAACCTGTGGTATTATTATTACTGTAAGAACTGCAAGGGTTAATAAAGTGTCTAGAGTAACCACTAACGGGAACTACAGTTACAAGTATATCAGCAGTGATGCTAAGCCTTGTGGGTGAGTGTGTGCAGGAGTTAGCTAAAGAGAGTCAGAAGTACAACTAGTGAGAGACCATATCATAGCTTATACCAGTATTGAGATTAGCTGTAGATGAGTGCAGTTAAATGTTAATAATCAACTGTGTATTTTTTAGGAGCATGTGTTGAATGCAAATTAGTAGTGTTAATGAATTTATAGCTTTGTTTAAATTCAAGCCATTTTGTGGTCTTTGTGAACATTATGCCAACCATCCTGAATTAAGAAACACAAAGAACACCACACAACCCAAGAGATCACCTCAGAGGAGAGCTCTGAAGGAACACTGGTGAAGCGTCACAGCTCTCACCTGCACCTTCCACCAGCACAAAGACAACACCTCAATGGTGGCATTAGTGGACAGGCTTCAGGGACGCTTTCTAGTGAACACCACACAGCTGCTGATGCACATCAAATGGAGGCAGGAACATCCAATCGGGGGACTGCTGGATCCCAGGACTCAGCTGGGCCCCAGCTGGATGCTGAGGCTCTGGAAAAGGTTCTCTCAAAGCTGATGCAGATGATAGGCCATAGCCGTGAGATTCAGGAAAGAGTGCCAGCAAAATTCCTGTGACTATAAGGCTGATTAGAGAAGTCCCAAGGACTTCAGGCACAGGAGATGGTGCTGGCAATGCTTGGCAGCCAGGCTAACACTGCTAGGGTGGCAACTGCAGTGGAAAACCTGGAACACAACATCAGAGTCATGAGAGATGGTGTCCAAGGCATTGCTCAGTCTTTGACGACCATGGCTGAGGGCCTTGACGTCATGTCCCAGTCACTGAGGGACATGTTCTAGACACAAATGAGCATTGCCGAGGCACTCCAAAGCTTGGCCAAGTCAACAAGGAGAATCGCTGAGGGCTTCGATACCATTGTGCAGACGATGGGTGGCCTCCAGGACTGGCAGAGCCAGTTGACTCCGAGGCTTCTGGATCCCACTCCAACCCATGGAGTTACCCAGGGCCCTATGGACACCCCCAGGGAGGGGGAAGTGCTAGACCCCATCCCAGGGCCACCAACCAAGGAAACTCAAGTGGTCTCCAGTCCTTCTGGATCCACCCCACAACCTCCTGACATGGGCCCAACTCAAGGGCAGCCGGCAGAACAGGGTGGCATGGCAACACTGTGACATCGGTAAGTCAGCTCGGATGCTCCAGCTCCAGGCCCTCTAGAGGACATCTGCCAAGGGCAGCAAAGGCACAAGGAGCGGAACACAGCAGGCTACCTCCATCTCTCATGTGCATCCTGGGGAAACACCTCGACGTAGCAGCAGACCATGGGGAATCAGGACGTTTTCGGAGTACTGAGCGGGCACTGGTGAAGTCAGTATTTGTAGCTGGGGGGGAATGGATAACTGAAACCATGTTCACCAATAAAACAGTTCACACTTGAAACATGTAAATTTTATTTAATTTTAATCTTCACAACAGGGTGGGTTTCTCCTCATCTTGACCCGCTTTCCCCAAGATGCCCCCACAAAATGGCACCGTTCAGAGCATAGGGAACGCAGAGTTATGGACATCCTGGATTTGCAAACCCCATCTATCAATGGACACAGATGTCCCCTCCCAGAGTGGTAGAAAATAGATAGCCCAAATGCAGACTCCGTCCTGAGGGAGGGTGTGAGCGCGCTGTCAGCAGGAAGGCAGGAATCAGACTTACTCAGAACCTGCGGAGCACTACAGCTTTCCTCAGAGCGAGTGGTCATCACCCTCCTGCATTGATTAGTGACCCATTGACAGTGTCGACACAGGCCCATCACCCTGGTATGATGTAATATAGACCCTTGGAGGGAGGGGGAAGGGGGAAGAGTGTGGTAAGGGAAGGGGAGTTGTGATGGTGGTGGTGGGGGGTGCGTGTAGAGCTGACAGAGACACCACCTCATCTCATGCAACTCTGGAGACTATGAGGGACCCCGGTCCTCCTGGCATTACGGACCCTCACTGTAGACTATCCTCCAACGTCCATCCTCCAGCTCCTCCTCGAGGTCAACCTCTAGGCTCTCTTGGTCCTCCTCCTCACAGAAGGCAGCATATTCCTCCTCCTCTTCCTCTTCCTCATCCAGCATGTCACCCCGCTGCTGTGCCAGGTTGTGGAGGGCACAGCAGACCATCACCTAGCTGGAGACCCCCTGAGGGTGTACCGCAGGGCACTGCCAGAGCGGTCAAGTCATTGGAATCTAACTTTGAGCAGCCCGATGCACTGCTCAATGACATCATGGGTGGCAGCGTAGGCCTCATTGTAATATATCTTCACCTCAGTATCAGGTCTCCGCACCGGCATCATCAGCCAGCACTTCAGGGGGTACCCCTTCTCCCTCAAGAGCCAACCTGTCATCCTGTGGTGGTCCTTGAAGACACCGGGGATTTCTGAGTGCCCCAGGATGTAGCTGCCATGCACGACCCCATGGTAATGGGCACACACGTGCATGAGCGTGATGTGGTGGTTGCACACGATTTGAACATTCAGAGAGTGGAACCACCTTCCTGTTGATATAGGGCATTCACTGATGCTCCGGTGCTCTAGAGTGACACAGGTATCATAGATGGCACCCTGGACCTGGGGCATCTCAGCAATAGAGGTAAATCCTGTAGTCCAGGCATCTTGGTGGGCCTGGTCCAGGTCAAAGGTGATGTAATCGAAGGCCGGGCATTCAGAGCATCCGTGACCTAATGGATACACCTGTGGGCTGATGACTCCCTAATTCCACACATATACCCGCTTGAGCTCTGGAATGATCTGTTGGAATAAACATTAAAGGCTGCCGTGACTTTCACGGCCACTGGGAGTTGGTGTCCTCCTCCTTCACGGGGTTCCATGTCCATGAGGATGTAGCACCAGGGCCGCACTGTCTCCCTGCTGAGACCCAGGCTTCTGTAGCTGATGTTTTCCATCAGCTCCTTGTAGGAACATCGACTCCTGTTCACCTGGATCGTCATTGGTCTCCCCTTCTGGCCCCCTCCTCAGCCTGATGGGTGGCTGGGTTTTGAGGGTGTGTGATGGCCCCTTGTAGAGATGGTGCTACCTCCAGCCTGCATTGGCCTTGATGCCTTATGTGATGTTTGCCCACCTCGTCTGTGAGAAGCAGAAAAATGGCATGAATTGCCTCTCAACATAGTGCAAAGTCTCATCAGTTCTCCTATCAATGCTCTTAAACTGATAATTTACCATTTCAGAGCCTCTGCACATGTCAATTGCTTTCTTAACAGTAGACTGGAATTTTAAATTATTCTCTGCTGTTTCTTACAGAAGCTGGCTTTCTTACAGCGATGAAAATCCACTCAATTTAAACTGTATACTATTGCCACCATGTATCACGTGATGGGTAAGTTGGCTTCTGCCTCAATCTTTTTTTTTAACCAAAGGTAACTTCAGAGGTCATGGCCGGGATTCTCCGACCCTTCGTCGGGTCGGAGAATCCCCAGGGGGAGGCACGAATCCCGGCCCGCCACCCCGGAGCCGACTTCCCTCTTCTCCAGCGGCGTTTCTCGGGGGCTGGCTGGATTCCCGCCACGCCGGTCGGGGGCTGTTGACAGCGGCCCTTCCAGCGATTCCCCGGGCACCGATGGGCCGAGTGGCCTTCAAGTTTTGCCCAGTCCCACCGGCGTGGATTACTCACCTCATACACGGCGGGACCTGGCAGGTAAGTGTGCAGGGGCCATCCTAGGGGTGGGAGGGGTGGGGGTGGGGGGGGGGGGGGGGGGGGGATCTGACCCCAGGGGGGCCCCACGGTGGCCTGGCCCGCGATTGGGGCCTACCGACCTGCGGGTGGGCTGGTTCCATGGGGGCCTTCTTTCCTTTGCGCTGGGCACCTGTAGGTCTGTGCCATATTGCCCTTCAGGGCCGGCTGAAGCTGCTGGAACCACTCCAGTGTCAACCTAGCCCCCGAGAAAGTGGAGAATTCCTCACTTTTGGGGGCCATTGACACCAGAGTGGTTGCCGCTGGTTTTAACGCCGGCGTGGGGACGTAGCTCCTTATTGCAGAGTCCCGCCCACTATGATTATGGCAAGCCACAGTACTCAAAATGCATTTCTCCAAACAGTGGGACTGGAGGAGAATACTGTGATATGGAGGGACAAAGCATGTAATGAATTGACAACAAGGTTGATAATTTTAAAATGAAGACATTGGTTGAGTGGGAGCCAGTGAAGATATTGTGCATAGGGAGTATAATGAGAATGGGACTTTGGGACTTGTGAGTTAAAGCATAAGCAGCAGAGTTCTGGATGACCTCAAGTTTATGGAGGGCAGTTTATGTGGGGGACCAGCCAGGAATGTATTGGAATAGCCAAGTCCAGAGGTAACACACCCATGAATAAGGGTTTCAGCAGCAGATGACCTAAGATAGGAACAAAGCTTGGCGATGCTTTGGAGCTGGAAGTAGGTGGTCTTTGTGATGGCATGAAGCTGAAGTCAGAGGTCCATCTTGAGATCAAATAATATTGCAAAGTTGTAACAGACAGGCTCAATCTCAGACTGTTGCTAAGGAGAGAAATGGAGTTGGCAGCGAGGGAACAGAGGTGGAAGCCCTAACTGAAAATAATGGTTATCGTATTCCCAATATTTAATTAGAACAAATTTCCCCTCATCCATCACTGGATGGTGGCTAAGCAGTCTGATAATTTAGCAACAGAGCAGGAGTAACGATAGGGAGATGGAGGAAGCGATTTTCTGGCCTATTCGGCCCGGCAAACGGATAATCCCGCCCGAGGTCAATGGATTTCTCCATTGTCTGCCTCTCGCCCATGGCGTTCTAGCGGTGGGCAAGATGGAAGAATCCATCCCAGAGAGAGACAGACACAGAAAGAGACATGGCGGGGTGGCACTTGCCACAGTGGTTATTATCGCTGCCTATGGCGCTGAGGACCCGGGTGTAGTGATATTCAGATATCAATATACATGATCAATGTATGTAAATGTATTACAGTCATTTCAACACTAGATGTCTCAATGTTAGATGGTATTAATACTAGATTCCCGCTCTTTCTGAGAGAGTGTGATCCAGGACAGTGAACAGACAAGATATAGAATAGCTAGAGTGAGAGAAGTTAGAACTGCTTTATAATAGTGTATAGTTAGATAGTTATCTATATTGTACTTTATTTCTTTTAGTTACTTTAGTATTGAGTACAAGAACTCACAAATTATTGTTTGTATTACTCATTAAACAGTTCATCTTTCAACAAGAAGACTATTGGTCATTTTATCATCCTGCTGGATTCAAACAGTAATATATATATTTTAGATAAGTCATTATTTAAAATCTAACATGGTACCAGCGAGTTTAAATCTTTTAAGAAAGACTAACAAAGATTTAGAATAGAAAAGAAGAAAAAAAAGAAAAAAACAGATTCAACTATTCGACTACAGCACTCATCGCAACTTTGAAAACTTTGACCAAAACAACCTATCAATGGACCAAGTTCAAGCACCAAGACTTCTCATGACCACTGGTTATTTAAATTTGAATTGGAAGTTGTTTAAACAGCAATTTCAACTCTACTTAGAAGCGAGTGACTTAAGTGCTGCACCAGAAGCTAGAATAATTGCTTTACTTCTGTCCCTGGTAGGACAGCAAGTAATCAAAATTTTTAACTCTTTTAATTTTAATGCTGGTGAAGATAAAACTAAATTTGATCAAGTAATGGCGAAGTTTGATGAACATTGTAAAATGCATACAAATGAGATTTTAGAACGACTTGATTTCATCGGAGTTCAAAAAACTGGTGAACCTGTAAATAATTTCATCACTCACCTCAAGCTTTTAGCTAAAACGTGTAATTATGCAGATCTACATGATTCACTTGTTAGAGATCAAATATGATATGGCATACTTGATGATACTGTCAGAGAAGCGTTAATTCGTCAAAATGATTTAACTCTACAAATCGCGATTGACAAACGTATATCAGTAGAACAAACCAAAAGCCAGTGTCTAGCATTTTATCCTAAAGAAAAAAGCGCAAATCTCTGCAACGGGCAGAGAAACTCAAAATGGTGTCGCAAGCAAAGCAGAAGTCTGTGAGGAACGGAAGTTATCCTTCGCAAGCATTTCGAGTTCTGCACATGCGCACTACACACCAAAATGCGAGACGTTCAAAAAGAAGTCTGCGCATGCGCGTACGTCACAGTTACGTCATGACGACAACGTGATTACGTGTCACAGGTGTGGCAATGCCCACTTAAAGGGAAATTGTCCTGCTTTTGGCAAACGCTGTTTAAAATGTCAGAAACTTAACCATTATGCCTCACAGTGTCAATCAACCGCTATTTGCATTCCTCCTGCACACAAAAAATGTCACAATGTACGATATGTGAACAAAACAGAAGAAATCAACACTCAAGAAGATTTCATGCAAGATGACAATATTTTCTCATTAGAAAATACTTTCTTTGTTGGTGTAGTTGATTCCCCATCAAGAATGATCTACAAGCAAGCAAGGATCATCTTAAAACAATAAAGTCACCTCATCGAGAATATGAGAAAGATCTTTAAGCAACAAAAGAACAAAAAGTCAAATAGTAAGCAATGAATGGCTGACCATTGTGTATATTAACATAATTCTAATCACTTTTAAATTGGATACCGGTTCCTCGGCGAACCTTTTGAATTCCAAGCACCTGCCCAAGATCAAGATTCATTATGAAATGATTCCTCCAGAATACTCATTGCTTGACTACAATGACAATCTCATTTTCTCACGTGGTTCGTGTTACCTAAATGTCACAAAATGCGACATTCAACAACAAGTAAGATTCAAAATTGTCAATGATACTCGTTCATCATTACTTGGAGCTCAAGAATGCAAAGATTTGCAGCTAATACAAAGGATCGTCATGAATACCTGTCAATCAAGTGCACTCTTTGATGATATTCAGCAACCCATACAACAATACCCAAATGTATTTCAAGGTATGGGCATGTTACCTTTTCAGTTCAAAATCCAACTGAAAAAGGATGCCAAATCGGTGATCCATCCACCTAGACATATTCCTGATCCACGTAAGATCAACTGAAAGCTGAATTGTCACAACTTGAAACTCACGGAATAATCTCTAAGGTTACTCAGCCTACTGACTGGGTAACGAAAGAGAAAATGCTGGAAAATCTCAGCAGGTCTGACAGCATCTGTAGGGAGAGAAAAGAACTAATGTTTCGAGTCCAATGACTCTTTGTCAAAGCGAACAGGCAGAGAAAGTGGGAATATTTATACAGTGGAGTGAGAATAAAAGATGAATCCTACTGACTGGGTAAGCTCCCTAGTCTGTGTAAAAAAACCTGCAGGTGAAATAACAATCTGTATGGATCCAAAAGACCTCAATAGAGGTATCAGGGCAGAACATTATCCTATACCGAAGAAAGAAGATATCACTGCAGATATGTTGCATCTCAAGGGTTCTGTCAATGCAATTAGAAGACTCCAGTAAAGATCTTTGTACTTTTAACACACCTTTTGGAAGGTACTGTTTTAATAGGATGCCTTTTGGAATCATCTCCGCTTCTGAAATTTTTCACAGACCAATGGAACAGATGACCGAGTACATAGAAGGAGTTTGAGTTTATGTTGACGACATCATCGTTTGGTCAACAACGTCTGAAGAGTATATCAAGTGTCCTCAGGAAGTTTTCAAAATAATTAATAATTTATAAATATGGTTTGAAATTAAACAAGGCCAAGTGTATGTTTGCCGCCTCATCTTTAAGATTCCTAGGTGACAACCTAACGGCTGAAGGACAAAGTGCAAATGCAAATTCCTAAAGATAAGGCTGGCTTACATTTTCTCGGATTGTCAACTTTCTAGGAAAGTTCATTTCAAATCAATCGGCTAGAACAACTGCTCTATGTCAATTGATAATAAAAGAACACATAATTCAGCTGGACTGACAAACATACTGCAGAATGGACTGATTTAAAACAACATTGATACAAGCTCTATGCTTATCATTTTTTGATCCTACAAAACCAAACAAAATTTCAACCGATGCAAGTAAAAATGGCATAGGTGCTGTTTTACTGCAGCAAAACCATTTTGAAAATTGGATTCTTACTGCCTATGCGTCAAGATCCATGACTGAGACTGAGTGTAGGTACGCCCAAATCGAAATTAAGTGTCGAAGGTTAGTCACGATGATTTCCAAATTCCACGACTATGTATATGGTCTACCCAAATTCACAGTAGAAACTACCCATCGCCCACTAGTATGCATCACAGAACAAAACTTAAATGACTTGTCTCCAGACTTCAACGTTTAATGATGAAATTGAGTAAATATGATTTTGCACTGAAGTACACACTAGGTAAAGAATTAGTAATTGCTGATACTTTATCTCGGTCAGTCAACACTGACTTTCTCCAAGAAGAATCTATCAATGATGTTGATTCACATTTGCAACTATTCAAAGAATTACTACCTGTAAAAGATGTCAAATTTCAGCAAATTCGCATTGAAATGCAGAAAGATACCACTTTGATGAAAGTCATGAAACATCTTCAAGAAGGATGACCTAAAGGTAATTGTCCGCAAAATCAATCCATTCAGTCAGAACTGACTATTGTAGATGGTATACTTCTGTGACAAGATTGCATTGTAATTCCTCATAGCATGCGTTCTGAAATGCTTTCAAGATTACATGAAGGTCATCTAGGCATTGAAAAATGTAGAACAATGTAGACATACCAGACAGTCTATCTATTGGCTTGGTATCAACAATGATATTGCGAATATGATATCATCGTGTTCAACATGTCAATAACATCAAAATCATCAATGCAAAGAACCACTGCAACCACATGATGTTGTAATATCACCATGGATCAAGGTTGGTGCTGATCTTTTCCACTTTTTTGGAAAAGACTATCTCGTAGTCATTGACTATTTTTCAAATTTTCCAGAGTTAGTGAAACACTTCCAACACTGTCCTAAAGGCATGCAAGGAGATATGTGCCAGACATGGGCCGGGATTCTCCGAAATCCCGGCTAAGTGTTGGCGGTGGCGTCAAAACCGGCGCGAGCGATTCTGGCATCAACATGCCTCCAGGCCCAGTCATTCAGCCCCTCCTCGGGGGTAGAACGGTGCCAGAGTGCTGTGCGCTGCTCCGGCACTGAATGCCTGCCCTACACGGCCGGGTCCGTGCAGGCATGTGCCACGGCCGTCTCCGCGGCGGCCCCCGGGCAATATGGTGGAGCCCTACAGGGGCCCAGCACTGAGGAACATAGCCCCCCCCCCCGGACTGAGCGTGCCCGCCAATCAGTAGCCCCTGATCACGGGCCTGGCCACCGTGGGGGGCCTCCCCCCGGAGTTGGCTCCCCCCGCACTCCCCACCAGGACAGCCCCCGCAGCCAGAACGCCAGGGTCCCGTCAGACAGGACCATACGTGAACGATGCCGGCGGGACACGGCAGGTACTGGCAATGGCCCCCGACCAGCGCCACGGTGACCGCGCCAGTGCGATTTCTGCCGATTCTCTGGTTGCTGGAGAATCGGTGACCCGCCATCGGAGCCGCGTGTCACAGTTCGCGGGCTCGTGGAATCCCGCCCAGGGTATTCCCAGTATCGTAATGTCTGACAATGGCCTTATTTCTCAAGTCATGAATGGCATGATCTCTGGTTGAAATATAACTTTCAACATGTTACTTCAAGCCCACATTTTCCACAATAAAATGGGAAAGCAGAGAAAGGTGTTCACATCATGAAACAGCTACTTAGCAAATCTAAGTAAGAAGTCTTACAACACCAGGTTAAAATCCAATAGGTGTGTTTCAAACACTAGCTTTCGGAGCACTGCTCCTTCCTCAGGAGTATTCACCTGAGGAAGGAGCAGTGCTCCGAAAGCTAGTGATTTGAAACAAACCTGTTGGACTTTAACCTGGTGTTGTAAGACTTCTTACTGTGCTCACTCCAGTCAACGCCGGCATCTCCACATCATAGCAAATCTAAAGAATCTGAATCTGATTTTCCTTAGCTTTAGTCAATTACAGAACATCTCCTCTATCAACAGGCTTATCTCCATCTCAAATGTTATAGAACAGGATGTTGAGCACAACTTTACCTCAATTACAATTTCCTGATCAAGGACAACAAAATCTTTTAAAAAGAATGCAACAACAACAGATACCGAGTCAGAAAAGATATTTTGATCAGCATTCAAAAGAGTTGTCTATTCTATCTGCTGATGATATAGTTAGATTCAGACTTCCTCAAGGATGTTGGTCTGACAAAGCTCACATAATTAGGCAATGTTCACCAAGATCTTATCTGAGCAGAACTTGAACCATTCTAAGAAGAAATAGAAGAGATCTACTCCAAGTCAAAGATACTGTGAACATTTTTCCGATCTTGATTTTAACCAGATCATTTCCACACAACTTGAACAATGAAAGCAATCAAATTTAATGATTCACAAAGATATGAAGACTTCTTCATCACCTTTGATGGTAAGAAGATTGACGAGGCGATGAAGACCCAATTGTCTGAATTTGTGAACTTTTTCAATAATCTAGTGATTACTGTTTACACTGCATTTCGTATGTCAATTTTCTTCTTAAAATTTCAAAGAAAATGTTAAAAAAAGAAAGGGGGATGTAGTGATATTCAGATATCAATGTACGTGATAATTGTATGTAAATGTAGTACAGTCATTTTAACACTAGATGTCTCAATGTCAGATGGTATTAATACTAGATTCCCGCTGTTTCTGAGAGAGTGTGATCCAGGACAGTGAACAGACAAAGCATAGAATAACTAGAGTGAGAGATGTTAGAACTGCTTTATAATAATAGTGTATAGTTAAATACTGTAGTTATCTGCATTGTATTTTATTTCTTTTAGTTAGTTTTGTATTGAATACAAAAACTCACAGATCATTATTTGTATTACTCATTAAATAGTTCATCTTTCAACAAAAAGACTATTGGTCATTTTATCATCCCGGTGGATTCAAAGAGTAATGTATATATTTTAGGTAAGTCATTATTTAAAATATAACACCGGGTTCGAATCCCGGTCCTGGGTCACTGTCCATGTGGAGTTTGCACATTTTGCCTCTGTCTGCATGGGTTTCACCCCCACAACCCAACGACGTCCAGGTTAGGTGGATTGGCCATGCTAAATTGTCCCTTCATTGGAAAAAAAATAATTTGGTACTCTAAAAGTTAATAAAAAAGAAAGAGACATACAGAGAGGGAAAGGCAGAGAGAGACAGACAGAGAACGAGAGACAAAGAGTGCTCTTATGTTCTTATGTTCTTAGACGGAAAGAGAGAGACAGTGGTTTACAGAGAGAGAGGCAGACAGAGAAAGACAGAGAGAGAGAGAGAGAGAGACAAACACACAGAAAGAAACATGGAGAGAGAGACACACAGAGAAAGTCAGAGATAGAGAGGGAGAGCGGGACTGACAGAGAGAGACAAAGGTTCACAGAGTTACAGACAGAGTGAAAGGCAGACAGAGAGAGAGATAGAGAGAGAGACAGAGAGAGAGAGAGAGACAGTGCAAGAGACAAAGATTCACAGAGACAGAGAGAGAGACACACAGGGAGACAGAAAGAGAGACATATAGAGAGACAGACAGAGAGGGTCACAAAGAGAGGTTCACAGAGAGAGATTCACAGGGAGAAGCTCACAGAGAGATACAGAAAGAGAGGGAGAGAGACAGAGAGTGCGATATAGAGACAGACAAAGAGAGTTGGAGAGAGAGACAAACAGAGAGAGAGGCAGAAGGTCGCAAAGAGATGTTGACAGAGAGATTCACAGGAGAGGTTTACCGAGTGATACAAAAAGAGAGGGAGAGAGAGAGAGAGAGAAAGCGTGATACAGAGACAGACAGTGTCATGTGAGAATACCTTTAAGAAATGGGTGTTTATAAATGGGTGTGTATATAAATATCTGTAGTGACAGTACCTTTCAGAAATGGGTGTTTAATACTGCAGTGATATCAGCGAGTGGGTGGAGCTGGGCTGTGTCAGCTTTTTACTTACGCTTTAGGCTTTTTGCTGCAGGGTGGGTCTGGTTTCATTTTAGTTTTGAAGAAGTTGCAATCACAGCAGGATGTGTGTGAATCTCTGCAAGCTTATGAATCTCCATTTGCTGATTTCAACGTGGTAACTGTTCTTATTAGTGAAGTTAAACCTTAGGTGCTTCTGTTAAAGGTTTTGTTTTTAAGTCTTATGGATGTTTTTTAAAAAGCTTAAAGGATTACTTATGATTGTAGTCTGGGGATTCTGTTTGAATTAATGGTTGCTAAGATGTTCACTGCATGTTTTAAAGAGGTTAACTTGAGTTCATAGAATAAACATTGTTTTGCTTTAAAAAAGTACTTTTCCATTTCTGCTGTACCACACCTGTAGAGTGGGATATGTGCTCCCCATACCACAATCTGTTAAAAGTTGTGGGTCAGGTGAACTCCATGATACACTTTGAGGTTCTTTAAAACCTGGCCCATAACAAATTGGGGGCTCGAGGGGGATAAAAGTCTATCTATTAGATTGGCTCAGTGAATGTAAAGACAGTGAGCAATGAGCATATTGTGGTTGCTTTTCATGTGTGGTATTTTAGTTTAAATGTGTTGTGGACAATGGCTCTTTCAGAGGCTCTAATGTTTTTGGGGGTGGAGACAGTCACACACAGTACCTTACGGTCAGAGACTAAAAGCAGACTGTTAGATTTGTCAAAAACATTGCAGCTGACATTACCTGACAAAATGCGAAAAGATGAGGTAATTGTGGTGGTAGCGAAGCATTTAAAGTTGCCTGAGATACAGTTTGACTCATTGGAAATGGCAAAAATTCTGTTACAAGTTAAACAAATGGAACATGGGAAAGAATTAAAGCAGCATGAATATGATAGAGATAGAGAGGAAAAAGAAAGAGAGAGGAAAAGAATGAGAAAGGGAGATACAGATCAGGGAAAAAGGTAAAGAGAGAGAGTTCGAACTTCAGAAAATGGCCATGAAACATGACAGTCAGTTAAAATTGGCAGATGTAAAGGGAAATGTACAATTTGAGGATAGTGATGAAGATAGTGAGAAAGAGCGCCAAAGTCGAAGGTGGGAATCTATTTAAATATGTCCAAGCATTGCCAACGTTTGATGAGAAGGAGGTAGAAGCCTTTTTCATTTTATTTGAGAAGGTCGCTAAACAAATGAAATGGCCACATGACATGTGGGTATTACTGATTCAAACAAAGCTGGTAGGTAGGGCTAGTGAAGTGTTTGCATCACTACCGGAGGAGGTATCTGGGACATATAAGGAGGTGAAAAAATCCATCTAAGATGCATATGAACTAGTGCCTGAAGCTGACAGACAAAGGTTTAGAAATTTAAGGAAAGAATTTGGTCAAACATACATGGAGTTTGAAAGGCTCAAACAGAGTAATTTTGATAGGTGGATAAGGGCTTTGAAAATAGACCAAACGTATGAAGCCCTCAGAGAAATTATGCTTTTGGAGGAATAAAAAAATTCAATTCCTGATGTAGTGAGAACTCAAGTGGAAGAGCAGAGGGTTAAAACTGCGAGGTTAGCAGCAGAAATAGCAGACGATTATCAATTAGTTCATATCCGACATCAGTTGCAGCCTGTGAGGAATAGAAACTGGGGACATGAGACATACTCAAGTGGTAAAGGTAAAGGTGATCTGATGGGAGACAATAAGGAGAGTGTACCTCAGAATAAAAAACAAATGCGGGGGGTGGAAGAGAAATTAAAGGTTTCAAATGTTTTCACTGTAATAAACTAGGCCTTATAAAGTCACAGTGTTGGTGGCTGAAGAAAAACACTGGAAAGGCTGATGTGGTAAAACAGGGTAAGACAGTGGGGTTTGTTAAAGTGGTAAAGGAAAGCCCAAATGAAGCAAAGGAGGTATAAAAGATTGTACAGCCTGATCAAGAGGTGATTGTAAGAAGGTGCCAGATCTCTTTAAAGAATTTACTTGTGTGGGTGAAGTTTACTCATGTGTATCAGGAGGAGCAGGTAAAGACGTCATAATTTTAAGAGATATGGGAGATAGTCAATCTTTGATGGTAAGAGATGAGGAGTTATGCAGTCTGGGAAGAACGTTGCTAGAAAAGGTGGTAATATGTGGAATTCAGGGTGAGAGTAGTGTTCCATTACATAAGGTAAGGTTGGAAAGTCCAGTGAAGAGAGGTGAAGTGGTGGCTGGAGTAATAATGAAATTATCTTGTCCAGGAATACAGTTTATCTTGGGTAATTATATAGCTGGATCGCAGGTGGGGGTGATGCCTACTGTGGTTGATAAGCCAGTGTAAAATCAGACAACTGAAATGTTGAAGGACAAATATCCTGGGATTTTTCCTGATTGTGTAATAACAAGGTTGCAAATTCACAGGTTAAGACAAGAGAAGAAATCAAAGAGTGAAGGTGAAGCAGAAGTTCAATTATCAGAAACGATTTTGATTGGATGGTTGAAAAAGAACAAGAACAGGTGGAGGATGAGACAGATATTTTTAGTGCAGCAAAATTGGCGGAGAAATGGGTGTGTATATAAATATCTGTAGTGAGAGTACCTTTAATAAATGGGTTTATTATTGCAGTGTTGTCAGAGAGTGGGTGGAGCTGGGCTGTGTCAGCATTTTACTTTCGCTTTCAGCTTTTTGCTGCAGGGTGGGTTTGTTTTCATTTTAGTTTTGGAGAAGTTGCAATCACAGCAGGATGTGTGTGAATCTCTGCAAGCTTATGAATGTCCATTTGCTGATTTCAATGTGGTAACTGTTCTCAGTAGTGAAGTTGAACCTTAGGTGCTTCTGTTAAAGGTTTTGTTTTTAAGTCTTATGGATGTTAAAAGGAAAGCTTAAAGGATTACTGAGTGTTGTAGTCTTTGGGGATTGTATTTGAATTAATGGTTGCTAAGATGTTCACTGTATGTTTTAAAAAGGTTAACTTGAGTTCATAGACTAAACATTGTTTTGCTTTAAAAAATACTTTTCCATTTCTGCTGTACCACACCTGTAGAGTGGACGGTGTGCTCCCCATACCACAATCTTTTAAAAATTGTGGGTCAGGACTTCCGGTGGCGTGGGTGCGCAGGACGGCCGCAGCGCGAAGAGCTCCCGCCGGTGGCCGCGTGTCACGGCGATTTCGGGGAAATCCCAGAGTTCCGAAGCACCCCCCCTGACTACCGTCGCCTTTGGGGCCGGCGCGAGCAGCCAGCGGGGCCGGTTTAAAAACCGGTGAAGAACCCCGCACGGGTGTTGGGGCGGCGGGGGCTGAGGTCCTGGGCCCAGCGCGGCATCGGGGCCAGAGCAGCGGGGGCGGAGCTATGAGGAGGCAGGCCCGAGTCCAGGGCACCATGTAAGTGCGATGTCCCACGACGGATGGCTTCCACATAGGAGGAAGAAAGAAGGCTGGAACCTGGTCCCAGGGGAGTTCTGGATGAGTACAGAGGGGAAAGGAAGGGAGCTGGAAGATGTAAAGAAATTTAAAGAGGTTTGGTGAAGTTTTTTTCCCTCCCCTTTGTCTTAAAAAAAAGAATAATTCAGATTGATGAAGGACAGAAGGGTGGAGGGAGAGAGAGGAGAAGAGAAAGTGAAAAACAATAAGCTGCTAAAGGATGCGAAAAGCAGCGTCGAAGAAAGGAGGAAACGCGGGGTCGCCGCTGAAGGAGAAGATGAATAAAAGTGGTGATAGGATGGCGGAAGCCGAACTGCAAAGCGGGGCCGTACTATTTACGGTGAAGATGACTGAGGCGATGGCAGGGGAGCTGGAAAAACAGTTTGCGTGGCACATGGAGCCCTGGAAAAAGGAGACAGCGGCCGCATTGAAGTTACTGGTGGAGGAGGCAATCGCCCCGATAATTGCCCCGTTGAAGGTGGCGGTGGCAAAGGCATTGGCCGAGGTGAGAGAGCAGGGCGAGAAGATGAAAGAAGTGGAGGAAGCCATGTCACGACACAGCGACCAGGTCACCTCGATGGGAGATGAGTTGCGGAGGGCTGTGGAGATTAATAGAGGTCTCCGAGCAAAGCTGGAAGACTTGTAAAACCGCTCAAGGCGGCATAATTTGAGAATTGTGGGCTTGCCCGAAGGGACAGAGGGCCCAAGGCCAACACAATACTTTGCTAAGAAGTTGGCGGAGCTGATGGGGGAGGGTGAGAGCACATCCCAGTACGAGCTAGACCGAGCCCATCGGTCATTAAGGCTGAAGCCCAAAGTGAATGAGCCGCCAAGGGCAGTAATTATCTGTTTCCATATGTTTTGCGTGAAGGAGGTGGTGTTAAACTGGGCGTTGCAGAAGCGGGAGATACTATGGGATGGTACTACGGTCCAGATCTACCAGGACTTGACAGTGGAGTTGGCACAAAGACGAGCGGCGTTTGGGCGAGTGAAGGCGACGTTGTATAAGAAGGGGGTACGGTTTGGTATGGTGTACCCAGCGAGGTTGAGGGTAACGTATAATGGCAGACTTTTATTTTGAGACAGCGGATGCGGCTGAGGCATTCATGAAGGCTTGGGACAGACATGAAGAGCGGAGCTGGAAGAGAGACTGTAGACTGTGTTTGAACAGCCGGAAAATGTATAAATGTTATAACTTTCTTTTTACGGATTTATACTGTAATCTACTTCTCTTTGTATTGTTATAGAGTTTAAGTTAATGGTGGGTTGATGGGTGCTCTGTGTTGCGGCGGTTAAATGTTATGTTAGTGAATTGTCTGGGTTGGATTGTTGGGTTTGTTTTTGTTTCTCTGGGACTGGGTGGAAGGGGAGGATCTTGGCGGGGGGAGCCACCCACACTAGCTAGCTAAAGTCAGTCAGCTTGTGAACGGAGGTGAGAGGAGAGGAGGGCTGCGGACATTGGAGCCTGGATAGGAGGCGTCAATGGGCCTACGAGGCGAGCGAGAGGGGGGGGGGGAAGGGTTGGATGCTGGGGGATGTTGTTTCTGGGGGAAAGATAGGGGGAGTTTTCAGGAGGGGGGGAAAGGGTTCGATGTTAACAATGGACAAAGGCGGGTCAGGCTTATGGGGCAGGGTCCGGCAGTGTGTTGATGGTGGATAAGAAAGGTGGGGGGGGGGGGGGGGGGGGGGGGGGGGGGCGTGAGAGACCCCTAGTAAGGATAGTTACGTGGAACGTGAGAGGGCCAAGAAGTCCGGTCAAGAGGTCAAGGGTGCTTGCGCATCTTAAAAGTCTGAAAACTGATGTGACAATGCTGCAGGAGACTCACTTGAGGGTGAAGGACCAGGTGAGACTTAAAAAGGGTTGGGTTAGCCAAGTGTTTCACTCTGGATTTGATGGAAGGGCTCGAGGGGTAGCAGTGTTGGTCAGCAAAAGGGTATGCTTCGAGATGGAGAAGGTAGTGGCAGATCATGGGGGTAGATATGTGATTGTGGCCGGGGCGCTGGATGGGAGATTAGTGGCGCTGGTAAGTGTATACGGTCCCAACTGGGACGATGCGGGATTTGCAAGGAAGGTGTTTCGAGCCATTCCTGACTTGGACAGACACGAGCTGATTGTGGGATGGGTGGGCTGGAACCTGGTGCAGGAGCCAAGGTTGGACAGATCACGGCCGCGTTCGCTGGTCCCATTGGGGGGGGGGGGGGGGGCCGGGGGGGGGGGGGGGGGGGGCTGGAACCTGGTGCAGGAGCCAAGGTTGGACAGATCACGGCCGCGTTCGCTGGTCCCATCGGGGGGGGGGGGGGGGGGGGGGGGGGGGGGGGGGGGGGGGGGGGGCTGGAACCTAGTGCAGGAGCCAAGGTTGGACAGATCACGGCCGCGTTCGCTGGTCCCATCAGGGGGGACAAAGGTGTTGGCTGGGCTAATGGTGGAAATGGGAGGGGTGGACCCTTGGAGGTTCCTGCACCCAGGGGAACGGGAGTACTCGTTTTTCTCAGCAGTCCACAGGGTATACTTGCGGATTGACGTTTTTGTGGTGGGAAAGGCTTTTCTGGCTGGAGTCAAGGGGTCAGAATACTCTGCAATTGCTGTGTCAGATCACGCGCCACATTGGGTGGATATGGTGCTGGAGAAGGGGGTAGCGCAGAGGCCAGGGTGTAAATTGGATGTGGGGCTTTTGGGGAACCAAGTATTCTGTAAAAAAATTGAAAGGTCATTAAGGAATATGTAAGATTCAACTGTACGGGTGAGGTGTCAATGGCAGTCGTCTGGGAGGCTCTAAAGGCGGTAGTGAGGGGTGAGGTAATTTTGTTTAAGGCCAGGGTGGACAAAGAGGAGAGGTTGGAGCAGCAGAGGCTAATAGATGAGATGTTGGAGGCAGATAGGAGTTATGCGGAGGATGGAGTCCCAGCGATGCTGGGAAAGAGGAAGGAACTACAGGCGAGCTTCGACCGACTATCCACCAGGAAGGCAGTGCGCCACCTGAGGCGAGCGAGGGGTGCAGTTTATGACCATGGAGACAAGGCGAGGCGTATGTTAGCAGGTCAGCTCCGGAAGGAGGCAGCAGCAAGGGAAATTCTTCAGGTAAGGGATAGGGCCGGGAAGTTGGTGGTGGCTCCGGAGCTGATTAACAAGGTTTTTGAGGAATTCTACGAGAGGTTGCACAGGTCGGAGCCACCTGGGGGAGACCGTGAGATGCTGGAATTTCTGGATGAGTTGGAGTACCCGAGGCTAGGGGAGGGGGACAGGGCTACATTAGAAGGAGCAATACTGGAGTAGGAGATAAAAGACGCGATTGGGAGGATGCAGTCAGGGAAGGTGGCAGGGCCGGATGGGTTTCCGGTGGAATATTATAATAATTTTAAGGATAAGTTGGCACCCCTGATGATAGGGATGTTTGAAGAGGCGATAGGGAAGGGAGTGCTGCCGCAAACCTTGGGGCAGGCATCGATTTCACTGTTGCTTAAAAAGGATAAGGATCCGACGGAATGTGGGTCGTATAGGCCCATTTCACTTCTTAATGTAGACGCAAAGGTATTGGCAAAGGTACTGACGGGTAGGCTGGAGGGGTGCCTCCCGAAGGTGATAGGTGAGGATCGGACAGGGTTCGTGAAAGGGAGGCAGCTGTTTTCGAATAGTAGGAGGGTCTTGAACGTCGTTATGGCACCGGCGGAAGGGAAGGACACAGAGGTGGTTGCGACATTAGACGCTGAGAAGGCGTTTGATCAGGTGGAATGGGAGTACCTGATGGCAGTGCTGGAACGGTTTGGGATTGGACCAAGATTTGTGAACTGGGTAAAGTTATTATATAAGGAGCCGAAGGCGAGCGTCCGCACGAACAATATCAGTTTGAGATACTTTTCTCTCCACCGTGAAACGAGGCAGGGATGTCCTATGTCCCCCCTGTTGTTTGTGCTTGCGATTGAGCCGTTGGCTATCGCATTAAGAAGTTCGGGAGCATGGAAAGGAATAGTGAGAGGGGGGGGATAGAGTATAGGGTGTCCTTGTATGCTGACGACTTCCTGCTGTATGTGTCCGAGCCGAGTGCGTCGATAGGAGAAATATTGGAGTTGCTGCGGGGATTTGGGTCTTTCTTGGGGTACAAGCTGAACTTGGGCAAGAGTGAGTATTTTGTGGTGTCTCAGCCGGGGGTGGGGGCAGGGGTGGGGGGGTGGGGGGCTGCCATTCCGTAGGGCAGGGACCCACTTTAGGTATTTGGGGGTGCAGGTTGCCCGGGAGTGGGGAAGGCTTCGCAGATACAACATCACTAGTTTGGTGGGGAGAGTGAAAGCCGACCTGGCGAGGTGGGATGGTCTCCCTCTGTCACTGGCGGGTCGGGTACAGGCGGTTAAAATGAAAGTGTTGCCACAATTTCTGCTTATTTTCAATGCCTACCGATTTTCCTGCCAAAGTCTTTTTTCAGAGAGATTGAGGGAAGGATTACCTCGTTTATATGGGGAGGGAAGGTGGCCAGAGTGAGGAAGGTGCTGCTACAGAGGGGAAGGCAGGCAGGGGGTTTGGGTCTCCGAACCTGCTGTACTACTACTGGGCGGCAAATGTGGAGAAGGTACGGAGCTGGGTCAGGGGGGTTGATTCCCAGTCGGTCAGAATGGAGGAAAGTTCGTGAAGGGGGTCTGGGCTGAAGGCTAGCAACGGCCCCGCTCCCGATAGCTCCGGGGAAATACTCAGGGAGTAATAGCTTCATTAAAAATCTGGAGGCAGTTTCACCAACATTTCGGGTTGGGAGCAGGGTCAAGGGAAATGCCGATCAGGGAGAACCACAGATTTGAGCCAAGGAGGTGGGACGGAAGCTTTCGGAAATGGGAAGAGAAGGGTATTAAGACTCTAAAAGATTTGTTTCCTCGGGGTCGATTTGTGGGATTGAAGGAGCTGGAAGTTAAGTATGGGCTGGAGCAGGGAGAAGTGTTTAGGTATATGCAGGTTCAGGACTTTGCCAGGAAGGAGATACAGAGCTTCCCGGAGGAACAGGCCTCCACGTTGTTGGAGGAAGTGCTGGCGGCAAGGGGACTGGAGAAGGGGACAGTGTCAGCGGTATACGGAGCTATGTTGGAAAAGGATAAGGCACCACTGGAAGGGATCAAAGTGAAGTGGGAGGAAGAATTGGGAGGGTGTGGTGATCCACCACTGTGTAATTGTGTGTGTGCTTTTATTAGGGGATGTTCAGCAGTACCTGTACTAGGTTCGCCGGTAGCCCCTGCCGGCTAGCTCCGCGCACAAGGAGCCGTATAAATATGTGTGAGTTCTCCTGAGCAGCCATTCTACCAGCTGCAGTCGGAGGATAAACATCTAACTGTAATAAAGCATCTTTTGTACCCATTCGAGTCTTTAGTACAATTGATAGCGCATCAGAGGGGATCTGGTGTGAGGTGCTCCGGAGAGTGAATGCCTCCACCTCGTGTGCGAGGTTGGGGCTGATACAGCTGAAGGTGGTGTACGGGCACACCTCACGAGGGCGAGGATGGGCTGATTCTTTGAAGGAGTAGAAGATGTGTGTGAACGTTACGGGGGGGGGGGGGGGGGGGGGGGCGCTAATCACGTTCATATGTTTTGGTCCTGTCCAAAGCATGGGGAGTACTGGAAGGAGATGTTTATGGTAATTTCCAAGGTGGTGCATGTGAAACTGGACCCGGGCCCCCGGGAGGCCATATTCGGGGTGTCGGACCAGCCAGGGTTGGAAACGGGTGCAGAGGCAGATATCATGGCCTTCGCCTTGTTGATCGCCCGAAGGCGGATCCTGCTGGGATGGAGAGCGGCCTCTCCACCCGGTGCCCTGGCATGGCGAGGGGACCTGTTGGAATACTTGACCCTTGAGAAGGTTAAGTTCAAACTGAGGGGAAGCTCGGAGGAGTTCTACAAGTCATGGGCATTATTTATTATGCACTTTCAAGAACTGGATAACATCGAACATTAGTTGGGAGGGGGGAAGGGTGGGTGGGGTGCGGGGGGCTGTGTATGTTGAAGATGGCTATGGGTAATCCCTGATTTCTTTTTTTTCTTTGTCATTTGTTTATGTTAACATGCGGGCTGATGTCTGGGGCATGGAGGGAGGATGGGATCGTTGTTATTGTTATGGGGTTTGAGATATTTGTTGTTGGTTATTGATTGTTGGGTGTAAATTCAGGAGAAAAATTGTGAAAAAGGAGAATAAAATTTTTTTTTTAAAAAGTTGTGAGTCAGGTGAACTCCATGATACACTTTGAGGTTCTCTGAACCCTGGCCCATAACAACAGAGAGAGTCGGAGAGAGAGAGACAGACAGAGAGAGAGAGAGAGGCAGAGAATCACAGAGAAAGGTTCACAGAGAGTGGATCACAGAGAGCAAGATTTAGTAAGAGAGGGAGACAGAGAGAGCAAGACAGAGACAGAAGAGGGAGACAGAAGACGTGATTGTCCGGAAAAATTATTAAGTTCATTTGTGGTGGCGGCATGGTAGTACAGTGGTTAGCAATCTTGCTTCACAGCTCCAAGGTCCCAGGTTCGATTCCGACTTGGGTCACTGTCTGTGTGGAGTCTGCACATTCTCTCTGTGTCTGTGTGGCTTTCCTCCGGGTGCTCCAGTTTCCTCCCACAGTCCAGGTTAGGTGGATTTGCTAAAATTGCCATTAGTATCCAAAAAAGGTTAGGTGGGTTTACGGGGATGGGGTGGAAGTATGGCAGTGGCGTGCGGGGGGCGGGGGGGGGGGGGGGTGAAGAGAACGGAGCGCGCCTGCGCACCGCGGTCGGCCGGAGCGCGCCTGCGCACCGCGGTCGGCCGGAGCGCGCCTGCGCACCGCGGTCGCCGCTGGTGAAGAGGCAGCTTTGCACTCGGCGGCTGGAGCGTGAACAAAGAGGGCGCGAATTCTCCCGAATCGACAGCAATCAATGCCACCATGGGTGAGTTTTATTTATTCTTTATCTTTATCTTTTGATCCATTTTTAAACTCTTCTCTGCACCCTCTCTATAGTTGTCAACTTACTAAACTGTCGTGCCCAGAATTTGACATTTGGGCCAGGGGCACCCATTTGGGACAGAACCAGTATTTTATAAAGATTCATCATGGCCTCTTAACTTTTGCCCTCTTACCCTTTATACTTGAAGCCCAGGGTCCTGTAAATGGGAGATTCTCAGAGACAGGGGCAGCACGGTAGCATGGTGGTTAGCATAAATGCTTCACAGCTCCAGGGTCCCAGGTTCGATTCCCGGCTGGGTCGCTGTCTGTGCGGAGTCCGCACGTCCTCCCCGTGTGTGCGTGGGTTTCCTCCGGGTGCTCCGGTTTCCTCCCACAGTCCAAAGATGTGCGGGTTAGGTGGATTGGCCATGCTAAATTGCACGTAGTGTCCTAAAAAAGTAAGGTTGGGGGGGGGGGGTTGTTGGGTTACGGGTATAGGGTGGATACGTGGGTTTGAGTAGGGTGATCATTGCTCGGCACAACATCGAGGGCCGAAGGGCCTGTTCTGTGCTGTACTGTTCTATGTTCTACTTGACTGCAAGCTGCTGGGGCTCGGATCTTGAACAGAGCTTTTATACCTGGATTTGGGGACCCTTTATGCACTGGCATAGTGCAAAAACAGGCTCCACATGACCAGGGTTTTGTGAAGAAGAAGGGATCTGGAAATGTGTCGACTGTGAAAATTATATTTGTGGAAATTGGGTGAAGTAATGCCGGTGTTTGATGAGACTTGGTGCTAAAGCTTTAGAGAAATGAAGATGGAATTTGATTTGAAGAAGTTCAACGTTTTGAAGGATATTGTGGCTGAAATGAATGCGATACGTGCTGAATGGGCTGACTGAGAAATGTGTGAGATATGTCTTTGTATCTGCTATGTGTAATTTATCGGTCATATTATTGCAATTTTCCTGTTAATTCATGTTTAATTTACGTTGATTTTGGTGTGATTGCTAATATAAAAGTGAAGTCTTGTATATTGGTCTTAGTTGGGTTGTTTGTAGTTTGTTTCCACAAGGGTCATAACAGTATTTCCATGACGTAGCTGCTCTTATCCTTCTCCATGGGGGTTGCAGAGGAGGGAGGCACAACTTTCGAGACATAACATCTCACCCATTGCTGCAAAGCAAAATGACTGAAGAAGAGAACAATATCCCTAGAATCCCAGCGCTAAGGGAAAATTGACTAACTCTTACAGCGCAATTTAACCTCAGGCAGCCGTCCTATACCTTAGAGATGACAAAGATAAAGAGGTCAGTGAATAGCTCTAGAACGGGTGCAACTACGTTTTTTATAGGTTTTTTTGGTGATATTTAATGAAATATTTACGTGGGGCTTTGGGGCATACAATCAAGATTTGCCCCGGGCATCACCAGACCTCTGCACACCACTGAAGTATGGGCTTAAGTGGGGAGCTCTTTCCAAGAGCTGGTGCAGACGCGATAGGCTGAATGGCCTCCTTCTGCACTGTAAATTCTATGAATCTATGAACCATTGGGCTCCATCTGGGGGACCTGTCAAATATGGGCTTTTATTGCCTTACTGACTGACACATCCCTCCCACTGACCACATGTCCATTCTCCTGCAGGTCCTCCAGCCGGCGGAGCTGATTCATCCTGAGTGGCCCCCTCTCCTGACTCGGAGGAGAGCTCTGGGAATGCCACCATGCTCGTAGCACAGCTGTCACCCCCACCCCCCACCAGCGCAGATACGCACACCTCAATGGCACATTATATTGGACAGCCTTTGGGGGCACAATCTGGTGAGCACCACACCGCTGATGATGTACATCTGGTGGAGGCAGGAACCCCCAGGTGAGACAGCAATCAGAGGGCTGCTGGATCCCAGGACCCAGCTGGGTCCCAGTCTGATGCTGAACCTGTGGTACAGATTTATCCGGAGCTGGTAGAGACGATAGGCACCAACCTGGACGTTCAGGCAGAGATGTCAGCACCACTCCAGCAGATCCATAGCCGCTTGGAAGAGTCCCAGAGGCGAGGGGGTGTTGCCAATCGGAATACTATAATAATGTTGTTCTTTCAAGTCGCCAATATAATACTGAGGCTCTTTTTATGATATGATGTTATGTCCCAACAGCGTCGCCAATACTGTGGGTGTTTCTATTTCTCCTCTTGAACTTCAAGGCTTTCCCGTATATTGGTCAAATGACCACACAACCAGTTAGTCAGTTGGGCTCTCTGAGTAAAGGGAGTGGTGCCGATCAGTCTGTGGCTGTACCGGTTTCTTGAGTGCAGTCCTATTGTTCTGGGGAAATGACCCATTAGAATGCAAATGAACAGGGGTTTTGATCAGTTCTAGCTATCTGGGTTGCAAATACACACAAGCTCTGTATCTGTATGAGTCCTGGGCTGGCCATAATTCCCATGGTCCTTTGCAAGTGGCCATCTCAGATTGCTACAGGGGGCAGGAGATGGTGCCGGCAATGAGTGGCACCGAGGCCAATACTCCAAGTGTGGCAATCGCAGTGGAGAGCCTGGTGCACGATGTCGGCATCATTACTGAAGGTGACAGCCATGGCTGAGGGTCTTGTCAGAATGTCCAACTTGCTGGGGGATGTCAGCCAGTACCAGGCTGGCCTTGATGAAGTTCTGCAGGTCATGTCCCACTCTCAGGTAGGCATGGCTGAGGTGCTGCGGAGAATGACCCAGTCGCTGAGGAGCATTGCCGAGGGTGTCGACACAATGGTGCAGACCATGGGGAACTGCCAGGGCTGGCAGAGCCAGAGATGCAGAGGCAGCCGGTGCTCAAACCAGCTGCCCCTACATCCAAAGGTGGACCCCAGGGCCCTATGGGCACCGACCGGGAGGAGGGGTCGCTGAGTCCCAACCCGGACCAGGCCCATGGAGTGGCAACGGTGAACACCAGCTCCCCCAAGTTCCACCCTTCTGATGAGGCTGCTTCTCAAGGTCAGCACATGGGGCAGGGGGGCACGGCTGTGCATGTGCTGCCGACGAGTGAGCTGGGACCCAAGGACCCAGAGCCCCCAGAGGCCACCCTCAAGGGGCATCGAAGGCCATGGGACAAGGTAAGCAGCTGGCTGCCTCCAACTCTGATGTGCCTCCTGGGGTTACACCAAGATGTAGTGGTAGAGCCAGGAGGGCAAAGCAGATTGAGGATCACTGAGGTCACCAGGAGAGGGGGGAGGTGTGGAGGAGTAGGTAGGAGGTATGGAGAGGGAAGGGGGTGTAGCACCATCGGGAGGGGGGTATTGTAAAACACACAAAACACCTTTTTGGACAAACATCATGATGCTTCTGCCACTTTCTTCCACAATGCGGGCTGATTTGCGGACCCTCTGCCCATCTCCCCAGGAATCCCCCCCCCCCCCCCCCCCCCCCCCCCCCCTCCCATGGTGCTCACCCACTCTCCACCCATGGACATGTCCACAGAGCTGTGCCCAATCCCCTAAGTGTTCGGATGTTGTCTGCTACATGTGTAGTGTTGCCTCCTTCAGTGTTCAGGCATTGTGTCTAGGCATCAAGGTGTTATTCGGATGCTCGGCAATAACTCCCTCATGCTATTTGGCCCACCCACCCACGAGGATCATGTGTAAAATGATCAGTTAACCATGATTGCCAATTCCCCATCAGCAATAGCCTTCAACCGCCAAGGCCAGAGGTCTCAGCAGTTGGGTTATGGGTGGTCGTCGGGGCAGATGGACAGGGACAAGGGTGCCCCCGGAACAGTACACATGATCCAGGGTTGGCATGGTGGTGCCATGAGCGGTTGCCTCAACCCTACCGAACACTGGGGTAGCAATCCCAGCATTGCCAGACTCTTTGTGAGTGAAGATGGCTACTCACCTCCTCGGCTCCCACAGAACCCCTTCCGCCAGGTTCAAGTTTTCAAAAGGGGTACTGATCGACACCAGCATGACCACTTGCTGGGAAGGTTCTGAATGACAGGAGGCCGTTAGATATGCGGTGGTTCCCGTTAATTGTATGGAAATGGGGCTTAAGTGGTGATAATTGGTTTCTTGCCATGCTCTGACAGGATCCAGATTTCACCTTGAGGAACGAGCCGGTTGCATTGCAAACTGTTTGCCGCCTGGCACGGTTCTCGTTTTTGGCCTCTCCCGCTATTCACTGGCCTCGTTTCGCTTGAGTGAGTGCGTAACGAGGCCGGAGAATCGCGTACATTCGAGAGACTCTAATGTAAATCAATATTCCTTCTATTCAGCTTATTTCTTGGTCAGACAAATGCTCGATTGGAGAAGACACAATGGACGCGATTCTCCGCAATGGCTGACGTCGGAGGCCGCTCCTCGCTCCCTATTCTATCTCCCCCTCCTCCCCCCCCCCCCCCCCCCCCCCCCCCCCCCCCCCCCCCCCCCCCCGGCTAGGAGCGGTGTTGCGAGAAACTCGGCCGCCGGGCCTTGACGCTTGCGTCAAAGCGGCGCGCCGAGAATGATGTGGCCGGCGGCGCCTAAGTGACGTCAGCCGCGCATGCGCGGTTGCCATCTTCCCCTCCACTGCCCCGCAAGACGTGGTGGCTTGATCTTGAGGGGCGGCGGAGGGGAAAGAGTGCGTCTCTTAGAGACGCCGGCCCAACGATCGGTGGGCACCGATCGCGGGCCAGACATCTGACGAGCACGCCCGTGGTGCTCGATCTTCTGTCCGTCCCCCATAGGCCCCACACTTACCTGTTGCGCCATGTTCACGCCGGCAGCGAACAGGTGTGGTTGACGGCGGTGTGAAACGGTCGGGGTCCTCAGGCCACTCGGCTCATCCGACCCGGAGAATCGCCGGTGAGCGGCGATTCTCCGAGCGGCGTGTGCCGCAGAACGCGACACGCCATTTTGGGGGTGGTGGGAGAATCGCGGGGGGGTGCCAGAGCGGCCCTCCACGATTCTCCCACCCGGCATGGGGAGTAGAGAATCGCGCCCAATCTGTCAATCTTATTCACAACCACGGAGAAGTTAGAACAGTTTAAAAAAACCAAGATTATGTATAATTTTGAATTGGGGTATGGTGTAATATGAGCGATATTGATTCAGCCATCCCTTCTGATATTCATTTTGGCTAACCTCACTGAAAGCCAAAATCTGTCTTCATTCTCATTTCAAGCCACAATTTGCATTTCTTCAGAGTGCAATAAACTGTCAAGCATGTAGCTTCCACAAGACAATTAGTCATGGCAGGACCTGAGGAGCACACAGACTGCACTCAACCTCCCAGTTTGACTTCATAAATCATTTATTTACAATCGAGTCAAACCCAACAGATACAAACTCATCCTGGTGTTTGGTACAGAAATACAAAAAGCTGTGATCCTAATGATGAGTTATTTGATATGGATGGGTTCAGTCGCTGGCTATATTGACAGAAAAGACTATAACTAGCCAATAATTAACACAAACATCAAAAGTTGCAAGCTTATAATATGGTCTGACAATGCGTCATCATGTGGAATGTGCCTTATCTGTCACTCATCACTTGATAAATGACTCATCTTAGTCAACCTGTCAAGGGGTGGCATCAGGTGCAATACCCAGAGAGAAAGTTAAAACTCTCATATTGAACAACACCATTAACTAAGGCTGGACACAGATTGTCTGCACAGTATGTAAACATGGAGCAATAAAAGATTGAGAAATAGGAATATACAAAAGTCAAAACAGACTTAGAAGTCTTCTGGGGGAATTGTGCCCCAAGTTTGGTCTCCAACAGGAATCAAATTGTGTTTCCCACCTTATGGGACATTGCGATCCACAGCACAATCCACCCACACTTCAAAATTATTTTGGGAGTGTGGGGGGGAGACGGGTTTTGCAGCGGCACTGAGGGGTGAGGCCTTAACATACCGGCAAGCCTGGCTTCACAGAACTCAAAGTGACAGTAAAGGCCTCCGCCCCCACCACCATCGCCAGCATTGAGGCATCAGTACAAACCCCCAGCACAATCCAACATGAAATACACCCACATTGACACTAACAGGGTGTGGATCCCAGTCCAAGTCCCCGATTGCCCAGGGCTACAATGGCCTCAAGGCCTCTTGACGTGGTCAAGTCCGGTCTCTGGTGGTGGAGATCAGTCGTGATTTACTCGCTTTCATGCCATGTCAGTCGGTGGGAGAACAGCAGAAGTTAGGAGCATTTGGCTGAAAGCCGATTTTGAATATTTAAATTCTACTTTTAATATGCTAATCACGTCAGCTGGACTGCGCCGGGAGCATCGCACATTGTTTGGCACCTGCCGTAAATCTTGGGCTGGATTCTCCGATTCTGCGGCTATGTTTGCAGGATCTGCCTACTCTTACGACCAAAAGGTTGATGCTGCCCCCACACTGATGCTTCGCCCAGTGGGTGGCGAGCAGCCACGCCATGTAAAACCCCCCCCCCCGCCGATACGGGCGCAGAATTGCCAAGGCCGTGGCCCCGCACAGCGGCAGCCTTGCGTACAAGATGGCGCCGACCGTGCGCGGACCTGGCCTGCCAAAAACTGCCCCCCGTAACCGCTCTCGCTACCCCTGTACCACACACCCCCACATCAGTCCCCCTCCCCGATTGTGGCGATGCTGGACACAGTCTGCAGCCGCCACGCCAGGTTTATGAAAAGTGAGAGGACACGTGTCCTACTCCCTCGGGAACTCGGCGCATCAGGGGCGGAGCGTCAGGGGGCCCTCAGGTGATGTCCTGAGACCGCCCCGATGGCTTGCAGCGCACTTTTTGAGGGGGCGGAGCATCAGAAAAACAGTGCCGGCCTCAATTCCAGCATAAAAATGGATTCTCCAGCCAATTGCCGAATGGGATTTCAACGTCGGCGATCTGACAATCCTGCCACTCGTTTCGAGCATCTCATGAAATTCTGCCAACATAGCGGGATTTGCACCAGGCACAGTATGGCTGGAAAATCAACCCTTATATTTTAAATCCGGAGTTTTTAAAAGTTATAGGTGGCATGATTCGGGTCTCGCAGAGCATTAGAAACCGCTGCTTTTGGGTGCATTTGGCAGGATGATTCTCGACGGCTGCAGTTTCAAGGATCACCCCACTATTCAACAGCACTTTGCTGTTTTTTGTGGCCTGGGGGTGTTTCTCCCTGCAGAGGCTGCATTTAGAAATATTTCCTACTGGTGAGCTGCTCTCACCAGCAGAACAGTTCGCAGATCGATGCACATCTTTCCCCCCACATTTTAGGCCCATCGCCCTGATTTATTTGCCCCCTCCTCCCCCAATCTTATTGAAGCTACTGGAACCCGCCCCCTCACCCATCCACCAATTGACAAGGCACTCCTGAGCCCGGGCCCAATACCTGGCAGTGCCAACATGTCACATGAGCAACCTTGCACTGCCAGCCTGGTGCACTGGCAGTGCCCATGACACCCTAGCAGTACTACCCAGGCACCATGGCAGTGCAACAGTGGCACGGTCAGGGTGCCAGGCGGGCAGTGCAATGGTGCCCAGGGGAGTGCCAGGGTATCACCTGACAGGCTATAGCCTGTCCCTGACCACACACCGATCTCTAATGCTCTGCAAGACCCTGAGGTGCTGTTACACCTGGTTCACGTTTGTGTGAAACAGTACTAAATTCAGCCCTGGCGAGGTCTCAGACGCATGGCTGGTGACTCCTAATGGCTCATTTAAATGTGCAAATCTGGATCTCGCCCAGCGGATTCAATGGCAGATAGTGGGGCAGAATTCGACAGAAGGCACAAAAATTGGTTTTACGCCAGTATGAATTTCCCATGGGATTTTCGGTTGTTCCTGCCATGGGAGATTGAGAAAGCCACTGGAGACCGGCATGAAACTCATTTGCATCCCACATATGGGATGCAAATGAAGGCCTGACTCTGGAGTTCTGAATGGACGCCCTCCATAACCCCCGACCGAGGAACACCACAGCAGTGGAAAGGAGGAGGGGCATCTACAGGTAGTCCTTCCAGATTTGGTGACCTGGATGTGGTTCATCTTCCAGCCTTTGAATGATCCTGCCGATCTATCTTCTTTCCTAAGTAATGGTTCAGTGATGTTGGGCACCTTTTCAATGTGGTGTTCAGATGTGCCATCAGGCCTGCCTCACCACATATATGGTGCAAAACATCCGGTTGCATAATTAATTAAGTCAGGATCTTAAGATTTGCCATGTTTTCCTGCCAGCTTTCACAACAGGAAGCATTCCACATTCCTGCCCCCGCCATGGAACGCAATGCCCCCATGGGAGAATTGTTCCCTCAGTTTCCACAAAGCAAAGGAAATAAAAGTGTCAGTAATCCAGGACCAAATTCTTTACTACTTTTGGAACAGGTTCACCATTCAAATTGAGTCCATGAGGCAGGAGCTTCCTTAAGGGGTTAGCAGTGCGATTTAATGGAAAATGTTCGAAGTATCATATTGGGCGTGTCTTGCTGGGTGTTTCCCGATGGCCGACCCGGCGAGACAGTATTTAACAGCAATTAGTTCCAAAAATGATTGCCATGAGCTTTGCTCCGATACTGGCTGTCCCGCCAGCTAATTCACCAGACTCACGCTCGGAAGCTCCTCACTAACAAAAGGGAGCTGCTTTTAAACGCTTCTCCCCACTCATTACCAGTCAGTACACAAGCATGGCACCACGCAGGCCTACTCCATGCTTTAGGGATGCTGAGCTGGCCAGACCTCTGGACACTGTGGGGGTGAGACAGGACACCCTGTTCCCCTGAAGGGGTTTGGAGGACCAGCAACAGGGCCGCCAATGTCACCTGGGAGTCATTGGCAGCAGCTGTCAGTTCGGGCAGCGTGACCAGGTGGCCCGCTGTGCAGTGAAGACCAACGACCTCCACTGGGCCAGGTAGGTAAATTAACACCGGCCCCTGGCATCAATTCCACCTGCCACCCTGCTGACCTCACTCCCCTCCCCCCCCAACAGACCAGCAACTGGCACCTTGCACTCACCTCCCATCCGATCACCATGCTTGTGCTCCAGCACACGCTGGCACCCACCAGCACAATCCATCCATGTCTAAGTGCGGGGCCCACACATGTCACGTACAATAGACCCTCCCCCGAGGGTCAAACCCTTCCCTTCGCCCTGTGGTCGGCGGGCCCCAAACCAGAGGGCCACGACCAGCTTACCAGTGTCACTGTCATCACCATGCCCCCCCCTGTTCTGTTACCATCTGGGGCAGCACGGAGCACAAGTGAATAGCACTGTGGCTTCACAGCTCCAGGGTCCCAGGTTCGATTCCCGGCTTAGGTCACTGTCCAGGCTTTGCAGTTTGTTTGGAATGCTTGGCATTATCACTCGTCTGAGATATAGCACGTGCACCCATGGGAATGCACTTGTGAGCTATGAAGTGCTCACATAACTAACAATGCCTTATTAGGGATAGCCTTCAGCTGTGCAGGAAGAGGCTGCTCACAGTCAAAGTGAATTAAAGTGAACTTCAGCATATAGCCACAAACAGGGCTCTGTTCTAGAAGTGTTTAGTAGGACAGACAGACAGCAGCTGTAGTTGCCCCAGTTATGGGTATGCACAATATTGGAGGATGGCTTGTTGGCCCTGCAGATTCAAAGCCCATCCGCCCGCAATCCAGGGGTGACCTCTGACCTATGGTGCCCAGCTCCCCAACCAGGCCCAACCCTCCCTATGGGTCTCCCATTTCTCCAAGTACTGGGGTAGCAGCTCCAGTGCCCCTGGGCTGCATGTTGGGGAATGGAAATGGCTACTCACCTCCTTGGTTCCCCTCAGAAGTCATTGGGTTTGTTTCCCATTTTTAAAAAGGAGTGTAAATGGCACCCACATGACCTCTCGCTGGGGAGCCGGTTGATTCATGGAAGAAGACTTTTCATCAGTTATGACCCAGATATCAGACACTGTGGTTTGTTTGTATTGTTGCAGGGATTTATCTGAACATAACCTTGCATACCATCCTGCTGTTTTGCTTTTAATTTTTCCAATTAAGGGGCAATTTAGCATGGCCATTCCACCTAACCCGCAGATCTTTGGGTTGTGGAGGTGAGACCCACGCAGACACAGGGAGAATCTGCTAACTCCACATGACAGTGACCCAGGGTAGGGATCGAACCCGGGTCCTCGGCACCTTGAGGCAGCAGTGCTAACCACTGTGCCACCGTGCTACCCCTCATCCTGCCTGGTTATTTAGTAACAAAAATCTACTCTTCTCAAGGGCAGTACAACTCCATCATTCCTTTATACAACTGTGTTCATACATCCTGCTGAGCTGAAAACACGAGATTTTGGATAACATCCATGCTTGCAGGTGCAAGAATTGATGTTCCCAGTTTGGACCACATTCACTCTGAGGTACTTCAGTTACATTGTACACTGGTTTGCGATTTACCTAACAGATGATCAGTGGGCATAGTTCCCAAGTTTACGGAGGATTTGTGTTTCAAAATGCTCAGAGGTATCTATCAGGGGACCAAAAATTGAAATGAACATTATTTTAATATCCATTTTTTATTACATTTCAAAATGCAATTTAACATGGGATATGAATAAAAAACCTGTTTAGTTAATTGGTCCTGCTTTTCCGAAACATCTGTTGTGATGCAGGTCTTCCTTCCTTGGCTATTGCAATTAGAAAGAAATAACCTTCCTTACCTCAGTGCTCTACTCATTCATTGATCCTTGATGAAATATTTACATGGTTCAATATTAACTCTGATCATTCAACTTTGGATCCAAAGGCCTATTTGGCCAATTTGATCAGTGTTTTCTTTCACTGATCCAGCTGTAATCAACCCAGCATTTCACTCGAAGGAGAGCTAATTTTCAACATCTGAATTGACGTTTTAGAATTTGCTTATCACCATTTTCCCAATTGCCATGTTTTCCTATATTACATAATGATAACTTACCGTTGTTGGCTTTGTCCATTGATTTCACTCTCAATTATTAATCAGTTAGGAAAGCAAATGGCACGTTGGCCTTTATTGCAAGGGGATTGGGATACAGGAATAACGAATTTGTGCTACAATTGTATGGGCCTTTGGTGAGACTACACATGGAATGCTATGTGCTATTCTGGTCTCTAAGGAAGGATGTACTTGCATTACGTACAGTAAAGGTTCACTAGATTTAAAGGGTTGTTACATGTTGAAAAACAGAGAAAATAGAATCTATATTCTGTGAACTTTAGAAGAATGGAAGGTAATTTCATTGAAACATTTAAGATTATGAAGGGCCTTAACAGGTTAGTTACTGGGACATGGTTTCCCTTGGTTAGGGTATCTGGAGCAGGAGGGCACACTCTCAGAATAAGGGATTGATTATTTAGCATTGAGATGAGGAGAAAATTCTTCACTCAAAATGTTGTGAATCTTTGAAATGTTTTACCTGAGGTTGTGGATGTGCCATTATTGAGGATATTTTAAGGCTGAGATGGACAGAGTTTTGACCTCTCAAGGAATCGAGATGAATGGCAAGCAGATGGGAAAGGGGAGATGAAGCCCCAGGTCATCCATGTTTACTTTGAATGATGGAGCAGATTTGAAGGGCCACATGATCATCCCCTGCCCCTGCTTCTTACCTTTTTATCTTCTTAAGTTCACTTTTGCACAAATGCACATATCCACTCTAAACTGACAACATAAGTGTGAAAAAACATACGATGGCCAGTGTGGAAAGTGGGATGGTTCACGCGAGTGAAATTAAGAGTCTTTATTACGGCTCATCGAGATAGAGGCTATCTGCTTTACCCCATGTGTTTGAACTGAAGCAAGTGTCTTTCAAGTTGATGCTGTATAAACATGTCCAATTTCCCAATCATGAACATCCTTTATCTTGTGAAACACCAAAATAAAATCATATGAAAGGTATCTTTATTCTTGGCAGATGTAAGCCCCAATTTTACTCCTTCTCTTTGCATAAAGATGTCAGGCAGAACCTAGCTGAAAGGCACCCCACCCTTGATAATGTGTGTTTATTGATTAAGATTATTTCCTGTAACCCAGCCTGTATCAGGTACAGACCCACCTCCTGGAAGACCCTTGTGCTTGAACATCGGAGGTGGGAAATGCAAATCACTATTTTAAACTCAAGAGACCTGCAGCAGCAATAATGGCTGCCAACTGCTGTCCCAAATAGGAGCCAGGAAATTGACAGGTGTTAAGCCAAATCTGGGAACTGATAAGAAGGTAACTTGCCCAGTCCAAGACTTAGGCCGAGATTTAACAGTTGCATTGCACCTGGCACGAATCCAGGCGTCCCGGTTAAATGGGCCAAAATCTGCATCCGCGCCAGGGTGTAAATCAGTTAGAGATCCAACCGGCCCAATCCCGGTGGCAGATTCCGGGTCCCGCCCAGACGTGGCGAGACACTAATTAAGACCAATCTCCATTTCACTAGTGACATGGAAGTCCAATCAAACGGTCTCCCGGAACTAACGGTGTTTGGAGGCAAGAAGAGTATATAACTCAGCAGAATGATGACATACCGGAACCTCACCGCTTTCCCACCCCTGCCAGAATGGAGTTCTGGCTGGGAATACTGCCAATTGAGGCCCATAAGTGGCCAATTGATGACCACTTCAGGGGCTCAGCCCATCACGCTGATATTAACCCAATGTGGGCAGGCCTGGCTCCATGCAGTGTGCATGGCAGCTAAAACCATGCTGCAAGCTTATTACCTCCAGGAGGATCCTTCATGAAAGAGACTCAGTCGAGGGGCTGGACATGGGGAAGGAAAGGCCCAGTCAAAGCTACCCTCCTACCCTTGTGTTGGAACCAACAATTCTACGGACACGTGCTTGTAGGGTTAGAATAGCGGTTTTAATATACTTACAACAGAGCGAGCCTGTTAGCCGTTGAACTTTCGGTGAACTGGCTGGCTGACCCTGTGGCACGGATCTTTATACAGCAGCTCCAGAGGGAGGAGTCCTGGGCAGAGCCAAGGGAGGAGCCCAGTACGAACTTTCGGGTACTCCCAGAGCTACACCCCTGGTGGTCAGGTAGTGCAACTGCACTTACAATATTGATACATATATATACAGATTATAATACCGTGTGAATCTCATTCACCACACTTTGCACAAACCCGTCACTGCAAAACTACCCCATCACTGATAAATCTTACCAGTGGCCTGGTTCAGTCTGTGATACTAGCACACTGTGATACCGGCACTCTGGTGATACCGGCACTCTGTGGTGATACCGGCACTCTGTGGTGATACCGGCACTCTGTGGTGATACCGGCACTCTGTGGTGATACCGGCACTCTGTGGTGATACCGGCACTCTGTGGTGATACCGGCACTCTGTGGTGATACCGGCACTCTGTGGTGATACCGGCACTCTGTGGTGATACCGGCATTCTGTGGTGATAGCGGCACTCTGTGGTGATAGTAGCACTCTGTGATACCAGCACTCTAGTGTCTGTCCTTTCGGAAGCAGTTATAACCTCCCCAGTGACACTGCTGGGCACAGAACTGCTGGCATCTGATTGGCCCGAAGCTCACGTTAGACAAGACTTCCACTTTCAGGGGCTTGACTTTAGAGGATTGTCCTCCTTCAGCCTCGTCACTGTCTGATTGGCCAGTGGTTCTGAGGCCGCACAGGGCTCACACCGGCTTTCCAACCTGTAGAAAAAAACTGAAGACCTGTACGAAAGCCTGCTTGGTAAAAAGGCCAAGGCTTTAATGTGGAAAATAGTCAGTAAATTGCCAAATTGTCCAATTTAGAAATGTACTTCAGTAGTACTTACCCTGAATGTAGATGTGAAGAGGTTTTTCAAAGAGCTTGGATTGAACAAGAGGTGACCTATAACCAGGTTCCAATCAGCCTCTGACAATATCTGTCTGCTTCAGAAAGAAATGACTTGCCTGGCTTTGTTCCATTTGTGGAGATTCTCCGATTGCCGATGGCAAAATCGCATTCGGCGATTGGCCGGAGAATCTGGTTTTGTGAGGAAATCGGGGTGGTGCCATTTTTCGGATGCTCTGTCCCCTCAAAAATGGCATCACCGCTGAGTATACAGCATGCTGTTCGGACGGCCTCAGGACGTTAACTGAGACGATCTCCCAATGCTCCGCCCCCGATGGGCCGACTTCCCGACGGACTGGGGCGCAGGTGCTCACAGTTTTTGGAGGTCTCATGTGGCGGCTGCGGACTGTGTCCATGCTGCAGATAAAGCCGGGGGCTTTATGTGGCACGGTTGCTAGCCCCCCTCTGGGTGAAACATCGGTGGGGGGGGGCGGTACCGACTTTTTGCTCATAAGACGAGACACATGCCTAAAAATCGGAGAATCCAGCCCTGTTTCTTTCAAGGGGGTTAGAATGGCCACATAAATATGGAAATGAAATTGAATAGATTGTGATCTCTAACAAGAATGATCTTGATGACCTTCTCGGCCTTTCGACTAAGATCAAGCGGAGGATCAAGTGTGAGATCAGGCGTCATGCCTGCCTGTTCCTGTCAGCTTGGGTCTTGTATGTCTCTTTTGTCAGGATTATGAATTGAATTTGTACTTGTTTTCGGAGCGAGTAAGGAGATGGATTAACAGCTTGCCCCGTTCACTCTGCGCATTAACTTTGTAACCCTGAGATAGGAATAACATTTCAACAAAATAATTCCGATAACCTTCAAAGGCTCAACCTGGAAAGGCTTTGGCCCATAACTTCCTGGTTTCCCCACATTGCATTTACGGGGTAGAACCATTGGACCATAGAATTTCTACAGTGCAGAAGGAGGCCATTTGGCCCATCAAGTCTGCCCCGACCCTTCGAAAGACCCCCCCAACCCGACCCATTCCCACACTCTATCACCATTATCCCAGCAAACCTGCACATCTTCGGACTGTGGGAGGAAACAGAGCACCCAGAGGGAACCAACGTAGACACTGGGAGAACATGAAAACGCCGCACAGTCACCCAAGGTTGGAATTGAACCCGGTCCCTGGTGCTGTGAGGCAGCAGTACTAACCACTGTGCCACCCCGTATACTCTAATGATGCACGGGGGAATTCCTCCATGAAGTTCCCAGTTAAGGGTTTACCAGTCAATTGCCCTGAAGTACTAATATCCTTGAGGCAACTGTGCAAGGCTGGGAACCTAACTTCAGCAAATGTTTCCACTCATTTTACCCTGATAGTTACTGGAGTTAGAGAGGAAAAAAATCACTTCTAACTCCAGAGTAAAAGTTAAACAACTAGACCCAGCCTCGCAGGAAACCCCCTCGCCACTCACATAACCACCTAGAGGATCCTCCACACCACCCCCCACCTCATTCAGCGGCCCACCACCTCCCATGACCAGAACTCCACCGGGCCCCAACCCGAGCATACCCCGGGCAGGTCCAATCTGACCATACCCTCTCAGTCTGACCAGACTTGCCCCAGCCTGACCTGATCAACCCCCCCCCCCCCCATGACCCACCCCCCTCCGGTCCAACCCGATCCCCTCCTCGCATGTCCCGATCTCCCCCCTCTCCCTGCCCCGACCACACCCCCACCAGCCCGAACGCACCCTTCTTTGATCTGACCCAACCCCCTCAACCCAGACCCCCCCCCCCACTCTGCGACTCGGCCCCACCCCGGCCCCAGCCCGATACCTCCCCCCCTCCCGACGCAAACCCGCCCGACCCCCACCACCCCCGCCTCCTGGTATGATTCGGTGTGACCTCCCTCCTGCTGCGACCAGTCCGACCCCTGCCTTCCTGGACTGACACCCCCCCGGCCTCCCGCGGTCTGCCCCATTCTCTCCCAGACTGACATCTCTCCTCCCCCAGACTGAGTCTCCCCAGCCTCTCTCCTCCCCCCCCCCCCCCCCCGACTGAGCCTCCCCCCCCCACCCCCCCCGACTGAACCCACTACTTCCAGACTGAGCCCAATCTCCCCCTTTTGTACTGCCCATCACCTTTGTTCCGACCTCCCCCTCCGGCCCGATCTCCCCCTCCGGCCCGACCTCCCCCTCCGGCCAGACCTCCCCCTCCGGCCAGACCTCCCCTCCGGCCAGACCTCCCCCTCCGGCCAGACCTCCCCCTCCGGCCAGACCTCCCCCTCCGGCCAGACCTCCCCCTCAGGCCAGACCTCCCCCTCAGGCCAGACCTCCCCCTCAGGCCAGACCTCCCCCTCAGGCCAGACCTCCCCTCAGGCCAGACCTCCCCCTCAGGCCAGACCTCCCCCTCCGGCCCGACCTCCCCCTCCGGCCCGACCTCCCCCTCCGGCCCGACCTCCCCCTCCGGCCCGACCTCCCCCTCCGGCCCGACCTCCCCTTCCGGCCGACCTCCCCCCTCCAGCCAGACCTCCCCCCTCCAGCCAGACCTCCCCCCTCCAGCCAGACCTCCCCCCTCCAGCCAGACCTCCCCCCTCCAGCCAGACCTCCCCCCTCCAGCCAGACCTCCCCCCCTCCAGCCAGACCTCCCCCCTCCAGCCAGACCTCCCCCCTCCAGCCCGACCTCCCCCCTCCAGCCAGACCTCCCTCCTCCAGCCAGACCTCCCCCCTCCAGCCAGACCTCCCCCCTCCAGCCAGACCTCCCCCCTCCAGCCAGACCTCCCCCCTCCAGCCAGACCTCCCCCTTCCAGCCAGACCTCCCCCCTCCAGCCAGACCTCCCCCCTCCAGCCAGACCATAAGACCATAAGACATAGGAGTGGAAGTAAGGCCATTCGGCCCATCGAGTCCACTCCGCCATTCAATCATGGCTGATGGGCATTTCAACTCCACCTCCCAGCATTCTCCCCATAGCCCTTAATTCCTCGCGACATCAAGAATTTATCTATCTCTGCCTTGAAGCCATTTAGCGTCCCGGCCTCCACTGCACTCTGCGGCAATGAATTCCACAGGCCCACCACTCTCTGGCTGAAGAAATGTCTCCGCATTTCTGTTTTGAATTTACCCCCTCTAATTCTAAGGCTGTGCCCACGGGTCCTCGACTCCTCGCCTAACGGAAACAGTTTCTTTGCGTCCATCCTTTCTAAGCCATGTATTATCTTGTAAGTTTCTATTAGATCTCCCCTTAACCTTCTGAACTCCAATGAATACAATCCCAGGAACGCCAGCCGTTCCTCATATGCTAGACCCGCCATTCCAGGGATCATCCGTGTGAATCTCCGCTGGACACGCTCCAGTGCCAGTATGTCCTTCCTGAGATGTGGGGCCCAAAACTGGACACAGTACTCCAAATGGGGCCTAACCAGAGCCTTATAAAGGCTCAGTAGCACATCGCTGCTTTTATATTCCAACCCTCTTGAGATAAATGACAACATAGCATTCGCTTTCTTAATCACGGATTCAACCTGCATGTTTACCTTTAGCTGCCAGTCCTGAACCCCCTGCAGCCATGTCTCTGTGATGCCTACCACATCATAATCATTCACGATGATCTGTGCCATTAGTTCATCTACTTTGTTACAAATGCTACGAGCATTCAGGTAAAGTGCCTTAATGTTAACTTTCTTATCAGTACAGATATTGGAAGTCCTAAGATGTCCAAAGTTATCCTTCCTTTTTGTTGCATTCCTAGTCTGCCTCAAGCTTAAATCCACCTGCCTACATGTTATCCTCCTGCGTATCTTGCCATTTAACTCCCTGCTCCCTGTCGCTTTCACTTTCCCTTCCCCCCAACTCAGAAGTTTAAAGTCCTACTGACCACCCTATTTATCCTCTTCGCTAGAACACTGGTTCCAGATCGGTTCAGGTGGAGACCGTCCCAACGGTACAGATCCCCCCGGTTCCAAAACTGATGCCAATGTCCCATGAAGTGGAATCCCTCTTTCCCACACCAATCCCTTAGCCACGTGTTTACTTCCCTAATTTTCCTATCCCTATGCCAATTGGCACGTGGCTCGGGCAGTAATCCAGAGATTATGACCCTTGAGGACCTGTACTTCAATTTTCTTCCTAGTGCTTGATAGTCCCCGAACAGGTCCTCCACCCTAGCTTTACCTATGTTGTTAGTCCCAACGTGGACCACAACAACTGGATCCTCCCCCTCCCGCTCCAGTATCCTTTCAAGCCGGTCAGAGATGTCCCGCACCCTGGCACCGGGCAGGCAACACACCATGCGAGACTCCCGATCCGGCTTGCATAGGATACTATCTGTCCCCCTAATTATAGAATCCCCTATAACAACTACTTGTCTTTTTACTCCCCCCTCTTGAATGGCCTTCTGCACCATGGTACCGTGGTCAGTTGGCTCATCCTGTCCAGAGCCCCTTTCCTCATCCATACAGGGAGCAAGAGTCTCATACCTGTTGGACAAGGTCAAGGGCTGAGGCTCCTGCACTCCTGAACTCAGGTTCCCTCTGCCTGCCTCACTTACAGTCACACTCTGATGTCCCTGATCAGTTACTGAATGTGAATTACTTAATCTCCCAGGTGTGACTGCCTCCTGAAACAAAGTGTCCAGGTAACTCTCCCCCTCCCGGATGTGCCGCAGTGTTTGAAGCTCAGACTCCAGATCATCAATTCTGAGCCGGAGATCTTCCAGCAACCAACACTTGCTGCAGATGTGGTCATTGCCATTCACAAGGGGAACAGCCAGCTCCCACATCATACAGCTACAGCACATCACCTGCCCAGCCATCTCTGATTAGTTAATTAATTTATTACTTTGTATAAATTTCAGTTAAAAAAACTTGGAGACCTCTGCTATAGTCTTTTCCAACCTAGTTCTGGTTAACAAATAAGAAAAAGAGAAATAATAATGTAATAAGGCACTCACCTGCTCACCCCAATGGGTCTTATTATTAGGTTAGAGGAGGAGGGCGGGTGGGAGACACTACACGTGTAGTGTCTCGGGTTTCCTCTCCACCAGAATTTATTAACTAGGGAGGGGTAAACCTTCCCAGAAGTCCACGGGACAAACTTCCTGTTCCCTGCAAAGGTAAGTAATTTAAACTTACCACTCACCTCCCGATAGGCTCAGCCCCTGCCGGTATCCAATGGCTGGCTGCTGCAATTGAAATTGACAAATCTACTCACCAGCTGAAGTATCCCAGCTCCCGCCGAAATCCAACTGACTGCAACCCCAGCTGAAGTATCCCAGCTCCCACCGAAATCCAACTGGACCTCCCCCCTCCAGCCCAACCTCCCACTCCGGACTGACATCCCCCTCCCCAGACTGGCGTTCCCTCTGGTCTCACCCACCCCCATTGACTCAAAGCCCCCCTTCACCTCCCCCTCCACCTACCCCACTCTCTTCGGTCCGACCCGACCATCCCCCCCACCTCTCACCTCTCTCCCTGGTCTGAGCCGACCTCCCCACCACCCTCCATCATTGTCCGAGCTACTTATCTTTTAATTGTCCCTTTAAACCTCCAGTCCAGCACACTCATATGACTCTCCATCCACCAGTCTTCACTGGACCTTACAGGGTGTCAGAAACCTAGAAAGAAAAGGATAGCAGCCTAAAGAAGTCTGTTCCTTAATTTGAACCACCCTCCCCCTGAGCCCATCACCTGCGAGGTCAGAGAGTCATAGATGTTTACAGCATGGAAACAGGCCCTTTGGCCCAGCTTATCCATTCCACCCAGTTTCTATCACTAAACTAGTCCAACTTGCCCTCATTTGGCCCATATCCCTCTATACCACACTACCCATGTAACTGACTGTTTTTTAAAGGACAAAATTGTACCCGCCAATACCACTGCCTGTATCAGCCAATTCCAGTTGCTCACCACCCTCTGTGTGAAAAAATTTCCTCTCTGGTCTCTTTTGTATCTCTCCTCTCACCTTAAACCTATACCCTCTAGTTCTAGACTCCTCTCCCTTGGGAAGAGATGTTGACTTATTGACGCTCCTCATTATTTTACAAGATCGATAAGATCCCCCCAAGCCTCCTAATCTCCAGTGAAAAAAGTCCCAGCCTCTCCTGATAACTCAGACCATCAAGTCCCGGTAGCATCCTCATGAATATCTTCTGCACTCTTTCTAGTTTAACAATATCCTTCCTATAATAGGATGACCAGAACTGAACACAGTATTCCATGTGTGGTCTTACCAAAGACTTGTACAACTTCAACAAGATGTCCCAACTCCTGTATTCCGACCAATAAAACCTGGCATACTGAATGCCGTCTTCACCACCCTGTCCACCTGCAACTCCACCTTCAAGGAGCTATGTACCTGTATTCCGAGATTTCTTTGTTCTGTAACTGTCCCCAACTCCATTAACTGAATAAGTCCTGTCCTGATTTGATCCACCAAAATGCATCACCTCACATTTATCCAAATTAAACTCCATCTGCCATTCATCGGCCCACTGGCCCAATTGGTCAAGATCCTGTTGCAATCTTATATAACCTTCTTCACTATCCACTATGCCACCAATCTTGGTGTCATCTGCAAACTTACTAACCATTCCTCCTACATTCTCATCCAAATCATTTATATATATATATCACAAATAACAGTGGACCCAGCACCGATTCCTGAGGCAGACCGCTGGTCACAGGCCTCCAGTTTGAAAAACAATCCTCCACAACCACCATTCGGCTTCGGTCGCCAAGCCAATTTTGTATTCAATTGGCTACCTCGCCCTGGATTCTGTGAGATTTAATCTTTTGCAACAATCTACCATGCGGTACCTTGTCAAAGGCCTTGCTAAAGTCCATGTAGACAATGTCAACTGCACTGCCCTTATTTACCTTCTTGGTTACCCCTTCAAAAAACTCAAATCAAATTTGTGAGACATGACTTTCCCCTTACAAAGCCCTGCTGACTTTCCCGAATTAGCCTAATTATCTTCCAACACGTTACCCACTACAGAGGTAAGACTCAACGGTCTGTAGTTCCCAGGCTTATCCTTACCGCTCTTCTTAAACAAGAGCATAACATTTGCTACCCTCCAATATTCAGGCACCTCTCCTGTGGCTGTCGATTATTCAAATACTTCAGCTAGGGGGCGAACAATTTCCTCCCTAGCCTCCCACAACGTCCTGGGATACATTTCATCAGGTCCCAGGGATTTATCTATCTTGATGCACTTTAATACCTCCACCACCTTCTTCTCTGTAATATGTCCACAAGACATCACTTTTTATTTCCCCAATTTCCCAAACATTCATGCCTTTCTCAATAGTAAATACTGACAAGAAATATTCATTTAGGACCTTTCCATTCCCTTGTGGATCTGCACATAGATGACCTTGTTTACCCTTAAGAAGCCCTACCCTGTCCCTCATCACCCTTTTGCCCTTTATGTATCTGTGAAAGCTCCTTGGATTTTCCTTTGCCATATCTGCCAAGACAATCTCATGTTCCCCCTTTTGCCCTCCTGATATTTCTCTTAACTCTACTCAGACAGGCCCTATACTCTTCATGGGATCCACGAGACCCCAGCTGCCTATGCATGTCATATGCCTCCTTCTTCCTTTTGAACATGGCCTGAATATCCTGAGTCATCCATCATTTCCTACTTCTACTAGCCTTACCCGTCACTCTAAGAGGAATGTGCTCACCCTGAACCCTCATTAACACACTTTTGAAAGACTCCCACTTACTAGCTGTCCCCTTGCCTGTAAACAGGCTTCGCAATCAACTTTTGAAAGTTCCTACCTAATACCTTACTATGGATTTAACTTCATTCCTTACTAACAATGAAACCCTGCTCCCTTTGCCCATCTACTTGTCCTTTCGATACAACACATATCCTTGTATATTTAGATCCCAGCACTGATCCCCTTGCAGACATGTCCCTGTGATCCCCACAACATCGTACCGGCCAATTTCAATGCACGCGACAAGCTCATTTACCTTGTTCCGTGTACTGCGCGCATTAAGGTACAACACCCTCAGTCCTGCATTGATCCCTTCCCTTCTCACATTTGTCACTTTTTTTGCTCTGCCTGAGGGTGATATTGTTCTCTTATTTTGGTTCTCTATTTCCCCTTCAGTTAGGACATCTTTTAAGCTAACACTCTGGTTCCCACCCCCCTGCCATATTAACTTAAATCCTCCTGAGTGACATATTTTGCCCCTTTTCTAGTCAGGTCATCCACATATTGAATGAGGAATTCTTCCCGAATACATTCAACAAATTTCTGTCCATCCAAACGCCTAGTGGTATGGCTGTCCCACTTAATGTTGGTAAAGTTAAAGTTCCCGACTATTACCATCCTATTTTTCTGGCAGTTATTTGTAATCGCCTTACATATTTGCTTCTCGATTTCCCGCTGACAATTTTGGGGCCTATAGTAAAGTTCTATCAAAGTAATCTCACCCTTCTTATTTTTCAGTTCTACTGATATAGACACAGTGGGCGAACCCTCGGATATATACTCTCTCTGAACTGCCGTGATATTCTCCCTAATCAAAAACACAACTCCCCCTCCTCTCCTATCACCTGGTCTATCTTTCCTATAGCATCTGTACCCCGGAACATTGAGCTGCCAGTCTTGTCCCTCCTTTAGCCATGTTTCAGTAATAGCTATAATATCCCAGTCCCATTTACCTATCCATGCCCCGAGTTTATATGCCTTGCCCGTTAGGTGTCCATACCCCATAGACTCTTCGTGCATCCCCTTCCAGTAAATGATGTGATGTATCTTTGACCCCTGTGATTGTGAGTTTTCAATGCAGCCTCATCTGGATCCAACTTCCCTCCCCTCGGTCTTTCCTCAGCCTACCATTGTTAGTCATCTTCATCCAGCTCCTTGCCCCTCACCACTCCTACCACAGCCCTCCTTTCACATTGATTCCCTTGTCTTTGTTAGACCACACACTCCGGCCTCACCTCACACCCTACCCCGATCAAACTTAATAATATAATAGTAATTTTATTACTGTCACAAGTAGACTTACATTAACACTGCAATGAAGTATAAATTCCCTAGTCAGTGCAGCACGGTGGCACAGCGGTTAGCACTGCTGCCTCACGGCGCTGAGGTCCCAGGTTCGATCCCGGCTCTGGGTCACTGTCCGTGTGGAGTTTGCACATTCTACCTGTGTTTGCGTGGGTTTCGGGTTTTGCTCCCACAACCCAAAGATGTGCCGGGTAGGTGGATTGGCCATGCTAAATTGCCCCTTAATTGGAAAAAATGAATTAGGTACTCTAAATGTATTTATTTTTTTTAATCCCCGAGTCGCCACACTGCGGCGCCTGTTCAGGGACACTGAGGGAGAACTCAGAATGTCCATTTTGTCTAACAGCACGTCTTTCGGGACTTGTGGGAGGAAACCGGAGCACCCGGAGGAAACTCATGCAGACACAGGGAGAATGTGCAGACTCTGCACAGACAGTGACGCAAGCCGGGAATCGAACCCAGGACCCTGCCGCTGTGAAATAATAGTGCTAACCACTGTGCTACCTTGGACATTGGTTGCGACATGGGGGCAGGGGGCGAGGTTTGGAGGGAATGGAAACCCCTGTATGCTCTAACTCCATGCGCAGTACTGATCAGTCTCGGTGGCACAGGGGAGACCGTGAGCAGAATTCTCCGACCCTCTGCGCCAAAAGCATGCTCGGCGCGGGGGCAGACAATTTCCCAAAATAGGCTCCTATGCCGGCACGTGATTCTCCGGCAACCCGGAGAATCGCCGACAGTCGGGCGCGCGCGCTCGATGTGGCGCGGCGCGAGTTGGGCCATTGAAAGCGGCCCCAGTGGCGATTCTCTGCGATCGATGGGCCGAGTGCCCGCCAAGTTCTGCTGAATCCCACCGGCATGGTTCACATGCGGTCCCACCCGGCGGGACCTCGGCGTTCTGGGTGCAGGGGCCGTCCTGGTGGGGGGGCCCTCCACGGTGGCCAGGCCTGCGACCGGTGGTTACTGATCGGCGCGCATGCTCATTCCGGGTTGGGGGTGCTATGTTCCTCCGCGCCAGGCCCTTATAGGGCTCCGCCACATTGCGCAGGGGGTGGCGTGAAGACGGCTGCCACGTGCATGCGCGAACCAGCAACCGGCCACGCGGGCGTAACTGCAGGGTCTTGCTGGCAGCCGGAGATGCAGGACACACGTCCGGCCCTCCTAGCCCCATTGAAGATGGAGAATGAAATGAAATTAAAATGAAAATCGCTTATTGTCACAAGTAGGCTTCAAATGAAGTTACTGTGAAAAGCCCCTAGTCACCACATTCCGGCACCTGTTCGGGGATGCTGGTACGGGAATTGAACCCATGCTGCTGGCCTGCCTTGGTCTGCTTTAAAAGCCAGTGATTTAGCCCAGTGTGCTAAATCACCCCAGACTTTCCAGCGGGCGTGGGGACTTAGTCCCCAGAAGGGAGAATCCTGCCCCACGGCTCCAGCAACACAGTGCTATCCATGAGGACCAGCTCAGCAGGAGGATGGAGGTGAGGAACCAGACTGCCCTGGCAGTCAGTGTACAGACATCAGGAGCAGTGCAGCACCATGGCAGTGTTTTACTAAACTCAAAGTCTCTGGCCAACTGAGGACCGCCTGGTGCATGTCACTCTTACAAAGATTGGGTTTGGCGCAAGATTGCAAAGCCTGAGGGATAGCAGAAGCCAGCTGCTTTAATAAGCATACATGAGATGCAAATGATGTTTGCGCCACTTGCCCAGCGAGAACAGCAATTCCCCATTAGCCCGCCGTTGAGAGACCTGCAATGCGATTTTATGCTGCAGGTTTTTGACTTTTTGCCTCTCGCAGATTCTCCCTGCCCACCCGCCACCAAACCCACCATGGGCAGCTTGGGAGAATGCCACCCCATGTTTCAGAACTCTTACCTATGATTATTGACCGTATGCACATTTTGAAATACACTGATTATAACTTAAGCAATAATGATTATTGCTTAAGCCATGATTAGAAATACCCTGACACCAAGGAATGAATGTATTTGATGAACCAAGTGACAGGATATCATTCTTCATTTTGCTGCTATATATCTAGAACAAGAAATGTGACAACTGGTGGAAAAACCTAAAGAAAATTTGGAATTTTTGTATAGAATCATGCAAACTGTGGTTGGGCACAAAGTCTTCTGTCCTTGAATTCATGACATGTGTTCCCACGATTTACTGTAGCAGAAGTAACAATGAGAAAATTTACTCCTATATGTCTTGTTGAAGATGCAGAATTTAGCTTTTACCTCCCAGAACTACTGTTGAAACGTGGGGGCAGAAATGTCACAAAGACTCCCAAGCAACAATTACTTTTCATTAGACGTGACTAGTTCAGCAACGTACACATTTAGTTTGTACAAAATAAATCTCTCTTCATGTGATTAATGGGTGAGAGAGGGGAGCTCTGTTGAATACATCATCAATTTTAATGGGGGAAAAAGTGGAATAAGGAATAAATCTGGTGCAAAAATATGCAGAACACGTAGATATCAGACGAAAACCTGACCTGATAATTTACTGCACAACTGATTAAAATTTGTTCATCTCAAATACTGGCTAGGTCAAACACAAAGCTAAAATAAGAAGAAAAGCAAATCAATTAATTGGGTTATGGTTAAGTTTGTTCAGATCCTTTAATCTACCATAGTTCTAGAAAAGTAGCTTGAGTTTAACTTTTTTCGTTGTATAAAACCTCCAGCTGATATCTGGCCTAAGTCTGCTTCTCCGCTGCAAAGTATAGCGCTCTTGCCTTCATTGAGTGCCGTGTCCCTTCTGCACATTCTTACCATGGCTGTTTATTGATGTTTTCCTTCGGTGTTGTACACAAGACGATTCTGCAGTTTTTAAAGATTGTAAAATGATAAATTAACGGTGCAAGGCTGAAGTTGTAGTAACCAAACATTTTGTGTTGGTGAAGATGAACAGTGTGTGTTCGAGAACTTGCACCCATTTGGATAGTGACCGATAGTTCACATTATTAATGAGAAAATAGTCTTGACTTAAAAGAACATAAAGCATGCTCAGGTACAGTGGTCAGTTATAAAATCACTAAAATCTTCATTCCATTAAAACAAAATACACTATTGAAGGATTCGGTACTCAACCTACCAGTCCAAATATCCTAAGAGTTTCTATTACTCCCAATTGGTGATGTATTCAGATGGCACCTGTAAGTCAAAAGAGTGGGACACAGGCATTTCGTAAAGTGGATGGTACTATTTGTACTATGCCAAATTCTAGCCATGTGAAAACTGACAGTCTAGGCACTAAGGTGACAGTTAGATAGTTTGTAAATTAGAATGTAAGATTAAAACACCGATGGTATGGTAAATATTTTACCAACTGAGAGAATTACTGAAGGCAAGTGCAATTATGTCAAACCATTGAAAGCTTTCAGTGTTAACACACCAATGAGAAAGAGGAATTTAAAATATTAGGATATTTGGACTGACTGAATGTTATGAAGAGGAGATTCATGAAAATGGTATCAGTGTGGATGGATGAGAGAAGCTAGAAGTGTTCGTTGTGGAGCAAAGAACGTTAAGCAGAGATTTAATGGAGTTGTTCACAATAATTAGGGTGGTGGTGGTTTGTAGAATAAATAAGTCAAGGTGGCTGGAGAGTCAGTGACTAGATTGAAGGTGATGGCGGAAGAACCAGAGGGATATGGAGAGAATATTTTATATGAAACCAATTGTTATGATCTGGAATACACGTTCAGAAAGGATGATGGAAACAGACTCAGTAGATACTTTCAAAAGATAAATTCTTGGACCAACTCGGATAGGTCTTTCAAAGATTCAACAGAGATACGTTGAGCTGAATGACCTCCTCGGTGTTGTTAGGTTCTATGATTAATTCTTTTTTAAACACTTTGTTTTAATTCAATGGATGTAGGCATTTCTGAGAAGACTATAAATGTTCAATTGTTAATCGTTCGAGAGGTGTTGCGCAGCTGTCTTCTTGAACCATTGTAGGTCATGTGGTGAAGTTAGAAAGGGAGCTGCAAAATTTGACCTGTCCAAATGGTGCTTAATTGAACTTGTTTGTTGTAGTGTTTCTCTGTGCTCAGTGTCCTTGTTTGAGGTGCTAGAAGATATGGGCTTGAGGGATACAGGCGAAATGTTGCAATGCCTCTTGTCGGTGCTACAGCTGCATTGCACCAGTGGGTGAGTTAAAGGTGAAAGATGAGGGACCGATCAATTGAATTGATTGCTTTGTCCTGGATCATATCCTCCATTCTTATTCTATCTAGCTATATCACAAACTTTAATCACCAAGAACAATTAAGACTTGCCTTGGTCGGCATATGACTGATTTGTTCTTTAGATAGCATTCCTACTTTGCATATGAGGCTTTGTAAATGCATCAGCATATATCCTTGTCAATATTAGTGTACTAATGACTATGTATTCTTTTGATCATTCCTAACCTGATGAAATGCTTAAGTTCAGAGGCTGGTTGTTCTTGCTGTTCTAGAATTTTACACTCTGGCTATTATCTTCACATTCATACAGCATATTCTTTCTCCTTCAGTCCGCTGTTGTGGCCTGAGTATTAAACTTGCTCAATGTATACTTCAATTGACACAAAACATATTGCACTGAACTTGTGATTAGTTTGAAATAAACATTTCTGCCAATCAACTTGACTGTCCACTGAACATAATTTTTCAGTCTCACGCTCAAACTGATCTTGCACACAATGAACTTTCTTATGCATTGTTTGTTTGTCAGATAATGATTCTGTTTTGTTTTTACAAAATAGTTTCATTTCTTTTTACATCACGCACAGGCCTGACTACTCACTGGATCTTGATAAATTGAAAGAGAGGATCGAAAATATTAAAAATCCATAATCTTCTGTTGACGAGCAGATTGGATTTCTTCTTACAATGAGAAATGTGTTTTTTTGTTTGACTCACAATACTTAAAGCATTTGTAATATTCCAGAGCAGTTTTTGCAAAGTATTACTGACATCTGCACTTCTGCAAATATCAACTGTGGATCTACATTCCATTCTCTTAATGATCAGGCATTGACTTGACTAACTATTAAAGCATCGACAACTCTGACCCAAACAAACTATCCCAGACTTTTCTGGATCAGCGGGAGGATACTAAATTTGCACTGCAAGACAACCTTTGACCTGGAAGCAGTAAGGAAAATTAGTGTCTGTGGAAATTGACTTTTAAGAGTTTGCATTTATTATAAAGGATCAATTGTAATTTTCATGGTTAATAAGAAATACTGGTCCATGTGACCTGGTGACCCTTGATCTGAAAGCAGTACCAATAAGAAGTTCAGAAAGGAGCCACATGACTGGCAGGCTCACAGGAGAGCTACAAACGGAGGGAATGGAAGGTGAATTCAGATCAGGACACAAAGGATGTCAGTTCCGGGATTTACTCAAGTGCCCATGTTAATGAATACTGGATCTCTACATGGCTATGTACTTTCACCTTTGCTTTTCATCCTCTACAAAAATGATTGTTTCTCTTGGTGCTGTTTTCTTAGGATAGTAGACTCTAAAGTGTACAGATATTATTGAATCAAGCAGGAAGGGTATTTAATGAGAAGTTCTTTCTTGATTAAATATGCGCTCAAAGAATTTTGATGGAAGTAAAGAGTGTCAAGAACAATAAAAGTCACCCCCTGTCTCAGTATTATTTTTGCATGTGTCCAGAACAAGGGATCACAGTCTGAGGATTCAGAGTAAACCATTTCGGACAGAGATGAGAAGACATTTCTTCACCTAAAGAGTGGTGAGCCTGTGGAATTCATTACCACAGGAAGTAGTTGAATATATTCAAGAGGCGCTGGATATAGCACTTAGGATGAATGGGATCAAAGGCTATGGGGAGAAAGCAGGATTAGACTAATGAGTTTGATGATCAGCCATGATCATGATAAATGGTGGAGCAGGCTTGAAGGGCTAAGAGGCCTCCTCCTGCTCCTATCTTCAATGTATCTATGTATGTGTCCAGGGAAAAGGTTACAACCCTTCAGTTGCAGGACAAATCAGTCCCGAAACACGTTTGTACCCTTACTCTTTAAGCACTTTTAACAGGAGTTTGATAAATGGGTGAGGATACCTACTCAGGGTGGGACCCCTTGACTAATTATTATAACACATTGGAATAGTTTCTAATACACATTTTGAGATCTTTTGTGAATAGCTTTTTAAACAATTAATTTATGGGATGTGGGTGTCACTTGTTAGGCCAGCATTTATTGGCCATCCCTGGCTCCCCTTCAGAAGGTGGTGAGCTGCCTTCTTGAATGGCTGCAGTCCCTTAGGTGTAGGTACACCCACTGTGCTGTTAGGGAGGGAGTTCCAGGATGTTGTCCCAGTGACAGTGAAGGAACAGCGATATATTTCCAAGTCAGTGTGGTAAGTGACTTGGAGGGGAACCTCCAGGTGGTGGGGTTCCCAGGTATCGGCTGCTCTTTTCCTTCTAGATGTTAGTGGTTGTGGGTTTGGAAGGTGCTGTCTAAGGAATCTTGGGTGAGTTACTGTGGTACACACGGCTGCCACTGTTCGTCGGTGATGGAGGGTTAGAATGTTTGTGGAAGGGGAAGCAATCAAGCGGGCTGCTTTGTCCTGGATGGTGTCAAGCTTCTTAAGTGTTGTTGGAGCTGCACTCATCCAGGCAAGAGGAGAGTAATCCATTGCACTCCTGACTTGTGCCTTGTAGATGGTGGACGGGCTTTGGCGGTCAGGAGGTGAGTTACTCGCCGCAGGATTCCTAGCCATTGACCTGCCCTGGTAGCCACAGTATTAATATGGCTCATCCAGTTCAGTTTCTGATCAATAGTAACCCCCAGGATGTTAATTGTGGAGGACTCAGCAATGGTAATGCCTTTGACTGTCAAGGGGTGATGTCTGAGGAGCTGTGAATGGTGCTGAACATTGTGCAATCATCCACGAACATCCCTACTTCTGACCTTATGATGGAAAGGAGGTCATTTATAAGCAGCTGAAGATGGTTAGGCCTGGGACACTACCCTGAGGAACTCCTGCAGTGATGTCCTGGAGCTGAGATGATTGATTTCCAACCACCACCACCATCTTCCAGCATTTTTTATTATTATTTATTTATAGGCAATGTTTTAACTAATGGGGATTATTTCCAATAAGAGTTATCGACAATAAAATAAAGTTGAATTGAAGGAAATCAGTACACTGATACAAAACGAATGTGGTTAGGAACAGAAAGAGGAACACAGAATTTGTGGATGGAGAAGGCAGCAAAACTCGATGAAAAGGTCAGATTTTTTGGCCAGAAGAAGAAAAACCAAATTCCAGAAGCTCATGGGGAAGCAATGTACAAGCAAGCTGACAGTGTCTGAATATTAAAAAAAAGTGGTGTGAACAGCTCAGGCACGTGAAACAGCTGAGAGTTTGTATTTAGTGGAGCAGATCATAAATCAGTACTGTTGGTTGGTCAGTTGAAAATGGACTCTGGAAAGCTATGCCACTAAGACTGATGTGACCAGAGTGAGGGGATTGGCACAGTTGTTGTGCAATCCATAGCTGGGAACCTTGGATGGAATGCACCTACCAGTGAACGTGACTCAAGGGCTGCAAATATCTGGGCCCATGTGAAACTTTGCAGCCAATTCAAACAACTCAACTACTGCATTCGTGAATAAGCTCCATGCAAGGAATAGTTTTAAAATAATAAAAATAAAAGTGCTTTATCTTAATGAGCAAAGCATTCATAACAGGATGGACAAACTAATGCCAAAACAGATATATGTTTGACCTAATTACCATTAGAACATAGAACACACAGTGGAGAAGGAGGCCATTTGGCCCATCGAGTCTGCACCGACCCACTTAAGACCTCACTTCCACCTTATCATAAGACCATAAGACATAGGATCAGAATTAGGCCACTTGGCCGATCGAGTCTGCTCCACCATTCAATCATGACTGATATTTTCTCATCCCCATTCTCCTGCCTTCTCCTCATAACCCCTAATCCCCTTATTAATCAAGAACCTAACTATCTCTGTCTTAAAGATACTCTGAATTGGCCTCTACAGCCTTCTGCGACAAAGAGTTCCATCGATTCACCACCCTCTGGCTGAAGAAATTCCTCCTCATCTCTGTTTTAAAAGATCGTCTGAAATGGTGTCCTCTGGTTCTAGTTTTTCCTGCAAGTGGAAACATCCTCTCCACGCCCACTTTATCCAGGCCTTGCATTATCCTGTAAGTTTCAATAAGATCCCCCTCACCCTTCTAAACTTCAACGAGTACGGACCCAGAGTCCTCAAACATTCCTCATACTACAAGTTCTTCATTCCAGGGATCATTCTTGTGAACCTCCTCTGGATCCTTTCCAAGGCCAGCACATCCTTTCTTAGATATGGGGCCCAAAACTGCTCACAATACTCCAAATGGAGTCTGACCAGAGCCTTGTACAGCCTTAGAAGTACATCTCTGGTCTTGTATTCTAGCCCTCTTCACATGAATGTGAACATTGCATTTGCCTTCTTAACTGCCGACTAAACCTGCACATTAACCTTAAGAGAATCATGAACAAGGACTCCCAAGTCCCTTTGTGCTTCTGATTTCCAAAGCATTTCCCCATTTAGAAAGTAGTCTATGTCTAGATTCCTCCTTCCAAAGTGCATAACCTCATACTTTTCCACATTGTATTTCATTTGCCACTTCATTGCCCACTCTCCTAGCTTGTCCAAGTCCTTCTGCAGCCCCCTTGCTTCCTCAATAATGAAATGAAATGAAAATCGCAATACTACCTGTCCCTCTACAGATCTTTGTATCATCTTCAAACTTAGCAACAGTGCCTTCAGTACCTGATGTGTTAGGTATGCTGGGTCTGTGAGGGCTGCGTTTACCAGAGCAGTGAGAGAGACAGGCTACCAACACTTGTAGAAGTACAACTCTATTTTATTTAACTATGAGCTGTTAAACATACTTGCACTGTGGGTTGACACTATGTTAGGTTGACTGGAGACCTGAGGCTAACCTGTCCAGACTATACTGCTAGCACATGGTAGATGTTCGTGTTGCTGATCACGGGCTCTGGCTGTCTCAGAGGCTGCATCCCAAAAGAGCGGGAAAACTAGTGCCCTCTGGATTTATAGTGGCCGTGTCCTGTCTGGTGATTGGTTGCTGTGTTCTGTGTGTTGAATGGTCTTTCAGTGTGTCAGTCAGTGTCTGTCTATGCACCATCATATACTTGTGTGTATATTATGACAGTACCTTTTTCCAGATCATTAACGTATATTGTAAAAGGTTGTGGTCCCAGCACAGATCCCTGAGGCGCACCACAAGTCACAGGCTGCACGTGGTCCTGAAAAAGACCACTTTATCCCCACTCTTTGCCTTCTGCCAGTCAGCCAATCCTCTATCCATGACAGGATCTTACCCTGAACACCATGGGCTCTTAACTTATTTAACCCAATAGTAACCCAATAACCCTTCCTAATTTTTTTGGTCACTAAGGGCAATTTATCATGGCCAATCCACCTATCAGCACGTCGTTGGACTGTGGGAGGAAATCGGAGCACCCGGAGGAAACGCAGACATGGGGAGAATGTGCAGACTCCGCATAGACAGTGGCCCAGTGGGGAATCAAACCTGGGACCCTGGCACTCCGAGGCCACAGTGCTATCCACTGGTGCTACCGTGCTGCCCACATTATAGAGACATGTTGTAAGGTGATCAAGGTTCTGAAGTAAACATTTCAGGACACTTATCATTTCATAAAGACAGATTTAATAGAAACGGTGAAGTTGTAACCCTGATAATAAAGGATAGGGGCAGAATATAGAAAGGATTTTGGCTCAGCTGATCAGAAAGTAGAATCAAAATCGATGTAAATTAGTGGGTAGTGGGTGCCTGGAACTCACTGCTGGAGGAGGTGGTGGAAGCAGGGACGATAGTGACATTTAAGGGGCATCTTGACAAATACATGAATAGGATGGGAATAGAGGGATACGGACCCAGGAATGGAGAAGATTTTAGTTTAGACTGGCAGCATGGTTGGCACAGGCCTGGGGGGCCGAAGGGCCTGTTCCTGTGCTGTACATTTCTTTCTTCTTTGTTTTGTTGTTTGTTTAAATTAGGAAAACCAAGGGTCAGAAAGAGCTACTATGGGTAGTCTATAGATTATTTAACAATAGTTATGCCACCAGACAGAGCATCATGATTGGAACTTGAAACAAAGGGCTGGATTCTTCCGCCCCGCCCACTGCAAGATTGCCATATAAAGGTCGGCGGGAGGGCCGGAGAATCCCGCCCAAGAGAAATGTAAATTTATGAAAATTAAATTGGCAATGAATAATCTGGAATGTGGGTTTGTAGAATACTTTTTTAACTAGAACAATATTATTCCAAGAACAATACATTGTGGAACTGACGAGGGAAGAAGGTATTTTAGATGTCGGACAAAATTAAGGCCAATTTTGATGGCAAGGTGAACCCCATGGAGAATTAGGTCAGGCAGAAGGTCATGCTTCAAGTTTTTCAGACATGCACATTCCTATCCTGAGGTACGCAGGGCCTTCCTGGTGGTAGGTATTTCAAGCCCAACCGTTTACCAGGTACTGACGGATTCCAGGAAAGTTGGATTGTATCATGTGAGCCAAATGAAGGCATTTCGCTCCCAAAATAACTATCAGCAGTACCAAGTAGCGAGAGAGGGAATTGAGGCAGTGCCCCCATGCCTCCACCCCAGGTTCACACCCAAACTATCAGATCATAAAAGGGAGGGTGAAGGATGATGCCAGGCAACAGAACCAAACCTTGTACAATACCTACGGACAGTGGATGGTTAAGCAGCTGAGGGATAGCCTTGACCAGCTCTGCATGGGGAATGTTCCATCCTGGATCAGCGACGAGCAAATAGAACACCTGCCCTGGGGAAAAGACATCCCAATATCATTAATTGCCAATTGCAACAACTGCCATGGGTCTGGGTTAACTATAGCTGTAGAGGAACCCCGGGGGCACCACTGGGGACGGTTTTAGAGATCCCCATGATTTTGAATAGTAAAGTTGGTCGGGAGTCTTTAATGCAGAAAATATAGGATTCATACAAGAGGGAATGTGGATGGGATATGATGGGACCCTACCATACATGGTTGAGAAGGGAGAAAGGCTCATAGGCACCAGCCGGACAAATATGAGCACACTGACAGAGCAGTTGTGAGTCCGTACCTGGTCTATTTAAATGAGCATGCCCTATATGGATTCAAGACAAGTACTGATCTAAATTGAAACTTCAAAATTTGGATTCTGGAAATTGAAGTCACCCGAGTAGCAAATGAGGGAGAGGGAGAATACTGTGTCACGACCTTGCTAAAACAATTCTAGTATGGGGAGTCAATGTGTGACATCTTCAGCATCACTTTTGGCATCAGGCCACATATCCCCATTGGGAAAGGTTTGATTGAACTTGTAGTGTACACAGGAGAGAGAAAGTGGTGATGAACACTGGCGAGGAACTCAGGCAGACTCTGGGAGAGTTCTTTGAAAAATATGACACCTCTGTGACATTATCATAAATGTAAGAACTGCAAGGGTTAATGAAATGTTTAAATCAACCACTAGAGGGAGCGAGATGTACGAGTCTATAAGGCATTGATGCTAACCCTTCTGAGTGAGAGGTTGAGGAGAAAGCAAGAAATAGGAAAGATAGTGTGAGTGAGAGCAGATCATAGTTAATGTGATAGTGCAGAAATTAGTAGTAGATGAATATAGATTATCTGTTTATTGTCAACTGTGTGTTATCTAGGAGTAAGTGTTGAATTCAAATTAGTAGTGTTAATAAATTTATAGCTCTGTTCAATTTAAAGCTATTTGTGGTCTTTGTGAACACCATGCCAACCATCCTAAAATTAGCAACACTAAGAACACCACAACTGGTATAACACTTCTGCCAGAGAAATTACAGCAAATGCAGACATAATTGGCCACAGCACACAAGACCCTTGTCAAAGTAGTGCAACAAACAGGAGAAATCAAAAGAAACATCAATTCAATCCGAGTCACGACCTGGTGGGAGGATTTCTGGGATTGGGGCTCCAACATACAAATACATCCATGAGTCTGTCTCCTGTCGTAACCAACTGTAATAGGCATTTTGCTCATGGCTGTCAGTTTAACCATCCTATGATAAAAGTTGTCCACTGGGAAAAGGAACTAATGTGGTGTCTAGATGCAGAAACCGTGATCTGGTGCCACTATCAAGGGATATATCAGGGAATATTGCATCTGAAAGCTGTTTTTGTGTTTATATATTTATTTTCTTTGTATTTATCTGTACTTCAATGTTGGATTTGTACCTAGGCATTTTAATTTTGCATTTTATTTCTGATGTTTATGGAATGTATAAATGTTGGGTTAGGGATTAGGATTGATTGCCTGACATTCTGGTACTTGTCCATCGGGAAACTTGGTTAGAGTTGTGTGATCTGGTTCGCTGATGCTCCTGCAGAGTTACAATCGGCAACTCCATTGGGTGCTACAATCCCTGCTCCGAGACCTCAATGGCTGAGGAAGGAAACATCTGGAAGGGCGTGAAGAGGAGGATAAGAATCGGACACCCATGTCCCTTCCCAGCAATGACTCGATGCAGAGGCAGTGGAGAAGAGTTAATGGCGGACCGGAAAACAGATGGAAACGGCGTACAAGACCCATTTAAAAAAAAAATTCTAGAGTACCCAATTCATTTTTTCCAATTAAGGGGCAATTTAGCATGGCCAATCCACCTATCCTGCACATCTTTGGGTTGTGGGGCCGAAACCCATGCAAACACGGGGAGAATGTGCAAACTCCGCACGGACAGTGACCCAGAGCCAGGATTGAACCTGGAACCTCGGCGCCGTGAGGCAGCAGTGCTAACCGCTGCACCGCCATGCTGCCCCTACAAGACCCAGCTTTGCAGGCGAAGGCCCTGAGACGACTGAGACTCAGTTGGCCCCCCAGATTGATCTTGTCATCGACACGGGTAGTATTAAGAAGGTTAGGCATATTATAGTTGGGATCATTTGATGGAATAACTGTTTTATTGTGTTTGAAAATAAACTTGGATTGAATTGTGAACTTATGTCTGTGCTTTGTTCATTTCGCAAATAAGTGCACCAAGGTAAAATGTTTGAATATTAAACTGGTCGAAGGGTCTGAATTTTGACAGACAACAACATGCACAGGCTAAGAGAATGGCCTTTCTGGAGGAAAATGCACAGACAGTGAATAATCATTGATCCAATGTGAAAAGAAAAATTAATGAAAATCGCTTTTTGTCACAAGTAGGCTTCAAATGAAGTTACTGTGAAAAACCCCTAGTCACCACATTCCGGCGCCTGTTCAGGGAGGCTGGTACGGGAATTGAACCCGCGCTGCTGGCCTGCCTTGGTCTGCTTTAAAAGCCAGCTATTTAGCCCTGTGGTAAACCAACTATGTGATGGTAGGAGCACTATAGCAAGGAAATTGTTGAGTTTAGCTTCTCAAAAAAGAGGAATTTTGGAATATAATATCGAACCCATTTTCCCTCTCTTTGGTTCTGATGAAGAGTCAACGTTAAGCCAGTTTTCTCTCCCTAATCTGCTGCCAGACCTGCTGGGTTTTTCTAGCATTCTGTATTCTAGCTTGGAGAGGGCGTTGGATGGGGCAATTGTACTTGCTGCTCCTCACAATTAGCCAATGTTGGGTGTCTCATTGAACTAAGAATGCCGAAAGAGACACAATCGGTAGCAGAGGACACAATGAAGCGATGGGAGGAATAAAAAACGTGAAATGGCAGGTTGGCATGAAAGAGAGGAAAACGTACAGTAAAGGGGTCAGAGACACAAAAGGAATGACCTTGAATCTAGAGTAGCTGCCAAAATGTTCATGTAAATGGATAGAGTCATGAATTAAGCAGAGCGGAGACAATCTACAGCCAGAAACGAAGGGCAGGGAAGAAATAATATCAAAAAGTTGAAAGCTGAAGTTTGAGATTGGCTGTAAATCAATTTCACTGTTGATCACGGTTGGTCAGTTTGAAGGATCCATAAACCAAGGTCCAGATTTGGAGTGCACTGTGGAGAGCAGTGGATCCAGGGGTGATTTGATGGATGGAATTGTAAAGTGGAGGATCTCATTAGGAATGAGCCAGCCTGGAAATATGTTCATAAGCAGTAATAGTGGGCTGGATTCTCCGTCCGTTCATTGCAGTGGGATTCTCCGGTCGCACCGCAGCAAATGGGAGATTTGGCTGAGCGTCAAATTCTCTGTCCTCGCTAGCAGTGGCAGCGGGCCTGACTCACAACGGAGAATCCAGGCCAATATATGTAAAGAAATAAACTAGTTGCCATTTTTGTAACAAGCATAAATGAGTACAATATTGTAAGTCTTTGTTTGGCTTATTTCCATGATTACTGATTCAGAAAAACCAACTAAACCACATAATTGGAACTTAAGCGATGCTTCATGCATTTGGTTTCTTTATTACTTTTTTATTTTGCGTGATTGATTATTTTTAATCCACAAAGTTCTGGTAACTATCATAGATATTAAAATAGTAGAGCGAAGCTCAGAACAATAGTTATAAGAGAGAGTCCACCTGGAACTCTCCAGAAGTTAAATCTGCATCAGATCCCTTAGTCAACTATATTTAACACTAGCTCAGACATAGATTATCTTTTATGGCCTTTATCTGTAAAAAAAGGAACATTTCTACTTTGAGGAAATGTATATGTATTATACCGCATTGCTCATTATTCAATTTGGGTAAAATGAATTCCATTAATAGCAAGATTAAATCAAAAGTGAGGATTGAAGTAATGATGATCCAATGGTCACTGACGAGAGTGTATTGAGATATAAATAATTCCAGTAGCTAAAATCAATTAACAGAATGTTTGTTCTGTTTGTGTTTTATTAAATGCTGATTTATATCAAGCCTGGTAAAATACACTGAATGCCAGAGTAGAAAAGATCTAAAAATGTAATTGTGATAGTAATAGGTGCTTCTCTGTACTAACAAAAAGATACCCTAGGATATTATGAAGAATTTCAACATGAGGGCTAATATCTTAATTAATAAATGGCATCATTCAAATTGTGTATGGTATTTTTGAAAGCACAAGCAGGGGTGGTCCTTTGAGAGTTAATAATGGAGGCTTGTATTAACATGTGCTGGCATCCCTTCCACATATTCCAGGGAGAACCACTGTTGAACCTTCTGTTCATTAATTGTAACTTCCTTCAGCTATTGTGGACATCCTCTGCTGGCTCTCTTGGGCTGTTCAACATTCTTTTCCACAACAGTCTATAGGACTCATCAAATAATTTGCAGATCTTCTGCCAGGCTTTTTCATTCATACAGACTACATTTGATTACTATTACAACTGGTTCCATTTATCCATTCTCAAATTAGGGGAAAGTAAGGCCATTCTAAATATTATTGACCTCTTCCATCATCAGGCCCACATTCTGTTCAGTAAGTTAGTCCTTCTTGTTTCATAGTACCAGAATTAATGGGCGTGATTCTCCGCACCCGGGAGAAATCGTGAGGCTGGCGTCAAAAACGGGCGGGTTTGACGCCAGCCTCCGCCCCCCCGACCGGGAACCGATTCTGGTCCCCGGTCGGGGCTAGCATCCCGTGGCCGTGAACTCCGGCATCGCGGGCTTAACAAATTTCGTTAAGCCCGCTAGCCAGAGTTAGCGACGGCTGACACGTCGGATGACGTCAGCCGCGCATGCGCAGATTGGACGACTCCAACCCGCGTATGCGCGGATGACGTCATCACGCATTTGCGTGAAACCCGCGCATGCGCGGGCCGGTATGCCCCTCAGCCGCCCCATGAATGGATACAGCGGGGCGGCGGAAGGATAAAGAGTGCGCGGGGTAAGTACCCGCTGCCCGCGATCAGTGCCCACCGATCGCGGGCCCATGGCACCCTTGGCACGGCCGTAGTACTGCCGTGCCAATCGGTGCCATGGTTCCCCAGATCGGGATTTTACGGCCGTTTTTACGAATGGTCAGACCAGGTGTGTTTGACGTTCATAATAACGGTCGTAAAGGCCTTGGAATTCGGCCCATCGGCCGGGGAGAATCGCTGCTCGCCGTAAAAAAACGGCGGGCAGCGATTCGTGTCGGGAGGCGGGCGTGGGGGGGGGGGGAGAATAGCGGGAGGGTGTCGGACCAGCGTGGCCGTAAAAATTTACGCCACCCGCTATTCTCCGCCCCGTCGTGAGTGCGGAGAATTCCGCCCAATATTTTGCAATTTTTTACAAGGTTGCGAAGGAGTCCACACCGAGTCATTCAATGACACTTGGATTATTTCCAATAACTCTAATATACATCACACGGTAGATCCCCATTGGGTCTGCCTTTCCGGTGCCTAACTGGCTGGCATTATATTCCCTACAACTATACATTGTCTAGAGGTCCCCACCCCCAGAAAGAGAGAACTCGTATTCTGCAAGGTTCAAGGGGAAGTTAATTGTTCTGACCCGATAAGATACTTTTGGCTATAACATCCCTCCTGGTGTCGGACTCTCTGGTTGGGCGTTATGCACCTGAGGTGCTGGATCAAGCTGCATGAACCTGGAAGACATATGCGCTTCCTATTGGAATGTCGCAGTGGCTGCTCCACCCGGTTGCTGCTGTCCTGCTGACTCCCCAACGGAGATTTCCAATGCTTGAGTTTCCATTTCCGAATCTGTGTCCACGACTTCAGTCATCTCGGTGTCTTGACGCCCTTGTGGCCCTGTGACGGGCTGCTTCGCTATTAGAGACGGCTCGATGAAAACTTTACCTTCACGCGGAAACTTTCAAAGAATTGGTCGCCTGGACCGAATATGATCAAGGTGCTTTCACATCATCCAACCTTGGACCTTGGACTTGTACTTGATAGGAAACCAGCCCTGTCAGGCAGAGGCTAGTCCTGGAGACCCCCTCGAAGTCGTCTGCAAAGTTTGGAATATATACCAAATCACCTGGTGCAATACGTCTGGGTGGTTGATGTAGAAAGGGGCAATGCCTTGCTGCTCCTGGTTGTGGTGCACTTCGCACCTATGTCAAGGAAAATTATACTAAGGCGGGTTTGAAACCGACACCGCATCAGCATTTTAGCCAGGGCCACCCCGGTCACTGCGTGTGGGGTGGTCCTGTAGCAAAATAAAGAACGAGCCAGCCTTGTCTCCATCGAACTAGAAGACTGCTTCTTGAGCCTCTTTTGAACGTCTGTACCGTCCACTCCACTAAACCATTAGAAGCCTGGTTGTATGAATGTGCCATACCCCATTCGCCTTCAAAAATCCACAGAACTCCTCACTCGTGAAAGGGGTCCCGTTGTCTGTAATGAGCACTTCAGGGATGCCATGTGTGTAAAATGACAATCGCAACTTCTCAGTGGTTGACTGGAAGATGGCTACAACCAACTTGTTTACGTCTAGCCAATTTGAATGGACATCAATTAATAGGAGTAACAGTGAACCCTGAAATGGACCAGCAAAGTTGGCATTAAACCATGCCCACGGCCATCCTGGCCATTCTCAAGGGTGAAGGAGCACAGCCAGTGGGAGCTTCTGGTGCTCCTGACAGGCAGAGCATTGCTGGGCCATCTTATCAATGTCCGCATCCAGAGCCACCACTGGACATTCCAGAGCGGCCACTAGCCGTTTTAGAGCGACCACTAGACATTGCTACGTGCCAACATCTTCATTTTGGACACTCCTGGATGTCCAATGTGGAGGTCCTTCAATATCAACTCCTGGCCTTTTTCAGGAATGATGATGTACTATTGCCCATAGTAGTATAACGTCCACCACACTAAATTTGGACATATTTGATGAAAATGCTCTTAATACACTTGGTAGTTGTCGATGCTGACCTCCACAAAACATTTGTTGTACTTTTGCGAGAACCAGGTCTGTCTGAGTCCATTCATGGATCCAAGATGCCGTAACAGGCAAAGGATACATGAAGTTTAGAATGACGACCATTTTGTCTGCCATCGGGGCCAATGTGGGCTACTTGGTAAAGGCAAACAACTCAGTGCGTTGGCATTCACTATCTGGTTCCCTGGCTGATGTGCGAACAAATATTCATAGGCGGCCAACAGCAGGGCCCAGCATTGGGTACTCACAGAGGCAATGGATGGGATAGCCTTGTTTGTCTTAAAAAGACCAAGTAAAGGCTTATGATCCATAATAATGGCAGCTGTAAGCGTAGTGGTGACAATTTTTCACTGCATAGGCCATCGCCAGACACTCCATTTCGATCTGCACATATTCAATTCAGCCGCAGTCAGCGTCCAAGAAGCAAAATCAATCGCCATTCTCCGCTATTCTCCATCCGATGTGACAGGACAGCCCCAATACTGAAAGGCATTGCACCACACATGATGAGCAAGGGTTTGACGGGATCGTAGTGAGTCAGTAACCCGGAAGATGACAACTGTTCCTTGATCTGCAAAAAAGCTGTTTCCTGCATGTTACTCCACACCCACTCTAGATTCTTCTTCAAAAGGAGGTGTAAGAAAGCTAACATGGTCACAAGATTTGGGATGAGCTTGCTGTAATAGTTAACAAGTCCTAAAAACGAATGATGTTCTGAGGCGTCCGTCTGGATGGGTGTCTGATGAATAGCGTGCACCTTGTCTGCCAAGGTCTGCTTTGCGATCCACCCGGTAACGGAGGTAGACCACCTCTCTTGCACTGAAGACACATTTTGCCTGCTGCAAGCGGACACAGGACTCAGAGAAATGCTTCAGTTCTGCCTCAAGGTTCCTCCAAGAGCTCATGTTTGTTCAGTCCCGTGATCAGCACGTCATCTAAATAAACCGCCATGCGCGATAACCCCCTCAGGATGATCTCCATTACTCATTGAAATATAGCAGGCAGAGGACACCCCAGAAGGAAGCCAGGTGCACTCATAACTTCCTGTGTGTGTATTTATTTACAGGAGGCCGTGTCCAACTCAAGCTGTAAATACACGTGGCTTATTTCAAGCTTAGTGACCGTACGTCCACCCACCAACTTCTCATAAAGATATTCAACGTGGGGTAACGATCCAACCTGGAAGCCATAATCATGGTGAACTTGTAGTCCCTGCACAACTGGACTGCCTTGTCTGATTTTCACACTGGCACCACCGGTGCTGCCCAATCCATGAAAACATACAAGCCTGATGATACCCAGATTCTCTAGCCGACTGAATTCAGTTTATACTTTTAACAACAACGCATAGGGGACTGGGTGTTCCTAGAAGTACCGAGGTTGGGCTCCTGAGTCAACATGAATGTGAGCCAAGGCCCCTTTAATCTTCCCCAAGCCGGGTTGAAATACTTTGGGGTACTTGCCCAGCACTTCGTTTAAGCCTCCGAACCTCATCTGAAAGATGAGCTGGCAGTTCAGGCTCATCCAGCTGGAAGGTATGGACTCTAGGCTAATGCCTACCTGTACCTGTATCTCTGAATGGGCTGCGGTCTGTGATCTTGTCTGGGCAGTGACCACATGCCCCATGATGGCCTGGCTCACCCTCAGTGGATTTTAGAGATGTCTTCCATCAGGAAAACTCAACCTTTGACCAACTATTTTACAAGGCCACAAAGGAGTCCACACCGAATAGTTCAAAGAAACTTAGTTTGTTTACAATAACTATTTATGTCCATCACATGATAGATTCCAACTGGGTCTGTCTTCCCAGTGCCTAACTGGCCAGCTTTATATACCCTACAACTATCCATTGTTTAAATGTCCCCTCGTATTCTACAAGGTTCATGGGGCAGTTAATTGTTCCCACCCATAAGGTACTTGCGGGTTATAACACAATTCCAACTATTTTGTATAACACAAAGAGCAAGGAAACAAAATCAACTGAACGAGGGGACAAATTAAAGGAATAGTCCCTTAAAGGGAAACCTTCCAATCAGCCGTAGTTGCATAATTCCTGCATATTGACATAAATGGGACAAGTACCTCATTTCCTGCTTGTTTAGGTGCTAAACAGTATTTATTGCAGCTGTGTGACTATTGAATGTCTTAACTTATCAGAGTGATAAGTTAACAAGCTGCGTGGTAGATTTTGCAGAGATCCTACAGAAGCAACAAGTAGTGGTACTTATAGCCATATAATTGTCTAAACATTCTCACAGTTGGGACATTGTCCCCAAAACATGAAAGCTAATAATTATTAAACTCCGAAATGTTTCCTTTAATGAAGACATAGCTACGCCTTTGCATAAATCAAAATAGGAAACAGATGTGTGTCCATTAAGGTCATATGAGTGATGACAGAACCATCCTGCCCTTGCATTCGAACCATTAGCCTGAGAGCAGTTGTTTCCTGGGGTAATTGGCAGAGCAATATAAAAGTCATGCAATAGTAAGAGATTCTGTTTCTCATCGGAACATTCTTAATTTAGAATTTACATTAATCTCAATTCAGCTGTACTGTGTTAACTGAATTCATTTTTTTAAATAATCACTGCATGCAGTGAGAGCATTTTCAAAAAAGCTCCCACTTTAGTTTCCGAACGTTAATAAATAGTAACGATAATAGCATGAAACCCTCTCCTCTGATCCTCCAAATCCCAAATATTTGCACCAAATAACCAATTAAATAATGTATTTAAAAATCCTGTGGGATTTTTATTTTGCTTTTAAGTACATTTCTTCAGGATCCTAAATTGTAATCTACAAATCCTTGGATATTTTCCTTTTAATTAGAGTGAGAATAAAGGCCGGCAGTGACTGAAATGGAAGATTTTCCACATTGCATTTGACCATCCAACATTATAAAGTTCTTCAATCTGGAATTGATGAATTTTAGACAGTTTTGTGCTGCCGATTTGTGACAATGGAGAACAGGCTATGACCATCAAAGTTCATTCCACCTCTGACATTAAAAAGCAATAAAAGAACCTACCATTCCCCAGACAAACCTGCTCTCCAGGCACCATGGCGGAAGTTCTGTTAACGAGCCATTCTCCCATCTTGTCATGATGCAGAGTTCCTGCAAAGATTTTATAAAATGGAAAGTTGTAAACTGGTTTTGTACAGGGAAACTGCCCATGATTTTCCATATTAGACGAAGTTACAATATAACCAAGGGATTACGCAAACACTTGACTACTGGATTCAATCCAGTAAAAAATGCCTTCAGCTACTTGAATAGTGTTTTTCACTAGAGTAGTGTTTACTTTATACATTTTTCATGCATTCACCTGCTTCCCCAACATTTCCTTTTGTTTTCTTATCATTCTACTCCAATAAAGTTCTTTTTTTTTGGCTCTGTCAATCTGTTTTATTTGATGGAACTTACTGCTTTTTTCTTTGTTGAACATTTTTCATCTCTGTTCCTGCTGTGTTCAGGGAGAATTTTGGATTCTATCATAACTCCGTAATCAAAAGTATTTACATCGCTATTTCTGAACACAAATTTAAGTATCTAATGACCTTTTGATACTTTCATCCCTGCCTTGCTCCTTTGGAGCTGGTCAGGATGACCAAAGGCTGTGATTGCAATTGTGCAGGGTGATCACAATAAACAATGCCAACCAAGCTATCATCCGCCCGCAATCGCCTAAACACTACATCATGCAGTAATCCTTGAAAAGTTTTACTGTCACCTGACCTAATTCAGCCATTCCATCTCTAGCACTGTATCCTGTTTCCACCCACGCGCTCTCACATACACAGCTTCCCAATGATCCATCATCGCCAGTCCTTTTCCTCATCTACATGTTGCCCTTCAGTAACATCATTTGTAGCCATGGGGTTAGCTTACCTTGGCTCATTCTCAGTTTCATCAAAAACCTTAGCCGTGCTTTTTGTCATTTAGCCAACCTTCTGGCCTTTACAAGCCCACAAATTCCAACTTCAATACAGTGCAGCTGCATCCTGTCTGGACTAAATCCTGCACATCCATTACCTTCAATTGCTTCATATTCCTCCAAACATTGAATTTAAGTTCCGTATTCTCATCTACAGATCTTTCTATTATATTGCCGTATCCTAATTTTGCCATGTCACGTCACCTCGGTTACTCTGTGGCTCTCCTGTGCACCTTCTGTCCTACACTCTAACTCTCCCATATGCAATATGTTGGGAAATTTAAAGTGATTGCCGGGGATCCATCTCACAATCTCTTCTATTCTCTGCTTTTAAATGCTTTATGTAAATACTTCCCTTCAACCAAACATTTCATAGAATCATAGAATCCCTACAGTGCAGAAAGAGGCCATTCAGCCCATCAAGTCTGCACCGACCCTCCGAAAGAGCACCCTACCTAGGCCCAGTTCCCTCGTCCTATTCCTATTACCGCATAACTCCACCTAACTTTTGGACACTAAGGGACAATTTAGAATGGACAATCCACCTAACCTACACATCTTGGACTGTGGGAGGAATCCTGAGCACCCAGAGGAAATCCACGCAGACACAGGGAGAAAGTGCAAACTCCACACAGTCACCCAAGGCTGGAATTTAATCCGGGTCCCTGGTGCTGTGACGGAGCAATGCTAACTATTGTGCCACTGTGCTTCTTCCCCAAACATTTGGTCATTTCTCTCAACTCTCTGACAAAAACTTGTCATCCATTCCTTTTTTCTTCTGTGAAGCACCCTTGGTATTTTTATATTTTAAAGGCTTTATATAAATGTGCGTAGTGTTGTTATTCATCACACAAAATCACTGACTTTTTCTGAATTGTTAATATTCCATAAAGCATACAATATTATGGTGCCTAGTTTCAAAAAAACAACTGCTGCTTCAGAATAAAATATGATGGTGTTGTTGTAAGGAACAAGATTTTCTGGATCAAGTAGCCTGCCAGCATTCACTGTCTATATCAGGATATGAAGAATGCAGTCTTGGGGAAAGTGCAGAAGAACTGCGGGTGTCCAAGGCATGGAGCCTTCTTGTGAGTCACCATTTTCAAAAGTAAAGGAAGGCAACTATGAATTTTGTGTTTTGGTCCAAAGACAGCTTCTTCAATAGAACGAGTGGCTATTACATTTCCTGCACCATATGTTAATTGTGACAATATTAGCATAACAGCACCAGCACTCCACATTTGTGAGTCTCTATTTCCTATTATATTCAGATGGATGCAAAACAAATCTAAGAATGATTAGTAACATTTTATCTATTTATTTTGTGATTTGTTTTCCAGTCCATTTTGACAATCCAGTCCGAGAGAAACGTTTAATAATTGTAGGGGATTATGGACTGATTAGAACAGTTCCTTTCTGAACGTTTCTGATGAAAAGCCACAGACCCAAAATGTTTACTCAACTTCTCTCTCTATAGATGCTGCCGGATGTTCTGAGCATTTCCAACATTTTCTACTTGTATAATTGGGGAAGGAGACTTGATTCTATTGAAATAAATTGAGCAAGATAAATATAGGGAAGATGAATTGATATATTGTCCATTTTATTGTATCGTCCAAAGTCAATATTACACTCCAAGTTTCTCCAGCAGCCTAATGATCAGTGGAAGAGGAAAGTGAGACAATAGGGTGAAAACCTGACATAACAGGTTCTGCCTCTTTTTTTCGCTCTTTATAGTTATATCGAGAAAGGCACAACCAAGATGAAAATCCACCCTAGTTTTTCAGAATTTTTAATATCACATTTTAGAATAAGATTTCAGTAAAAGCATGGAAAATTGTGTCTGAAATCAAAATTTACAAGAGAATATATTTTCTGGTGTATCACGAACATTCGAGCTTCAAGCGATCTTTCTCACTCAAACCATTAAAAGTATCGCCGAACAAATAAATAGGTAATGCAGAGATTCCTAACCTTCCGCATTGTGAAGCCATGCTGTGAGTATTTTTGAAAATAACATATATGTCCCTGTCCATTGATATACATTGCCATCAGCTCTGCAAAATGTTTGAGACGACACTGAATCAAAGTGTGATTCAGAAGCATCTTGGCATAGTCGCACAAATGTGCAATGCGTCTTATAAATGCCAATAAGCTTGACATGTTCTGTGCAGTTTCGTCAATGTTTTTCTTTGTTCAAACACTACCCTTTCAACAAGCTGGGGTATCTATACTTTATGTTATTTTAGGTCTCTTATTCCAGTTTGTTCAGCCTTACAAAACAAACTCAATTATTATGCATGAGATTACGGAGTACTGGGACTGAGTTAGCACAGGATCATCAAAGGGAGGTCATGCCTGACAAACCTGTTAGAATTCTTTGAGGAGGTATCGAGGACGTTGGACAAAGAAGAGCCAGTGGACGTGATCTATTTGGATTTCCAGAAGGCGGTGCTGTGCAGGGGACTGTGAAATAAGATAAGAGCACATGGTGTTAGGGGCAAGGTACTGGTATGGATAGAGGACTGGCTGACTGGCAGAAGGCAGAGCGTGAAGATAAAGAGATACTTTTCAGGATGGCAGCTGGTGACTAGTGGTGTACCGGAGGAGTCAGTGTTGGAACCACAGCTATTCACAATGTACATTAATGATCTGGAAGAAGGAACTGAGGGCATTGTTGCTAAGTTTGAAGATGATACAAAGATATATAGAGGGACAGATGTTGTTGTGGAAGCAGGAAGGCTGCAGAAGGACCTGGACATGCTAGGAGAATGGACAAAGAAGTGGCAGATGGAATACTCTGTGGAAAAATGTGACTTTATGCATTTTGATAGGGTGAATATAGACATAAACTATTTTCTAAATGGGAAAAAGCTTTGGAAATCAGAAGCACAAGGGGACTTAGGAGTCCTAGTTCAGGATTTGTTTCAGGTTAACATGCAGGTTCTGTTTCATATTCTTGTTTTTTTCTTTATATAATGTTAACGTTCACCTTGTTTTGTTAAATGTTGTTGATGGTTATGTAAAAAATGTTGTTTTGATAAAAATCTGAATAAAAATAATTTAAAAAAAGAAAGCAAGTACAATGTTAGCATTCATGTTGAGATGGCTAGAATACAAGAGCACGGATGTACTGTTGAGGGTGTATAAGGCTCTGGCCAGATCCCATTTGGAATATTGTGAGCATTTTTGGGCCCCGTGGGCGGAATTCTCTGCAAGGCCCGACGCCATTGTGAAACCCGGAGAGGTTCACGACGGCGTCGGAGGCCGCTCATCGCCCCCTATTCTCCCCCCCCCCTCCCCCCGGGAGGCTAGGAGGGCCGTGCCGTAAATCTCGGCCGCCGGGCCTTGTTGCTGGTGTCAAGGCCCGGCACGCCGAGAATGATGCGGCTGGCGCGCCTAATGACATCAGCCGCGCATGCGCAGGTTGGCCTGCTCCAACCCACGCATGCGCGGCTAATGTCACGATGGCTGATGGCTCAAACCTGCGCATGCGCGGTTGCCGTCTTCCCCTCCGCAGCCCCGCAAGACGTGGCAGCTTGATCTTGCGGGGCGGCGGAGGGGAAAGAGTGCGTCCCTTTGAGACGCCGGCCCGATGATCGGTGGGCACCGATCGCGGGCCAGTCCCCTCCCGAGCACGGCCGTGGTACTCACTCCCCTCTCCGCTCCCCACAAGCCACAAACCAGCTGCTGGCGCCATGTTCACGCCGGCAGCGACTAGGTGTGGTTGCTGCCGGCGTGAACCGGTCGGGAACGGCAGGCCGCTCGGCCCATCCAGGTCGGAGAATCGCGGGCCGCTGTCAAAACCGGCGGCCCGCGGTTCTCCGAGCGTCAAAACGCGACACGCCATTTTGGGGGGGGGGGAGGAGAGAGAATCGCGGGGGTGCCAGAGCGGCCCTCCCGCGATTCTGCCACCCGGCGTGGGAGCGGAGAATCGCGCCCCGTATCTATGGAAGAATGTGCTGGCCTTGGAGACAGTCCAGAGGAGGTTACAAGACTGATGCCCGGAATGAAGGACTTGTCATATGAGGAGCTGTTGAAGACTCTGGGTCTGTATGCGATGGAGTTTAGAAGGATGAAGGGGAAGGGGATCTTATTGAAACTAACAGAATACTAAGAGGCTAGATAGAGTGCACATGGAGAAGATGTTTCCACTAGTAAGAGAAACTAGAACCCGAGGGCGGTGCCTCCGACTAAAGGACTGATCCTTTAAAACAGAGATGAGGAGGAATTTCTTCAGCCAAAGGGTGGTGAATCTGTGGAACTCTTTGCTGCAGAAGGCTGTGGAGGCCGAATCACTGAGTGTCTTTAAGACAGAGACAGATAGCTTCTTGATTAATGAGGGGATCAGGGGTTATAGAGAGAGGCAGGAGAATGGGGATGAGAAACATGATTGAATGGCGGATCAGACTTGATGGGTCGAATGGCCTAATTTTGCTCCTATGTCTTTTGGTTTAACTTATTTTCAGAATAGTCCATTTTCTTTCTGCCTGTATTTGATGTTAATCCACAGAGCTGCCAGTCAGTGAGTGAGGAGGAAGGGAAGAAAGAGTATGTGTGCGACAGGCTACCACCCTGCTGCAGCCACAGCCTCTTTACTATGACTGAGCTGCTGAAAGGTACACTACTCCAGGTTAGCCTCAGTGTACTGAAGCTTATTGAGACTGCTGTTTTACATTAGTTACATCCCAGCATAATTAGACTTTTCATGATGCTGTAGAAATTTTTATGGCAGTGCTTTTCACAAATCATTCCACTCATCAGTGTCCCATTTGCAAGTGGTGCGAATGTTAGAATTTACTGGCATAGTAACGGTTGTCTGCATTTGACAATCAGTCAGATTACGTTGTTAATTACACCTCTATTTCCTGTTGAAGAAACAAGTAACCACTGTAACAACAACAATAATAATACTGTTTGTGCATATGTTTTATTTCAAACTATTCTGGTTAACACTGTTAATTTAGTGCATATAATATTCTAATTATTACTGACTAGTGGAATATGAGAAATGATGGTGTTGCCTCAGTGATTATAGGTGACTGGTTCACCAACTTCTCAAGTTCACCGTGTTTGCTGCTTCATATAATGGCAGTTCATCACAACCATCTGGATAGCTGAGAAGTAACAAAATAGGACTCAAGGACTTCATTCTACTTTTCTCCAATGCTATAGAGAATACAGTCAGTTTGGGTTTGCCCTAACTTTAGTTTAGGGCATTATTCGGGAGTTTCACAAACTATCCGGACCTAGGCGTTATGCTGTCCAGACAACTTTTATTCCCATGCTTCACTTACATAGAATCATAGAATCACAGAATTCACAGTGCAGAAGGAGGCCATTCAGCCCATCAAGTCTGCACCAGCCCTTGGAAAGAGCACCCACCCAAGCCCACACCTCCGCCCTATCCCCATAACCCAGTAACCGAACGTAACCTTTTTGGCAATTTAGCATGGCCAATCCACCTAACCTATCCATCTTACACTGTGGGAGGAAACTGGAGCACCCGGAGGAAACCCACACAGACATGGGGAGGACGTGTAGACTCCACACAGACAGTGACCCAAGCCAGGAATCGAACCTGGGACCCTGGAGCTGTGAAGCAACTGTACTAACCACTGTGCTACACTGCCTCCAGTCACGTTGCAGCTTGAAACTGGCAGAAGGTGGCAGCTGACTGATGGATGGGGCCACATTATAGGGCAGCACAGTCGGCACCAAGTTTTAAACAAACAGCTTTGACACACAGGCGAGTTGTGTGATGGCCACTTCAAGAGGAATCAAGGATCTGTGTGATGGAAACCCATGAGACATATATTTTCTTCAAAGGACCTGGAAGACTATCTAAGGGGACGGAAAAGACAGTTAAAAAAACTTTTTGGTTTGTGTTTCTTATTCCCACCAGATTTTCTTGCTCAACCATGTGGCTAAAGCATCAATCATATTATCAGGGCACATTCTGCACATTTAAAGAAGAATCCATTATTTCCCAAAGCATTACTTTTCGACCTACTCAGAAAAGATGATTGGAATGAAAAACTGTGAATACAGGAGGCTTTCAGTAGAAGATTCCCCCAGGGCACATTTCATTTCCCACTTTATATTTACTGAGCATGCTCGCTGAAAATGTCAACATTAACTGATTCCATTTTGAATAGGAAAATAATTAATGGATTCAGAAGGAAATCAGCGAACTGGAATTCATATAAATAACTTGAATCAAAGAACTAACACCAGCAAAGGGGCATGGGCTGAATGGACACCTTTCAGAATGTAATTTCTATATCTGACAAGGCCTCAAATAAATATATTTAACCCATCCACTAACAGAGGAGAAAATGGTCTTGTGCGAGGATCCAAACAACTCCAGCCAGCAGAGGTTTCAACAAAGTTTTCTGTCTGGAAATGCTTCTGCTTTTGCTGCGTGGTCTGAACCATTTACAGCTTTGCCTTACATCACATCACTGAGCTCATTAATCCTTATCTGTAGTTTTTCTGCAGCTTCACTCCCTTGCCCTTTCCCTGTAGTCCTGCAAATTTTCCTCTTCAGGTGCTTATTTAATTCCCTTTTGAAAGCCACATTTGAATCCACCTCTACCACCCCTTTCTGATTCTAGATCCGACTGACTGTTACAAAAATTCTTCTTTCTGTCACTGTTGCTTCTTGTGTCAATTGCCTTAACTTCATGTCTTCTGATTCTTGGCACTTCCATCAATGGGATATGGTCCTCGCTATCTACTCAGTGCACACCTCTCATGATTTTGAACACCGCTATCAAATCTGCTCTCAACCTTTTCTTTCAGGAGAAAATCCAAGTTCTTCAATCTATCCAGGCAACTAAAGTCCCTAATCACTGGGACCAGTCTTGTAAGCCTTCCTAATGTCTGGTACACAGAATTTGACACAATTCTCCAGCTGTGTCTGAATCAGTGTTTTATAAAGGTTAAGTATATTTTTTTCTTTTGCACTCTGTAGGGGTGCTCTTGAGTGGGAGCGCGACGAGGTCGGTGAGCGGTGGAGATGTCAAAAACGAGAGCTGCACCGTGTGCCAAACAGTTTGCGATTCAACCGGCCCACCCTGCCGGGGGCAACCCTTGTCCCGGCCTGTATGCCCCACCGACCACCCATAATCTCCACTTACTACTGAGGCCTCTGGTATGCATTTGAAGGCTATTGCTGAATTGGCTATCGTGGTTAAATGAGCACTCACACATCCCACATGGATTCCCGTTGGTGGGCAGGCCAAGTAGCAGGTGGGAGTCAATGCCCAGCATCCCAATCAGACCGTGATGCTTGGACACCTGCCTCAATACTGCGGGAGGCAACAGCACACACGCAGCAGCCGAGAGCCAAACACCCAGGGGCCGAGCCCCAGCCCCGGGGACATGTCCATGGCCAGAGTACAACAGGGAGGGGACCAGCGCCCGACCCAGGTAACATTATCTGCGGTATCAGATTTTCAGGGTATGGGGTCTGGTGAGCGGGGGCCCCCACTGTGGCCGGGTGTGCGAGGGCAGGATGTTTCGGGAGTTGGGGGGAGGGGGGAGAGGGAGGGGGGGGAGATCAATGAGGGAATGGAGGGTCCCCGGATGTTTGTCAATCTAACACCCGCTCCCAATTCCTCACGGATATTGAAAGGTATGGATGGTATTTTGGACCCCGCAGAACAAGCCCTGTCTGGCTGGTAGGCCAGACAGCCAGGTGCCCGAGACAGCAGCAGTAGCATCTACAGAAGCTCGTGACAGCAGCTCATGTGCAGGAGCTACCTCAGACTATGAGGATACAGCTGTGCATTGTCAGGGTGTCCAGGTGGCACTGTCAGACTAGCAGGGGCTTTGCCAGTGTGCCAGGCTGGCAGTGCCAAGGTGCCTGGGTGCCATGTTTCCTGTGCCAGGAATTGGCCCGGGGTGCCTTGCTCATAAGAGATGGTGTTGGGGGGGGGGGGGGCTTGAGGATCCCTCAGGAGATATGTTGGGTGCAGTAGGGAGGTCCAGAGGCCATGGTGGGGTCGCTCATGAGGGTTGAAAGATTGAGGCGGCCTTTAAAAATGGCGCCCCAATCCGTGAGGACTCTTTCTGCACTATCGAGCTGAGTTCATCAGTGTAGGAAATGATATAAAACAAATGGCAAAGTCCCCTTGTATAGCGGGGTCTTTCTAGAGAAACGCCGTTGATGGCACCCAAAATGGGCCCCTGTTTTTGTCCCATTGAATCACGGTGCAGATTAATGCAACAGAGTTATTTGAGATCTCAGTGGCTGGCCGCCATTGGCCAGGTAACCTTCCTGTACTTATGGTTAGGAATCATGGCTATCAAAGAAGAATCAGCCTTTTTTGGAAGCAATGGCAAAAGAGTTAGAATCTCACAGGGCAACTACAGCTTACAGGTGGAGGATCCTTCAGGAGGAGGACTTGTGCGTGTTCTTAAGCACAATTAGGAAGGCAATGCAAAATTACCTCATCTAGTCTTTTCACAGTGCCTCACGGCGCTGAGGACCCTGGTTCGATCCCGGTGGCCCCAGGTCTCTGTTTGTGTGGAGTTTGCACATTCTCCCCATGTCTGCGTGGGTCTCACCCCACAACCCAAAAACATGTGCATTTAAGTGAATTAGCCATGCTGAATTTCCCCTTAATTGGAAAAAAATAATTGGGCACTCTAAATTTAGAAAAGAAAATGGGAAAAAAATATTGAAAAGCTAAAGAAGAAAGTGCAGGTCTGCAAAACGTGCAAAAGTCATGTCCTTAGGCACGATTACACTTTCATTCGCACAAATAATGCAGGCTCAAGTAAAAGTGTTTTATCTGTGTTGCATTCCCAATCACTTGTTTGAAAAATATAAGTCGTGTTTTCTGCCCTTACTGCCACCAGCAGATATTTCAGTTGCTTGAATTGCATCAGTGGTTTCTGCTCATTGGGACAGTAAATCTGAACAATTTCGACCAATGCACGACTGACCTGTTCATTATGTTATATGCATCGAGGAAAATCAAACAGGGATGATTACCGAGCAGCTGTGCAATGAAGACCACCATATTTCCATTTGAAGTAATGGATAGAAAGACGGATGGGTTTGTTTCTTGGCACGTGGTCCAATCAGTCTGAGTTTTGTCCTTACACTGTCTTCAGTCGATCCGTTATTCCCAGGTGCGACAAGACTAAAGTTTGCCTGAGTAGATCTGAATAAGAGTTGAAGAAGTTATTCTATTTTACTATTGCCCCAAATTGTCTGAAGAGCTTTTCCACCTGACAGTCTGAATAGGATCCCCCTGGTCCCACAGCCTGCCTGAGTAATCGCGTTAGGAAATATTTTTACTTCATATCCGAGATGTTTATATCGAAAAAAACATAAATCTCTCCATTGCAGTATTCAGCTGTTTCTTAAACGATTCCAGGTTTCGTCCTACTCCAACTTACTCCAAAGTTCATTAACCATATTGATCACTCTTTATATGAAAAACTTCTTGACATTAGTCCTAAACTTGCCTTGCAGCAGCTATGTGTCTCCAGAGTCACAGTTTGAATTAAAGCAATGTTCTTGTGGATTGTCCTGTTGTCCACCATTTTCTTCTATAATCTAATGGGGTCTCCTCTCAAGTCACTTCCTTCCGAGGTTGAAAAGGCCATAACTCTCTTGTCCCTCCATATAATTTGATTCTTCAACATTGGGGATTAATATTTTCCATAGAATCCAGGGCCAGGAATCACGAGTGCACGGACTACTTCTTGTATTTACCAGGGTGGCCCGACGTAGTGGACCACGTGGTGGGCCAAGGGGGCCAAGTTGCTGCCAAAGTCCATCTGAGGGCCAACATCCACCACAATGCACTATTTGCTCACCCCTCCTCTACCAGATCCACAGGACCCCTTTAATAGGGAGAATCCCCAAAGGACCCCTTAAAAGGGAGACTCCCCAGGCCCCAGAGACTCCCCAGCACCACCCAGGGCCCCCCTTCATAGGGAGACCACCTGGAGACCCTCTATCTGAAGGAACCCCCACAGAGACCTCTGACTAAAGGGACCCCCGCAATAGCCCCTGACTAAAATGACCCCCCACAGGGTCCCCCTTGTCACAATATACACATCAGTATATAATGGTGCAGACACACACTGACTGACACACTGCAAGACCAATCAACACACACAACACAGCAGCCAATCACCAGTTCGGGCACGGTCACTATAAAGCCTGAGGGCACTAGTTTTCCCACTCATTCGGGATGCAGCCTCTGATAAGGACAGAGCTCGCAGCTTGTACACAGACCTTCACCATGTGCTAACAGTTTAGATTGGTCAGGATAGGCATAGGTCTTCAGTTAATCTAACATAGTGTTGAACCACAGCGAAAGTATGTTCAACAGTTCCTAGCTTAATAAAATAGTGTTGTACTATTACAAGAGTTGGTAGCCTGTCTATGTTACTGCTAAGGTAAACGCAGTCTCCACAGATCCAGAGTACCCAACACATCATGGTACCAGTATGTGATATTAGAATTTATTAGACCTACCTTCAAGTGATCTGCCTTCGACCAGCAATCAGCCATCCTGCAAAATGGACAGCATCCGCCCGCCTCTGCCACTCCGCATCACCGGCAACCTCGGGGCCAACTGGAGAATCTTTAAACAACGCTTCCAGCTTTACCTTGAAGCCACAGACCTGGAAGCTACTTCAGACGGCAGGAAGATTGCTCTCTTCCTCTCCACAGCCGGGGACCACGCCATCCACATCTTCAACTCCCTCACTTTTGCTGAAGGTGAAGACAAGTCAAAATTCAAGACGGTCCTCCTCAAATTTGACAGTCACTGCGACATCGAGGTAAATGAAAGTTTTGAGCGCTATGTCTTCCAACAGCGTTTTCAGGGTAAGGATGAACCTTTTCAATCCTTTCTCACCCACATCCGCATCCTTGCGCAGTCCTGTAATTACGGGTCCACCTCCGACTCCATGATACGCGACCAGATCGTTTTCGGTGTTCAGTCGGACCCCCTACGCCAGCAGCTCCTCAAGGTTAAGCAGCTCACACTAGCGATTGCCATCGAGACCTGCGTGCTGCATCAACACGCCACTAACCGATACTCACACATCCAAGCGGCTAAAACGGCGTGGCAAGGTCCCCACGAGGCAGAATGGGTCCAAGCAATCAAGCAACTCCAGGGCCTCAGCCTGGATGAGGGCGGCCATTTCGCGTGCTTTTCATGGCCTCCCGCGCATGCGCGCACAGAACGAGGGGACGGCGATGCCGAAGATCGCACTCTGCAGGCGCGCACCACATACGACCGCACCGCGCATGCGCGGTGGCGCACCGAGCGTTCTGATGTCACGACGTGCGGCAACTGTGGCTCCGCCCACTTAAAGCGGCAATGTCCTGCAAAATCCCGACGCTGCCTACAATGTGGCAAACTTGGCCACTATGCTGCTTTATGCAGGTCTGTTCAGCCTGCCAACTCTCGTCATTCCAGCCAGCCTCGCAGGGATGTCCGCGCCATCCAACCCACGGTCACCGAACCCGATTCTGACCTGCTGCCTGACCTTGACACCGAGGACCCTAAAGCTCCATTTCGGGTCGGTATCATTACCAAACACAGGATGCCCCGAAGCCAAATGTCCAGCCTCTCCCGATATTCAGCATTGATCCGGACGACGAGTGGTGTGCCACCCTCAGGGTCAACCGATCCCGAATCCGATTCCGCCTGGACATCTGATTCCGCACTTCAGCCAATCTCATTGTGCGGTCTGACCTCTAAAGCCTCTGTGTCAAGCCGACCATCCTGCCATCAACCTGCCAGCTGTTAGATTATAATGTTAATGCCATTGCTGCCAGTAGCTCCTGCCACCTTGAAGTGGCGCACCGGTCACTTAAAGCCATCCTTCCATTTGAAATAGTGGGATCCTCCAAAGCCCCCCTGCTTGGTGCGCAAGCATGAAAACTGCTGAACCTTGTCCAAAGGGTTCACTCCCTGTCACCTGCTGACGCGTCTGCCTCTCAGAACACTGACTTTAGGGCACAGCTGGATGCCATCATTAACCAATACCACAGTGTTTTCGAGGGCATGGGCACACTCCCATACACTTATAAGATCCTGTTGAAACCAAATGCCATGCCTGTGGTGCACGCACCTCGCAGGGTCCCAGCATCCCTCAAGGACCGCCTCAAGCAGCAGCTGCAGGACCTCCAGGACCAAGGATAATTTCAAAAGTTACGGAACCGAGTGACTGGGTCAGCTCCATGGTATGCATGAAAAAAATCTTCCGGCAAATTGCGTATATGTATTGATCCCAAGGACCTCAACCACAATATTATGAGAGAGCACTATCCCATTGCAAAGCGCGAAGAACTCACCTGTGAGATGGCTCGCGCCAAGTTCTTTACCAAGCTGGATGCATGCAAGGGGTTCTGGCAGATACAACTCATGCATCAAGCAGGAAACTCTGCACTTTTAATACCCCCTTTGGCCGGTATTGTTACAACCGAATGCCGTTTGGTATCATCTCTGCATCGGAAGTGTTCCACAGGATTATGGAACAGATGATGGAAGATATTGAAGGGGTTCACGTCTATGTGGACGACATAATCATCTGATCCACCACCCCGCAGGAGCACATTAATCGCCTCCAGCGTGCCTTCAGACGGATACATGAGCATGGCCTCCTCCTCAACAGGGCCAAATGCTCCTTTGGTCAGACAGAAATTAAGTTCCTCGGAGACCACATCTCACAGTTGGGAGTGCAGCCGGATGCGGACAAGGTAGCTGCCATTAAGACCAAGAAGACACCGGAGGACAAGAATGCGGTCCTCCGCTTCCTGGGCATGGTCAACGTTCTCGGGAAATTCATCCCTAACCTCGCCTCTCACACCACGGCTCTCAGGAACCTGGTCAAGAAGACGACAGAATTCCAATGGCTCCCTGCCCACGAACACGAATGGCGGGAACTCAGGGCGAAGCTGACCACGGCCCCGGTCTTGGCATTTTTTGATCCAGCCATGGAAACGAAAATTTCTACGAATGCCAGTCAATCCGGCATTGGAACAGTGCTCCTTCAGCGCGATGCTGCTTCATCATTGGCTCCCGTTGCATACGCGTCGCGTGCGATGACGCCCATCGAACAGCGCTATGCGCAAGTTGAAAAAGAGTGCCTGGGCCTTCTTACCGGAGTCATTAAATTCCATGACTATGTCTACGGACTCCCAAAGTTCACAGTCAAGACAGACCACAGACCGCTGGTCAATATCATTCAAAAAGACCTTAACGACATGACGCCTCACCTGCAGCGCATTCTCCTCAAGCTCAGGCGCTACGACTTCGAGCTTGTTTACACGATGGGCAAGGAGCTCATCGTCGCTGATGCCCTCTCCCGGTCTGTCACCACACCATGTGACCTAGCGGGATTTGTTTGCCAGGTTGATGCCCATGTGGCATTCGCTGCTTCCAATCTGCCCGCCATAGATGAACGCCTCGTCCAAATTCGGACAGAGACGGCCGACGACCCCCTACTCCAGCGTGTCATGCGCCACCTAACAGACGGGTGGGTCAAGGGCCAATGCCCTCAATTCTATAATGTTAAAGATGACCTGGCGGCAGTAGACGGGATTCTTCTCAAGCTGGACCGTATTGTCATCCCGCATAGCATGCGCAACCTTGTCCTCGGCAAGCTCCATGAGGGCCACGTGGGAGTGGAGATGTGCCGCCGACGGGCCCGTGAGGCAGAGTACTAGCCTGGGATTAACAAGGACATAGCTAATGCCATGCTCAACTGCCCAACATGTCAGCGATTCCAGCCTGCGCAACCACGGGAAATCTTGCAACCCCATGAGCTGGTCATGTCTCCCTGGACCAAGATGGGCATCGACCTGTTCCATGCGCTTGGCCGGGACTATGTCCTCATTGTGGACTATTTCTTGAACTACCCGGAGGTGGTAAGGTTGCACAACCTCACCTCAGCTGCAGTCATTCGTGCGTGTAAGGAAACCTTTGCTTGACACGACATCCCGCTCATGGTCATGTTCGACAATGGCCCCTGTTTCGTCAGTCAGGAGTGGTCCAACTTTGCCAGACAGTACAACTTCACACATGTCACGTCCAGTCCCCTTTGACCCAATCCAATGGTAAAGCAGAGAAGGGAGTCCACATCGTAAAACGGCTTCTGTGCAAGGCGGCCTATGCTGGTTCTGATTTTTACCTTGCCTTGCGTGTCTACCGCTCTGCCCCCTTGTCCACTGGCCTGTCACCGGCTCAACTACTCATGAATCGCACACTGCGGACGACAGTGCCGTTCATCCATGTCCCAGACCTGGACCATGTTCCGGTCCTTCGCCAGATGCAGCTAACTCAGGCCCAACACAAACCGGCCTACAACTCCCGTGCCACTGATCTCCCTGTTCTGGGTCCTGGTGACAAAGTCCGTGTCCCGCTTCCAGATGGTGCTGGTCCGCCACCGCTGTGGTGCTCAGACAAGTGGAAGCTAGAGAGCAGTCCAGACAGGGCAGTGAAAAAGATTACAGCTGTAACACTTATTTGGAAACTCCATGTGTCTATTCCTCAAAGGAGAACAGGTATGCCCTGTGCTTCAACCCCTTAGATCCATTAACTGCAAGCCATTCATTCCTTTCTCATAGTGGGCTGTGATTGACAGCCTTGTTTCATTTGTCTGCCTTCATTGATGAGTGACTCTAAATGCTGAAACTCCAATGTTTACAAACATCAAGCACATCAAAGAGAGGAAAGTGCATTCCAATCACTAAGTGCAATCCAATCACTCAATCTTGCGGTGCGGGGGGGGGGGGGGGGGGGGGGGGGGGGGTGGGGGGGGGGGGGGGGGGGTGGCTAGTGGCTTCACTATCGGCCACCCGCTCCAAGGTACTTAATAGGAGCATTACCAAACAAAGTTCGATGCTGAGCCCCATTGGGAGATACTTGGGCAGAAGAACAAAAACCTGGTGCAAGAGTTGATTTCAATAAGTGTCGTAAATTAGGAAAATATGGTGGAAGACTGAGTAAGGGAATTCTAGAGCTGGGTCAAAGGATATAGAACATACAGTGCAGAAGGAGGCCATTTGGCACATCGAGTCTGCACCGACCCACTTCAGTCCTCACTTCCAACCTATCCCCGTAACCCTTCCTAACCTTTTTGGTCACTAAGGGCAATTTAGCATGGCCAATCCACCTAACCTGCACATCTTTGGGCTGTGGGAGGAAACTGGAGCACCCAGGGGAAACCCATGCAGACACGGTGAGAGCCTGCAGGCTCTGCACAGAGAGTGACCTAGCGGTGAATTGAACCTGGGACCCTGGCGCTGTGAAGCCACAGTGCTAGCCACTTGTGCTACCGTGCTAAGGTAATGGGAATAACTTATCAAATATTGTGTGGAATCGTTTTGTCAAACTACGGAGCGATATTTATCAAAAGTATTGTCACCACAAGAAGGAGCTTAGAGTTGTGCAGTCTTTGACATATGATTCCGTTTACAGTCATAAGATTTAGGATGTGTAATTTAAAGATGTTTTATTTTGCTTTGCTCATGTATTGGGTTTAATTAACAGTAATGATGCCCACAGGACTGAAATATGATGCTAATCATTAGTAATTTGTTTTGAAGAATTTTGGAAGGTTAATTAGATGGAAGATTAATACCACTTTGAAATGAGAGTGAGCTAGTAAATAATTAAATTTGTCACTCTCTTTTAGTGCGAATGTATGGCTCATCTCAACTGTACATGAGTGTTTTTACTTTGGGCATAATTGCCATGAATGGCACAAGCTCAGCTCAAATAATTTTTTTTAACTTTCCTTGAGCTTCTGTTCAACGTTATTTGCATTTCATCGAACATAAAGGGCCAGATTTCTATCTACAAGTGGAGGTGGAACTTGGGTTGCAAAATGCTAAACTTAGTTATTTTTCTGAGGACTGATAATCCAATGTTAACCACACTAAGTATATTGGAATAATTTTAAATGAATGCAAATCTGGTTCGCATCCTATCTGGGCATGAACCTGATTGCATCATTGGGAGGGCTTGGGAAGATCATGTTCCAAAATCCCATTTTTGGTCCCTCGTGAGATTTAGCAGCCATTACGGCTAACGTGCCCGCTAAATTCCACCCATTGTAAGTTGGATTGGAAACAAGTTTGAATTTGATGCTATTCATTGTTCAATCTGACTTATGTGCACTTAAGGGCTTATAAACCCACTTCATTTTGTCCATAGGTAGCACATGTGTAAAACCTGGCCACTACTTTCCCTTTCTTCTTCATTTCTACCTTTCAACCCAAAAGAGTGGTTTCCCCATTCTGTTTATGATTTCCTTACAAATATTCAGGCCCTGAGCAGGCGAGGCAAAAGCCATAGATTTGGGCTCTGACATTCAATCAAGATATCATTTTTTAAATTACTTTCAACTCTTACAGGGGTAAAATGATTTGGCTGACAATTTCTCCTTTAAGAGCTCAGTAGTTCAATAACGGAAATAAACAATAAACCTGCTTATGGAGAATGTAGCTTTAAACCATGTTCTGTGCCAAGGCCTTTGTGTACAGCTACCCTTACATGCTATTTGTTGACAACGTACTTGATTTTCTTTTTAATTATTACCTCCTGAGGGTGAAAAGCAATCATATGCTTTCAATCTGCACGTCCTTCTGAATCACATGAAATGTTAGCTGTCTAGTTAAAGACATCATAAAATGTTGTTTTGCAGAGGAAATGCTTGCAGGCTTTGTTTTTCAACAATAAAATTTGATTATTGCTTTCCCTGCAGTATAGGACGTACAAAAAAGGCTCAAGGAAAACATATCTCCAACTTACAGACAATGTGCCCAGGGTAAAGACTTGTACGAGGTTCACCAATGGACCAAAAAGATTAAATAAATTTGTTTGAAAAATATGGAAAGGGCTAATTTTCTACTGTCTGCAATTAGACAGTGGAATTGCTTTTCAAATGAATTGTACCCTGAACATCCGTTCAATGGGCAATTTACTTATCCTGTTCTGTCAGCTTTGGGTATTCAAAATGTCGTAGAATGGAATTAGAAAGGGGTAATGTAGGTTGCTGCATATAAGTCAACCATCTTTCCCCTTTGGAGTCAGCATTTGGAGACAGCATCATTTTTTTTTCACCTTAGAAATACATTTTTTTGCTCACCTGAGATCAAATGGGCAATACAGGTCGTCTTGCCAAGAAGGTTCGCTGGAGTTCAAGGGGCACCCCACACAGAGCAGACAATGTATCACGAACAACAAATGGAAATGGGTTCTCCAGTAAAAAGAATGAAGTATGAAGCTGCCGCTAAGGAATTTGGTGTTCATGAAAAAAACTGGCGTGAGAATGCAAGAAGAAGGAATCTGCCTTGATGAAGATGCCTGAGACTAAATGCGCCATTGGCATAGGGGTCAGCCACTGGCCTGGTCTTGAGAAGCATGTGTTGGAGTGGGTCCTTGAGAGTCAACAGAATGGTTAGATCATCATCAGAAATGCAATGTATAATATACACACTAGAGTGGGCCAATTCAAACCAGCAAAGATTTCAGAGTAGCAGCTAGTTGGTGTGGATGCTTTATGGAATGATCGAAAACATCTCATTTTGCAGCAAAAGATTACTCATGACTACCAAAAGACCGAGATGCCAAAATGACAAGTTACCAGTGATTCATCAACAGGCAGCGACAAACACACAACTACCCATTATGTCGCATCAGTAACATCAATGAAACACCCAGGGCTTTTGCTGAACCCTGCAGCCAAATTGTCGACTGGATATGTTTGGAAACAATTCCACTGAAAACCACAGAGCATACAAAGATATGATCACAGTGCTACTAGCCTGCAGACTCGAGGGAACAAAATTAAAGACGATGGTAATGTTAAAGCCTAAAATCATGCCAGAAATCAAGTTCCCTGCAGGAGTTTTTGAGCATTTCCATGGCAACGGTTGGATGGATGAGGATGGAGTGAAGCTCTGGATCAATAATGTGTGCAATGGGTGTCCCAATGGCCTTTGGAAAGAATACAGCTTATTAGTGTTGTTCAGGTTCTATCTAACCAATAAGATCAAGAGGGCTGCAAAGAAATAACATTCACATTGCAGAGCCTAACATCCATAAACTAACCTTATGTGTCTCAACATGCCACTCAAGAATCATGTTCAATGTAAATGGAATAGGTGGGCGGCTGAAGGAGAAATCAATCTTCACCAAGAGTGGAAATATGCATGCTGTCCTACTTAATGTTTTGTGTGTTTTTTTCATCAAATTGTGGAATGCTATTACTGCAGAAACTGTCATCGGCTGTTTCAAATAATGCAGAATATCCAATTCAATGGACAGAGACGAGGATTATATGTTGCAGAGCGATGATTCTGAAACCAAAACTGACTAATCTGATCCAGATTGGGATCCTTACAATGATGCCATATCCATAGTGACTCAGAATGAATTTAATGGACTGTTTGTGTTGGATGCGGAAGGCAATGAATTTGGTGTTTTTCTCAATGCTTTCATTGTGGTTAAAGATATGCTTGAGGAATAAATTCATTCAATAAAACAGACGCATCTCTTTAATTTGAATTACCAGTGTTGTGTTTTTCTTCCACATTTGAAAGTGATGACCACACCACTTAACATCTTATACTCAGCATATATGTTAACCCCACATTTTTGGAAGGATTATTTTTTGATGCTTTAAAGGTCGATTTCGTCGTTGCGATCTACCGTGCGCACCGTGGGCAGCACGGTGGCATAGTTGTTAGCACAGTTTCTTAACAGCTCCAGGGTCCCAGGTTCGATTCCCAGCTTGGGTCACTGTCTGTGCGGAGTCTGCACGTCCTCACCATGTCTGCATGGGTTTCCTCCGGGTGCTCCGGTTTCCTCCCACAATGTAAAATGTGCAGGTTAGGTGGATTGGCCATGCTAAATTGCCCTTAGTATCCAAAAAAGGTTGGGAGGGGTTTACAGGGATGGGGTGGAGGTGTGGGCTTGGTTGTGGTGCTCTTTCCAAGGGCCGATGCAGACTCGATGGGCTGAATGGCCTCCTTCTGCACTGTAAATTTTATAAATGGTCATTGAATATTTCTCCACTTGTGGTACAGTGCTATTAAAATGAATAACAATGAATTAGCCACTCTTTTCATCTGGGGCAGAGGTGCAAAACTTGTACAGAGATTGGGCGCGATCTACCCGAATGGGAACAGAGTCCCGGAGTGCAATTAGCTGGGTGTTGTCTGGCGCTCAGAGCGCTGAGAAACACCATGATATCAAATGGCCATTTGAGTAGATTGGGGGCATCAGAAGGGAACGTGTGACCAAGGCCGCACTTAATCCCATTTCCTGCACTGAAGAACTTTGCCATTTTTAAACGGTGTCCTGATTTCTCTCATCTGAGTTCCAGGATGGCAGTGCCAAGGTGCAAAGCTGGCTGGGCCAGGGTGACACCATCAGTGCCAGGGTGCCACCTTGGCCAGAGGGCAAGTACCTAGGGGCCTCCAATTCCCTTCGAGACCCCCACAAGTGCCATTCTGTCTGCTACCAATTTGTGGAAACCAGCACTGGACAATGTTCACCCAGCACGGTAGCATGGTGGTTAGCATAAATGCTTCACAGCACCAGGGTCTCAGGTTCGATTCCCGGCTGGGTCACTGTCTGTGCGGAGTCTGCACGTCCTCCCCATGTGTGCGTGGGTTTCCTCCAGGTGCTCCGGTTTCCTCCCACAGTTCAAAGATGTGCGGGTTAGGTGGATTGGCCATGCTAAATTGCCCGTAGTGTCCTAAAAAGTAAGGTTAAGGGGGGGGTGTTGTTGGGTTACGGGTATAGGTTGGATACGTGGGTTTGAGTAGGGTGATCATGGCTCGGCACAACATTGAGGGCCGAAGGGCCTGTTCTGTGCTGTACTGTTCTATGTTCTATGTTCTAAGATCTCCAAGGTGATGGGGTTAAATCCCAAGCCTTGGGTAGCTCGTGGGAATGCATATTAAAGAGAGACTAGAGGCGGAATTCTCCGCTCCCCATGCCAGGTGGGAGAATCGCGGGAGGGCCGGGCGACTCACGACATGCCGCCCTGGCACCCCCCGCAATTCTCCCACCCCCCCCCCGCTCGCAGAATCGGCAGTCGCCGTTTTTCACGGCGACCGGCGATTCTCTGGCCTGGATGGGCCGAGCGGCCTGACGTTCCTGACCTGTTCACGCCTGCGGCAACCACACCTGGTCGCTGCCGTCGTGCCAAATCTTCGTTTGTGGCTTGTGGGGGGTGGAGAGGGGAGTGAGCACCACGGCCGTGCTCGGGAGGGGATTAGCCCGCGATCGGTGCCCACCGATCATCGGGCCGGCGTCTCCAAGCAACGCACTCTTTCCCTTCCCCTCCGCCGCCCCGCAAGATCAAGCCGCCACGTCTTGCGGGGCAGCGGAGGGGAAGACAGCAACCGGGTTGGAGCCGGCCAACATGTGCGGCTGACGTCACTTAGGTGCCGCCGTCGCGTCATTCTCGGCGCGCCGACTTGACGCAACATCAAGGCCCGGCGACCGAGATTTACGGAGCGCCGCTCCTAGCCCCCTGGGGGGGGGGGGGGGGGGAGGGGTGAATAGGGTGCGAGGAGCAGCATCCGAGGCCGTCGTGAAACTCGCACGAGTTCACAATGGCCTTTCAGATGCCGTGCGGGAGCGGAGAATTCCGCCCTAGCTGTCTCTACAGATTTGCTAAAAAGTGATCCTGCCCACATTGGGTGGGATTAATTTCACAACTGTGGTGTTCTTTCTGTTGCTTATTTCAGGATAGTTGGAGTAGTGTTCACAAAGAGTACTAAATAGCTTGAACTTAAACAAAGCCATAAATTTATTTATTAATTTTTTTAAAAAAAATTTATTTTTAAAAATTAATTCAGAATATCCAATTAATTTTTTCCAATTAAGGGGCAATTTAACATGGCCAATCCACCTCTCCTGCACATCTTTTGGGGTGTGGGAAACCCACACAAACACGGGGAGAATGTGCAAACTCCACACAGCCAGTGACCCAAAGCCGGGATCGAACCTGGGACCTTGGCGCCGTGAAGCAACCATGCTAACCACTTGTGCCACCGTGCTGCCCTCCAAAGCTATAATCCAGGTGATAATTCAGTTGTCAGTGGTGTTGCTCTGTACGCTAATAACACCAATGATAGATATTGATTATCATCAATCGCTTTGTGAAACAATTTCTTTATTATTCCAGCTCCTTTCTCTGCTTTGACATTTAACTGTGGATAACTAGGGCTTGAAGTCATGTGATTGAAGTTGTATTGCTCTGCAAACTGTGTCCACTCCCAGCTTGAGAAACACGGACCATTGTCAGAGACAACGTTTAAAGGGATCCCAGGCATGCAAAAATGGACTTTGTTGCCCTCATGTCAGATCTTGGTGTCGAGTCATTCAGCATCATCACCTCTGGATAGTTGGAGTAATAGCCTATGACCACTAAATAGTCACAACCTTGGAAATAAAATTAGTCCATGCCCACTTTGTTCCATGGACTGATGACGATTTCCATCTCTTTCATGCTTTTTCTACTCCGTACTGATGCATCCGGCAGATTGTGCATTCTTATACATGTTAATCAACATCTCTGTTGATTCCCGGCCGATACACCGACTGTCTGGGTCTTATATGGCACTTTTCTATGCCCTGATGACACTTATGAATCTGCTGCAGGACCCCTAAACATAAACTGACAGGAATCACAATCTATTCCCCTTGAGTAGGAAACCATCTATTACAGAAAGATCATCTCTTATATCTCGAAAAGCAGATCGACATCCAGTAGGCCATCCTTCTTTTAGATATTTCTTCACCTTCTGGAGCGTCAAATCCTTTTCAGTTTCGGCTTTGATTAAGCGTAGTTTGCGGTCAGACACTTGTAGTATCTTGGTAAAGAAAGAGGCTTGAGATTCCACTATTTGGACTATCTCAGCTTCTGATGTGTCAGCATCAGTGGTTATCTCGGGTTTTGATGTTTCAGCATCTGTGGTAGCTTTGGAGAGGTTATCCACAACACCCAAGTCTTCCATTGACTCTTCATTTCGGTCAGTTGAAGTACTGGTTGAGTGAAACTATTCAACTAGCTGCAATTTTTCACAAGCATCCACTCCAATTAATGATGATTTCTCATCCTCTACTATCTCAAAGTCGATGGGTATCTCCATGTTCCCATTTCTAACAGGATACTCTTGTGACTATCATGTTACCATTGCAATCTGCAAGCCGACAAATAGATTTCTTGATCAGTGGTGTCTTATAGGCTTGTCTTAAATATCTTTCTGTGATAATATTTGCGCGTGCGCCTGCATCAATTTTAAATGGTATTTGTTTGCCATTAATTTCTCATGAGACAGTCCACTCCTTAATTACCTTAGAAAGCTCTTGTACTGGTCTATTATTGCAACCCAGTAAATTAATCCCAGTGACTGCTTCAATAATGAAAGTATCCATAAGTGTGTACGGTGAGCAATCCTTTCTATCAGTTAAGATATCGGATTTTTTTCTCTTCACTCAGAACACTTTAGATCCATCTGAAATCACTGTTTGTAAATAGATCTCTGCCACAACAAGCAGCAGAGAATCATAGCATTTACAGTAAGAAGGCCATTCGGCCCGTCGAGTCTGCACCAGCTCTTGGAAAGAGCACCCTACTCAAGCCCACACCTCCACCCTATCCCTGCAACCCACTAACCCCACTACCCAGTAACCCCACTTAAACCTTTTGGACACACAGGACAATTTAGGTGGCCAATCCACCTAACCCACAATCTTTAGATGGTGGGAGGAAACCGGAGCACCCGGAGGAAACCCACGCAGACACGGGGAGAACATGCAGACTCCGCACAGACAGTGACCCAGCCGGGAATCGAACCTGGGACCCTGGAGCTGTGCAGCAACTGTGCTAACCATCATACTACCGTGCTGCCCACGGAGAAGAGGTTCCATGAAAGCTAGAATAGCGATCAAAGGTTCTTGCTTTCTTGCAGCTTGTAGTTTCCTCATTACTTGAAATGTGTTACATGTTTCACAAAGTTTAATTACCTATTTACACTGTCTGGGTCAGTAAACTGTTTCTGTATCTTTGCTTGTGTTTTCTCTATTTACAGATATCCTCCCAATGAAATTTCATGAGCTATCATTAGAATTTATTTCCTATACTCAGTAGGGAATGCAATTTGATGTGTTTCTGCCCATTTTTCATCTTCACTAACATGCATGGGACACTATTTTCGAAACATAGAAATATACAAAAGAAGCAGGAGGAGGCCAATCACCCTTCGAGCCTGCTCCGCCATTTATTATGATCATCACTGACCTTTAATATGTGATCCTTTACATAATAACATTCTGGAATGCAATGAGTCTCCAATTCCGAGTAAGCTGTTCAATAAATTTGTTTTAATTTGGAATTGCCCTGCTCTAATTCTACCAATATCTTTTAGCTAAACATATGGTTCTTTCCCTTCACCCCTTTCCTCTCAGTCAACTGACTAAAGATGCTGTATCTCACTTTTTTCATCCTGCGCACTCAAACCCTCCTTCACTTGTCTCATCTTATGTGCCTGCGATTACCACGCAATCAAAAGCACCCCAGAATTGGCCATTTGCAATTCTTTCATAGCTTAATTTTGTACCGGCTATTCAGCCACACAAGGCACCACTATTATTTGTGATCCGGCTATACCATTCACCAGAAATAAGTGAATCCCTGCAATAGACAATGTTTCTGCCACTCCTACAATCAGCTATCCCATCTTCAAAACTACTCTGTATGTTTACTTTCACCCAAAATATGCTTTATCCTCAATGAATACTGCTAACCAGAATCCCTTCCTTCAAAATCCCTTCTGAACAACCAATATCTTTATCCCACAGCATTATGAGTAGACTTGCTCCTGCATCTCTTAAGATTTTAATATCTTTCCCCATTCCATTTTGTAAACATGAAAAATCTTTCCCGTCACACACAAAATCCTACAATACATCAGCCACCTGCTGTTCACTCTGCCCTGTACAGATTGTGCACACATTTTCATTCGTTCATTCACTCCTATTGTTCTCCTCCTCTGTGTCCAGGCACTACCAGCTTCACTTGTTCTCCAGTCCCTGATTCAATATTTATTTTCTTAAAACTACTAACTCTAACTGGCTTGCCATTTAACCTCCAGCATAATGATTTTGTATTGCCCAGTTTATTACAATGAAAACATCTAACTTTCATCTTATCACTTATTCCCTCAGCATTGTCTTTTTACTTTGAGGTGAAGTCTTCCTGGAATTTTTAACCACTCCTTCATCTACTTGATTGTCTTTTCTCACACCTACCATTTTATATCTTTCTCGGATTTAAAAGTGTTGAAAAAAGGCTTTGATCTATGAATTAATTCACAGTCATCAGCAAACTCTGCAGCTTGCCTCAAAGTTTTAACTCTTTATTCCTCCACATAAGTCCTTATCACTGCATGTAATGAATCTTTGAATTCTTCCAACAGAATTACTTTAATAATAATAATTGCTTATTGTCACGAGTAGGCTTCAATGAAGTTACTGTGAAAAGCCCCGAGTCGCCACATTCCAGCACCTGTTCAGGGAGGTCGGGAATTGAACCCGCACTGCTGGCATTGTTCGGCATTACAAGCCAGCTATTTAGCCCACTGTGCTAAACCAGTCCCTTCCTTCTCTAAGAACCTCATAGCTTCCTTCAATTTTAATGCTCTCACCCACCTATCAAATTACTTTCGTTAACCCTTTCAAATTCAACATAAGTCTGCCCAGACTGTTTTCTTACTTTTCAAAAGGTTTGTGTTTAAGTCTCCAGTACTAACTCATAAGCACTCAATACAGCTTTCTTTACTTATCATACATCCCAGACCCTTCCTCTGACAAAGACGCATAGACTTCACGAGCCTATCTACAGGTTTACTCTGTAAAAACAGCACCCAGATACCTTACGTCCATTTAATTTGTCTCACTATTTTCTCAAATGAATTTAAAAATGCCTCCACATCCTCTTTGTCAAATTTTGGAAGCGACTATACAAATTTAAACATTTTCCCACCAGGTATATATCTAAAACGACGTCCTTCCTCACCCTGCTCCAGTGTCTCTGCTTTAACTTCCTGTATTTTGAGCTGAAATGCTCTTTCTTTCTCTTTTTCTCTTTCTGCCATTTGTGATGAATGTAAGTCATTTTCATATTTTATATTTTATATTTTTTGCAATAGTATTATTACAGCCTGGATTAAGATGCATACAGACAGTATGACTGATAGAGCTGTGATTGAAGTGTCGTATAAGTGATGGAAACATTGATTTGCAGGTGAAGTGTTCTGCTAATAGATATTAAGAACCATGTACTTGTTTACATATAGCTAGCTAGTAAAATATTATTTACATTTGAAGGACCTGTGGCGTGTGGATAACTTCTGATGTGTGTTATGCTTGGTCCTGGTCAAGCGACATCTTGCAAGTAGACAAAAGAATATCTTTTCCTTTGGGTGCAGATTATGTAGTTAATGGGAGGAGCCAGTTCTGTCTGCAAGGTCCAAAAACTCTAATCTGAATGAGGCATTTCAGTTTGATCCCGAAAGATTTTCGCTCCAAAGATTCTACATAGAGAAAAGCAAGTAGAAGCCTGATTGTTAACTTTATTTTTGAGCGATATTTGAAATATATTGGTTGCTTAATTGGAATATAGTGACAGGTTTAGGAAATAAGTTATTATTTTCTCATTTACTGAAGAACTGTTGTAACTTAACTGTAAAGCTATTTTTTTGTTGCTAATGTGGTTAATTCTGTGATTAAATTAAAGTTTGTTTTAGCAGAAAACATTCCTGCGGTGCAGTAACCTTTCCTCACGGTTTTACAAATTGAAAATAGTTCGGTTCTCATTAAGGATCCTAATATATTGCTAACTTCCTTATTTCCAATTCCCTTTATGAAGCTCTCTCTTAGTCTCTTTCCTCTCTTTCCATTTCGGTTTGCTTTTCCTGCACCTCTAGTTCAGGTTGTTAAATTTCTATTTCCTTTTGTAGTTGAATTTTAGCCAATTCAATTGTGTCATTTTTCAGAGAACATGGTCTATCTGACAGCTCTTGTACTTTTCAATGCTTTTGTATGCTTTCAATAACCTCAGCTTTCCTTATCCCTGATTTGGTTTGATTTGATTTATTGTCACATGTACTGAAGTACAGTGAAAAGTATTTTTCTGTGGATGAGGGAACGTACACAGTACGTGCATAGTAGACAAAAAGAATAATCAACAGAGAACATTGACAAATGGTACATCGACAAACAGTGATTGGTTACAGTGCAGAACAAGAGGCCAAACAAAGCAAATACATGAGCAAGAGCAGCATAGGGAGTCGTGAATAGTGTTCTTACAGGGAACAGATCAGTCCGAAGGGAAGTCGTTGAGGAGTCTTGTAGCTTTGGGGAAGAAGCTATTCCCATATCTGGATGTGCGGGTCTTCAGACTTCTGTACCTTCTGCCTGATAGAAAGGCCGGGAAGAAGGCAATGCCTGGGTGGGCGAGGTCTCTGATAATGCTGTCTGCCTTCCTGAGGCAGCGGGAGGTGTATACAGAATCAATGTAAAGGCAATCCCAATTCAAATTTGGTTAATTAACAGTTGGTTGTTTTCTGTAAACTAGTCAGAGTTACATCTTGCATCTTTAGGAAAGGTGTGTTGAGCTATACTGAAATTGAAAATTGAAATTGAAATTGAAAATCGCTTATTGTCACGAGTAGGCTTCAATGAAGTTACTGTGAAAAGCCCCTAGTCGCCACATTCCGGCACCTGTCCGGGGAGGCTGGTACGGGAATCGAACCATGCTGCTGGCCTGCTTGGTCTGCTTTCAAAGCCAGCGATTTAGCCTGGTGAGCTAATCCAGCCCCTAAAGTTACTGTGAAAAGCCCCTAGTCGCCACATTCCAGCGCCTGTCCGGGGAGGCTGTTATGGGAATCGAACCATGCTGCTGGCCTGCCTTAGTCTGCTTTCAAAGCCAGCGATTTAGCCCTGTGCTAAACAGCCCGTGCAAGAGAGGAAATTGCTGAGGCCTTGAGAGAAATCTTTGGATCCTTACTGTCTTCAGGTGATGTCCCGGAGGACTGGAGAATAGCCAATGTTGTTCCTTTGTTTAAGAAGGGTAGCAAGGATAATCCAGGGAACTACAGGCCGGTGAACCTTACATCAGTGGTAGGGAAATTACTGGAGAGAATGCTTCAAGATAGGATCTATTCCCATTTGGAAGCAAGTGGACGTGTTAGCGAGAAGCAGAACGGTTTCGTGAAGGGTCTCACTACCTTGATAGAGTTTTTTGAGGAGGTCACAAAAATGATTGATGCTGGTAGGGCAGTGGATGTTGTCTTTTTGGACTTCAGTAAGACCTTTGACAAGGTCCCTCATGGCAGACTGGTACAAAAGGTGCAGTCACATAGGATCAGAGGTGAGCTGGCAAGATGGATACCGAACTGGCTAGGTCATAGAAGGCAGAGAGTAGCAATAGAAGGGTGCTTTTCTAATTGGAGGGCTGTGACTAGTGGTGTTCCGCAGGAATCAGTGCTGGGACCTTTACTGTTCGTAGTATATATAAATGATTTGGAGGAAAATGTAACTGGTCTGATTAGTAAGTTTGAGGACAACACAAAGGTTGGTGGAATTGCGGATAGCGATTAGGGCTGTCAGAGTATACAGCAGGATTTAGATTGTTTGGAGACTTGAGCGGAGAGATGGCAGATGGAGTTTAATCTGGACAAATGTGAGGTAATGCATTTTGTAAGGTCTAATACAGATAGGGAATATACAGTGAATGGTAGAACCCTCAAGAGTATTGACAGTCAGAGAGATCTAGGTGTACAGGTCCACAGGTCACTGAAAGGGGCAACACGGGTGGAGAAGGTAGTCAAGAAGGCATACGACATGTTTGCCTTCATTGGCCGGGGCATTGAGTATAAGAATTGGCAAGTCATGTTGCAACTGTATAGAACCTTAGTTCGGCCACACTTGGAGTATAGTGTTCAATTCTGGTCGCCACACTACCAAAAGGATGTGGAGGCTTTAGCGAGGGTGCAGAAGAGATTTACCAAAATACTGCCTGATATGGAGGGCATTAGCAATGAGGAGAGTTTGAATAAACTTGGTTTGTTCTCACTGTAACGAAGGAGGTTGAGGGGCGATCTGATAGAGGTTTACAAAATTATGAGGGGCATAAACAGAGTGGATAGTCAGACTCTTTTTCCCAGGGTAGAGGGGTCAATTACTAGGGGGCGTAGGTTTAAGGTGCGAGGGGCAAGGTTTAGAGGAGATGTACGAGGCACGTTTTTTACACAGAGGATAGTGGGTGCCTGGAACTCGCTGCAGGAGGAGGTGGTGGAAGCAGGGACGATTATGACGTTTAAGGGGCACATTGACAAATACATGAATAGGATGGGAATAGAGCGATACGGACCCCGGAAGTGTAGAAGATTTTAGTTAGACAGGCAGCATGGTCGGCAAGGGCTTCGAGGGCCTGTGCTGTACTTTTCTTTGTTCTTTGTTCTATGTGGAGAAGCGGGAAGAATGGTACCAAGTAAATCACTCCTTTGGAGTGTCTGCACAGGTGCAATGGACCAAATTGCTTCCTACTGTGGTGTGACGATTCTGTGAGCACAGGATTTTCAGAATCCCCATACTGCACATGCAGGGGCATGCATCACACACATTGAATGGTTAGTCCACCAACTGGAGCTTCAGCAGCAGCTGATAGCCTCAGTGGCACAATTATAAACATTGTTAATGATAATAAGCATTAGAGCTGGAACAATGAGAATTCATTTTCATATCTATCCTTTAAGTTATTTCTCCCAGATTTCTGAGTTTCTTTATCAGTTAATAATGCACATCGGCTTTCAGCATGGTGAAGGATCCACACTGGGCAGCAAGATTCATGCCAGCTAATTTGACGTTTCAAATGCCCAAGGTCGCTGCCAAGTACAAGGCTGGCTCACCATCAACTGCTTAATCCAGTCCTTGCTGTGAGGGAAATGCCCATTAGTAAATTGACGGTCGCTCCAGAGTACTCAGTGACTGATCACTCTGGGACAACAGCTTACATTCCCTCCAAGTGCTTCCTCTTTTTTGCCACATACTTACCTCAAAGTCTATTCCTGGCTTAGGGTAGATCTTATAAATTCTAAGAGATCTGAACATGATGAGAATGGTTCTGGAAACATGCCAGTTTTTTCCACAGATGAAACCTGCACTTGGGACTAGGCTGTCTCCGAAGAATACTTTTCATCCCCTCTCACCTAGATCCCAAAGGACCGTGACTGACCTAATTCTGGAATCTCCCAGTACCATCAAATACTGCTCTGAATCTACAATTAAAACAGCTGCCCAAGTGTTCCTCTGGGCTAGTGACTGTGACTGAGAAAGGCGATAGGAGAAGTGGAAATATGTGAGGAAGGGGACTTCATGTATGACTGTCATGTGTTTTTATATGGGTTATTTCTTTGTTATGGAAAAAGATCCATGCATGAGAAGGTAACCGCATGCTGTTAGTGATGGAACTCACAAGATAACGTGGTTTTCCTTTTCACTATATGTAGTAAGAGTAGTAAAAATGTAAAAAAAAGTGTTTTTGAAGCTCACTCAGTATGGATAAAACTAAACATTTCTGTAAAAATTACCTATTGCTTCTTAGAACGTTGGCTGTGTATAATGAGACTGTAGTTCGCTGCTTACATATTTTGTACAAACAAAAGACCAATTTGAACAGAACTTGGTGCCAGAAATGAATGAAATGAAAATCGGTTATTGTCACGAGTAGGCTTCAATTAAGTTTTCTTTAGTTTAAACACTGCCCTCTGGGCAATTACTAGGTTTAACGAGGTTTGTTTTTGTTTGGCAGGATGTAGTTGATGCCACATTAAATATGTCTTTCCAATTAATTAGCGATTTTCAATGAAGTAACAGAAAGTTTGATGTATTTTGAGTAAAGGTATTCATAGGGAAAGTCTTCCTTTGTGCTGACATTATGGCCTGGATTTTGGCTCCTGGGTAATGTGAGCAGAGTCGGGACATTTTGCAGCTCTGCAAACATGACCCAGGAAAACAAGGCTCAGAGTTGGGATTTTCATTCCCAGAGTTGGGGTGTGGGCTGGATTAGAAGCCAGGCCCGTTGTCCCCGGAATGAGTGCAAATGCTGCTGGATGTGGAGATGCACAGGGCAAAAGGCCTTTCTCTGTACACTGGCACTGTGTGAAATGTTGAAAAAAGGCAATAAAACACAAATCATCCCTCCAGCCTTCACTCCCCCCACATTTTCCCTATGCCACATCCATGTCCCTGTACCAGCCCCCATGGACTCCATACCTTCTATGCCAACCTATGACACTGTACACACACCCCCATGGTCCCTCATACATCCTATACTGCTCTATGTTCCTCTGCCACTCTCATCCCTCTTTATACACCTTGTTCCACTCTATGCCTCTTTCACCTCTTTTTGCAGGTCCTCATATCCTCCATGCCAACCCATACTCTCTGCCCACCACTATTAGCCCTTACCCCTTCCATGCCAACTCATCTACGGTAAACATCAAGAGCCATGCTGACATAAAGTAAATTTATTGTCTGTTGATAACACCACTATAAAAATATTCTTGATTTAAAAAAATCAATACACTGAGAATCCTTTGACTAATCTCTTATGCAACAAACATTTTACTTAAATACTAAATCTCTTATGAAAACAAATATCTATATTCTATAATCACTTGCAACTGTCAGTCAAGCGGAGGTAGTGATGTAGTAGTATTGTTGCTGGATTAGCAGCCCAGAGACCCAGGGCAATTCTCTGGGGACCCAGGTTCAAATCCCACTGTGGCAGATGGTGAAATTTAAATTCAATAAAAATCTGGTATTAAAAGTCCAATGATGACCATGGAGCCATTGTCGACTGTTGTGAAAAACCATCTGGTTCACTAATGTATTTTTTGGAAGGAGATCTGTCATCTTTTCCTGGTTTGGCGAAAATGTGACAGATCCACAGCAGTGTAGTTGACTCTTAAATGTGCATAAATCCTGGCCAAGCAAGTGATGCCTACATCCCATGAACGAATAGAAAAATCAAACTGCTCAGTTAACAGGCACCCCACTATGATACAGTTCATTATAAAATTCACCATGCAGCACAAACTCGATAAGATAACCTCCACACTTATGTCGGATATAGTGACCTTTTTAAACTGTACATTTTTTTAATGTAAGGCCCAGCCGTGTTAAATTTCTTGACAGTTTTGATGGTTCAAATGATCTTGACAATTCCAATGAGTTTTGAACATTCCTTGATAGCTTAACAGTTCTTTGAAAGCTTCAACAATTCCAATGAGTTTGTGCACTTTTTACGCATATTTATGTTTACTTTTAACAATCACGGAGGGCTCATGAGCTCTCCCAAAGGGGCACTTTACCTCTTCAAAAGGATACCTGGCTATCCACAGGCTTCAAACCTGCTCCTAAGAGGTTGAATCTCCACATGTCAGGTTTCAGACACTAACCTCACCGAAAATTACAAAAATGAAAGCATTTGCTGAGTTATGAGAGCAGCTTCCTTCGTGAACTATTTAGAAACCGCCCCATCCCCCGCCGCATGCAAATATTGCAGAGGCCAGGTTCAAGGGGGTGGAACTTTCAGATCCTGCTGGGATTTTTGAGCAGATGGAGTCTTTCCTTCTGCATGGAAATTCTGGCTATGGGCAGCCATTCCTTCCAACATTATCAAAGAAAATGGTGACTTTGTCTTGTCTAAATGTCAGAGACTTTCTTATGACCTAATTTAAAAACTGTGGAATGCTTGTAGATAGTAAAAGGAAATTCAATGAAGATAATTAGTATGTGCACACTCTAATGGTGACAATGGGCACTTCCTGTCCATTTTGGAACTTGACCAACTTTAATTTACAGTAGATCCAGTAGGATTAAAAGGATTGCTAGCTGAACAATGGGAGGACCATTCATTCTGTCGCTTCACCCCACAAATTTTGACTGTGAAAATGACTCCAGAGAAATTCTATGGTCATCCAGCTAACTAATGTATACACTTGGACTACTTCATCACATATGACCAAAATTTGTGAAGATTATGTGCAGCAATGTGTCTAATGCACTAATATTCCCTAAGGATTTGGGATGCGACAATATACTACTCCACAGGATCTATGTTATACCGTATAACTGAACAAGAGGCACCATCCACATATTTCTATCATATAAATGGTGGAAGGATTGCTTATCATATGTAACATTATTTTTTTCTTCTTTGAAGAATAAACATATGTATTAGATAACATACACTGAGTATTTTAGTGTTGACTTGCAATTCTGGCTGTATAGTGTGGAATGATCATGCTATATATACATATATATATATGTAATAGAAAACTGTATATAATAGATAGAAAAAAAACAACTGTTTATATGTTATTGGGAAACAACATTGCTTCCATGTTATGAGTCAAAGGGGATACACTATTTATATTTGCAGAAATAACATATTAAAGGGCAATTCAATACCTTATATAATTGCAGTGAAATCTTATGTTTTAGGTACATTCAAGGGAAATAAGAAGGTTGTTCCGATTGAAGGGAAATTGCACCAATTACTGATCAGGTTAGAGCTGGCACAATTACGTCTGTAATTCTCAGCACACTCAATTTATATTTGTGCTGCAAATTTAAGTTTGCTTTATAAAACAGCGCTCGTAATTGCTGTTAGGCTGAACAGCAGGGAGTCAAGCCTGCAATTGGATTGTAGAGTATCAACTTTCACTTCTTCCTCCTGCATTCGTTCAAGTGTGAGCTTTGTATCAGCGTTTTGAACAGGCCTCATGTGAATGCCCCAGGGCTTAATCTTGGAGTTAACCATCAGTGCATGTTTTCATTGGATAATCTCACTGAGTATTGTCTTGTGGTATGTGAACTAAAAATGAACAGACCTGCCGACAGATCTGATTCTGGCCGAGTTGAAGAGGGCCACCTTCATTTTGGATCACCAAACTAAGTACAATATCAAGGGGTTTGAAATATAAATAATGACCAAATAAATAGCAATCGGACCATATCATAATTTCTATCTTCAGCATCTCAAACATCACCAATTTTAATCAATGATCTAGTCAGTCTTGGAACTTTTTGTTCTTAACCATTTTAGAATAAATGGAACCAGTTTAAAGAAGAAAAATAAACTCACTGTAACCTGTTGAAATAAAAAGAAATATTTCAAACCTGGAAAGAGAGTGCAGGTTTGAAAATATTTGAAAGAAAACATCTCAACACAAGACTTTGCTTTGGAACTGGGTTTTGTCTGGTTTGTGCTGTCCAAATATCAGTATATTTCTCTGGTATTTTCTGTTTTTATTGTGTCTGGTCATTTTTTTTGACAGACAGTTTTTTTATCTCATTGGTGAGATGAGCAAGCAGCTATGCTTGCAGGAATGCGGCCCCTTTCGGCAGTGTGGTGCTCCCTCAGTACTGATCCCTATTGTGCAGTGCTCCCTTGGTGTTGGTCCTCATGCAGCACAGCACTCACTCAAGTCATGCCGCCATGGTGGAAGCCACCGAGACAGACCAGGGACTAGACCATGTCATGGTCCCCAACACCTCTGCTACTTACCTCACAGCCTGCAGATGTGACGGAACCCCCACGTCCTCCTGAAGTCATCTTAAGGTACACCAGCAGGACTGGAGGAGCTGGGTTACCTTACAGAAGTTATCCACCAAGGTCCAGTGGTCCTCATCATCAGAATCCCTGGGTTCAACCTCATACAACACCGAACGTTACCAGCTCTGGTGCAGACTGGACAGTGGCAAATGGCTCGGCCAGGCGAGGTCCATGAGCTTGAGGAAAAGCCAGAATCAAAGGCAACTAAATGAGGAAACGTTTTGCAGCATTTCTTCTGTGTCAGTGTGGGTGAAAGCTTGCCTATGTCCTCTCCTAATGTGGTAACAGCAATCCCACTGAACAGGACAATGATCATGGAACGAAGGAATAAACTCATGTACGTGGTGCCTTCACTGCCACATTACCAAGGACTGAATGCTTGTGAGCGTTCATTGCTCTTTGCATGTACAGGACAGTCTCCCTGGAAACCTTATGCCTTACTACACCCTTCCCAACTCTCTCACCAACAAGTTGAATTTGTTTGTGGACTGTACCTGGAGCGATGTTACATTGCTCATTGTTTGGGATCGAGCTTTTCTTTTATTCTGTTAAGTCATTCATTTGTGTGTGATGTTTCATGACAGTATACCCACAGTGAATTTCCAACTGGACAATAATATTTGAATTACATTGAATTGATCATACCCAATATTTCATGTGGCACCAAACATTCTCAAGAACAATTGGAAGGGTTTTCATCATTTATTTCGACGCATCAAGGGAAATTTTGACTTTGCACAATGGTGTAACTTCAATTGAAATAAAAAAATTGGAGAAATGTAAAATAGGCTGTCGTTCCATTATCACCCGTTTTATAGCTTGAAAGAAGGGGGATAAAAACAGGCACTCTGGACCCCTCGTGAACAAAGACTTGGTGTGCGAGGTGACTTTGACAAGATTGTAGAAGTGAAGACCAGACCAGACCAAACCTTGACCACACCAGAAGGAAGGAAGGAAGCAAGGAAGAGACCACTAGCGAGAACCACCTTCATGAAGACAGGCCAGAAGAATTCCAGCGATCAGATCCATAGCCCACCAAGCCACCTTTACGGGTAGTATACACTGATCTTGGGTACCTCCAGTATTTTGATGGGTAATGTAAGGGTTAATTGTATTAATAAATATTGTTGAATTTTGAACTTGTGTTTCTGTTTTTTCCCCTCATAAATAAAGACACCCGAGGTAAAATCTTTACAAATGTAAACTGGTCGAAAGTATCTGAGGTTTTACGGGTACAACCCTTGGAGTGGGAACAGGTTGGTCGGGAATGCGGGAGAGGTTGAATTGGGGGTGGAATGGTGGCATGTTGAGCTAACGGACACAGACTCGTTCTAGGAGAATCTGAAGATGGTGAGCTCCTCCCTGATCCTCCTCCCAAATCGGACCCTTGCCGCTGCCTGTCTTTCATCCTTCGGTTCCTCCTCGGGCTCATCCTCCAGCTCCCCCATCTATCTTCTCCTCCTCATCCAGACACTTACCCTTTTAGCTGTGAGTGGCTCCTCAGTGGTGAAGCCCTACGCTTTGTTGTTTGATTGTTGGAAACTGCCTCTATGGTGCAAATGCTCTAAAGTGCCGGCCGGTGGTTCAGGCATCAAAGCTTGCCGGACATGCAGTGCGCAAATGATCAACTGAAGCCTGGCACAGGTGTCTTCGAGGAGGCACGAGAGAGTTCAGGAGTGTGAAGTGCCATCACAACTAATAAAACTAATTCCTCATTTGAAATAGCCTTCAGCTATGAAGCTAGAGACTGCTCACAGTAAAAGGGAGTGAAATAAATTTTCAGGAGAGTTTGGTAAAACAGACAGGCTGCAGCTGTGATTGCCCCTGTTATGGGTCTCCACAATATTTAAAGATGGCTTAAAGGCTTCACAGACACAAAGTCCCAAACCCCACCCACCTCCTGCCCATTCTCCAGCCACCTGACTCCACACAGCCCCCTTAAAGCCTCACCACCCCCCCCCCCTCCCACCACCCCCCGAACACTGTGGCAGCAGCTCTTGAGCTGCATGCCGGTAAATGGGAAGGGCTACATCACCTCCTCACTTCCCCTCGGTAGTCATTGCGCCAGCTTCATGTTTTTGTATAACAATACTAAACGACGCCCGTGTGACTTCTTGTAGGGGAGTCGGGTAACTCCAAATAGGCCACTCATTAACGAGATTGAAGTTGAATGCAATTTAGGCTCAATATTATTCTTGCCATTTTGGGGTGAGATCAGGAACTTGCCATTGGGAGTGGGTGAGGTGAATCACAAAATGGTTTGGGCCCAGCGCAAATCTCAATTTTGCCCTCTCCTACTATTCATCCTGCATGCCCGGATCCACACCAGGTGCAACAAGGTTTCTGAATGTTCCTAAAGGAGGCAAGGGACAGGATTCTCCTTTTGGGATACTATAGACCAGATTCTCCGATTTTGAGGCTATGCCTGGAGGATCCGTGGCGGTTTACGTGGGAGAAATTGACGGTGCCCCCTCACCGATCCTCTGACCAGTGAGGGGCTAGCAGCTGTGCCACGTAAAATGCCTGGCCTCCACAAAATAAATGACCAGAGAATTGCCGGGTCCTTGGTGGCGCGTGCGCACGGCATCGACGTGCAGCGGTCGCGCAGTACAACATGTGCTTTGGGTCAAAGCAGGGTACTTGAGATGCATTTTAGACGTGAAGTTAATAAAATTAAACAATGCTGAAAGCTGGCTGTCTGAATCCATTGCTCTGTCAATTACAGCCTACTGAAGGCTATTTTTCTTTAAAAGTGAATAGAAATGAAAATGAAATGGAAATCACTTATTGTCACAAGTAGGCTTCAATTACTGTGAAAAGCCCCTAGTCACCACATTCCAGTGCCTGTTTGGGGTGGCTGGTATGGGAATTGAGCCGTGCTACTGGCCTGCCTTGGTCTGCTTTCAAAGCCAGCAATTTAGCCCTGTGCTAAACCAGCCCCTTGCAGATCACAGGATTGGAGTGGGTTTAAAGTCTTGTGGTTTGGCTTTCTATGAAGTAACAGATATTGCTTTTTACACATCTGTCTGAGGCAGCAGGTGAAAGGGACAGGTAATGGGATTAAGATTTTAAAGGATACAGGACCAAGTCAGTCTTTAATAGCGAGAGATAAGGGGATATATAGTTTGAAAGGAGTATTGTCAGAAAAGCTGGTAATATGTGGAATTAGTGATGAGAGGAGTAGTGTACCACTATGTAAGGCTAAACAGTCTGGTGAAATGAGATGAAGTGGTGGCAGTAGTAATAGAAAAAATAACTTTTTCAGGGGTACAAGTTATCCTGGGTAATTAAGTAGTTGGATCACAGGTGGGAGTCCAACCTACTGTGGTTGAAAAGCCAGTGGGAAGTCAAACAGCTGATGTGTTGCAAGAAGCGTATCCTGGGGTGTTTCCAGATTGTGTGGTAACAAGATCAAAAAGCCACAGGTTGAGACAGGAGGAAGAGAACTTGAGGAATACTGTTCGGGAGGCTGATGTTCAGTTGTCAGAAACCATGTTAGATCAATTGGTTGGTAAAGAACAAGAGAAGGCTGTGGATGAAGCGGAAATATGGATACCAGAGTGAACTTACTTTTGAAATAATGTATTGAAGAAAAAATGGTGAACTTTACATATTCAAGCAGATGAGAAATGGGCAGAATATCATCAAGTGGTATTAATGGTGCATTATAGAAAGGCGGTTTTGCCGGTAGTGCATAAGGTTCTTGTAGGGGATCATTTAGGAGTACATAGAACATAGAACATAGAACGATACAGCGCAGTACAGGCCCTTCGGCCCTCGATGTTGCACCGACATGGAAAAAAAAACTAAAGGCCATCTAACCTACACTATGCCCTTATCATCCATATGCTTATCCAATAAACTTTTAAATGCCCTCAATGTTGGCGAGTTCACGACTGTTGCAGGTAGGGCATTCCACGGCCTCACCACTCTTTGCGTAAAAAACCCACCTCTGACCTCTGTCCTATATCTATTACCCCTCAATTTAAGGCTATGTCCCCTCGTGCTAGCCACCCCCATCCGCGGGAGAAGGCTCTCGCTGTCCACCCTATCTAACCCTCTGATCATTTTGTATGCCTCTATTAAGTCACCTCTTAACCTTCTTCTCTCTAACGAAAACAACCTCAAGTCCATCAGCCTTTCCTCATAAGATTTTCCCTCCATACCAGGCAACATCCTGGTAAATCTCCTCTGCACCCGTTCCAAAGCTTCCACGTCCTTCCTATAATGAGGCGACCAGAACTGTACGCAATACTCCAAATGCGGCCGTACTAGAGTTTTGTACAACTGCAACATGACCTCATGGCTCCGGAACTCAATCCCTCTACCAATAAAGGCCAACACACCATAGGCCTTCTTCACAACCCTATCAACCTGGGTGGCAACTTTCAGGGATCTATGTACATGGACACCGAGATCCCTCTGCTCATCCACACTACCAAGAATTTTACCATTAGCCAAATATTCCGCATTCCTGTTATTCTTTCCAAAGTGAATCACCTCACACTTCTCCACATTAAACTCCATTTGCCACCTCTCAGCCCAGCTCTGCAGCTTATCTATGTCCCTCTGTAACCTGCAACATCCTTCCGCACTGTCTACAACTCCACTGACTTTAGTGTCGTCTGCAAATTTACTCACCCATCCTTCTGCGCCCTCCTCTAGGTCATTTATAAAAATGACAAAGAGCAACGGCCCCAGAACAGACCCTTGTGGTACGCCTCTCGTAACTGAACTCCATTCTGAACATTTCCCATCAACTACCACTCTCTGTCTTCTTTCAACTAGCCAATTTCTGATCCACATCTCTAAATCACCCTCAATCCCCAGCCTCCGTATTTTCTGCAATAGCCGACCGTGGGGAACCTTATCAAACGCTTTACTGAAATCCATATACACCACATCAACTGCTCTACCCTCGTCTACCTGTTCAGTCACCTTCTCAAAGAACTCGATAAGTTTTGTGAGGCATGACCTACCCTTCACAAAACCATGCTGACTATCCCTAATCATATTATTCCTATCTAGATGATTATAAATCGTATCTTTTATAATCCTCTCCAAGACTTTACCCACCACAGACGTTAGGCTCACCGGCCTATAGTTACCGGGGTTATCTCTACTCCCCTTCTTGAACAAAGGGACCACATTTGCTATCCTCGAAGTAAGGAAGTAAGGAAAACTCAAGCGAAAATTTTTTTTTAAATGTTTTTATTAGACTTGACTGTGTAAGGATGTCATTGTCATAGATGTCAGGTGATAAGTAAACCTCAAGTGGTAATCAAGCCAGCTCCTTTAATACCAATTCCAGTATTTGAGGGACCTTTTACTAGGGTCCTAATTGATTGCGTGGGGCCCCTGCCTAAAACAAAAAGTGGGAATCAGAATCTGTTGACTCTAATAGATGTGTCTATTAGATTTCTGTAGTTCATTCAATCAAGAAACATTACAGCTGAGAGGGTTGCAGAGGAGTTAACCAAATGTATTTTTTTTTACCAGATATGGACTTCCAAAAGAAATTCAATCAGATCATGGATGCAATTTTATGTCAAAGTTATTCAAGGAAGTTATGAATAGCTTAGGAAAATTCAATTTAACTCAACTACGTATCATCCGGAATCACAAGGGCATTAGAAAGATGGCATCAAACTTTAAAGACCATGTTGAGGGCGTATAATTAAGATTATCCAGAGGATTGGGATCAAGGAATTCCATTTGTACTATCTGCAATTAGAGATGCACCTAATGAGTCAAATAAAATTCGTCCATTCAAATTGAATTTTGGTCTTGAGGTAAGAGGGCCACTTAAATTGATCAAGGAGAAGTTGATGAGTCAGCATTTGGAGACTACAGTGTTGGACTATTTGTCAAACTTTAGGAAGAGATTAACAAGGGCTGGTGAATTGGCCAGGAAACATTAAAATTGTCACAACATGTGATGAAAAAAGGAGGATAAGAAATCAAAAATTCATAGTTTTGTTAGTGGCGAGAAAGTATTAGTATTGTTAGCAATGATAGGTGAACCTTGAAAAAGAAAGATTTAGTGGGATTTATCAAATTAAAAGGAAATTGAGAGAGGTGAATTATTGATAAGAACGCCAGAAAGAAAGAAGGAAAACTCACAGAGTGTGTCATGTTAAATCTCAAATGGTATTTTGATAGAAAAGGAAATAAGAAGGAGATGTTAGTCATTGTAACTCATGGAAAAGAGATAAACCGAGATTATTCTAAATTTGACATTCCTCAAATTAGATTGGACAACAAGAGATAATGCAAAATTTGGATAAATTATTGAGTTACCTTCTGGAGGAAAATCTAAGTGACCCAACTTAGAGCAGTATGTAGCAATAAATTGGGAAGTACAAAAGTAATTATGCATGATATAGATGTAGGAAATTTAATTTGATTTGATTTATTATTGTCACATGTATTAGTATACAGTGAAAAGTATTGTTTCTTGCATGCTGTACAAACAATGCATACCGTATATAGGGAAGGAAGGAGAGACTGCAGAATATAATGTTACAGTTATAGCAAGGTGTAGAGAAAAGATCAACTCAATACGAGGTAGGTCCATTCAAAAGTCTGATGGCAGTAGGGAAGAAGCTGTTCTTGAGTTGGTTGGTACGTGACCTGAAACTTTGGTATCTTTTTCCTTGAGGAAGATGGTGGAAGAGAGTATGTCCGGGGTGCGTGGGGTCCTTAATTATGCTGGCTGCCTTTCCGAGGCAGCGGGAATTGTAGACGGGAGTCGATGGATGGGAGGCTGGTTTGTGTGATGGACTGGGCTACATTCATGATATTTTGTAATTTCCTGCGGTCTTGGGTAGAGCAGGCTCCATACCAAGCTGTGATACAACCAGAAAGAATGCTTTCTATGGTGCATCTGGAGAAGTTGGTGAGAGTCGTAGGTGACATGCCAAATTTCCTTAGCCTTCTGAGAAAATAGCGTCGTTGGTGGACAGGTTGTTGGTGATCTGGACACCTAAAAACTTGAAGCTCTCGACTCTTTCTACTTCGTTCCCATTGATGTAGACAGGGGCATGTTCTCCACTATGCTTCCTGAAGTCAATGACAATCTCCTTCATTTTGTTGACATTGAGGGAGAGATTATTGTCGTCACACCAGTTCACCGGAGTATCTATCTCATTCCTGTACTCTGTCTCATCATTGTTTGAAATCCGACCCACTACAGTGGTGTCACCAGCAAATTTGAAAATCGAGTTGGAGGGAATTTGGCCACAGTCATAGGTGTACAAAGAGTATAGTCGGGGGCTGAGGACACAGCCTTGTGGGGCACTGGAGTTGAGGATGATCGTGGAGGAAGTGTTGTTGCCTATCCTTACTGATTGTGGCCTGTGGGTTAGAAAGTTCAGGATCCAGTCGCAGAGGGAGTAGCCGAGGCCAAGGCCATGGAGTTTGGAGATGAGTTTCGTCGGAATGATGGTGTTGAAGGCTGAGCTGTAGTCGATAAATAGGAGTCTGACACAGGTGTCTTTGTTATCTAGGTGTTCCAGGGTAGAGTGCAGGGCCATGGAGATGGCGTCTGCTGTGGACCTGTTGCCGCAGTAGGTGAACTGTAGTGGATCAAGGTAATCTGGGAGGCTGGATTTGATTCATGCCATGACTAACCTTTCGAAACACTTCATGATGATGGATGTCAGAGCAACTGGACGATAGTCATTTAGGCACGGTGCTTGGCTTTTTTCTGGCATAGGGATGATGGTCGTCTTCTTGAAGCAGATAGGGACCTCAGATTTGTGTAAAGAGAGGTTGAAGATGTCTGCGAATACCCCTGCCAGCTGATCCACGCACGACCTGAGTGCCCATCCGGGCCAGTGGCTTTCCGAGGGGTGACCTTCGAGAAGGCTGCTCTATCGTGCGCAATGGTGTGGAATGGTCCGAAATGCTTTTCCAATTGAACAACTTCCATACAGGCTCAATGCACTAAAGTTAGCACAGGTAAAAAAGGAGATTGACAGCATGCTTAAAAATGATGCCACCAAAGTGAATTGTAGCAATTGGAGCTCACCTATTGTGATGGAGCTCACCAATCGGATTGTGTGTGGACTACAGAAAAGTAAATGCAGTATGAAGTCAGATTCATATTTGGAAGATTGTGATGAAAAGATGAGACAAGCAAATTTTATTATTAAACTTGATTTACCTAAACGATATTGGCAAGTGCTGTTTTCAGACATTGATGATTTGGTGGTGTCCAGTCAAATGTGGAAGGAGAATTTGGAACATTTAAAGAAATTATTCGATTGACTGCAGGAGGCTGGATTGATGGTAAATTTGGCTAAAAGTGCATTTGCAAAAGCTCAAGTAACATTTTTAATTAACCATTGTAAACGCTTGGGCTAATGCAATTTTGTTTTGATTACGGGGATTCCCTGGAGAGTTATTTACCTTTCAGCTTAGTGAGTTGATGTCATAACTGGGTGGACCTAAGACATCAGGCTTTATGAGGAGGAATTTTCAGTTCATGGGGCTGGATTCTCCGTTGTTGGGACTATATCCCCACACCGTCGTGAAAACTATGGTCTTTTACACCAGGAAAACTGCCGTCAAAAGGTCAGATTCACTGCCTTGCAAAGGGCTAGCAGGCAGCTGTCGTGGAGTTCGCAGTTCTAGCTGCCGATACGGCCTGCTGCACTTCTGGGTCAGAGGCCGCGTATGCGCACGGTGGCTGCCCCCAGCGGTCACGCCACACTCCATGGCGGACTCAGTCACGGATCTGGACCATCGAAATAGTGCCCTGCATCGGCTGCTCGCCCGCCCTAGACCACCCACACACATAGCCCCCAGCCACGAATGAAGCCCCCCCCCACCCTCCGATCACCCTCCCCCCCACTGTGGCGGCCCCGGACAGAGACCGCAGTCGGCACGCAAGGTTCCCGAGCGGCAGGACCATTTTAGATCCACGCTGTCGGGAATTTGGCCGGTCGGGGATGGAGAATAGCGGAGCGGGCCTCAGACAAAGGGTGAGACGGTGGCTACTCAGCGCGGTGTACTCCCAGCATACGCCAATTTCCGGGGGGGGGGGGGGGGGGGAGGGGGGGTGGAGAATAACAAAACTGGCGAAGGTCTCAATTTCGTGCGCGGAAACGGATTCTACGCCCCGTGGCCAAACACGATTTCCGAACGGGGTGTGGAGAATACAACCCCAGATATGGCTGAAGCTGAGACCCAGTAAGGCAATTTTTTCTCACTGTAAATTAGTGAAAATGAATTAACTGTATTTAAAACGGTGCAGGGGAAGCTGAAACAAATCAGTTGAAACAGCTTTTGAAGACAGGCTGCCAGAGTTTCTGCAGGGGTTAACGCCGGAATCAGATCTGCTCTGTAAATCAATGTCAAGAGATCCCTTTCTCAATGAATAACTCTATGAAGCAAATATTCTTTTGTGCCATTCGCATTTGAGGTGGATTGAGAGCTGAGATGGTCTATTTTCTTGTTCTTTAAATGGGAATGAAGATAGCAAGTAAGGGTATTGTATTCACTGTATCGAGTAGTATTGCTTAAGGGGTAATTGTAAGCTCATTTTAGGTGTGATGTTAATTATTTTAATACTGTGTTAGCAATAAAGTTTGTTTTAAAATACCAAATCCCTATTTCTTTGTGCAATCACTCTTGGAGCGAAGCATCCTTCCTCGCGGTCTTACAAAATTAAAATTAAATATTGGGGTTTCAATCCAGTATCCTAGCCACTGCTGGAGTCTGGTCTGGGATCGTAATAAGAGTATATCACACCGCTCCTCGACCACATTGAGAAGTTTGGTGAGAGCTCCCTCTGTGAAATGCGGCGCTGTCTTCATGGCAGCCATCACTCCCAACTGGACTTGGAACAAGTGCTGCGGAGGCGTTCAAAAGGGGAGCTCCACTGATTACACAGATGAAGTTTTCCCGGGGTGAGTGAATCAGAGGCAAGCTGCCATGAGTGCGGCGTGAAACACATGGAAAAAAATTCACTTGTTAAAGAGGCCGAATATATGACGGCTTTATCCGCCAACGATGCCGACGGGACCCTCTCTGGTTTTCTTGCCGGGACCAACATTTTGAATAAATATTGGAAAATTCCACCCAAAGTTTTTCTGCAACAGCTACTGAACAGATTTATGTGCAATTTACATCATCAATAATCATCACAATAGAGCGGGTTCGATTAAATTACATTCCTTGACATTTCCTGGTTTGCAGTTTTGGAATAATAGAATTTACAGTGCAGAAGGAGTCTGTTCAGCCCATCAAGTCTGCACTGGCACTTAGAAAGAGCACCCTACTTGAGCTCATACCTCCACTCTATCCCCCTAACCCAGTAATCCCACCCAACCTGACACTGACGGCAATTTATCATGGTCGATCCACCTAACCTGCACATCTTTGGACTTGTGGGAGGAAACCGGAGCACCCGGAGGAAATCGACGGATAATATACAAACTCCGCACAGACAGTGACGCAAGCCGGAAATTGAACCTAGGGCCCTGGCGCTGTGAAGCAACAGTGCTAACCACTGTGCTACTGTGCCGCCCAATAGTGATGCAGATGTACAAATTTGTGAAACTGTCATATAAACAGAATGAGAAATACTGATTGAGAAACATAATATGATATTTTTGGAACAGCTGCAATGTAAATACGTGGAAATATATATACATGTCAACATATCCGGATGTATATCAATAGCTCAGACTTTTCCTATCCACTGCTGAAGCATGTTTGCTCACTCATGTAGTTTCATGAATAGTTCATCCAGTTTTTTGCCAACTCCAAAATGTTGTCATGCTCAGTAGCCACTCAGTTTGCCTAGTGGTTGCACCGACTGTGCTTATTTACACAACATAATTGTTTTATTTTACTTTGCTAATGGTGTTTGAAGGTTAAGTGTATTGTTTTGCTGATGGTGCTTGTTGGATGCGGTTTTTCCTTTCCTTTGTTAATCCTGTTCGGTATGCAATTACATCCAGGCAGCTTTACCTATGTTATTTACACTTTGATATTTACATTTATAGATTTAGAGTTGATGTAGTACTTCAATGTTCCTATGTATGGTTGATAAGATAAAAAGTTTCAAGGGCCCTATCCATCTTAGTCACGAAAGTTTTAGCTGAATATTATCAAGTAATATGAGATGCAGGTGAATTACGACTGATAGTGTCTTCGAAACTGGAGGTACTCTGAAGCATTTTATAAATCTACTCTATGATATATGTGTAAAGTAATGAGGCATGAAACTTTGCAATCATAGTGCGTTATAGATCTAATATTGACCAGTATTAGGATCCCTGACCTCAGTTGCCCTTACTTGTACATCAACTTTCTGGATGTCCGACCTTGGTTCTGCATCCTGATTTAATCAATAACATACCATTTGTTTTTTACATCCCACTGATTTTCCTTTTACCACACTCTCCTTTATATTCCTGCACCTGCTGTTTGATCCAATAGGGTAAACTTTGAATTTGTATTTCCATTTAGATATCCCAGTTATGGATCTTGAAACGTTTCAAAAATAAGAAGCTGCTTTTTAGCATTTAGCACCCGATAGTAATCAAAAACCAAAATGCATAGCTGTCAAGTATATTTGGCTGTTTTGCAACATGCCAGCAATTCTTTTACCCAAAGGTTAGTCATTCATCAGTCTGGCACTCATACATATTCATTGTATATAGATATTTTAGAGCAAATTGTCCCGTGATTCCTACTGGACACCATGGACTGCATTCTCCACAGCCCCTTGCCGAAATCATGTTCGGCGCGGGGGTGGAGAATCCAATTTCACGCAGTAATCGGGCCTGGCGCGGTCTGGCGATTCTACGGGTCCCGAGTATCGGCGTGATTGCAGAGTACGGCGCGCGGCTGGGGGCCCATTGTCAGAGGCTAGCCCAGCGTTTCTCCGCTCCCGACCGGCCAAGTTCCCGATGGCGTGGAACTAACCTGGTATTGCTGGTCGGGAGTCTGGCGTGGCGGCTGCGGACTGAGGACACTGGGGGGACGGGGAGTTATAGGCCGCCGGGGTTAATATCCGCGCGGTCAGATCCTTGGGTGCGCGGCCAATTGTGGGGGGGGGTATAATTTTTCAGTCTGCCTCTGTGGTCTGAGTCCACCATGGCGCTCGATGCGGACGTTGGAAGCTGCCGCCGTGCGCATGAGCGGACTCAAAACCGGAAGTGCGGGGGCCCGTATCCGGACATTGAATCAGCTGATCCTTTTTGCTGGAATCTCTGGATTTTAGGAGAAATCAGCCCCATATATGCTGATTGGTGTCGTAGGTTTTCAATGTTGCATTTATGTCAGGTGTTTTTACCATCATGACAGTTAATTACAACATACCTTTTCTGTGAAATGAAGTGAACTGAAAATCGCTTATTGTCACAAGTAGGCTTCAAAGAATTTACTGTGAAAAAATTAACATTTTATACATTTTAAAATGATTTCAACAATTTAATTAATAATGCTCACGAGAACAATTTGATCAATATCTACCTGAACTTTGCAAACTACGCAATAAAATATAAAATAACCTCTTCTTTGGCAATCACTTGCTAACAAGTATGATTGTCGATCTAAGGAACTCTGTGTTACTAGTCATGGGTTCTATGGGTTCTTGTGAGGCTGATGAACCCAGACTAGAGCTACATCTTCGACCGCACACTTGTAAGGTGTTTGCCGGAGGTGGGCTCGCTCCTTGGACTCTAGATTGCTGGTATTTCTTTCTCAGGCTCCTTTCCCAGGCCTCCTCTTCCCATTGGGTGTCCTCGAAGAACTGTGTCCCTTCAATCAGCAGGTTCCTCCAAGTAGGTCTCTTCTGAGCAAGGATCTTCCAGGCTTTGACGTCAATGTTGCATTTCCTGAGGTAAGCCTTCTAACTTTTGTTTGGATGCCTTCCTTGAGCTGGGCATGGAAGATTTGCTTTGGAAGTCAGGACTCTGACATTCTAAGCACATGGCCAAGTCAGCAAAGTTGGTTTAGGGTAATCGTGGCCTTGATTCTAGTGCTCTTCGCTCCTTCTAAGACACTAATGTGACATCTGTCCTCCCAGATGATGTGGAGAATCTGTGTTGGATAGCATTGATGGTACCTCGCCAGGGTCTTGAGGTGATATCTATAGGTAGTCCAAGTTTATGAGCTTATGAAGAGTTGGGAGGATGACCGCCTCATACACGAGGATCTTGGTATCAGCACACAGATGTCACAGTTGTCAAAGAATTTCATCCTGAGGCATCCGAAGGAGGCGCTCGCGGATTGGATATGATGTTGGATAGCCGCTTCAACGTCAGCCTCAGAGGAGAGGTGGTTCCCCAGGTGGGGGAAATGTTCCACATTTTGGAGGGTTTCTCCCTTGATCTTGATAGAGGGAGAGACCAGATAAAATAACCTATAGAATAACAGAAAGAAATTTACGTTATTGCTCAATTTATGAGTTCCAACAAACGCATTTAATAGAGGAACAGTTGTAAATATATTACAACTGGTTAGCAGATCAACCACATAACTATTTGTCCTATCTATCTGCACAGTGAAATTCATTTTAGAAACAAACAGAAAAACAAATTTCCAAAGAAGCCAACTCCTGAACAATCCATTGTTATGTTCTATTAATCATTACTTATGTGGTTTCTATGAGTTGTATTATCACAATTGGCCAGTGACCATCCAAACATCTACAGTATCACAGTGGAGTATTAACATAAATAAGCACAATCATCCATAAAATGTTTAGAGATTATCACAGTATAACTGATGAGATTGTTCCTAATTTGGGCCCTTTAGCTGCTGGAATTATTGAGAGCATACATTAGCATGGAGTACACATGCAGTAACCCCACTTCAGGTGCAAATCTGGACTCACATGTCCCATAGTGCGAGAACGTCTGGCCTTATTCTGTCCTGGGATGGTGGAGGAAGCGTTTACCAATTCCAGTCTTCCCCCTCCCCACACGCCAACACTGGCCCAATTGGACCTTGAGCAAGGTTACAAGTTCAGCTCAATTTTTAAATAGAACAATATTTTGTACTCTTTTAATGATGTCCATGTAAGTTATTTTTGGAGGTTGATGTGCCTCAGTGAATTAAGAGTTCCAGGCACTGTGATGTTCCTTGTATAGTTCTCCAAGATGGCTAAAATTCGTAGTGTTGACGAGGAACATTAAGTTATGTATTTGAAACAAAGCTAGTTTAATTTACACTACTTCAAATGGTTCACATACTTCACTAAGTAATAGCTAATAAAACAACAGTATAAACTCTATGTTACAGAAATCTATAATATCTTTTATGTATAGCTAACAATCTATCTCAATCTCTCACTGTCCTTCTTCATAACTTTCTCCAGAATACCTAGAGACATAGGGCGCGATTCTCCACAAATGCGGCGAGTCGTAAAGGCTGCCGTGAAACTGGCCGTGTTTCACGGCAGCCTCCGCGCCCCCTCCAGGGACCCGATTCTCCCCCCCGGGCGGGGTTAGCAGCGCGGCCCGTGAAGCACGGCATCGTGGGCTTAGCGACCGTCGCTAAGTCCGCGCGCCAAGCGTCACGGTGGCTGACACGCACGATGACGTCAGCCGCGCATGCGCGGGTTCTACGGCTCCAACCCGCGCATGCGCGGATGACGTCATCACGCAGATGCGTCAAACCCGCGCATGCGCGGGCCATCATGCCCCTCAGCCGCCCTGATCCTGCGGGGCGGCGGAAGAACAAATAGTGCGCGGGTATCGGACCCGCTGCCCGCGATCGGTGCCCACCGATCGCAGGCCCATGCCACCCTTGGCACGGCCGTGGTGCGGCCGTGCCAATCGGTGCCATGGTTGTCTGGGACGGCACTTTCCGGCTGTTTTCACGAACGGTTAGAGCAGGTGTGATTGCATTCGTGAAAACGGCCGTAAAGGCCTGGGAACTCGGCCCATGGGCCTGGGGAGAACCGCTGTTTGCTGTAAAAAACAGCGAGCAGCGATTCATGTCGTGGGGCGGCCATGGGGGGGGGGGGGGGGGGGGGGAATAGCGGGAGGGCGGGAAAAATGTCGGGAAGGCCCTCCCGCTATTCTCCGACCCGTCGTGGGCAGCGGAGAATCGCGCCCATAGCCTTTTATAAGATTACTCTGTGGTGCCATCTAGTGTTGAGATACATGAACAACATCTTGTTAACCCTTTACACTCCTTACATTATACATATCATTACAGGCACCACTGCAATATTGGATCCTGCCCACGTCCCCACTTCTGAACTGTTATTTGCTTTGCAAGAGTTGGATGATGGTTCCACCCAGAACATTACTAGGTACATTTTCCCACCTTGACCTTCTTGACCTATCTGCAGTCTTTGGCAGAGTTGGCACCATCCTCCTCTAAAGCCTTTCCACTATTGCCTATCTGGGTGGGATTGCTGCCATTTGGTTCCATCCTCGTCTATTTATTCATAGTCAGTGAATCACTTGCAATGTCTTCTCTTCCTGCTCCTGCACTGTTACCTCTGATGTTCCCTGAGGATCTACCCTTGCACCCCTGCCATTTCTAATTTTATGGTGTCCCTTGGTGACATAATCAGTTTTCATGTGTATCCTCTACCTCGACCAGCTCTACCTCAGCACCACCTGTCTTGTCTCCTCTCTGTTAAATGATCCAATTGCTTATCTGACATCCATAGCAGAAATGTTATCTCCGTTAAATATTGGGAAGACTGAACCTTTGTTTTTCAGTCTCCAATACAAGTTCCATTCCCTAGCTCCCAACTCTATCCCTCTCTCTGGAAAGGGTCTGAGGCAAAGCCAGTACGTTCACAACACTGGTGTTGCATTTGATCCTGAGTTGAACTGCTGATCTCATATTCGTACCATCAAGATCCACAACTGGGATAACTATTGATCTTAATCCTGACCTTTCCAGAAACCCACTGGGAATCCACCTGGAAGTGGTCCAATTTATTAATTTCCAGCTACACATTTGCCAATGGTTCAGTTAAAAGGAAGAAAACTTAAAAGTAAAAGCTTTGACACCATTGTTGTATATACTGTTCCGAACAGATCCAGGTGAGAATCCCCAAAAATTCGGACGAGACCCTCGGTTGTCACCACCTGGCTAGGATGCCCCAAAATGTTACAAACCTGGCTGAGGAGGGAAACTGGCACCATATTTTTATTCAACTCACCCTCTGCTGGTAACAGCAAAAGTTTTAGTTAACAAGGTTCCCTTTTCCTTGGATGTGTTTTCTTGACCCAATAGTTATGTTTAAACGGGAGCCAGTAGAATCAGACTTCTTGGCGTAAGTTTATTAACTACAAAAAGGTAAAGAGAAATGGAAAAACATATGCATCTACATTCATACAGATTGGAAGTCAGAATTGAAACTAATAGTAAGTAATATAAAAAAAAGCTTGTACGGAAAACCCTTGAGTTGTGAGCAGATGATGAGCATTGAAGCCGACACAGGTTGATTCCAGTCGTTCACTTCTGCTGGTGAATAGTTGATTCATTGGTTGAAGTATTTTGTGGTTTAGTAGAGAGGTTTCAGTTCTTTTTCAAGTTGTGATCTTTCAGTTGGCTGATCAACTTCCACAGTCAGTGAAAGTGTTCGATGTCCCAGCAAGGGCTGGCTATTTTGCAGGGGACCTGCCTTGGTTACTGTATATCTGTCAGCGTAGCAAACAAGTTTCTCACAGCATCCACAAGAATATGTTCTCCATCATTATACTGAACCGACTGGAGACCTGTTTGAAACTTGTAGTGATAACGATCTGAAAAATATATTCAAGATTTTTCCTCACATTTACAGACCGACAGACAGCCAGCAGGCCGGTATCAAGCAGGCTTTTAACCTTCTCCTATGTATATTTCGACTGGAGACCCAGGATGCACTGGTCTGGTCTGGGTCATTATACCCAGGGTCTTTGAGATGAGAGAGTCATTATGTTCCTGTGTCTTTACTGGAGATGGTAATCAGACTTTGGATGGATTTATAGATACCTTGGCTGGAGGCACAAGGAAGGGATCCATTGTTCCTGAGAGAAACATCCGGAAGCCACTCCTGTCAGCAGCCAGCTGTACATTTTCAGCCATTTTCAGGATCTATGTCCAATTAAAATATAAAACTCAGGGCCGGGATTCTCCCCTACCTGGTGGGGCGGGGGGTCCTGGTGTAGCGGAGTGGCGCCAACCACTCCGGCATCGGGCCTCCCCAAATGTGCGGAATTCTCCGCACCTTTAGGGGCTAGGCCCGCGCTGGAGTGGTTGGCGCCACGCCGACTGGCGGCAAAACCGGCGCCAACGGCCTTTGACGCCCACCGCCCACCGTCAGGGCTGGCCAAAAGGCCTTCGCCAGTTCGCGCATGCGCCGGTGCGTCAGCGGCCACTGACGTCACAACCGGCACATGCACGGTAGGGGGGGGTCTCTTCTGCCTCCACTATGGTGGAGGCCGTGGCGGCGGCGGAATAAAAAGAGTGCCCCCACGGCACTGGCCCGTCCGCCGATTGGTGGGCCGATGGGGGCACCCACCGTGGTCCGATTGCCCCGCGCCCCCCCCCCCCCCAGGACCCCGGGGGCCCGCTCGCGCCGCCACCCCCACCGGCACCAGAGGTGCTCCAATTCCCGCCGGCGGAATTGGCCTGTCAGCAGTGGGACTTCGGCCAATCGCGGGCCGGAGAATCGCCGCGGGGGGCACGCTGATTGGCGCGGGGGGCACGCCGATCGGCGGGGCACAATTCCCGCTCCCACCGATTCTCGGGTGGCGGAGAATTCCGGCCACGGCAGGGGCGGGATTTACGCCAGCCCCGGGCGATTCTCCGACCCTGCGGGGGGTCGGAGAATTCCGCCCCAGGTCTTTTTAAAGTCCATTTTTTCTGTGCATACTTCCATGGGTTGTTTCTCCATCATCATAATAATACCATTAAGAAGATACTTGATAACAAACTTATTGTAAGTGCATGTGACCTAGATGATTAATGTTATAGTTATCTGGAATTTAAACTTTCTGTTCTTTATTAACTGGAGGCATGTGTAGTTGTTGCTTGAGTAATTAATATTATTTTACCTTTGACGTGTTATATCTGGACTTGTTATATCTACACTGTTGTCAAAAAAGTTTGTCTAGTTAACTCCTTCTATACAAATCATTTTTCCACAAAAATTATATTTCATGAAACTCTTATTCATAGAAAGTTTCTTGTTACTTGTTTATTTTGATCCAAATTGATTTATTTGATTTAAACACTCTATTGAGGCCTTGCAGATTTGCGACTGTTGAAATGAAGCTAAATTTTCTGTCTGGTTTTGAGGTTGCAAAATGTTTGCACTAAGTGTCTTATGGCTAACTTATTTTATGTTAGTACTCTTCATTAGCTCTTTCATTACTGACCAATCATTTCCACATGAATATATTCACCATCATTATATTTAACTGCCTGGAGATCTGTTTGAAGCCTGTGGTGATAAAGATATTTTAAAAATATATACAAGTTTTTTTTCCCATATTGTGTTAAGATTATTGAGCGCAGCACAGTGGTTAGCACTGTTGCTTCACAGGACCAGGGCCCCAGGTTCGATTCCCGGCTTGGGTCACTGACTGTACGGAGTCTGCATGTTCTCCCAAAGTCTGCGTGTGTTTCCTCCGGGTGCTCTGGTTTCCTCCCACAAGTCCCGAAAGACTTGTACAGTTTAGGTAATTTGGACATTCTGAATTCTCCTTCGGTGTACCCGAACAGGTGCCGGAAAGTGGCGACTAGGGGTTTTTCACAGTAACTTCATTGCAGTGTTAATGTAAGCCTACTTGTGACAATAAAGATTATTATTATAAGGTTTCCTTTATATGTCAGACATTCAGTAAAGAAGATGCTTACGATGTTGTTAATACACAGAATAAACCTTTCCCCAGCAGCTTTTTAACACTAGCAAGGTCAGCATTTATTTCCCATCTCTAATTGCCCTTGAGAAGGCGGTGGTGATCCACCTTCTTGTAACTGCAGACCATCTGGTGCAGGTACTCCCACAGTGTTTTCAGGAATTTTGACGCAGCCTCGGTGAAGTAAGAACGATATAATCCCAAGTCATGATGGTCTGTGGCTTGGAGGGGGGTACTTGCAAGTAGTGGTGTTGCCAAGCCCTTGGGCGCGATCCTCCGCTCCCCAGGCCGGGTGGGAGAATCGCGAGAGGGCCGCTCTGGCACCCCCCGCGATTCTCTCACCCCCCCCCAAAATGGTGTGTCGCATTTTGCGAGAGGCCGCTCGGAGAATCGCGGGTCACCGTTTTCACGGCAACCCGCGATTCTCCGGCCCGTATGGGCTGAGCGGCCTGCCGTTCCCGCCCTGTTCACGCCGGCGGCAACCACACCTGGTCTCTGCCGGTGTGAACATAGCGCGAAAGGTAAGTTTGGAGCCTGTGGGGGTCGGAGAGGGGATCAAGCACCACGGCCGTGCTCGGGAGGGGACTGGCCCGCGATCGGTGCCCACCGATCGTCAGGCCGGCGTCTCCAAGAGACGCACTCTTTCCCCCCTGCCGCCCCGCAAGATCAAACCACCACGTCTTGCGGGGCAGCGGAGGTGAAGACGGCAAGCGCGGCTGATGTCATTTGGTGCCGCCGGCCATGTCATTATCGGCGCTGCCTTGACGCCAGCGTCAAGGCCCGGCGGCCGAGTTTCACGAAACGCCGCGCCTAGCCCCCCGGGGGTGGGGGGGGGGGAGAATAGGGGGTGAGGAGCGGCCTCCGATGCCGTCGTGAAACACTCCGAGTTTCACGACAGCGTCGGCCGTTGCGGAGAATTCCGGCCCTTGTCTTTTTACATGATCAAGGTTGTGAGTTTGGAAGGTACTGGCGATGGAGCTTTGGTGAGTTGCTGCAGTGGATCATATATGTGGTACACACTGCTGCCACTGTGCATTAGTGGTGGAGGAAGTGAATATTTCAGTTTGTAAATGGGATGCCAATAGTGTGGGCTGCTTTGTCCTGGATGGTGTCAAACTTCTTGAGTGTTAGAACATAGAACATAGAACAGTACAGCACAGAACAGGCACTTCGGCCCTCAATGTTGTGCCGAGCCATGATCACCCTACTCAAACCCACATATCCACCCTATACCCGTAACCCAACAACCCCCCCCCCCCCCCTTAACCTTACATTTTTATTAGGACACTACGGGCAATTTAGCATGGCCAATCCACCTAACCCGCACATCTTTGGACTGTGGGAGGAAACCGGAGCACCCGGAGGAAACCCACGCACACAGGGGGAGGACGTGCAGACTCCACACAGACAGTGACCCAGCCGGGAATCGAACCTGGGACCCTGGAGCTGTGAAGCATTTATGCTAACCACCCCTGTGGTTTATGCTAACAACTTTATGCTAACAAATTTATGCTAACAACTGCCCCTGTTGTTTGAGTTGCACTTATCCAGGCAAGTAGAGAGCTCACACTCCTGAATGGTGCTGTATTAATGGTGAACAGGATTTGGGGCAGTGGTGAAGTGGGAAATTTTGCAGTGCAGTAGCTCTGAGAAAATGTGTTGGCCATTTCATTTCTAAATCTTCGATCAAGTTGTATTCCCAGGTATTAGTCGCCAAACATCAGTAAAACAATGTTTCTTCGGTGAAAAATATCAACGGCAGTAGGCATTCTGGCCGGGGGCTATATCCCCTCGCGCGCACCCTGACTTCAACACTCAGGAGAATAGTTTTGGGGTTTGCTTCATTCCATATTTAGTTTGCCTGGAAATTTAAGTATTTTATTTTTTATAAATTGAGAGCACCGAATTCTTTTTTTCCAATTAAGGGGCAAGTTAGCATGACCAATCCATCTACCCGCCACATCTTTTTGGGTTATGGGGGTGAGACCCAAACAGACAGAGGGAGAATGTCCAAACTTCACATGGACAGTGATCTGTGGCCCGGATTGAACCCAGGTCCTTGGCGCTGCGATGCAGCAGTGCTAACCACTGTGCCACCATGCTGCACACCTGGAAATTAAAGTTGAGGCGCTTGATATATTGACTCCAGTCCTCCGTGGAGGGATCGAATCGGTCCATTCGTCTGAAGAGAGACATTCTGGTCAGAGTACTTTTTTCCTTCGGTCTTTATTTAAGAGGCGATACTCAAGGTTGTAGGGCTAGGGGCAGCACAATGGCACAGTGGGTTAGCCCTATGCCCCACGGCGCCGAGGTCCCAGGTTCGATCCCGGCTCTGGGTCACTGTCCGTGTGGAGTTTGCACATTCTCCGTGTTTGCGTGGGTTTCGCCCCCACAACCCAAAGATGTGCAGGGTAGGTGGATTGGCCACACTAAATTGCCCCTTAATTGGAAAAATGAATTTTAAAAAAAAGGTTGTAGGGCTAAAGGCAGCACCAAGATCGTTAACCCTCTTCTCCAGATGTGAAGATGTTCGCCCAGAGGCTTCTTGATTTGAATAAATAAATTATATTTACAAGGTAGCTTCATGTGCTTCATGCTACGGCAGCATGATAGCACAGTGGTCAGTACAGTTGCTTCACAGCTCCAATGTCCCAGGTCCGATTCCCGGCTCACTGTCTGTGAGGAGTCTGCACGTTCTCCCCGTGATTGCGTGGGTTTCCTCCGGGTGCTCCGGTTTCTTCTCACATTCCAAAGATGTGCAGGTTAGGCGGATTGGCTATGCTAAATTGCCCCTTAGTGTCCAAAAAAGGTTAGGTGGGGTTACGGGGATAATGTGGAGGTGTGGGAACAGGGTGGATGTATGGGCTTAGGTAGGGTGCTCTTTCCAAGGGCCGGTGCAGACTTAATGGGCCAAATGCCTCCTTCTGTAAATTCTATGATTCTATGCTTCAAACTACACTAATTCGAACTAGGAAAACGCCACCCCTTATAGAGATTTACCGCACTAGATGTTGATTGGATGTTCAGACCATGTGACCATTATTCAGTAATGCTGGCCTGGAAATGATAATCACTACACATTCTCCTTTCACACTCTCCATCCCCATACTCAGTCTTCTTCAAACTTTTTTCCAGGGACCCATTTTTACCGACCGGCCAACCTTCGTGACCCACGGCAGCCGACCTTCGCGACCCACGCCGACCGACCTGCATGACCCACCATTTTCTCTTACCTTGTTTGCTGCTGTCAAAAATGGAGGAATTGGTTTTGGGTCCCTTTGGCCCTCGTACACGCTCCTCCAATGGTACCTGTTGGATGAAGGTGAAGCCTTCCGGTGTTGAAAAGTATGGAGTCTCCATCTGTCCACCGTTCTGAATTTTTGTCCTGTAGAATTTTCTCAAATAATCCCCCGCCCCCAAACTTGTAAAAAAATTAAAATAAAATGAGTAAAATAAATGAAAAAAATGAATAAAAACCCCCCGAACTTATAAAAAAACATGAATAAAATAAATGGAAAAAATGAATAAACCCCTCCCGAACTTGTAAAAAAAAAAGTGAATAAAATAAATGAAAAAAATAAAAATTAAATGAATAAAATAAATGAATAAAAGAATAAAAACCACTACAGAACTTGTAAAACAAAAAGCTGCAACCGTTTTAAAAAGTAGCACCCGCACTGCAAATGCGTGCCCGATTTGCACATGCGCGCATACGCAATCCGGCCGAAATTTTTTTAACATGTTTGCGGAATGCGCATTCGCACCGATCATTGTGCACGTATGTGCAATGCGGCCGAATTTGTTTTTTAACATGTTCCCGGCCGCTTGCAGCCGGCGTTTTGAAAAGCCGGCTGCTGCATGGGGATTTGCGCGATCGGGAGCGCTGCGGACAATGACTCCGCAACCCTCCCGACACCCGCCTGCGACCAACCCGCGGTTCGCGCCCCCGACTTTGACGAACACTGCCCATACTCACTCTCCCCATAACAGTCTCCTCTCCCCCTCACACTCTCCCTCCCGAGCACACACTTTCTCCCTCTGCATTCTCGCCCCACCCCTCACACTCTCTCTGCCCACATCCTTCCACTCTATCTCCCACCCTCACACTCTCTCTCCACACATATTCACTATCTCTCCCCCACCCCTCATACTCTCTCTCCCTCTCCATTCCTCACAATCTTTCACCTCACTCCTTCACAATCTCTTACCACCCTCTCACAATATCTCCCGCCACCCCCCCACGCGTTGTCCCCTACTTTCTCACAAACTCTCCCCCACCCCTCCCACTGTCTCTCCCGAACCTCTCACAATCTCTCCCCTACCCAGCACAATCTCTCCCCTACCCCTCACAATCTCTCTCCCCATCTCCACACACTGTTTCTCCCAACCAACAATCTCACTCACCTCAACTACCTCACACTCTCTCCCTCCCCAAACCCACACACCCTCTCCCCCTCAACGCCACACTGTCTCAATCTTACAACCTCAGACTTTACCTTTTACATTGTCATTCATTTACTCAGATGTCAATGGACTCCACTATTCCAGCTGCCTCTCCTGGGCCCTGCACCACAGCTCCAGCTGCTTCTCCTGGGCCCTGAACTGTTGCTCCAGCTGCCTCTCCTGGGCCCTGTACTGCTGCTCCAGCTGCCTCTCCTGGGCCCTGTACTGCTGCTCCAGCTGCCTCTCCTGGGCCCTGCACCACCGCTCCAGCTGCTTCTCCTGGGCCCTGAACTGTTGCTCCAGCTGCCTCTCCTGGGCCCTGTACTGCTGCTCCAGCTGCTTCTCCTGGGCCCTGTACTGCTGCTCCAGCTGCCTCCCCTGGGCCCTGTACTGCTGCTCCAGCTGCCTCCCCTGGGCCCTGTACCTCTGTTCCAGCTGCCTCCCTGGGCCCTGTACTGCTGCTCCAGCTGCCTCCCCTGGGCCCTGTACTGCTGCTCCAGCTGCCTCCCCTGGGCCCTGTACCTCTGTTCCAGCTGCCTCCCTGGGCCCTGTACTGCTGCTCCAGCTGCCTCTGCTGGGCCCTGTACTGCTGCTCCAGCTGCCTCACTGCGCCCTGTCCTGCTGCTCCAGCTTCCTCCCCTGGGCCCTGTACTGCTGCTCCAGCTGCCTCACAGCGCCCTGTCCTGCTGCTCCAGCTGCCTCCCCTGGGCCCTGTACTGCTGCTCCAGCTGCCTCCCCTGGTCCCTGTACTGCTGCTCCAGCTGCCTCACCTGGGCCCTGTACTGCTGCTCCAGCTGCCTCTCCTGGGCCCTGTACTGCTGCTCCAGCTGCCTCTGCTGGGCCCTGTACTGCTGCTCCAGCTGCCTCACCTGGGCCCTGTACTGCTGCTCCAGCTGCCTCTCCTGGGCCCTGTACTGCTGCTCCAGCTGCCTCTCCTGGGCCCTGTACTGCTGCTCCAGCTGCCGCACTGGCCCTGTACTGCTGCTCCAGCTGCCTCCCCTGGTCCCTGTACTGCTGCTCCAGCTGCCGCACTGGCCCTGTACTGCTGCTCCAGCTGCCTCACCTGGGCCCTGTACTGTGCTCCAGCTGCCTCCCCTGGGCCCTGTACTGCTGCTCCAGCTGCCTCACCTGGGCCCTGTACTGCTGTGCCAGCTGCCTCACCTGGGCCCTGTACTGTGCTCCAGCTGCCTCCCCTGGGCCCTGTACTGCTGCTCCAGCTGCCTCACCTGGGCCCTGTACTGCTGTGCCAGCTGCCTCACCTGGGCCCTGTACTGCTGCTCCAGCTGCCGCACTGGCCCTGTACTGCTGCTCCAGCTGCCTCACCTGGGCCCTGCACTGATACTTGGCTTCCACACCTGGCTGTGCACCGCTGCTTCAGCTAACTCGCTTGGGTCCTGCACCTCTGCTCCAGCTGCCTCACTTGGGACCTGCACCGCTGCTCTGGATGCCTCACCTGGACCCTGCAATACTCCATCTGCTTCACTTGGGCCCTGAACCGCTGCTCCAGCTGATTCTCCTGGGTCCCGCACCACTGCTCTGGCTGCTCCACCTGGGTCCTGCAACGCTCCAGCTGCTTCAGGATATACAACATTCTTCCAATTGCTACTCTGGCCGCATCCTGAAATTCGCTTCCACAGCCATATTTCCTTCCTCAGTGACTGTCTTCGTCTCCGACTTACCCCACGGGGATTTCAACTCAAATTCCACCATGCGTGTAACCTCCAGGATTACAGGTACCTCCAGGATATACAACATTCTTCCAAGTGCTGCTCTCGCCGTATCTTGAAAGCCACTATCCTCGCATTCCCCTCCCCTCCCTCTCAGAACAAGGATAGAGTCCCCCTCGTTCTCACATTTCATCCCACCAGCCTCCAGAATCCTCCACCATTTTCGCCAACTCCAGCGTGATGCCACCACCAAACACATCTTCCCTTCAGTCCCTCTGTCAGCATTCTGCAGACACCGTTCCCTCCGAGATAATCTAGTCCACTCCTCCACCATACCTATCTCCACTCCCATCACCCATGGCACTTTCCCATGCAATCGCAGAAGGTGTAACAACTGCCCCTTTACCTCTTCCATGCTTAACATCCGAGGCTCAAAACACTAATTCCAGGTTAAGCAGCGTTTCACTGGCACCTCTTTCAATTTGGTCTACTGCATTCGCTGCGCCCAATGTGGCCTCCTCTATATCGGAGAGGCCAAACGCAGACTGAGTGATCGCTTTGCTGGGCTTCGCTCTGTGCGCATTCAGGACCCTGACCTTCCCGTTGCTTGCCATTTTAACACAAGGCTCTGCTCCCATGCCCACATGTCTGTTCTTGGCCTGCTGCAATGTTCCAGTGAAGCTCAACGCAAACTGGAGGAACAACATCTCATCTTCCGGTTAGGCACATTACAGCCTTCCGGTCTCAACATCAAATTCAACAACTTCAGATGATTAGCTCTACCCCACCTTGACCCATTTGTTTTCATTTAATTGCATTTTAATTGTCTGTTACCATTTCTTTCTTTCTTGTCTTTCTTGATATATATTTACCACCCACCCCACATCTTATCCACCTCTCCTTACCCTTTCTTCCCTTTGCTTCCCCCTTCCCTTCACCCCTCATCTACCGTTCACCCTCTGATGTTAGTTTCCCTGCTGTTTGACCTTTCACATCTTTTGTCCTCTCTGGGGACTGCCATTAACACTCTTTCACCTTGGTATCTGTGGCCATTAGCACCTGGTTTCCCTGGGGTTCTGTGGCTATGACTCATCTTTTATTCTCACTCCACAGTATCAATACTTCCCACTTTCTCTGTCTTTTAGCTTTGACAAAGAGACACCTGGACTTGAAACGTTAGCTCTTTTCTCTCCCTACAGATGCTGCCAGTCCTGCTGAGATTTTCCAACATTTTCTCTTTGGCTCCAGCTGCCTCACCTGGACCTGCAGAGCTGCTCCAGTTACCTCTTCGGGCATTGCACTGCTGCTCCAGCTGCTTTACCTGGGTCCTATACCAACCCCCCCAGCTGCCTCACCTGGGCCCTGTACCTCAGTTCCAGCTTCCTCACCTGGGCCTTGCCCCTCTTCTCCAGCTTCCTCACCTGGGCCCTGTACCTCTGTTCCAGCTGCCTCACCTGGGCCCTGCACCTCTGCTCCAGCTGCCTCACCTGCGCCCTGCACCTCTGCTCCAGCTGCCTCATCTGGGCCCTGCACCTCTGCTCCAGCTACCTCACCTGGGCCCCGTACCTCTGTTTCAGCTGCCTTACCTGGGCCCTGCACCTCTGTTCCAGCTGCCTCACCTGAGATCTGTACGTCTGCTCCAGCTGCCTCTCCTGGGCCCTGTACTGCTGCTCCAGGTGCCTCCCCTGGGGCCTGTACCTCTGTTCCAGCTGCCTCTCCTGGGCCCTGTACTGCTGCTCCAGCTGCCTCCCCTGGGCCCTGTACTGCTGCTCCAGCTGCCTCACTGGCCCTGTACTGCTACTCAGCTGCCTCCCTGGTCCCTGTACTGCTGCTCCAGCTGCCTCTCCTGGGCCCTGTACTGCTGCTCCAGCTGCCTCCCCTGGGCCCTGTACTGCTGTTCCAGCTGCCTCACTGGGCCCTGTACTGCTGCTCCAGCTGCCTCCCCTGGGCCCTGTACTGCTCCTCCAGCTGCCTCCCCTGGGCCCTGTACCTCTGCTCCAGCTGCCTTCCCTGGGCCCTTTACTGCTGCTCCAGCTGCCTCACTGGGCCCTGTCCTGCTGTTCCAGCTGCCTCTCCTGGGCCCTGTACTGCTACTCCAGCTGCCTCACTGGGCCCTGTACTGCTGCTCCAGCTGCCTTACTGGGCCCTGTACTGCTGCTCCAGCTGCCTCTCCTGGGCCCTGTACTGCTGCTCCAGCTGCCTTAATGGGCCCTGCACCTCTGTTCCAGCTGCCTCACCTTGGCCTTGTACCTCTGTTCCAGCTGCCTCACCTGGGCCTTGCCCCTCTTCTCCAGCTTCCTCACCTGGGCCCTGTACCCCTGTTCCAGCTGCCTCATCTGGGACCTGTACCTCTGTTCCAGCTGCCTCACCTGGGCCCTGGACCTATTCTCCAGCTGCCTCATCTGGGCCCTGCACCTCTGCTCCAGCTGCCTCACCTGCGCCCTGTACCTCTGTTCCAGCTGCCTCACCTGAGCTCTGTGCGTCTGCTCCAGCTGCCGTAATGGGCCCTGCACCTCTGTTCCAACTGCCTCCCCTGGGCCCTGTACTGCTGCTCCAGCTGCCTCCCCTGGGCCCTGTACTGCTCCTCCAGCTGCCTTTCCTGGGCCCTGTACTGCTGCTCCAGCTGCCTCTCCTGGGCCCTGTACTGCTGCTCCAGCTGCCTCCCCTGGTCCCTGAGCTGCTGCTCCAGCTGCCTCTCCTGGCCCCTGTACTGCTTCTCCAGCTGCCTCTCCTGGGCCCTGTACTGCTGCTCCAACTGCCTCACTGGCCCTGTACTGCTGCTCCAGCTGCCTCACTGGCCCTGTACTGCTGCTCCAGCTGCCTCTCCTGGGCCCTGTACTGCTCGTCCAGCTGCCTCCCCTGGTCCCTGTACCTCTGTTCCAGCTGCCTCTCCTGGCCCCTGTACTGCTGCTCCAGCTGCCTCACCTGGGCCCTGTACTGCTGCTCCAGCTGCCTCTCCTGGCCCCTGTACTGCTGCTCCAGCTGCCTCTCCTGGGCCCTGTACTGCTGCTCCAGCTGCCTCCCCTGGGCCCTGTACTGCTGCTCCAGCTGCCTCTCCTGGGCCCTGTACTGCTGCTCCAGCTGCCTCTCCTGGGCCCTGTACTGCTGCTCCAGCTGCCTCTCCTGGGCCCTGTACTGCTGCTCCAGCTGCCTCTCCTGGGCCGTGTACTGCTGCTCCAGCTGCCTCCCCTGGGCCCTGTACTGCTGCTCCAGCTGCCTCACTGTCCCTGTACTGCTGCTCCAGCTGCCTCACTGTCCCTGTCCTGCTGCTCCACCTGCCTCTCCTGGGCCGTGTACGGCTGCTCCAGCTGCCTCACTGTACCCTGTACTGCTGCTCCAGCTGCCTCACTGGGCCCTGTACTGCTGCTCCAGCTGCCTCACTGGGCCCTGTACCTCTGCTCCAGCTGCCTCATTGGGCCCTGTACTGCTGTTCCAGCTGCCTCACCTGTGCCCTGTACCTCTGCTCCAGCTGCCTTAATGGGCCCTGCACCTCTGTTCCAGCTGCCTCATCTGGGCCCTGTACCTCTGTTCCAGCTGCCTCACCTGGGCCCTGTACTGCTGCTCCACCTGCCTCTCCTGGGCCGTGTACGGCTGCTCCAGCTGCCTCACCTGGGCCCTGTACCTCTGTTCCAGCTGCCTTAATGGGCCCTTCACCTCTGTTCCAGCTACCTCACCTGGGCCCCGTACCTCTGTTCCAGCTGCCTTACCTGGGCCCTGTACTGCTGCTCCACCTGCCTCTCCTGGGCCGTGTACGGCTGCTCCAGCTGCCTCACCTGGGCCCTGTACCTCTGTTTCAGCTGCCTTACCTGGGCCCTGTACCTCTGTTCCAGCTGCCTTAATGGGCCCTTCACCTCTGTTCCAGCTACCTCACCTGGGCCCCGTACCTCTGTTCCAGCTGCCTTACCTGGGCCCTGTACCTCTGTTTCAGCTGCCTTACCTGTGCCCTGTACCTCTGTTTCAGCCTCCTCAGCTGGGTTCTGAAACTTACCTTCAACACTTATCTTCAACTCTTTGCTGCTCGTCCAATCACAGGCTAGTATCGCATTGATTTGCTGAGCCTATCAGCAGCAAATGCAGGGAGAAACCAGACTGTGATCAGATCTGAGCAGTTGTACAGCATTTTTAAAATATCAGTCACTTGAATGTGCAGGTTTGGCGGGCTGCGTTGAGTTCACAGGTCTGCTTGCCAGACTGATGCCCCAGTGATATGGGAAGTCAGGTTGTGAGATACTTGTTGCAGAATTCCCAACCTCAGATCTGCTTGGAGCCACCTTATTTATTTGACTGGTCCACTTAAGCTTCCTGTCAGTGCTAACCCCTGGGATGTTGATCATGGGGGATTCATCGATGATAATGCTGATTGAATGTCAAAGGGAGATGGTTACATTTTCGGTTGTTGGAGATGGTCATCGCCTGGCTCTTTTGTGGCAGGTATGTTACTTGCAACTTTTTCGGCCAAGCCTGAACATTGTCCAGGTCTTGCTGCATATGGATACAGACTGTTTCAGTAGCTGAGGAGTCTGAATGGTACTGAACATTATGCAGTCATAAGTTAACCCCCCACTTCTGACCTTATGAAGGAGGGAAGGATTGGCAGCACGGTGGCGCAGTGGTTACCACAGCTGCCTCACGACGTCGAGGTCCCAGGTTCGATCCTGGCTCTGGGTCACTGTCTGTGTGGAGTTTGCACATTCTCCCCGTGTTTGTGTGGGTTTCGCCCCCACAACCCAAAGATGTGCAGGCTAGGTGGATTGGCCACACTAAATTGCCCCTTAAATGGAAAAATTGAATTGGGTACTCTAAATTTAAAATAAAAATGATGGAGGGAAGGTTATTGATGAAGTAGCTGAAGATGGCTGGGTCTGGAACTCAATAACTTACCTCTCTTAGAACATAGAACATAGAACAGTACAGCATAGAACAGGCACTTCGGCCCTCGATGTTGTGCCGAGCAATGATCACCCTACTTAAACCCACGTAACCCGTATAACCGTAACCCAACAATCCCCCCATTAACCTTACACTACGGGCAATTTAGCATGGCCAATCCACCTAACCCACACATCTTTGGACTGTGGGAGGAAACCGGAGCACCCGGAGGAAACCCACGCACACACGGGGAGGACGTGCAGACTCCACACAGACAGTGACCCAGTCGGGAATCGAACCTGGGACCCTGGAGCTGTGAAGCATTGATGCTAACCACCATGCTACCGTGAGGCCCCTAATTTAAGAGCCTTACCTTTTTTGTAATGTTTTGCTGCTATCGAACAACCCTACCTCGTTTTAAAAATCTTTCCTAATGTCCATTTTAACTTACATTTCTAATTTTTAATTTATTGCTTGAAGCCCGTCCGAATGTTGAATTTTATTGCTGATAATTTACATTGATGTGATTCAGTTTATTTAATCTGGCTGTCTTCCCTATTTTTCTTGTATGATTGCGAATAATAATAGCTTTGTTTAGAAAATACTGCCGCTATATGTGAAGCTGATAAACAGAGCGTTTTGCAAAATCAATCATTTAAATCAGGAATGCAAATTTCCTTTTCTTTTTAATGATAGCCGAAATGTTTATTTCACTGTGGGAGAAATGTTTTCGAAACTCTCACAGAATCTTAATTTTGAGCCTGAATTCCAGGACATATTGTTGGAATGTCTAAGAAGTCTGCAGAACAGAGAGCTGCTATAACACTGCAAGGGTAATTAAGATAAACTGAATAAATCAACTCGACTAACTAACTCCGAGGCAGATTGGCAAGTTTGGACAAGCTGCAGATGGGATATCAGAAGTGGGGGAGGAAAGGCTTTCCAACCCAGTTTTAACATTGGACTTAATAGCTTGGAGCAATTTGAGTTCACCCATCAGTACAAAATACAGTCATTTATATTTATTTATGTGTATACTTCATAATATTTACTTTCCCAAAGCCACGAGAGCAATAATCCCGATTTAAAGAGAACGAGAGAGAATCGCAAGTTGGAATAAGGCATTGGTCATCTAAAAAATTTGAACTTTTAAGTTGTTACTCAGGATAACCAGCTTTGTTCAGAGTTTGTACAGTTGACAGCACTAATTATTTTATTGCATTGGTTTCATGTCAAATAATACTCGTTCGGTGTGTGACATTAACAACTACAGGCTATTCGGAAGGAGGTCAGTGACCTTCTCCTGAGCTTTCATCCCACTGGCCTTTCTGAGCACCAGCATTCTCATTGGTGTCAATCATGGGAAATGGCAACTGCTAAAATGGAGACCCCTGCAGCAAAGTTTCAGCACACTGTCAGCAGTTTTGACAAGGGCTTAGCACGCGAAAGTGTTACTTCCAGCTGAATGGTACAGCTATGCTGCTGGTTTTGCTTGACTATTATCAGTAGGCTGCGCTGAAGAGGTCATGTTAGTCGAATTGACTGTGTCAAATGGTTATCGGCTTCTGTCTTATCATTTATATGTGAGGCCATGCTTTCCTCAGTCAATGGTGATTGCAGTTACCAGTTTATGTTACAAGTAGGTTTCAAAGTGAAAACTAAGCAATTCACTCCATTAATATATGTGATATTTGTGATAGATATCAAAGCATCAGATATGTTCTCCAGTTTTCTGCTAAAACCAAGCTGTTATAATAGATGACGAAGCTTGAAAAAGATGGTTATTTTGCAGATAAGACAATGAAAGACAATAGAAGTTTAATTCATGACAAAATGCACACCTTTCTATTGACTAAAAATCAAGCAAATAATTTACTACGGGTGGGATTAGCGGGAACCCTGCTCTATAATGGCACTTTGTTGCTATTTCAGGCCCCAGCAGGGAACGTTCCACCGGAGGCTGCATTTTAGCACCGTTTCCTGCTCTAAGGAGCACCGACAGAGCACCTCAGTTCAGGAAGAGATCGGGGTGCCATTTTTAAATGCCGACTCGATCTCTCAACCCACCAAGACGCAATGCCCAGACCCCCCAAATGCCTCAACTCACCAATAAGGGGGTCTTTGGGGCCCTCTGCACCCAACCTCACATGCAGGGCACTCCCAAGCCCGATCCCCGACATGGGCAAAATGCCAGCCTGGCATCTTGACACTGCCAGCCTGCTACCTTGGCAGTACTCCTGCCAGCCTGGCAGTGTCAACTGGGCACCTTGGCAGTACCAGGCTGGCACCTGGGTGGGACTGCCAGGTTGTCAGTACGACTCTGCCAGGGTGCCAGGTGAACAGTTCCAAAGTGCCTGGGTGGCATCAGAAGTGCCAGTGTGCACCCTGCCCACAGGCCGACCAGCTGGTGGCTTCCAATCTCCTGGGAGATTCCCCCAAGTGCCGTTCCGTCTGGCCCCCATTTGTGGGGACGAGTGCTGAACGGCACCCAGCTAGAGTCTCCTCGGCGAGGCCGATAGATGCTGGGTGGCTGTTCCATTCAGCATCAGCACGGTTCAGTGGGTTTCTAAACTCACGGAACCATGCAAGACTGGGTGGAATCGAGATCGCAAAGTCTCACGAGAACTGGTTAGTTCTCATGAGGCATAACGGCTGTCCGGAATCTCGGGAGAGACCTCCCCCAAATATACCAGCTGCGTTCCACTCCAATTCCAGCGGGTGGCGGACGGTAAATCGCGGCTGACATTTATTTTGAACAAAGCCCTCATGTCAAAGATTTGGCAATGCTGTTGCTAAAGTATTGGGAAAAGACTTTCACTGCCACAGTGCACCTGATGAAACTATTCTCTATCACGGGAGTCAAATCTTGCACCTGGATGCCCCAGAAACATATCAAAATTGCATCGCTGAATATGAAGAATATGTCATTAGAAAAGTCAAGGTTATTGTGCTATGCATAAAGAATGTGTCATTCAGCAATGGCGAACATTTAAGGGGATTTTGTTGAAGTGAAGAATAAGATTTGTTCATACATCAGTAGCAGAAAAATGGTGAAAAGTGTTTTCTCACTGATGTTTAAGGCTGAAAGGAAAGGAGACAGAAGTGGATTTGCCTTTGTAGGACATTGATATATGAGGAGATTGGACTTCTACTTACTTGATGCATAAGACTCTTATTTTCAGTCATTAGTTCAGCCTGAAATAACCTCCAGCTGTGAGAACAGCTGGTTCTTATATATCTAAATGAAACAGCTAAAATCCTAGTTAATTGTTCTTTGTGAAGCAAAATCTAAGCTACATGAACTGAAGCACTTTTTATAACAAATACTGTGCCATAAATCTTCACTATATTATTAACAAAAAATAACTAGAGTTTACTTTTCAGAATGAGTTGGGGGGAAAAAATACACATTTGTATTGCGCTAACTTAAATATGTCTGGAGACACAAAAGTGAATTTGTGCTGTGCTAACTAAGAGACTTAATTGTGTTATGTCTTAAAACTTGGTGCGCAAACATCTGCTTGACAAAAGATATTTCACATTTTGGATACAAAAAACATTGGTTTTAAATACCACAGCTATCACAACTACACATAAGCTCAATAATCGTTTTTGGAAATGGTCACAGAAGTCCAGCACAGCCACAAAATATTTATATTTTGACGCGGGTACTGTTTTATGCAAACATTCTGTGCATGTTTCCTTCCATATTCATGCTTCAGTTTTCTTTTAGATGCTGTCTAAAAGATGCTGACTCCTATTTTCCACACTCTGGTGCATCAAACAGCCTTTCTTCATGTCTGAACTTCAACTGAGAACATCAGCCAGAAGCTAGTTAACCTTACAGGTCACAATATTTATATGGCTGCTCCAGTTAAATGTCTGGTCCATGTTGTCCCCCAGGATGCTGTTGGTGTGAGATTCAGTGATGGCAATACCATTGAATGTCAAAGTGAGATAGTTACATTCTCTCTCTTGTATAATTCAGTTCAGGCCAGAGACTCAAGATGAGACCTTCTCATTCCCATTACCTGCAGCAAATCAAAATGGGCTGGTTATTAAATACATTTTTTAAATGTCTGCGATGAATGTAGGAATTTCAGATATATTATTATATATATTTGGTGCAGTAAGGGTTAAAAGCCTGGGTTAGTGTGTGCATGACTGCTGCAGTAGTGTTTTTGAAAATCCTGGTTTGCAAGGCAGCTCGGCATTTTTGGGCGCCAGAGTGGCAATGAAGGCATCAGAAAAGCTTGGGCTAATGGATTTTTAATTAGATAAAGACGATTGCCTGAGGAGAAGATAGCACACCCATGCCGGTAGCACACCCATGCCTGTAGGTTTACCAACTGTATGGGGTGGCCATACTGGGCAATCCTATTGGCAGGTGGCGGGAACGGAGAATCCCGCTGCCGGTGAGGGTGCGCTGCCCAGGACCATGAGGCTGGCAGACCGGAGAATTCTGCACAATGTGTTGCAGATTGGTAGGATGATGTAACTAATGGGAGGAGCTAGACAACCAAGCAGTTCAGCAGAGATTGTTCAGTTGGTTCCTGAAAGTCAAACCACGAAGACAGTTTCTGAAGACTTCAGCTAGAGATCCTGCATTGTTCTGACAGGATTCAGGTCTATCACCTTAAACCAGTCTCAGAGAGCTTCTCTTAAGCAAGTATGCCTGACCCTGCAAACTGTATTTAAAAGTGGATGTTGACCTGAGATGGGTTTGTTTAAGTGGAAGTAGAGATAGTAAGGGTTACATTGTTACATAGAACATACAGTGCAGGAGGCCATTCGGCCCATCGAGTCTGCACCGACCCACTTGAGCCCTCACTTCCACCCTATCCCCGTAACCCAATAACCCTTCCTAACATTTTATGGTCACTAAGGGCAATTTATCATTGCCAATCCACCTAACCCGCACATCTTTGCACTGTGGGAGGGAACCGGAGCACCCAGAGGAAACCCACGCAGACACGGGGAGAAAGTGCAGACTCCGCACAGACAGTGACCCAGCGGGGAATTGAATCTGGGACCCTGGCGTTGTGAAGCCACAGTGCTATCCACTTGTGCTATCGTGCATCCCATATTATGGTGTCACTGTATTGATTAGCATTGTTTACGGGGTAATTGTCAGCTTTTCTTGTGTGATATTAAAGATATTTTAATACTGTGTTAGTATTAAAGTTTGTTTTAATATCGATATCCCCATGTTGCATAAAATCACTCCTACAGCGAGATATCCTTTCCTCACAGTCTTACAAAATTAAAATAAAATATTGGGGGTTTCTGTCCTGTATCCTAGTCACTACTGGGGTCTGGTCCGGCATTGTAATAAGAGCAAGCTGGAGCAGAAATAATAGTTCCTGATGAGAAAAGAGTGAAAAGTACAATTGCACCCAACATGTAATATATACACACGTCCTCACTACTATAAATAAAAAAAGTTCAACCCACATAATTCTACATGGGTTTCGGAAGGGCCCTATCCTTGATGCTTCACTCCACAAAAGATGTTGTCACCTATTGATTGTATTTCTTGTAGGTAAGGACAATGAAACCCAGGTAGAGCTGCACAGAAGTTTGTTAGGGAAGGGTATTAAAGTAATAGGAAAGGGAGCAAAGGTGGTAAAATTGAGTTGAGGTGGAGTACAGCATTATCTGATTGAAGGATGGAATAGGCTAAGGGACTAAATGGCCTCTTCCGGGAGCTCCAAATGTGCCTGTGCAATGAAATCACGGTCCTGTTCGTAAATAACGGTCTCATGGCTTTAGCACTCAAAAATGAGAAATCTTCCCCTCCGTGCATAATGCCAATGTTAGACTGATCAGAATGAGGCCATGGTTGACACTCAGCTCCAATAGCCCCAAACATGCTGAACAATGTCATGTTATATTTAAGAGGAATGTTACTATTTTAACAATGTTTTTTAATATATTTTGAATTCTACTCCAGTCAGCTCTGAAGCCTCATGAATGAATGATCCAAACAGATTTGGGGACCTGAATTTGCATCCTCGAGGTGGGTAGGAGGAATCAGGAAAATGTCAAGCTTGACCCACCCACCTTGGGAGAAAATGTCCACCAAGGTGGGGTCTTCATATCTGGGGGCTGTTTTCAAGCTGGAGTCGGCCAGCTGACCTAGGAAGCGGTGTGGATGCTGCCGGGTGTCGAAGCGGGCTGTGTAAAAGACCCTCCTCAGTGGTGTGGGATTTTGTCACAGTGAAAAAAACATAAAGACCCTCCAGCCCTCACCCCCACACTCTCTTCACTCCCCGTCCATGTCACCTCATGCTCACATCGCAGGCCCCTCATACCCCTTATGCAGACTCTGCCCTTCAGGGACACTGCCCCTATGCCCCATTGCCCCATTCTGACTATCCACCTACCCTGTATAATCCCTCAGGTCCCCTAATCCAGGTTCTGGCATTTGCATGTCCATTGACCCACCGTAGACTGTCTAGAACCAAAGAACACCACACTGTCAAGTGGGATGTGTAAAAACAAATGTTAATCATGAGGCCTGGTGAGAACCCAGATATCTATTTGCATAACAGAACATGTGCGCCCCAGACGAAACATTGTTTGATTGACAGCTCAGACTCACTGATATTTACGATCAATTTCTCTATGCTTTTTTACATGATACAAGTGGTTTCAAGTGCTTGTAGTTTGTGATTTGTAAACTTCAAAGGGCCTGAATGAATTACACTTTTATTATCTTATCCAGTCTTTTTTTCAAACATCGGAGAAAATTATCAATGAGTTACATTGTTCAAAGCATCTTTTAATGCATCTCAATTTACACAGTGGTGTCCATTGGTTGCAGAGCCATTGGGCACGGAAATGCTGGAGGGGTGTGTGGGAGATGTAGCTTGGCATGAGCGGGACCTTTTGTACTTACCCTAGTGTGCATGAGGGGATCTTTTAGAAGGTATATAACTCCTTTAAGGGACTGTGAATTAAGCCTCTTTAAAAGCCTGACCCGAATCCATGAAAATTGTGGAGAAGTAGGATGTGCTAACCTCTGAAATGGAGCAGCCAGGTGTGATGAATGTAGGATTTTAGATATATTGGATTCTAAATATTTGGTGAAGTAAGAGTTGAAGGCTTGGGTTAGAGTGTGTTTGACTGATGCAGTCATTTTTTGAAAGAATCTTGGTTTGAAAGACAACAAAGGGGCAGCATGGTGGCACAGCGGTTAGCACTGCTGCCTCACAGCATCAGGGACCAGGGTGGGGAGTTTCGCGACAGCCGCATTGGCGGGAACACAGCCTGTACAATGATCACTGATGCCAAAAATGAGCCCCCATCAGATTCTCAACATTACTGGCTTCCTCGCCATCTGATTCGCACCACTCACCCCTCAGCGTAACACGTTAACAAGGGGGAGTTCCATTTGAACGCTCCCTCACCACTCACTTCCAGTCAACACGCAAGCATGAGAGTGTGGAAACCTGCTCCTCACTTTGGGGATGACTATCTCACAAGGCTTCACGACGCTGTGGGTGAGAGGTGGGGCACCCTGTTCCCTGAGGGGTTCGGGGTCACAGTCACTAATACTGGTGACCATCTGGGAGGCAGTGGCAGCGACAATCAGTGTGGGCAGCATGACTAGGAGGACCACCGTCCAATGTTGGAAGAGGACCAATGACCTCCAACAAGCTGCAAGGTGAAGTTACCAGCTCTCTCCTGGCATCAGTTCCACCTGCCACCCTTCAAATTCCAGAACCAACCCCACCCCCACCTCCCCACCCCCACCCCCTCGCACCCTCGCCACATCCAATATTTGTGCTTGTTCCTCAGAAATCCCTGGCACGCACCAGCACAACCACTTCTTGTACAGGTGCAGTGCCCACACATGCCACCTGCTATAGAACCCCCTGATCCATCAAGCGTGCGGCTCACCATGCCTTCTCTTTGTTCTTGCAGCCCATGATAAATAGGAAAGGGCCAGGACAGGGGAGGAATCCAAGGGAATTGAGCACTTACCCCCCATCAGGGACGGGCCCTGGAAATCGCAGGGTTTCCTGAGGAGGGAGGAGTCACTGACAGTGAGGTTGGCCTATACCAGACAGGTGAGGAGACATTGCCCCTTCACCCAGACGACCTGTCTCAAGCGAGTTGTTCATGTCAGACAAAATGATCCTTCCCTCTCACTGACCACATGTCTATTGTCCCGCAAGATCACTATCTGATGAGACCAGGCCATTCGTTTCCCCCCTCCCCCGCCACCCGAGAGATCACCTCGGAGGAGAGCTCCAAAGAGATCACCGACGATGCGTCACAGCTGTCACCCGGACCTTCCACCAGTGTTGAGACACACATCTCAGTGAGTGGCATTAGTGAACAGATGGGGTACCATCTGGTGAACATCACACAGTTGTTGATGCCCATTAGGTGGAGATAGGAACATCCAAGGGAGACAGCAGTCGGAGGTCTGCTGTATCCCAGGACACAGCTGTGTCCCAGCCACCCTCAGGAGAGGGTGTCAGTGACGTTCCAGTGACTGAAAGGCTTAATTGGAGGAGTCTCAAAGGCTGCAGGCACAGAAGCTGGTGCTGACAATGTGTTGCACCAAGGCCAACACTGCTAAGGTGGCCATCGCAGTGGAAAGCCTGGATCCAGCCACCTTGAATGGTGGTGTCCAAGACATGACTCAGTCTATGATGACCAAGGCTGACGGCCTTGGGGCTGATGCCCTTCGTGTTGGGTGGGGTTACTGGGTTATGGGGATAGGGTGGAGGTGTTGACCTTGGGTAGGGTGCTCTTTCCAAGAGCCGGTGCAGACTCGATGGGCCGAATGGCCTCCTCCTGCACTGTAAATTCTATGGTAATCTATGGCCTTGACATCATATGGCAGTCACTGAGGGATGTGTCCCAGATGAAGGTGGACATTGCCAGGGCACTGCAGAACATTACCCAATCACTGAGGAGCTTCACTGAGAGCATCTGCACCATGGTATAGACAACAGGAAGCCTCCAGGACAGGCAGCACCAGATGTCTCAGAGGCCTCTGGAGCTCAGTTAAGCTGCTACTCTGCCCCATAGAGTCCCCCGGGGCACCGTTAGGGAGGCTGAAGCGCTGTAGGCCAACCCCAGGCTTGCCAAGATTGTTACATGCAACACGTCTCCAGTCAAGCCCTGGAATGAACTGGTGGCATAAATATTTAGTGATGCAGTGACCTTCACGGCCACCGGGAGTGGGTGTCCTCATCCTCTACGGAGTGCCATGTCCATGCGGATGTGCCACAGGCACTGCACAGTCTCCCTGCTGAGGCGCAGTCTCCTGCTGCATATGGTGTCCATCAGCTGATTGACCGTCCAATGACGCCTGCACACCCTGGACCATCGCTGGCCTCCTATTCTGGGTCCCTCTTCAGCCAGGTCTTCAGGGTATGTGGCTGCCCCTTGCACATAGAGTGCCGCCTCTGGTCTGCATTGTTGTTGCTGCCTTCTACGGTGTCTGCCCGCCTCGGTCACCACGCAACGTGAGGCCAGCCTCCGCGGAATCGACTCCAGTAAACATAGTTTTATCTGGAAGGAATTGGAGAAGAAGTGAGAGACTGATAGTCCGTTAGGGCTTCCACCCCAGGCCCTCTAAATTCCCCAAGCCATCCCGCCTTTACCTGTCCCGCCTTTCAAGGCATCCAGCGAGTCAGTTGCGCTGGCAAACCTTGCTCTGCATTCTCACCAGCAGCCACATCAGGAACCCCTAGACTGCAGATTCCTGCTGGGAACATTAGGGAGGCCATGCTCAGCATCCCTCCACTCATCCACTTACCGTTTGGCCAGGAGAAGATCCACAGTGGTGAAATTATGCTCTTTAGTGTTTGATTGTTGGAGTTGTCTCTGTGGTGCTGATGCTCCTAGAGTACAGGTACACTGTTCAGGCAGCAAAGGTTGCTGGACATGAAGTGCGCTAATCATCCCCCAAGGAGGCAATGGAGAGTTAAGGAGCATGAAGAGCTCTCTCAACTAACAATGCTAATTCCTCATTTGAAATAACCTTCAACTGTGAAGCTAGAGGCTGCTCACAGTCAAAGGGAGTGAAATTGAATTACAGGAGAGAAGCCACAGGGCTCTGCCCTTGAAATGTTTGATAGGGCAGACAGGTTACAGCTGTGTTCTCCCACCAGAGGTGAATCACCTCTGGTTTGTGCTAGCGCTAGGAGAAGCTCCCAGAAATGATGCCCTCTCCCTTGCCAAGCAAATTTATGCATGGTGGGGAGCTCAAGGGATTCCGTTCCAAGTCCCGCTATTGGGCCACCATTTTGAGCAGGCAGTCCGATACCAAGGTCTGGTGGCTGTACCCCTCCCCCCACAATGCAAATCCTCCCCCCTCCCCGCTGCTGACAAGTGGGGGAATCTTCCCCTCCAAACCATGGAAATTGCTGGGTAACCCCCCCCCCCCACCCTCCCACAGCATGCATGCATGAGAGTTACATGATCCTCCCTCTCACTGACCTCTCACCAGAGACCCCCCATCAGAGCCAACTACCGAGAACACCCCCCCACCCCGCCCATTCAGAGACCCCAAATATCAGAGATATTCGGCATCAGTCACTCTGCCTGGAAGCTAAATAGCAGTCCAGGCAGGAACAGTGTAAAATCAGTACTTTTTCACTAACCTGTCCCTTACATCTGCTGCGTCCGACAGATGTGTAGAAAACAGTAGCTAATACTTAATCGAAAGCCAAAACACATCACAAGGCTTTAAACTCTCTCAAATCCCATGATCTACAAAGCTTCTATTCACCTTCAAAGAAAAATAGCTTTTAGTCAGCTGCAATTGACAGTGTAATTGCTTCCAGGCAGCCAGGTGTCCAGATTGGTTATTTTCAATTCCCTTCACACTTGAATGCATCGAGTACCCTGGTGAGCCGAACCGCAATCTTTATAAAGTCTAGCTTTGACTGATAGCTCCTGACCACATCAAAAGCAGTTAAGTGTTTTCTGTTGAGAAAAAGAAGAAGTGCAAAATGTTGATATGTTTATAAAGATTGTGGTTAAGGGGTTGGGGGGATGGGAAGGATTTGTGTTGTGGGAGAAGTGGCCATCCAATGGATTCTGGGGGCAGCTACGTTAAATACTGACAATCTTGGCCCGTGAGATCCACTGCATCAGGGCCATGCTGGGAAATACTTGTAGCAATCCATACCCTCGTAACTCCTGGCTGAGAGGAGACACAGCATCAAGGAGGCTTGGTGAATCGAGTATCCAGCCCATTAATAGGATCCAAATGGATTTAAATGACCTATTTGCATCCTCCCATCTGCGCAAGGAGCAAACCTTGATGCAGCTGACAGTGGGGGACAGAAGCATCCCACCAGAATCGGCGCCTGTTCTTTGTCCGAGGCAAAACTGACGGCCGTATCAGAATTCCTGCTGGCGGATGACAGAGAATCCCAGCCGTGACCTCACCAATGCCCTGTACAACCGAAACAGAATTTCTCCACTTTTGCAATAAACAATAACTTTCTATTACTTTTCCTAATTACCTGCTGTACCTACATACTAGGTTTATGTGATTTCTACGCAAGGACTTCTGTATCTCAGAGTTTTGCAATCGCTCAGCATTTAGATAATATCCTTCTATTTTTACTTTTCCTGCCAAAATGGATAATTTTACACTTTTCCACATTACAGTCCATTTGCCAGATCTTGGCACACTGACTTAGCCTATCCCTTTGTATCCTCCTTATGTCCTCGTCACAATTTACTTTCCTATTTATTTTTGTAACATCAGCAAATTTACCAACAATACTTTCAGTCTCTTCATCTAAGTGATTCAAATAAATTATAAAAAGTTGAGGCCTCTGCGCTGATCCCTGTGGCAACAACCCCCCCCATTTGAACTTTACATAATATTTACATGTACACTTACATTTGTACATTGTCACTTCATTAGAAATCCTGTCACCCTGCTCAATACATTTCTGTGCACAGTCAGTGAGTATCCTGGTACCCATGGTGGAGTAAGGAGAGGGGAAAAGTGTATGTTAGATACAGAACAATTACCAACTGATAACATAGACTGATTGTATGTGTATACTATCCCCGCACAGAGGTATATTAGTCTGGAGCATATATTCGGAAATTGCAAGTGCTCTCCCTACAATTGTGCATCCAATAAAATGAATCAACAGGGGACTACCCGCAACCAAAGAGAAAACGCTGGAAAGTCTTAGCAGGTCTGGCAGCATCTGGAGGGAGAGAAAAGAGCTAACGTTTTGAGTCCAGATAACCCTTTGTCAAAGTAATAATAATAATAATAATAGCTTATTGTCACAAGTAGGCTTCAATGAACTTACTGTGAAAAGCCCCTAGTCGCCATATTCCAGCGCCTGTTCTGGGAGGCCGGTATGGGAATTGAACTCGCACTGCTGGCGTTGTTCGGCATTGCAAGCCAGGTATTTAGAAAAAGTGGGAAACATTTACACTGTGGAGTGAGAATGAAAGATGAGTCATAGCCACAGAAACCCAAGGAAACGAGGTGCTAATAGCTACAGAAACCACGGGGAAAGAGTGTTAATGGCAGTCCCCAGAGAGAACAAAAGGTGTGAAAGGCCAAACAGCAGAGAAAAGAACATCAGAGGGTAAACTGTGACAGATGTAGATGTGGGGGGAGGGGAAGGGGAAGCAAAGGGGAGAAAGGGTAAGGAAAGAGGGATAAGATGGAGTTAAATATATATAAAGAAAAACAAGAGAGAAAGTGTAATAATCCACAGGAGGCAGGAGTCCCGTCACCACACCAATATTTATTTCCAATAACTAGATATAAGAGCAGCTCCAAACAGTGCTGCTAGCATTCCAGTTAACTTTAGCCTGCTCACAAAGCCTACACAGGTGCTTATATGGGCCCCCTCAATGAGCTATCATTGAGGGAGATCATACTCCAATTGGCCAACCAATAATGGTATTTGGAGATCATTACAGAAATAAATAGTAAAGGTCAGGTAAAATGAAATGAGATGAAAACAAATGGGTCGAGGTGGGGATAGAGCTAATCATCTGAAGTTGTTGAATTCGATGTTCAGGCCGGAAGGCTGTAGTGTGCCTAACCGGAAGATGAGATGTTGTTGCTCCAGTTTGTGTTGAGCTTCACTGGAACATTGCAGCAGGCCAAGGACAGACATGTGGGCATGGGAGCAGGGCCTTGTGTTAAAATGGCAAGCAACGGGAAGGTCAGGGTCCTGAATGCTCACAGACCGAAGCCCAGCAAAGCGATCACCCAGTCTGCGTCTGGTCTCTCTGATATAGAGGAGACCACATTGGGAGCAGCGAATGCAATAGACCAAATTGAAAGAGGTGCCAGTGAAACGCTGCTTAACCTGGAATGTGTGTTTTGGGCCTCGGATGTTAAGCATGGAAGAGGTAAAGGGGCAGGTGTTACACCTTCTGCGATTGCATGGGAAGGTACCATGGGTGATGGGAGAGGTGTTGGGTATGGTGGAGGAGTGGACTAGATTATCTCGGAGGGAATGGTCTCTGCGGAATGCTGACAGATGGAGTGAAGGGAAGATGTGTTTGGTGGAGGCATCACGCTGGAGTTGGCGAAAATGGCAGAGGAGTATACTTTGCATACGGAGGCTGGTGGGGTGAAATGTGAGAAAGAGGGGGACTTTATCCTTGTTCTGGGAGCGAGAGGAGGGGCGAGGGTAGTGGCGTGGGAGATGGACCTCGCTCTGTTGAGGGCCCTGTCAACAACTGTAGGTGGGAAATCACGGTTGAGGAAGAAGGAACACATTTTCGAAGCACCATTTTGGAAAATGGCATCATTGGAACAAATGCAATGGAGGCGAAGGAGCTGAGAGAAAGGGATGGAGTCCTTACAGGGTGTAGGGTGTGAAGAGCTGTAGTCCAGATAGCTGAGTGGGCTTGTAGTGGATATTAGTAGATAGTCCATTGCCAGAGAATACCTGGGATTTCTTGGTTTAAGCTCATGATGTGAGTGGGTCCCGTTGTTGTTAATTTTGTAAATCTAGTCTTCATCAGAGAGCCTGAAGTGTGTAAAGGCTGTTATGATCGTCAAATCCATACCTTCTGGAGACCCTGTACAATTTACTGGGCCATGGACTCCATCCCTTTTGTTTAAATTTATAAAATCTCATTATGTTTACTTTCTGCCAGACCTCTCCTGTCAGATATAATCAAAAGCAATTTCAGATTAACGACAAAACTATCATTTTCCATATTTACATTTATTTCAGGATAATTCTGATATTCATTAATTAATTTTTGTATTAATTTATGGGATGTGGGAGTCATTGGTTAAGCCAGCATTTATTGCCCATCATAAGTTGCTCTTCAGAAAGTGGTGGTGAGTTGCCTTCTTGAACCGCTGCAGTCATTGAGGGGTAGGGACACAGTGTTATTCGGGAGTGAGTTCCAGGGTGTTGCCACTGTAACAGTGAAAGAATGGTGATGTATATCCAAGTCAGGGTGGTGTGTTGGAGGGGAATCTCCAGGTGGTGGTGTTCCCAGGTATCTGCTGCTCTTGTCCTTCTAGATGATAGCGGTCGTGGATTTGGAAATAGCTGTTGAAGGAACCTTGGGGAGTTACTGCAATGCATCTTGTAGATGGTACCTACAGCTGCCATTGTTCATCGATGGTGGAGGGATTGAATGTTTGTGGAAGGGGAAGCAATCAAATGGGCTGCTTTGTCCTGGATGGTGTTGAACGTCTTGAATGTTGTTGGAGCTGCACTCATCCAGGCAAGTGGTGAGTACTCCATCACACTCCTGACTTGTACCTTGTAGATGGTGGACAGGCATTTGTAGGGTCAGGAGATGAGTTACATGCCATTGGATTCCTAGCCTTTGACCTGGTAGCCACAGTATTAATTTCCCAATTCAGTTTCTGATCAATGGTAACCCCCAGGATGCTGATTGTGGAGGATTCAGCGATGGTACTGCCATTAAATATTAAGGGACGGTGGTTAGATCCTCTCTTGTAGGAGATGGTCATTGTCTAATTTTTGTGTGGTGCAAATGTAACTTAATGTTGGGATTTATGGAACCAAAGATAAAGGTCCAATCAAGCTCTGTTGTAAATTGCTGTACAAGGATGAATCCTCACCTCTACAACATTATGGACTATTGCATGTACCTTCCCCAATCCTGCATCTACACGCCTTAATAACACTAACAGAAAGTAAATATGAGATTCCCACTGGACATAATTAGACACCAGAGAAAAGGACCCATGAATGGCAGGACACTAGGAAGCTCAGAGGGATCTTCGGGTGCGTGTCCATAGATCCCTGAAGGTAGTAGGACAGGTTAATAGGGTAATTAAACAGGGATACGGGACACTTGCCTTTATCAGTCATGGCATAGAATATAAGAGCATGGAGGTTATACTGGAGCTGTACAGGGCTTTGGTTAGGCCACAGCTGCAGTTCTGGTCATCACACTATAGGACATAGAACAGTACAGCACAGAACAGGCCCTTCGGCCCTCGATGTTGTGCCGAGCAATGATCACCCTACTTAAACCCACGAAACCAGTATACCCGTAACCCAACAATCCCCCCATTAACCTTACACTACGGGCAATTTAACATGGCCAATCCACCTAACCCGCACATCTTTGGACTGTGGGAGGAAACCGGAGCACCCGGAGGAAACCCACGCACACACGGGGAGGACGTGCAGACTCCGCACAGACAGTGACCCAGCCGGGAATCGAACCTGGGACCCTGGAGCTGTGAAGCATTTATGCTAACCACCATGCTACCGTGCCGCCCCCAAATACTATAGGAAGGATGTGATTGCACTCGAGAGGGTGCAGAGGAGATTCACCAGGATGTTGCCTGGAATGGAGCATTTTAGCTATGAAGAGAGGCTGGATAAGTTGGGTTGTTTTCTTTGGAGCAGAGAAGGCTGAGAGGGGACCTGATTGAGGCGTGTATGATTATGAAGGGCATGGACAGGGTGGATGGAAAGCAGCTGTTCCCCTTAGTTGAAGTGTCAATAACAAGGGGGCATAATTTTAAGGTGAAAGGCAGGAGGTTTAGAGGGGATTTGAGGAAAAACTTTTTTTACTGGAGGGCGGTGGGAATCTGGAATGCCTGGGAGGATAATTGAGGCAGGTTTTATAAGGCCACAAAGGAATCCACACTGAGGAGTTCAAATAAACTAGATTTATTTGCAATGACAATTGTACACATTAGATCCTAACTGGGTCTGCCTTCCCTGTGCCTAACTGGCTTTATATACTCGTGGTTGCTCGGTGGTTAGCACTGTTGCTTCACAACGCCAGGGTCCCAGGTTCGATTCCTACTTGGGTCACTGTCTGTGTGGAGTTTGCAAGTTCTCCCCGTGTCTGTGTGGGTTTCCTCCGGGTGCTCCGGGTTTCCTCCCACAAGTCCCGAAAGACATGCTGTTAGGTGAATTGGACATTCTGAATTCTCCCTCTGTGTACCCGAACAGGTGCCAATATGTGGGGATCAGGGGCTTTTCACAGTAACTTCATTGCAGTGTTAATGTAAGCCAACTTGTGACAATAAAGATTATTATTATTATTACTCTACAATTTTACATTGTTGAAAGGTTCCTCGCCTTCTTAATGGGGGAGCTCACCAGCCAGATTCACCGTTCCTGAGACTAAGTGTTGACCCAGGGGCAGGATTCGTGGACGTCCACAACAGCAAAACTGGCGCCGCACCTGGAACTATTCAGTGACTGGTAAGGGCTGGCACAGGCGCCACATGGAACACCATCGATTCCAATGACAAATGGTGCCGGACTCACTAGATTTGCAATTGACATCCGGGAGGCCGACAATCTGCAGCTGCATATACACATTCCACTCCCCACACACACCATCCCAACCAACAAGATGACACTGGTTGTGGTGGAGCGTGCCCATACAGCTGATGGGTCGGCTGGGGCCAGAGAACACCTCGGGTGTGGACTGGGGAAACCCCTATGACCCCTGCCCCTAAGTTCACAGTGGGCAGTCAGGAGTATGTGCAGCTGCATGGCTGCCTTGCAGGCTGCGGCAATGGTGTTCCGTGCCTGTCCACCCAACCCCACAGCCCACCTCCTGGCCACACCCCGCTACTCTACCCGGCTCTGGCAGTAGCCCCTCAGCCAGTGGCACAAATGTCAGAAAACCATCGGTGATGTTGGACACTTTCCATACCCCCTCTCCCTCCCTCGGCAGCCATGACGCCAGTTTCACGATTTCACGGTCGGGAATTCGGCCCGTTGGAGGCGGAGAATCGCAGAGGCTCCGGAGAATATGGGGTAGGGCCCGCTAATGATGTACCAATAGAGTTTACTGTACATACGTTCCAGACTGCATTGGCACCACTGTCAAGGCGAGGGAGAATTGCAATTTTGTGTGAATTTCGGCGCTCGCCGTGATTTCGGCATCAGAACTGAATCTCCGTCCAATCACGTTTCCCAATTCCAGCGTCAGCCGACGGAAAATCCCGCCACGTATTTTGCACAGTTCATGGGGAAGTTAATTGTTCCCACCCCGTAAGATACTTGTGGGTTATAACAGCAGGAAAATTAACATTTTTAACAAGTACGTGGATGAGCACTCGAAATAACAGGGGCTGGTTTAGCTCACTGGGCTAAATCGCTGGCTTTTAAAGCAGACCAAGCAGGCCAGCAGCACGGTTTGATCCCCGTACCAGCCTCCCCGGACAGGCGCCGGAATGTGGTGACTAGGGGCTTTTCACAGTAACTTCATTGAAGCCTACTCGTGACAATAAGCGATTTTCATTTCATTTAATTTCATCTTTCAAGGCCATGGGCCAATCCTGGGAAGTGGGATTAGTGTAGATTTCGAGTAGTTTTTGTTGTCAGCGCAGACTTGATGGGCCGAAGGATCTCTTCTGTTCTGTATGATTCTATGAAGCAGACACTGAACTATCAGGTTTCTTACATATCATTTACTAAGGTACCAGTTAATCAGTAATGCTATTTCTAACTTAATATATGAAAGTAGATGCCTTTCAAGTAAGTATGGATTCTTTGTGGTTTTAAGTAAAGTATTTCCAGTCGGGTGATTGAGACCGGAATTTCTCAGAGAGGGTTTAAGCTGCTACCACAAAGCTCAAGAAGTTCATATAATGCAAAGCATGTACTCTATATATGAGCTTTGTTGAATAGAAATGTGTTATGTATTTTTTATTGATTATCTTTATTGCTGTGACAGCGGCTTCTGTAACCTCCCATAATGACAGGATATCTCATGTCAGAGAATGAAAATGATAGCCTGAGTGCATTTGTTTCTCAATGTATGTGTGACGTTATTTTGAAGCAGAAAGTTCAATCAAGCGTAAAGGTTCCAATGGGGTAAAGCTCTAATGGGTGGGAATTATCTCAAAATGGCTCATTTATTGACTTTTGATTTGGTTTAGATTATAGCTGGAAAGAAAACTACTGTTTTAAGAAAATGAAATCATTTATCTCGAGGGCGGTATCGTACCCCAGGGCATGTAATATTTCACACAAAGACCAGAGCCTCACTCCTTGCCTGATGAAGACAATAAAGTGTCACTGCAAATTTTCTGGATTGTCTGCATAGAAACTGTATTTGTCATTTAGTCTCCAAAACAGAAGGTTCTGCCCTGTGCGTGTTGGCCGGTGGGAATTCAGCCTGATTCTCATTGAGCGGCAGAGCGGGTTCTTGCACCAAAATCCTTCATTTTTTAGCTACGTATTTATGTATCTGTGAGGAACATAGTGGATATCATGTGAGGTCATGGAGGAATTTGTTTGCCCCATTACTTTATGGCATCAAAGATCCTGCCATCATATTTAAACATCACCAGCATACACAGTCACTCACTGTAGGACAGGCGTTATTATGGTGGGTGAAGCAATGGCCCTGAAAAGAAGCAAACTCTCTGCACCACGGTTCAGTGAGACCTCCCTAGGGACATTCCTTCAGGCCATCCATGACATGCAGGAGATCCTATTTCCCTGGAATGGGAGCAGGAAGTCCTCCAATCTGACCATGCCGACCTCTGAGCATATCACCAGGGAGGTTAGCGTCTGTGGAATCCAAGAAAGGACCTTGCTGCAGTGCCAAAGGGGGAATGAATGATCTCATTCCCTCTGCCTGGGTAAGTGGACCTTCTCCTCTTTGAAAACAAACACTCTTATAAAGGCATCTGGCAGCCTCAGGGTTACTGTCCACAGGGATGTCACTCATGAGCAGCAGAATTGATATCAGCACTAATTGTCTGCCAGCCATTTTAACATCACCGCTTCCTGTAAGATCCTGCACAAATGGCATCTTGGTACCTTCGTGGGGAGGACTCAGCGTGCACCACAGGCATGCATGCTTCTGAACAGCGCTTTCAGTCAATCTATCTGTCTTTATGCAGAACAAGATTTTCCCCAACAAGAGGGAGAGTTTGCAGATTGTAGGGGGATCCTGCAATTGAGGGCACACTCCTCTGATGAGCCACAGGCAGCACAGTTTGCTGGAGATGATGGGGATCATTCTTGTTTGGAAGGCCAGGTCGATCTCCCCGAGCAAACCAGTGAATGTCCATGCAGTACAAATCAGCCATATGAGGACAATGACTGTAAGCGACCTATAATATAATTGTGGGCAGCACGGTAGCACAGTGGGCAGCACGGTAGCACAAGTGATTAGCATTGTGGCTTCACAGCGCCAGGGTCCCAGGTTCGATTCCCCGCTGGGTCACTGTCTGTGCGGAGTCTGCACATTCTCCCCGTGTCTGCGTGGGTTTACTCCGGGTGCTCCAGTTTCCTCGCACAGTCCAAAGACGTGCAGGTTAGGCGGATTGGCCATGATAAATTGCCCTTAGTGTCCAAAAAAGGTTAGGAAGGGTTATTGGATTACAGGGATAGGGTGCAAGTGAGGGTTTAAGTGGGTCGGTGCAGACTCGATGGGCTGAAGGACCTCCTTCTGCACTGTTTTTTCTATGTAAGTGCCTATCCGGTCAAACATTCACTATCTCTTTTTTCTATTCTAGCCATCAGCAAGAGAAGGTAGAAGGAGACTGCCAGCCAGTGCCTCAGCCAGCTCCAGGACCTTCTTAGATGAGGATCCTGAGGAAGTATTTAATGAAGACCCATCACTGCGTTCACCTGAACCCCATACCACCACAGATACACAACCTCAGTGGGTCCTAGTTCAGGATCAGGTTCACAATCTGGTGATCACCTCACTGACAGTTGTCAGAGGCCATCAACAGACTGGAACGAGGGATGGAAGAGTCCGTCCACGTTCTGTATGATGTTGTGGGTCTCGTTTGCGAGCATATCAAAGTCTCCATTGAGAGGTGCTTTGGAGACCCAGGTCCAGCAGCATGCGCAATTCTTTGCCAACTTTTCACTTGTACCTGCACATCAGCGCGCTAACCATTGTTGTGTCCCAGCAGTGGCTAGACAAAAGGGGGATGAGGTACCTTGATTTCCCTCCAGGTGCCCCTTCTCCTCAAAGAGTCAGGGAGGGGCCCTCAGGCACCCAAGGGAGGAAGATCATCAGCCACACTCCCAGAGAAATCCATCCAGAACATTCAAAGTGTGTGCTTCTTCTCACTCACATCAAAACGACCAAGAAGGAAGCATTGTCTGCCGCCTGCATTCTTCACTCCTCCTTGTATCTGTGGACAAATAGAATAGAGACATGTTTCCACCTGACCAGGCTATGATCTCTTTTCATCGTCAAGCCAAACCGCCAGTATGAAGCCCTAGACTTGGCCTCATTCCAGACACGGTAACCCCAGGCCACCCTTTGCAGCTGAAGTACATCCTAAAGGTTCAAAGATGGCTGAACAACCCCTTTGCTGGTGCTGTTTACCTCAGTGAGGCTACTGTCAGTCTGCCTCCTTTAGCCTAGATGCTAGCCCAGTCTTCCACTAATCTCACGACTGCAAGCGTTGTGCTCTGTAATCTATGACCATCCAAATGATGAGGTTGCGCCTTGCCTGAAACTTGGTGCTTATGTGCAGCAGCCATGGCAGCTGAATTCTTTGATCCTCTTTTCTTCTTTACATACCCCTATAATGGAATGTGAGTAATCAGATGACTCATATGTTGCCCCAAGCCTCAATGGATTCTTGCTTGAATGTGCTACATGAGTTAAGGCATTTGACACATGCTAACATTCCCCAGCTGAGCTTTGATCAGCAAAACTACAGCCAATAATCATCAGCCCCTTCAATCAGCCCAAAATTGTAATTATTGACTCCTTTCACATGCCCTCAGACCCCTCCCTGAGCAATTTTTTCAAGCATTATTTTTCAACAGTGTTATTCCAAGGTCTTAGTCATCATGCTGTTGCTGTGATTTGTCTGGGCAACTAGCTTCCACCCTCCATCTATTATCCTCCAAGTCTCTCCTATCCTCCTCCATCCTAACCACTTCTGCATTCTCCTTCCTCCCATCATTCTGCTTCCCCCATTACACTGGAGCCAATCTTTATATATGTTAATATTCCTGTCCTCCCTGCTGAGCCATTAAATATAGATGTCCCAGTGCTTTTTGTTGAGTTGACCTCTCCCCTTCTTGAGGCCACATAAAACATGACTTTCAGGGACTTCCTCCCACATGAGACCAGTCTCCATGACCCCCTCCCATGATTGACCAACTCCCAATTTACAAGATGCAGATGCCTCCCTTAACCATGACTATGCTGCCTGCTGCCCAGTATGTATCATCCAAGCCCACGACCACAATCTGTTACTGACTGACCATGGCCTACAGACCATGCTGTGCCTCACCATCACTGCCTAGAGAGGCATTTCCCCTTCCAGGATAGGGACCAAGAATGCCATGCAGAAGCTGTCGAGAATGGCCCGCTCAACCCCAGGGCGTTTTATTGAATCTGCCCCGACAGTGTGGCTACAGCCCCAGGACTGTCTTCTGAATGTCCCCTGAGCAGTGTGGTCTCAGCAAAAAGACAGTCTCACATTACTATGCTTAGTAACTTCGACAACTCCAACCCCCCCTGTATTTCCAGTCAAGGATTTGTGTTCCTCTCTTCCTTCCAGTGCTTTAGTCAACATCCTTACCCCAGCCATATCTTTGCATTCGCCTCGCCCCTTCCCTCCCTTGTTCCAAACCTCTGCATACACCCCCACCCCCACCATGCTTCTGCTTACTCCTCCCGGAGTGTGGCAACTAGGGGATTTTCACAGTAACTTCATTGCAGTGTTAATGTAAGCCTACTTGTGACACGAATAAAAAATATTATTATTACCTTCCATGAACCAGCTTTGGCGCATTTTGACAATACCAGAATGTCGCAGCCTTGCTGTTAAAAGTAGACAAAAGCAGTGTTGGTGGACCTCAAAGTCATTAATGAACTGAAGCTCGGCAGGTGCACGTCACTTATATAGAGTTGATTAGCAGACCATTATAATTATCTGCAGGCGGGGCCCTGAAATTTGGAGAGAGAATATGATTCCGGACAGTTGCATTTTTAATCAACCTTTGTGAGATGCAAATAGATTGAAATGTGGTTCCTGACATGAATCAACAAAAAGTTCTTTAGTCCACCAGGAAAGTCAGAAGAAAAACATTTCAAACCAATTTGCCACCATTGGGTGACAGACTTTAGCCATTATGCCAAATTTTGCACCATTGTCCACCACATGTCCTGTCACTGGCAGGAGCAGAAAATTCCACCATGAGTAATGTTCCAAATTTAATTTTCTACCCTTTAAAAACAGCTTAAACCTAGAAACCCAGGGGCTGGTTTACCACAGTGGGCTAAATAGCTGGCTTGTAATGCAGAACAAGGCCAGCAGTGCGGTTTCAATTCCCGTACCGGCCTCCCCGAACAGGCACCGGAATGTGGCGACTGGGGGCTTTCACAGTAACTTCATTGAACCCTACTTGTGACAATAAGTGATTATTATTATTATTCAATCTAAGAAATAATATTGAAACTTTGAGAACACCAGATTAGTGGATAAATTGAATTGTGAGGAAAATTGGAGTGGCGAGCACATGTACAGACGGCTCAGTCCAGAATAAGGGAAGTAATCCAATTTAGCAATAAGAGGAAAATCAAAATGAAAATCTACTTTTGATGGTAGAGATTTTAAAAGAAGCAAAAGAACTGAGTGAACTCGGAATGCAGGTTCACAGGATATTAAAGGTGGCACTGAAACAAGGCAAGAAACACAGCTAGTGCAACCCCAATGTGATATATTGAGAAGAGTTGTCTGGGCAGTTGGATCTCCACAGGTCTCCTCTGTTACATTTTCCGAGTATTTTCACAGCTCTTCCACTAAAGTTATTGTGGCAAACAGGAAATACATCCTATTGAATACAAAAGCAAAGAAGTGATGCTGAAATAAAAACAGAATATGCTGGACAAACTCATCAGGTCTGGCGGCATCTGTGGAGAGAGAAACAGAGTCAAAGTTTCGAGTTCATATAACTATTCTACAGAATTATCTTCTATAGATATAGATATAGATGCAGAAGGCAAATGGAATGTTGTCCTTCATTGCTAGAGGGATGGAGTTTAAGACTAGGGAGGTTATGTTGCAATTGTATAAGGTGTTAGTGCGGCCACACCTGGAGTATTGTGTTCAGTTTTGGTCTCCTTACTTGAGAAAGGACGTACTGGCGCTGGAGGGTGTGCAGAGGAGATTCACTAGGTTAATCCCAGAGCTGAAGGGGTTGGATTATGAGGAGAGGTTGAGTAGACTGGGACTGTACTCGTTGGAATTTAGAAGGATGAGGGGGGATCTTATAGAAACATTTAAAATTATGAAGGGAATAGATAGGATAGATGCGGGCAGGTTGTTTCCACTGGCGGGTGACAGCAGAACTAGGGGGCATAGCCTCAAAATAAGGGGAAGTAGATTTAGAACTGAGTTTAGGAGGAACTTCTTCACCCAAAGGGTTGTGAATCTATGGAATTCCTTGCCCAGTGAAGCAGTTGAGGCTCCTTCATTACATGTTTTTAAGGTAAAGATAGATAGTTTTTTGAGGAATAAAGGGATTAAGGGTTATGGTGTTCGGGCCGGAAAGTGGAGCTGAGTCCACAAAAGATCAGCCATGATCTAATTGAATGGCGGAGCAGGCTCGAGGGGCCAGATGGCCTACTCCTGCTCCTAGTTCTTATGTTCTTATGTTCTTATGTTCTTATAGATACTGCTGAGTTTATCCAGCTATTTCTGGTTTTATTTCAGCATCCGCAGATTTTTTTATAAGTAACGCTGAACTATTCATGACACCCTTTGTTGCTTTTGCTCATGTATTTGCTTTGTTTGGCCCTTGTTCTGCACTGTAACCAATCACTGTTGTCAATGTACTCTGTCGATTCTTCTTTCTGTCTACAATGGACGTACTGTGTACGTTCCCTTGGCCGCAGAAAAATACTTTTCACTGTACTTCGGTGCATGTGACAATAAATCAACCTATCAATCAACTTGGGTAAGCCCATAGGCCACGATTGGATCCCTTTTATAGGAAGGATGTAAAAAGCAAAAAAATAAAATGGAGTACGAATTGAATAAGCTATGAAAGGAGGTTGGAATTTTGTAAGTGGAGCTGAGAACTTTAGGGAGTGACCTGCTGAACGATTTCAAGATTGTGAAGAGTTATGATTGCCGTGTGTTTTTATAAGGATATAAAGGGACCAATCGTTCATAAGAGATTGTGCAAGCATGTGGTGGGTTAACTTATTAATTCCAGGCACATGCAAACAAACTTCCCTTAAAGTGGTGGCTTGCCGCTATCACCTAAAGGCATATTCTAACAAAGATCACATGAATAGTGATACATCCTTTTCACGGTAATCAATAAGACAATGATGAGACACCACAAATCTGAGATGATCACAGATATTTTTGTTTAAAAGATATTTTATTCCAAACACACACACAGCATCAACAGAATATACACTCCCATCAAAACATAGTCAACAGTTTGTCCAGTTTTTTCCCTTTTAATCCTCCCCGCCCCTTGATGAACAGCTCATCAAATAAGGTCATAAGGCTCCACTGCACCTCAAAACCCTCTTCTGGCCCCCTCAACGCAAACTTAATCTTCTCCAGCTGGAGAAAGTCGTATCCCAGCAGTGGGATATACGCAGCAATTTTACCAAAGACAACCTCTTCATTGCCCACCTCAAGACCTGCTGCCCATGTCTTGAGACCAGGCAGCTCCACGAGCAAAGGTGGGCACTGCTGAGGCAAGTCAGAAGAGAGAAACCCTTGCAGAACAAAGGATGGAATTAAAAATCAAATAGGCCGACTGAGACCACAGGGAGGCAGCCTTCCTTGCCCCACAGTCCACTCTTTGCGATGTGGAGCCACAGACTCCCATCGACCTCTGCGGAGCAGATGCCTACATGAAGCTGGTGGCCTCCACAGGCGGTGGGTGCTGCTCCATGGTGGCAATAGACCAAATAATTCACATTAGCTGCCTGCCGATATTTGGTTGGCAACTGATGTGCATTCGGTCCGGCTGCTGGGAAACCTGTCTGGTGGCGGGAATGCATTGGTGAATTATCAGAACGCGGTTTGCCACTATTTGCACCGCAACCTCCTCCCCTGTCATCCACTTCTCAACTTGTCACCCCAAGGTGGGAAAATCTTGCTCTTATTTCAGGGCTGAGGGTCTGGATTCCCGGCAACTCCGTGCCGAAATTGCGTTCGGTGCAAGGGCAGAGAATCAAATTTCACGGCGAAATCGGGCCTTGGCACCGGTCCGGCGATTCTCAGGGACCCGAGAATCGGCATGATCGCAGAGTACGCTGCGTGGCTGGGGGCCCATTGATAGAGGCCAGCCCAGCAATCCTCCACTCCCGAACGACCAAATTCCTGACGACGTGGAATTAACCTGCTATTGCCGGTCGGGTTGCTGGGGTGGTGGTAGGGGACTTAGTCCGCGGCCGCCCTGGTGGGGGACGGAGGGTTCGGACACCGTGGGGGAGGGGGGGGGGGGGGGGGCTTATAGGCGGCTGGAGTTAATATCCGCGCGGTCAGATCCTCCGGCATGCAGCCGTTCGGGGGGTTCTAATTTCTATGTCGGCCTCCGTGATCCGAGTCCACCACAGCGCTTGGCGCAGCTGCTGGCGGCAGCTGCCGTGCGATGCGCGCACACAAATCCGGACATGCGGAGGCTCGTATCCGCAGCTAAGGCTGCGTGAATGACTCTGGGACCCTGCTAGCCCCCGCAGGTCATTGAATCAGCTCCACTTTTACACAGGAATCTCCAGAGTAAAACTCCAGCGTTTTTATGCCGGCGTGGGGACATAGTCCCATTTTGGGATAATCCAGCCAGAGGTCAACATTCTGCTGAGGGCGTGATTCTCCATTTGTTTACGGCAGAGGGATTCTCCGGTCACACTGCAGTGAATGAGAGATTTGGCTGAGCGTCAAATTCTCCGTCCTCACGAGCCGCAGCAGGGGACTGGATTCTCAATGGAGAATTCCGGCCGTGGGAGAAGCATTCTACTGATTACTGTCTGCAGCTAAATCATAAACAAATTGGGGGCAAATTTAACCAGCTCCATATGATTTAAAGACATCCGCACCCACCCACAATCCCCACCCCCAATCCCCACCACCCACACCCACCCCCACCCCCCGCACCCACCACCCGCACCCACCCCCACCACCCGCACCCACCCCCACCACCTGCATGCACTCCCACCACCCATACCCACCACCCGCACCCACCACCCATACCCACCACCCGCACCCACCACCCATACCCACCACCCGCACCCACCCCCACCACCCGCACCCACCACCCACACCCACCACCCACCCCCACCACCTACCCCCACCAACCACCCCCACCACCCACACCCACCCCCACCACCCGCACCCACCCCCACCACCTGCATGCACTCCCACCACCCAATCCCCACCACCCTCACCCACCCCCAATCCCCACCACCCTCACCCACCCCCAATCCCCACCATCCGCACCCACCACCCATACCCACCACCCGCACCCACCACCCATACCCACCACCCGCACCCACCCCCACCACACGCACCCACCCCCACCACCCGCACCCACCACCCACACCCACCACCCGCACCCACCACCCACACCCACCACCCACACCCACCCCCACCACTCGCACCCACCCCCACCACCCGCACCCACCCCCACCACCCGCACCCACCCCCAATCCCCACCACCAGCACCCACCCCCACCACCTGCACCCACCCCCACCACCTGCATGCACTCCCACCATTCGCACCCACCCCCACCACCCACATCCACCACCCCTACCACCCACACCTACCCCCACCAACCACACCCACCCCCACCAACCACACCCACCCCCACCACCCACACCCACCCCCACCACCAGCATCCACTCCCACCATCCGCACCCACCCCACCACCCGCACCCACCCCCAATCCCCACCACCTGCACCCACCCCCACCACCCGCACCTACCACCCACACCCACACCCACCCCCACCACCCGCACCCACCCCCACCACCCGCACCCACACCCACCCCCACCACCCACACCCACCCCCACCACCCGCACCCACCCCCAATCCCCACCACCCGCACCCACCACCCACACCCACCACCCACACCCACCCCCACCACCCACACCCACCCCCACCACCCGCACCCACCCCCAATCCCCACCACCTGCACCCACCCCCACCACCCGCACCACCCCACCACCCACACCCACTCCCAATCCACACCACCTGCACCCACCCCCAAAATTGACAGCATATGCATGTGTGGTCTCAATGATGGGGGCACAACTGCAATTTTAGTTCTGACAAAAGTTTGTTGAGCAGAAACATCGGGCAAAAACCTCTCCACATTCCCTTATCAAACAGTGGGACAGTGGTCAGTGTCTCCCATGACCAGTATCTGGAGGGCTGCAGTGATGTCAGCTCTCCCAAGGATGAGAGGAAAGGGACTGTCGCTCCAACCCAAGCAGGCATAGATGGAAGTAGTCAAGGAAGTCAGCATCTCCCAAACCTGGATACAGTGCACCAAGAGGATCCAGGACCACAGGAGTGCTGAAAAACCAAGTGGCTTTTGACCTGTCAAGCCCCACACTCTGATTTGCCCAGCATTCTCCTGCACATTATATCTCAGGACTGAACATCCTGCACCAAACCCTTTGTCTGCAGGTGCATCACAACCACATCTCAACAGCCAACACTCAAGCTTACGCTCAGTCTATTAGCCTCTTGATCTCACTGTCACCATTCACAAATTATATCCTCCCCTCCTATGCACATCAGCTATTATCAACACTCACATCTCTGTGATTTGTCTCTGTGTTGTTCTCTGTTTTGCTTTACCTGGATGGTTTGGATTCGTAATGTTGAATAAAGAACAGAAAGCTTCGTTAACAAACAAAACTTATAAACGTTTTTACACTACTTACTATGATTCATTCACATTCCTAAAGCAGAAGGTTACTGTATTAAACTATGCTATCTCTAACTGCAGACTCTCAAGTACACAACTGCTCTCTCTCTCTCATGCCTCACTATTTTCTGTCTGACTCTTTGGTTTTTTTTTCTCTCTGACCCACAAGGCTTAGCATCATCTTGATATATTCATAGGATTAGCTCTCTCTAGTGGCTGTCTGTATACATTTCATTAACTCTTGCATTACCTTATGATAATACCACAGTCTCCTTGCAGGAAAAGAGAGTTCACAACCTGGTGAGAGAGGTGGGCAGGGGTGTGGATGGAGATGTAGAAGTGGCCCTCCAGTAACAGACACAGCATCAGTTATTGGCAATATGTGGCCACATGGTCCACTGGGTCTTTTTCCAAGAGACTGCAGATATCAGTAATAACCTGCTGTGAAAACCTTAGCTTCCTGAGGCACTGGTGCTCCGTCATGTCGAGAGGGCTGATCCTCTCTATGTACATCCTGGCTGGGATTCTCCTTTCCGGGGACTAAGTCTCCACGCAGGCAGGAAAGCTGGCGCCAACCACTCCGGCGTCAACAGCCCCCGAAAGTGCGGAATTCTTTCAGAGAAGCGGGGGCTAGGTGGACGCTGGAGGGGTTGGCGCTGCAGGGACCGCGTGGGTTTGCACATGCACCAAAGGGCCGGCTGATCCCGTGCATGCGCGGAACCACTGCCGTGTTTTGCCACATGCGCCGGGGTTCTCTTCTCCGCTCCGGCCATGGCGGAGCCCTCCAGGGGCTAGCACGAAAGGAAGGAGTGTCACCACGGCACAGGCCCACCCGCAGATCGGTGGGCCCTGATCGCGTGCCAGGCCTCCGTGTGGGCCCCCCCCCCCCGGGGTCGGATACTCCCGCGCCACCCCCCCCCCCCCCTCCGAGGACCACCCCGGCCGACTTATCTGCCAGGTCCCGCTGGTACGTGAGCTGAGTGAGTCACGCTGGCGGGACTGACCAAAAACGGATGGCCGCTCGGCCCATTGGGGCCCGGAGAATTGCTAGGGGCACCGCTATCAACGGTCCCCGACCGGTGTGGCATGAGTCCCGCCCCCGCCGATAAACGGTGCCGGAGAATACGTCAGCCGGCGTCAGGGCGGTGGGGTGGGATTTGCGCAGCCCCCTGGGGATTGTCCGACCCGGCGGGGAGTCGGAGAGTCCCGCTGCCTGTGTTGAGGGCATATCCTCCTTCCATCTGGACCTCAGTATCTATCCTCTCTGCCCTATATGCGACTGAACAGAAGGCAGCTGGTGCTGTGCTGTTGGTCATGTTATTAGCGGTGTTACGGCATCTACGCCTGATGCTCAGCAGAGATGGAAAGTAGAACTGCATAATCTGCTGCCATACAATGCTGAAGACTAGCAGTTGAAGACAAATGAAGTGTGAAACAGATAAAGCATCTTCCAAGAAGTTGGCAATCATCTGTCAAGCAGCCCCCAGGTGATATTGGCAGTTCCTCAGAGATAACAAGGTTAGAGATATCCAAAACTGAAAAACAGCTTCTTTTGTTCTGGGGGTCACATTTTAAGTCATTTTTTTCAGTTTGTTTATTTTATTAATAGCCATCCGGATATCCACATAGTTTTAATAAAAATATACAGTGTGAGGTCTTAGTCCCTTACACCATCCTTGCATTGGACACTAATACCACTCCCCACCATACCCCACAGAAAGAATCCAGATTGTGAAATAGCTATGGCAGCCTACTTGATGTTAACGTATGAACTCCAGGCAACATGATTTTCTGCCTCTTCTGTGGCATTTAGTTTTAGCCAGTAAAATAAAATCAACCAGGTGTCCTTCTGTTGCTAGTATTCACCAGTGTGATGTTCTGCGTGAAACGCTGGTAGTTAAAATTCTGACCTTTAGTTTTGAATTCACTGAAAAGTTGCTTCACATAGCAACCGGAGCAATTATTTCCCTCACATCTGGTAGAAGTACTTATTCCTTCCATTTCATAAATTCAGTTTTACAGGATTTCTTGTAATATATGAAACTGTGTGTGGTCTCAAGATACAAAGGTATGGAAGAGAATGTTAATACCCCAAATTGGAAGGGTTGGGGTCAGGTGAAATGTAATCCTTAAAACAAATCTCAAACCAAGTACCAACCCGATCCGGAATTCTCTCTTTTCCAGTTTTGATAGAGGGATGGGGCTGGGGGATGGTTAACCAACTATTATCAGGAGAAAGGTTGCTCATTTATATATTTTAACGAGGCGCCATGCCTTATATTTGTTCATTTTCCAGGTTTAACTCTGGGAAACCCTGAAACTAAAGAGAGGTGAGCACCGCTGCCTGGAAGAGTTAGGTGCCTTGTGTGCCAGGGGAAGGTGGCGTGTTCCACCTTGCTCTCAAGCTCGCCTGCTTCACTGTGTGCTGTCTGATACCCATCCCCACAATCAAACCACAACCAGGATCAAATGTCGCCCATATTTCTCCCCGTACTGTGATTGGCCCATCCCACTGTACCTCAATCTATCCCAGATGCCGGTAATCCCTCCCTGATCCTTCAATTCACTCTGTATCTCTCACCCCTTTCACAATCTTCACTCCAGCAGCAGGAAGCCTACCTTCTCCGAGTCTGAAGCCTCTTCTCCAGTATTTCTCAACAAAATGGAGCTAAACTTTACAATCAAGTTGGCTTCTGGATAGTGATCCAGCTAAAAAATAGCACACACACACACACACACACACACACTGTGTAGTTTTGACTCCTGGCCCAATCAAGATCAGGATCATTTGTGCCCGTACCTTTATGTGACAAATTGCATATAATGAGGTTTCACTTAACATTGCAACCCTCTACTTAACATGTTAGAATTATCATAGAATCATAGAATCTACAGTGCAGAAGGAGGCCATTCGGCCCATTGGGTCTGCACCGGCCCTTCTAAACAGCACCCTACTTAAGCCCAGACCTCCACCCCATCCCTGCAACCCAGTAACCCCACCTCACCTTTTTGGATACTTAGGGAAATTTAGCATGGCTAATCTATCTAACCAACACATCTTTGGACTGTGGGAGGAAACCAGAGCACACGGGGGAAACTCGCGCAGACACAGGGTCACTGTCTGTGCAGACTCCGCACAGACAGTGACCCAAGCCGGGAATCGAATCTGGGACTGTGGAGCTGAGAAGCAACAGTGCTAACTACTGTGCTACCGTGCTGCCCAGATTTAGCTTCCAATATAGCCTGTGAAGGATTAAACAAGCACGTGCCTGTGTTCTCAAGGTGTGTACAAATAAAAAATATATTTATTGATTTATTTTTATTTGTTATTTGTAACTGTTTAATTTGTTTCAAAAAATGTATTTCCTAAGGAAGTTTTAAGAAGAAAGTGCTTACCGATACAAATTACTGGACCAACGCTCAGGTTAACACATCCAGTAGTTCAAATTCTGACTGCTGAAAATCAATGTGAACCAGTGGTTAGAATAATATTATTCCATTGAAAATATCCAACTGTAAGTAAAGCAGTTACTCATGTTGGTACCCAAAGTGAACATGCATCTTTATGGGTATTGGTGCAAATAATACTTCAGTACTATCAGTTCCATGTGGATTCATGACGAATTTAGTGCTTAAATTACACTTTATTTGCAAATTTACAGAAAATGCTTTCCTATGCAAGAACCTGGAATACAATTTGCAATAGTACTATTCTACTGGTGGAACCTTTTTGAGTTATTAATTATGGAGTTAGCATTGGAACCAGTTGTACATTTTGGGAAGTTTGCCTTAACAGTCAAAATTACTTTTGGCCTTTAATATCAGTAATTTGTTTATTTAAATTAGCTTGTCAAATAAACTTGAAATTAAATTTAAAAAGCTCCACCCAGTACAACACAAGCCTGTCCAAATGATTTCCTACACAAGCAGTTTGCCTGGAACTCTATCAAACTCAATGCTGTCCATCTGCTCTGTCTTCTGGAGACAATGCCCAGCAAGAGCTTGACTGATTCAATCAAACTGCAGCCAGTCTTTATTCCTTTCCACTTGCCTGTATATTATTAATGAATAGTTGATGATATTTATTGATGAATTTGTCTTGGATATTCCAGCTGGATTGAAACCAGCAGTGTGCTCTCTGGAGAGCCACAGATCCTGCCAAATACAAGAATATTGTTCCAGCTGCTTTCTGTAACATTAGAACTGATTCTGACTTTGCTGGGTGGATCTAAATTGAAAAAATACATGCATATACAAATATTTCTATTCTAGATACTGTTCCAATGTCAACATGATTGATCTTCAATGGGATAACATGTTACATTAATCAGGTAAGACATGGAAATATTGAACAAATATATGATGCCGGTTGAAGAAATGTAACTGTCATGCAGTCTAATGCTCTGCAATATATTTGACCCCCATTATGCTGCGTCTGTAGATTTTATGGTTGTCATAAATTATAGTCATTTTTGAAAGCTGTGTTTTCAACTTCCTCCTCAGGATAAAAACCCAAGTATCTGTCACAATAAAATCATAGCAGTATAGAAACAGTGGTAGAGCAATCCAAAACTACACCCACTACCCTGTTGTCCTCCCATGGCTCTCCATTTTTCTTTGCTTCAAATATTTTTCCATTTTTTGCTAAAAGGTGCAATGGTCTGCTCCATTGCCATACCTCAAGGCAAAGCATTTCATGCTCCAAAAAACACCTATATAAGGATATTTCTTCTATCATCTTTCTCCACTTGCTTTAAAATAATTTAAAAATAATTATTGACTCCCCAATTCAAGTAAATAATCTTCCCATATTGAGGTTATCAATAGAGATGTTGAATATTATGAAGAGCTTCAATGATCATGCTTGACCCCACTCAAAATGAACATGGTATTCCTACTCTCTCCTTATTAATTACTCTTCCAGCACTGACTTCATCCCTCGTAAATCGGTTCTTGATAGATTTAATGGAATAACCAAAACTGTTCACATTAACTAAAGCCTAAACAATGCTATACAGAATTTGCGTGTATTGTGAATTGCAGACTAAATAGTGAAATACATCAAGAGGATATAAATAGTGACTAGAGAAGTCACATTACATTAACCCTTTATGTACTCTACAATATCCACATATTGTGACGTGCACTTGCTTCTGTTTGCTTCTCAAAGCAGTTGAAATACTATCACATTTCTGGACCTCCCACATTTCTGATAATGAGAAAGGGATGCATCATTTTGTTTGGGTACCTATTTTATGCTTCTTCTAATATGATAAAAGGGCCAGGACTGCGAGACTTGTTTGTCTGCTCATGCTACCCATAAAGATCATTGTATCTAGAAGATCTTGTTCCATTGCCAGGAAAGCATTCAGACAGTGTAGGTCATATTTCTGAAGACAACTCCTATAAGTCTGGATTCACTTTGCATATCCCACTGGCATGGTGCTCTGAGAAGGATGGGTGGAGTTTTGGCATGCACTACTCTTCTGAGGGACAACTGTATTGTACAGCTGCAATCCTGGTCCATTTGGAAATCATCATGCTCTTTGTCATCATCATCACCATCCACCTCCTGCTCTGCTTATTAGTGTGGTGAATCTAGGGCAGCACTGTGGCGCAGTGGGTTAGCACTGCGGCCTCACAGCGCCGAGGTCCCAGGTTGGATCCCGGCTCTGGGTCACAGTCCGTGTGGAGTTTACACATTCTCCCCATGTTTATGTGGGTTTCGCCCCCACAACCCAAAAATGTGCAAGCTAGGTGGATTGGAAAAAATGAATTGGGTACTCTAAATTTAAAAAAAAATGTAAAAAAATTATTGTGGTGTATCTTTGGGAAGCGAGCTTCAACATCAAGAATATTCCCTTGAGGTTAAGGATACAGAGGAGATGAAAGTTGTGGCTGAATAATGCTTCAGAGGAATACCGAGTTGACGGTGCAGTTACTAAGTCAGCCAGTAGGGCAGCATGGTAGCACAGTGGGTAGCACTGTTCCTTCACAGCTCCAGTATCCCAGGTCCGATTCCCGGCCTGGGCCACTGTCTGCGGAGTCTGCACGTTCTCCCCGTGTCTGTGTGGGTTTCTTCTGGGTGCTCCGGTTTCCTCCCACAAGTCCCGAAAGACGTGCTGTTAGGTAATGTGGACATTCTGAATTCTCCCTCTGTTTAACCAGAACAGGCGCTGGAATGTGGTGACTAGGGGCTTTTCACAGTAACTTCATTGCAGTTATCTGGAGATGGCAAAATCCCACTGACCTTGTTGCCTATCACAACAAAAGCTGAGTAACTGAGGTAAGAAACATGGGAATATGAGGTTGTTAAATGCAACAAGAGATTTCAACGTTTTCCATGTAAGTGTAGGTGAGTGGAGCAGCGCTGCCAGAATGCAGGATGTCAAATCTAAAGCCGCAGCCTTAACAAGCAAGTAACATGAAAGGGTAATTGTGGAAGTGTTGCTTTAAAAGGCTGATGCATTTGCTGGTGTCCACAGTGGGCATGGAACAAAATGCAGATGTGTTGTCTGTCATCTTGTCTGCTGAGCCTTGGAACGTTTTGCAGCACTCCGCAGTTCCAGGGTGAGGAACTTGGTGCCCAATGTTAATGTTGTTGCTCTCCATGTGGCATAAGTATATTTATGGATGGCTTGGTGTCACCATAAATCTTCTCTTAAGACTGTTTGTTCAACTTTGCTACAAATAGCAGGGGGAGTTTTACCTATTGTTTTTTTTAATGACCGAAGACACCAGCGGTAGGAAGGAAAAGATTTATTCATCTTTAATAATAATCTGCCACAGCAGTAACTATCTACAATCGCAGTACCTGTTGCGACAACCAACGTTCCGGTCCCTGCTCGGGCCGGCTTTATGCTCGGTTTAATGAGCCCCAGCTGGGTGGGCCTCCGCCCTCTAACTGGGAAGCTCGTACTCCACGGGCCCCACAGGGAGACTGATAATGATTTTCCATGGGTCTCGTGGGGGTTATGACAGTTTTCTTTGATGCGTCTGATTCTTTTGGTTATTATCTACTGATAATAATAATAATAATCTTTATCAGTGTCACAAGTAGGCTTGCATCAACACTGCAATGAAGTTACCGTGAAAATTAGCTCTTTCTCAATGACCACAAGTACAGGGCTTCAAAACTGGCAACCTCAAGACCGACACGCTGCCTGATGCCAAGTCTTGCCAAATTTTGGGTTGGTCGACGATTCTTCCGAGCGGGGGGTGGGAGAATCACGGGGAGTGCCAGGGGTGTGTGAAATAAGTCGCCCGGCCCTGCCGCGATTTTCCCACCCGGCGTGGGGAGCGGAGAATCACGTCCTATGATTCTATTAAAAGTGGTTTTGTACAAGTTCAGAAAAAGTTTGTCTGAACATTGAGTAACTCTTCAAATATTTTCCCAAGGCTAATACATAGAATAAATTAATCTTTGATCTCTCAGTGTTTTCCTCGAAAAACAACTTTTGATAAACAATCCTTTTGTGTCGACAGCGCACAATTTCTCTCATAGTAGCTTTTTCAAGCTCTTCCTATTGGAAATCTGACAATTGTGCTCACGTCCCTTCAAATTTGTTTATTTGATAGAATTATTCTTAAATGCTGTAATATTGAGGAAATATGTTCATGCAATCCTGAAAGTGCACGTCTATTAATTTATTTCATAATACAATCTCATCATGGTATAATTCATTAGTGGATCTGAAAGATAATTTTGACACTTGGCTGTTATAGGGCTTCAATGTTATTGATTGAAACTTCAGACACTGCTCTAGCCAGGCAATATTTACTAGCTTGTAAAGGAATTATTCAAAATGTAGTAAATTTAGTTTTAGAGTTATTTTCTTCCACCTGGTTTCTGAGTAGAAAAAGCAGCCAAATATGCCTGCCAATGCTCCCCTTGATTAAAGTGATCAAGGGGGCATTGGTGTCTGCTACATTTGGATCTGTATTGGATATTCTCTTGGTTTTAATAACTGTGGCTTCACCTACATGCAGGTCTGAATTCCATACAACCATGCATGTACATTTAGTGGCCAATACGTCGACACTAGATTGGGGGTTTATAATAAATACCCCTCTTATTGTTTGACCTGGAAATTATAATCTAACATGTAGCCACTGGTGAGGTCCTCCCTCTCTCTCCTTCAGAAACAAAACAATTGTTAGCAGTCAGAAACTGAGATATTAGCCAAGGAGAATCTAGACAAGTGTCTGGCAGAGATTGAGGATGTAAGATGACCAGGAGGCTGTATGATGGACAGGGGAAAGCTTTACCTTGAGGTTCCTGTTCCTCAGTGAAAATTGAATCAAACTGGTGATTGGCTTGCGGTAGCTGCCAGCCCTTAAAAATAAGGTATATAAACAGGCACTCAGGCAGTATTCAACCTTCTGGGCGAGAGCTTCCTAACACTTTGGTTAGCTCAAGGAGGCTGAGAGAACAAGCACTGCCAGCAGCTACGGAGATCTGCTCGCACTTTATGCTATCCAGCTCCAGAACCAGTAAACTGCTCTCACCCGTCACAAGTCGTATGTTTTTTTTCTGTCCATTTAGTTTATGCCTTCTTTTAAACTGTTGCTTCTTCATAAACTACCTTCACATCACTTATGAACTGGGTCCTCCTTTTGGGTAACCTGTGACTTCAGGGCCAAAACCTTCCATGTCAATGAAATGAAGGTAATGGTAAACAAACAAGACAGTTTACTTTATATGCAATGTATGAATGAACACAGTGCAGTCATCAGTAAATTACATTCATAACAATCCTTGTCATGGTTGCTTGCGATCTGCTGCCACCATATAAGGTGGCGATGCACAGGCGTGTGTGCATGTCTTCTATAATGGGGTCCATGTGTTGTTGAAACACATCTTGACTCACCAAAAGCCCAAATGGCAAGTGCAAGAATCAATACCATCCAAAAGGGGTACAAAAAATGGTGACCTCCTGTGATGTTGATGCCAGATGGATGGACCACCAACCATTCTTCCTGTCCAATTTTGAGAAGTATCGGTCTGCTGCAAACCTGAGATTCAATTCCTCAAGTTGAAGGATTTTGTGAGGACCATTGCTTTGGTGCCATGATGAGCAATCTCTGATCCAGGCATAATGTTGTAAACCATCCTTTAGTACGCAGTCAGGGAATTGCAGCAGTCTGTGTGGCGCTCAACATTCTGGATGTTTTAATTGCGGACCCTCATGTCCAACTCTGCTTTCAACTTGTCTTGGATATGGATGCTACACTTTTGAGGTCGATCGATGCTGGATTGTCGTTTATCTGCAGCACCCCTTATGTGCCCAATGATGTTGAAATGATCTGGGTAGATGGCTGTGGCGCCCTTTATTCTCTTAATCCTTCCTTTGATGCTGTCCTGTGCAGTAGCAACACGGCTAGTAACCATGTGCATGTCATTGCACCATGGTAGACCAATGATTGCCGGTCCCTCATTTCCACAACATAAACAAATTCTGATGTCCACTTGGATCTCCTGTATTGGCATTTTATTGTAGTAATGCTAAATGAATGGAATGTAATAATAATCGCTTATTGTCACAAGTAGGCTTCAATGAAGTTTACTGTGAAAAACCCCTGGTAGCCACATTCCGGTGCCTGTTCACGGAGGCCGGTATGGGATGTCAGACCAATAGTAGACAGTAAGCCTGTCAGATGTTGATTGGACTACGCCATGCCATTTTCAGGTATACGTGGTGTTGAGAACATGCAATGGTAAGATGTCGGCACTTGCACCGGTATTGTTTTTTGCATGTTTGGTATATTACCCAAAAAGTTCAGATATGTTGACAGTATATATCGGCTTGGATCAGTCCACTGTGATGTATTGGGGGTGTCTTTCACTTCATTGATATATTTACATTTTGTGGGACGAGCCCTAGGACTTTCAGTTTGTAGCCATGCTGGCCACGCAAAATGGACACTGAGCCAAACTAAAATGGAAGACAGCAGGGAAAGCCTGTTTAGTGAGAACAGACAGCCTGCTCTCAACTAATTAGCATTTTGCAAGCAGCAAACCAGTTTTCTGGCCAGGTGCAGATCTCCAAGCCAAAGGTGTTAATGGCAAAGCGCTTAACATTCTGATGAGGCAGCCCAGATCCAGGCACACACAATGGCAACATTTCCATCTCAATGTAGCACTTAATTGGTGGAGCAGACAGGATGGCACCAGAGTAACGAATATCGAAACCACCCCCCAACATCGAGGGAAGCCCCCGCATTGGAGGATTTCGAAGGTAGCCGTTTGGAAACGTTCCAATCGGTACCGAAAGGTAGAGCCCGCCTAGAAGGGGGCAAGGACATTAGAGAGGGGTATAAAAGCAAATTCCCCACAGAGCCCGGTCTGTTAAACTCGTGCTCCGGCTCTGACTGACATCTTGCATCCTGACTCCAGCCGTTGAGCACCAGCCGCCGAAACCGTAAGTTCAACGCTCGCTACGCGATCCAAGCCCACTAGACTCCCAAGTACCAGAACGCTTGCTGAAGGCTGCAGTACAAGACCAGGACGAAGGCCTCGTTCTCTGACCTTGCCTGTTCCTGTTAGATAAGTATTCTGTTTGCTTAAGTTTAGTTATAGCTTAGTCTCTTAGTGTGCATGAGTATTTATTATAACTGTATAATAAATATTGATCGTTTGAACCTTACTAATCGGTGTATAGCTTTTATTCGTTTGAACCCTTGAGGACCTGTGTTTCGTGCAACATTTAGTGGCGACTTCCTGGCGGGACACGGTTGTAAGTGGAAACCCCACACCGTCCAGGACCCTGAAATTTGAATTAGAACTCCAAATTGCAGAGAAAGAAAGAGATCACAAGTATTCAAGGTGTTCAAAATAATAAGCGAAATTCGGAAGTGTGTTTAGTGCATGCGTACTAACAGGGCTGTAAGGTAAAACTGAAAGCTTTTTGTTGCGACAAACTTTCGGTAGTTTTGTGATCGGAAAATAGCGTAAGCCGTACCCTTTTCTCGAAACACCACCCCAGCAACCCCCTGTTCCAAATTATACAAAGAGAGTCAGAGGAAATGGCCATGCAGGCAATGGAACGTCTGATGGATCCAGCAAAGTTTGTGGTCGCAGCGACCAGCAGCAGTAGCAGAGTAGGCCAGTGTCCCACGTGGGAGCTGGAACTCCGCAAATATCTGCAGGGAAAGGGATGGCCCCTTTGGAAAGAGTTTTGTGCAAATGAGGAGACAGGTCCCGGGAGTATAGGTCATACTTGGTGGGAGAACCTCTCTCAAATACACAAAAAGAATCTAGGTAAAGCACGCAAGCCGATGGCGATTGTGTCCTGCTTGGCACAGTTGCGAGGCGCAGAGGAGGTCATCAGGACGCTCCGGACAGATTTAGAAGAGAGGAATAGGATGAGTAAGGTCGATGTCAGGGACATCGAGAAGGAGAACCTGGATCTCAAAGGGAAGTTGGCAGAGAAGGATAGAGAGGTGGATGATGCCAAGAGGGCTCACCAGTCTTGTTTAGCTCATCTGAACAGTTCCCAGACCCAGTATGAGAAAGCCTATCAGGACGTGCAACGTGCCGTTCTGATAAGACAGGAATCGGAAAAGCAGGTGGAGGCATTGCAGAGGCAATGTTCTGATCTCAAAGCAGCTTTGAGAGCACTCCATGCTGCAACGACCGAACAAAGACAAAGCACAGTTGACCACGCGAAATGCAGGAAACAGATTGCGGAACTGCAATCTCTGCTTTCGGTGCAGAATGGCTTCCAAAGCACCTTTGGAGCACAGTTAGATGGAGAAAACGCCCCAGATTGGCAGGAATTAAGCGAGACAGCACAGCGTTATGTTCAGGGAACATGTGCGCCCGCAGCTCAGCAGAAACGACAGGCACCCCAACCCCCCACAGCTCAGACCATAACCGCACCCATGAATCCCGTAACCACGCAGAGAAAAGCCGAATCAGAAGGCGCCCCAGACATAACTTACACCACCCCTTTAACAGTAACCCAGCTAAGGGACGCTTGTGAAAAGATCACTCCGTTCCTCCCCACCGCAGACCCCCACCAGTTTTTCGCTAAAGTAAAACAGCAGGCTACCATGTACGGCCTGGATGAGAGAGAGCAGGTTAAGCTCACCGTGCTGAGTTTAGACCAGAGTGTAGTAGCAGCCCTCCCCGACCCACAGAACGTGGCAGGAGGCAGCCTAGAGGAGATGCACACCGCCATTTTAGATGCCATAGGGTACAATAGAGGTGACCCCGTAGAAGGATTGAATAAGTGCAGGCAGAAAAGATCCGAACACCCCACAGCATTCGCAGGAAGGCTGTGGATTCATTTCAGCGCAGTTTTCGGACAGTTAGATAGAGCGCATTTAACCCGCGAAAACATGGTTAAGTGGACGCGCACAATTATCTCACACGCAACAGAAGCAGGACAGAGCGCTTGCAATAGCTATGACCCCTCAGAAGAGGCCCATAACGAAAAATGGGTCCTGAAAAGATTGTCCCGCGCTTGGGAGCAATCGCTTCAGGGAAAAGGAAAAGTTAGATCCCCAGAAGAGGCTCAGGCTGCTGCAGATATCCAAGCAGTCAGAGAGCACCAGAAGCCCGCATGGGTAAATGAAGGCAAGAACAGCCCTCAACAGAAAGGACAGGAATGCTACAACTGTGGACAGTTAGGGCATTGGGCTAAAGAGTGCAATGCACCCCAGCGATCTCAGAGAGGCCAGCAGACAGGCACTCTGAACCGCAATAAGTCAAAACCGATCCATAATGTGACAGTACAGTCAGGACCCACCAATGTGGACGAGACGAACTGACGGTGTTCGGGCTCCCCCACTTGGGTCTGTGACACACTATGGGACTCATCAGGGAGGCCCGTAGTCACAGCGAAAGTCAAAGGGAAGCCCATAGAGTTACTGTGGGACACAGGAGGATCCCGCACCACCATTAACTCCACAACCACGGCACACGCAGACACGTGGCCGACCACCTCCACCATCACACTTAGCGGGTTCACCGGACACTCGCAGCAGGGACATATCACAGCACCCGTAGCGATCCAGCTAGGGAACATTTCCACAAGACACCCCGTAGTTTTAGTAAATCTTCCCCGGACAGCAGAACACATCCTGGGGATAGATTTTATGAACGCTCATAGCTTGTCGTTCGACCCAGTGAACCAGTGTGTCTGGCGAATGGCTAGATCAGACAGAGCCCCAGCCACCCTCACAGTAGGAGACTACGCTAATCGGATTAGCGCAGTGGGAGAGTACTCATTCGACCTGACTACACTCCACACCGACCGACAAATTAAGGCCCTACTAAACAAACACAGGACAGCATTTGCAAGTCACCGTCATGACTGTGGCAGAATGACTGGACAAGTTCATGTTACCGGACAGGACCCCCGACCGCAAAAGCAATATAGATTTCCCCTTGAAGCAGAGGTGGAAATAGAAAAAGTTATAGGTAGCTTGTTGGACCAAGGTGTACTGAGAACGGTAGCCTCCACCAACAATGCCCCTATTTGGCCAGTGAGGAAGCCCGATGGATCATGGCGTCTGACCATCGATTATCGGGAACTCAACAAAGTAACCCCCGCAGTAGCCCCAACGGTAGCTACTAGTCCCGAGACCATGCTCAAGCAGGGTCTCAACGCCAAGTACTTCACGGTATTGGATATCAGTAACGGATTCTGGTCCATACCATTGGCAAAAGCGTGCCAATACAAATTCGCATTCACTTTTAAAACTCAGCAGTACACGTGGACATGCCTCCCACAAGGATTCCACAATTCACCCTCCATTTTCCACCGACAGCTGGCAAGTGGATTAGAGAAATTTTCCCGACCCGAATGTCTGGTACAGTATGTAGACGACCTACTACTGCAGACAGACACAAAGGCAGAGCACATTTTGCTTCTGGCCGAACTCCTGGAACTCTTGACTGAAATTGGCTGTAAAGTTAACCCGAAAAAGGCCCAGATTTTGGCAGATAAAGTGATGTATTTGGGAACAGTCATCACGCACGGCAAACATGAGATCGAATTCAAAAGAATTGATTCGATCGTCAAATTGCCCCTTCCCCAGAATGTTTCAGCCCTCCGGTCGTTTTTAGGACTGGTTGGCTATTGTCGGAACCACATAGACGGATTCGCGACAAAAGCCGCCCCACTTTGAGACCTCCTTAAGAAAGGAGCCCCCTGGGAATGGCTTCCGCAGCATACCGGCGCTGTGGAAGAGTTGAAACGAGCCCTTAGTGCAGCACCCGCGCTGCTAGTCCCCGACCAACTTTCCCCGTACGCAATCGAGGTAGCTAGCACAGATCTGACCCTCTCGGCCGTGTTGCTTCAGGAACGGCACGAGCAGCTAAGACCAGTGGCTTATGCCTCCCGACGGTTAGACCCGGTAGAGCAAGGATTTTCAGCCTGTGAGAGGCACCTCCTTGCTGTCTTCTGGGCAGTACAGTACTTTTCATACATAACCGGACTAAACCCCATCACCATTCTAACCGAACATACACCCACACAGCTACTACTAGACGGTCGACTGAAGGACGGTTCAGTTAGCCAGATTAGGGCAGCTAGGCAAGCACGGGACATTACAGTAAAACGGACACGCACACACACATATTTAGCAGACAACCTCCAATACCCCGGACAGCCCCATGACTGTGAAATTGTAGCTCCCCTGCATAACACAGGACCCTTTTTAGCAAAAACACCCCCCAGGAAGATAGGGAACCCGAAACAAAGCCCCCAGCCCACAGACACGTGTGGACCCTTGAGGATTTATGTAGACGGTTCCTCCACAGTTTTAAATGGTGAGCGTATCACAGGATGCGGCATCTATGTCGAGGACGCGCAGGGGCGCGCTCTCGAAGAGATAGCTCTTAAGTTACCAGGTCACTTAGGCGCGCAGGCAGCAGAGCTAGCAGCCATAGCGTATATAGTGGACCACCCCGATTCTTTCCCCAGCCCAGCAGACATATATTCAGACAGCTTATATGTATGCAATAGCCTAACAGATTTTCTGCCCCTGTGGAGGACACGAGGTTTTGTATCCGCAGACGGAAAACCCCTTCCATCAGCCCCCTTACTCCAGCATATCCTAGAGAAAGCGAAGGACAGGACCTTCGGCATAATAAAAGTTCGCAGCCACCATAGGTCATCACCCCCTGGGAATGTAAAAGCCGACGCATTGGCTAAGGCAGGTTCCAGGAGAGGACACTTATGGACCCCCCCAGCTAGCGCACCAGCTAGCGCCCCTGTGAGCGCAGTACAAGTCTCACAAACAGAGGTTAAAGATCTCGTAGCAGCACAGAAACAGGACGGAGACCTCAGGGAGGTTTTCAAGGGAAACTTTGTGCCTGCGTACGAGCACTTTAAACACACACTGACCACACATGAGGGTGTGATCATTAAGGACCAACTTTATGTGGTCCCGAAGCAGGACAGGAATCAGATGATTGCCTTGTTCCATGACGGACACGGGCATCAGGGAATTGATGCAACAACGAGGCACCTCAGGCAACTCTGTTGGTGGCCTAATCTCAGGACTGATGTCACACACTACATTGAGAATTGCCTGATTTGTGCTCAGAATAACCCGGAGAGGTATTCTAAGAAGGCACAACTTCGGCATACTCGCCCAGTTAACGGCCCTTGGACAAACCTCCAGATCGATTTTATAGGTCCATTGCCTCCTTGTAGGAATGGCTATAAATACGTTCTGGTGGTCATCGACACCTTTACCAAATGGGTAGAGGCATTTCCCTCACGAACAAACACAGCAAAGACAGCTGCAAAGATCCTGACCCACCACATCTTCACGAGATGGGGTTTACCCCGAAGTATCGATTCGGACCAGGGATCTCACTTTACAGGACGGGTCATGAGGAACGTCCTGACAATATTCGGTATCAAAGAAAACTTCCATATTGCGTATCATCCACAGTCCAGCGGGATTGTGGAGCGCATGAATCGGACCCTAAAAACGACCCTCAGGAAAATGGTTCAAGAGAATAATTCCACATGGGATTCAGTGCTCCCCTTTGCACTCATGTTCATAAGGAACACTGTCTCCACATCTGCAGGATACACACCACATACACTCATGACCGGACGCCCTATGAAAGGTACAGAATTCCTTTTAGCACTGGACATGACAAGCCCCGAAGTGACGGCCCTCACACATGAAAAGGCAGTTAAAGATCTAGTTGAGACTGTGAGGTCTGCACAGATCGCAGCCGCAGTCCAGCTAGGGAAACGCCGACAGCAACGTACTGCCTGTTTCAATAAGACCGTACACACCACAGAATTCCAGGTTGGGCAACAGGTAATGTAATCTGTTTATAACCCCAGCAGTTTTTTGGCTCCAAAATATTCCGGTCCCTACTCAATTTCGGACAAAATTAGCCCCTCCGTTTACAGAATAAAGTATCCTAATGGGAAGACCGCGTGGTTCCATATAAACCAGTTAAAGGCATATGGAACACAGGCCAACCATGCTCACCATGTCCTGCTGGATGCAGCAGAACACTTCACCCCGCCCACCAGAGACACTTTTCCACCATCCCCCTCACAGACCAGTTCATCCACGGACTCGCCCACGACTCCGCCCCCAGACCACAACAGACCACGCCCCGACACGCCCACAAGCTGCCACAGCAGAGACAGCAGGACTGACACTGACTCTGAAGACAGCGACAGCACACAGCCATACAGCCCACACTGCACCAACTACGACCCCGACTCCAGTGACCCCATGGAACTCACTTACCTTAAAAACCCAGAACCACCACCCGACCCCGACTACCCCGACAACACACTCGACACTACACAATGGCACAGGGACAACTCATACAGACTTGTCCGCAATGACGAGAGTGACCCCCGGTCACACAATTCCAAAATAGCATGCCTGATCCACACAAGGGTGTGGGATCCGGGAGAGCAGGACGACGCAATGTCTGAATCCCGACACGGCAACCCCTTTGTGACCCTGTTCACAGAGGCAGAATCAAAGTGAGGTGTCCAGATGATGTAAGATAGGAATCGTTTGAGGGAAACGATGTCCTTTCTGATGGAACCTGCACGTATGTTTGTCTTCGTTTTATGTTTGTTTGTCTCAGGATTGTACATTGTTCAGCTGGAGGATGGACATCTTCTTTTCAGCTGAAAAGATTGTGACCACCTCACATACACGTTAGTTTGTCCGCAGATACTTTTGAGAACTTCGGTTTGATTGGAGATCTTTTCCAAAGTTGTAAGGCCACACGCCAAATAGCTTGTCCGCAGATATCTCTGAGAACTTCAGTGATGTCCTCAGTTGGAGCATCTTGGCTCCCTTGGTTTTTTAGGTGCCCCTCTATTCGGCGAAATAGAGGCTGCAAGTCATGGTCAACACATTCGTACCCGTTTCTTTCCAGGTTACTCAGGCAGTGGACAAACGGCACTGAGGACCCGCCCTGTCTGAGAACCAACCCTTGGTCAGCCAAGCTCGGGTATGGCACAGCACGCCCTACCCGGGGATCCCATCCAACTCGTACCCGTCGCGGCCCATACGCAACTCATTCGGATGTTTGTTTCAAAGTTTGTTTTCATTTTAAGTTAGGTAGCCCTTCGGCCACCATCCCACATGCTATTTACATCCGGGAACATTCGGATGGTAAATCAGCAAAGCCTGCGAGACGGCTCGCAGAAGGAAGGATTGTTAGGTGTATGCTGGTCTTTAAATTCGCTTTTTGAAAAAAAAAAAATGAGGGGAGTCACAGGGTGTGACTTAGCCAGTCATTTTAAAGGGTCAATTGGGTTTTGAAAGACAGATGCACTAACAAGTAAAGGTCTTAAACTGTGTATTGACAGATACTGTGCTTGATCCCAAAGGTTTCAAAGGACGAGACAGAGGTCGAAGCCAGGATTGTCAATACCGGAGGAAGAAGGAAGAGAAAGAAGAAGAACAGCAAAATGATGGAAGCCCACTTATTACTGTTTAATGTCATATGTATATGTGTGGAAACAAGACACGTTTCCCCCACAACCCCCACCGTAAATGTTTCAATTACAGCAAACCCCCAGTGCTCAGCTCTGATCAGCGAGGTTCAGACCTGGTGTACTAAATTCATGACGTGGTACTCCATGTCCTATATAATCGAATCACTGTTGGTGATCGCGATCCTCATCATACTAGTGCAGACCCTCAGGTTGAGGAAATGGAAGAGGAGAGCCTCTCGGTCCAGCACCTCACCCATCTATAGAGTTCAATCCCCCATCTTCGGATTCCACCAAACCCCTCAACCCCTCACTGATTACAACACTCTGTAAATAAAAGGTTCAGCCATGTATTATATTGTTCCATACTCGACTGCCGAGTTGGGAAGTGTGATGTTGTGGTGTGAATGGTTAAGATTTTAGAGTGATGAAATGTTAAGTTAAGGTTAAGGTTAATAGTGATAGGTAGAGGTTCCCAGTTGTAGTAATGCATGTCCCTTTGACATAGGGCCAAGTAGAGATGTTAGTTAAAAAATTTTTCTTCTTCCCATAGTTTAAGATAGAGTAGAACAGGAACTGGCAAGAGGTCAGAACACAAGGAAGGCAAAGTACATAGGTGATCCTTCACAATAGTATGATTGTGAGGATCACAAGGAGGGAATGTAGCCATGCTGGCCACGCAAAATGGACACTGAGCCAAACTAAAATGGAAGACAGCAGGGAAAGCCTGTTTAGTGAGAACAGACAGCCTGCTCTCAACTAATTAGCATTTTGCAAGCAGCAAACCAGTTTTCTGGCCAGGTGCAGATCTCCAAGCCAAAGGTGTTAATGGCAAAGCGCTTAACATTCTGATGAGGCAGCCCAGATCCAGGCACACACAATGGCAACATTTCCATCTCAATGTAGCACTTAATTGGTGGAGCAGACAGGATGGCACCAGAGTAACAAATATCGAAACCACCCCCCAACATCGAGGGAAGCCCCCGCATTGGAGGATTTCGAAGGTAGCCGTTTGGAAACGTTCCAATCGGTACCGAAAGGTAGAGCCCGCCTAGAAGGGGGCAAGGACATTAGAGAGGGGTATAAAAGCAAATTCCCCACAGAGCCCGGTCTGTTAAACTCGTGCTCCGGCTCTGACTGACATCTTGCATCCTGACTCCAGCCGTTGAGCACCAGCCGCCGAAACCGTAAGTTCAACGCTCGCTACGCGATCCAAGCCCACTAGACTCCCAAGTACCAGAACGCTTGCTGAAGGCTGCAGTACAAGACCAGGACGAAGGCCTCGTTCTCTGACCTTGCCTGTTCCTGTTAGATAAGTATTCTGTTTGCTTAAGTTTAGTTATAGCTTAGTCTCTTAGTGTGCATGAGTATTTATTATAACTGTATAATAAATATTGATCGTTTGAACCTTACTAATCGGTGTATCGTCTTTATTACTTTGAACTTGACCTTGGAATACTTGTGACGTTGCCTATACGGCAACTGGCGACTCCAGAGCTAAATAATTACATAGAACAGAGCCTAGTAGTGTTAAGCACACGTCGAACTCGGAGGCGTGTTAATACACTCCAATAAACGCGTTTTACGCCCACAGTAAAACGTGCAACATTTAGTGTCGGAATTCTGTGGAATCTTTCTTTGTGGTGAATTGTGTATTTTGGATATGTCTGGTTTCTGCATTTCTGACACATTTTTGCCCAATGTCCTTTAGCAGAGCACAGTTGGCTCATATGGAAATATGCTGGATGTTGCCTGGCCTAGATAAGTGTAAAAGACCAATCACCTTAAATCTGTGCCCTCTGGTTCTCAACCCTTTTCCAATGGGAACAGTTTCTCCCTATCTACCATGTCCAAGACCCTCATGGTTTTGAATACTTATATTAAAGATGCATTGCAGAAACTCGCCAAGACTCCTTAAGCAACACCTTCCAAACTCACGACCACAACCTCTAGAAGGACAACAGCAGCAGATACATGGAGCACCACCACCTGGACGTTCGCTTCCAAGCCATTCACCATTCAAGCTGGAAATATATTGTTGTTCCTTCACTGTCGCTCGGTCAAAATCCCGGAACTCTCTTCCTAACATTGCTGTGGGTGTTTCTACATCACATGGACTGGAGTGGTTCAAGAAAGCAGCTCACCAGCACATTTTCAAGGGCAATTCAAAATGGACAATAAATGTTGGAGCTGGTAAGTGGAATCACTACAGTAGATGTTGCTGTCGATGTATTTTTCTGCCTTATGTTCTGATAGCTTCAGAAGTATCTCCGTCACTGCAAGATCTTTAGAAGTAACAACTGCTGCCAACCATGTCATGGTCGCTTGAAGTCTGCTGGTCTACAGCGGTTCGAGAAGGCAACTCACCACCACCTTCTAGAGGGCAACTAGGGATGGGCAATAAATGCTGGCTTAACCAGCAATGCCCACATCCTGTGAAAGAATTTTTAAAAATAACATCTAATTTCACTTGTGTTGCGACTTCAGGTCAAGTGGGGCTGGAAGTGGCCACGCACTAGCACAGGGGGTCATGACACTATGCTAAGCAAGATATTCAGAATGACAAGGGTTCTGATTGAATACAGTTACATGAAATTTATAACTAGCAACAATTATCTACACCTCTACACAGACCTTGATCTAGCTGGGTCCTAAATGTCAAATAGGTAGGTTACTTGACTCTATGCTTGACTCATAAGATATACATGGGGCATGACTTACCAGCTGCATTCTGCCCAAAAGGTAGCATGGTCAGTAGCTGCTGGGAGTTCCCTCTTCTGGGATCTACCCAGCTTGCCACGTCTCGGGAGATCTGACGTGATCCCGCCCGCAAATCTGCATATTAGGCCGAGACAGCTAGTCTCACTCTAATATGCCCTCACCAGATCTACTGAGGCACAGGACTCTAATCCTTTCGTCTTGGAGACCTCGGGCAAGCACTGTTTAGCGCTGGTCCCCACAAAAGGGGACTAGAGGGAATGGTACTTGGTGGGTCTCCCAGGAGATTGGAGGCTCCCAGGTGGTTGCCCTCTGGGCAGGGTGGCAACCTGGCACTGCTGGTGCCACCTGGCACTGCCCAGGTGGCATTTGCAAGGGCATTGCTAGGCTGGCATTGCCCAGGTGGCATTGGCAAGGGCACTTCTAGGATGGCAGGGTTTCCGGGGTTGCATTGGGGTGGTCAAGAGATCAAGATGACATTTTTTTAACTTCTCACTGCAGGAAACGGGACTAAGTGTAGCCTCGGCCGAGAGCTCCCCACCGAGAAATAGGGTCCTGATAGCGTGTTTTTCGGTTTGCGAGCACTGGGAAACACCTGGCTAAAAGTGCTTGTCACGGGTCTCTGCCCATGATGTCTTACTGATACAGAGTCACAGACAGCAGTGAACATCTGCAGTAAGGATCACAGGCAATAGTGAACATCTAACATGGAGTCTATCTTTTATCTTCCAGCCTTACACATGATCCTGTCATAGTGATGTCATCATAGAATTTACAGTGCAGAAGGAGGCCATTCAGCCCATCAAGTCTGTACCGGCCCTTGGAAGAGCACCCTACTTGAGCCCCACTCCTCCACCCTATCCCCTTTATTCCTGTAACCCAACCTAACCTTTTTGGACACTCAGGGCAATTTAGAATGGCCAATCCACCTAACCTGCACATCTTTGGACTGTGGGAGGAAACTGGAGCACCCGGAGGAAACCCACGCACACACGGGGAGAACGTGCAGACTCCACACAGTGAGTCTCATGATACAGCTTCTTAAAGGTATATTGTTTACAAATTACAAGAAAGATTTGGTTGGATATGACTTGGATGCCACGCTGTTGTTTTGTATATTTGGGGTTTGAATTTAGTTTGGGCTTCAGCTCAGAGTGGATGCGAGGGGTTTGCTGTCTGTTTAATCCTCAGCCTGATTTTCCTGTGAAGTTTAAATTGGGCTGGTAGTTTACTGCTGTCTGGTTTGTGATACACCCCCAAACATATTTCTACCCAAGCACTGCAGATGCTAAAGGTCTGAACTAAAAACAGAAAATGCTAGAAATGCCCAGCAGGACAGGCAGCATTTGTGGAGAGAGAAGCAGAGTTAGTTTGTGATTTGGCAGTTCTTCATACCCATACTGGTTTTTGTTTTGTCCTTTGAAGGAATAGCCAGGAAAGTGTTGCAAAAATTAACAAGCTGCTTACCAGCCCCATTGAACAGTTGGACTTGAACTCAGATTTTCTGATTGAGTGTTTGGGGCTTTAATAAGGACATGGGGATTCATAACCGAGTAAAATAAAGAGATTTGATTTATTTACAATAATGGCATATACACTTCCTGGTAGATCCCTACCAGGTTCCTCTCTGCTCGGTGCCTTACGGGCTGATCTTTTATGCAATGCTAAATGGAGTTCCCACGCCCCTCAGCAGGCTTGTACTCCGCGAGAACCACAGGCAATACAATCAGTCTCACCCTGTAAGTCCTGTGGGATTTCACTACACTTCACTACAAGGCCTCTGTAGCAAAGTTAGCATTTCAGGTTGGTGAAATTTCATACAAAGAGTATTAAAATGACTATAATTTTAAAATTGCTCGATCTCGCTCCAGGTCATCATATATAAGGTACAGCCATACAACCACTTGGAAAAGCCACCAGGTGGGATAAGAGGGGATGTGGGTGGATAGCAATATTATCAACATCAGAAACAGAGAGATAAATTGAGAAGAGGAGGAGGGGAAAAACCTATGCTGAGTCATTAAAGGCACCTGCTGTGTTTAATTAATTAGTACTTTTAAAATTTGATCTCATTCTACCTAATTTTGAAATTTAAATAGAAGGACAATTAATTTGTTATTTGCAAGGATCGTAACCTGAAAATATCCAATATTAAAATTCAGTTTATGATTCTAAAAGTAGTTGGAATGTGAACTCATAAAGGATTCACTCAGGAAAATGGGTAAGCGTTTGACTTTCTATTATGACTTCAGCATATAAAATTGAACCCTGATCAGCAAGGAGGTACTTCAATATGGTGCCATGTACTTAGCCTTAAAGGATTTCTAGGCACTTTAATTTTAAAATGCAATTAATTTTACCACTATTCCTATTTACACGGCTCCGCCATGGTGCTCTGTGTAATCTCTATTGCAGCAGTGGAGTGGACCTCCTGGCATGATGTATGCCAAAGAGATTCTGAAGTGCTCCTCTGCTTCACATCAAGCAAGTCATCATCATCACTCTGTCTGCTGACCAATTTAAAGTTGTCTGTTTCAGTTTCCCTTAATATCCATCAAGTGCAATCAAGAGCACAGGAAATACTCAGTCGGTACTGACAGAGGCAGAAACAGACAAGATGGTCCACTATTGACCTTTGAACTTGCCAGTTACATGCCCTATATGCAGGCGTTAGCCTATGTCATGTTAGCACACTGAATAACTGAGCTAAAGGCTGTGCAGTGCACCATGGCGAAAGGGGAAAGGACAGACTAATGAAGAATTTTTGAAGTGTAGGCATCCTTGTATTGGAAATTTGGCAGTCAATTTATGCACAACAATGCACCATAAACAATGAGATAATGAGCAGATAACTTTATTTTCCTGATGTTAGTTGCTTTTTAAAACAATGGCATGCATCATTAATTCTTACCGCCAAATATTCAGTCAATCTATGGCTACCGTACTCTTGATTAATACCGAACTCAGTATTTCTCAATGCATTTGATACAGAATAAAAGTTAAGGGACAGGTTTTCACATCTGTGTTGTAGTAATAGAGACTTATTTTGCAGTTGAATTCTGAAAACTATCCAATATTTTAAAGGTGAGCCTCTTGGTACTTATACTTACTTGGGCTTATCTTTGCACTAACAATCACACATCAAGGATGAGCATTAAGTTCATCATCTCATTGATTTTAATCAAAAAAGTAGTCTTTCTGCCTTTGCATATTTTTTTCAAGTATTTACTTTGAGATTTATTTTATGTTCACACAGAAAATTGCTCTGATCACTATGGTGATATTGTTAACAATCTAAGGGGAAAATTGGATAAGGCCTGAGAAAGGAGCTGAGGATTGAATTGTGTGATTAACCCACACGAGTTATTACAATGCAGAACAGCACCCAAACTTGATGCTGCTAACTTGTTATAATGATTGCAGCATACAATCAAACCTAAACATACAGTTGTGTGGCTGCACCCCTGAATACAGGATACAAATTCTTAAGAGGTTAAGATACGCTAATTAATGTAGCCCTGCATCACCTCAAGGTGAATTGGATTTTGGCTTGAACAAGAGCTAGAATTTATTATGCAAGTGACTTGCACCTTGGAAAGACAAAGTAATGACAGAACATAGAAGAAAATGGGCTCCAAGGTTCTTCGCGCATAACTGGAGGCTTTGTTGTAGATGGTAGACCCAGTAAAAGTCATGCATATCATTGTCAGCAGTGTTGACCTGATGGCTGAGAGATGCAGTGCTAAAGGAAGTTCAGTGTCCTCACATGAGTGGTCAAAGCCTGTGAATGCATCTTCAAATGTCATGTCTCAAAAGTGCATGATTAACATCACATGTTGTTCACTCATCTACCAACAATTTCCAGAAAGCATGTCTCCGATTCTATAATTATAGCTTTTCCTCACCCTTATATTCTTAATGCTGCTGCAAACCTCACACTCGCATCTCACACCTTGTGCACGCTGCCAGCTATTCAAACATGAAAGCCACATCACTCAACAGATTACACTACATTTAGTGGCACACTTGCTTCTCCTTTTCAGGACGGGATGGTGCGCAATTGGAGGCAGCTAACGCATACGGGACAGTTTAATGTCATCACCCCGATGAAGGTGGCTGTGTTTGCCATCTTTGGTGTGACCACAACTAAGGCCATGGTCAGTGGCAGGCCTGAAATGTTTTCCGATGACAATATGCTAGTATCTAACCCTCCTTCTCACATCCTACGGCATGCAAGAACAATGGTTAGCACCGCTGCCTCACAGCGTCAAGAACCAGATTCAATTCAGGCTTTGGGTGACTGTGTGGAGTTTGCACGTTCTCCCTATGCCTGTGTGGGTTTCCTCCAAGTGTTGAGGTTTCTTCCCACAGTCCAAAGATGTGCAGGTTAGGTGAATTGGCCATGCTAAATTGCCCAAGGTTCTCAAAGATTGGGTGGGATTATGGGGATAGGGTGGGGTGTGGGCCTAGGTAGGGTTCCCTTTCAGAGATGCCGGTGCAGACTCAATGGGCCAAATGGCCTTCTTCAGCACTGTACGGGTTGTATGATCCCACCTACACTCACATTCCACAATATCATCTGATTCCTAAGCTGCAGACGACGTAAGAGGCACCATTTTTTCCACACTTCGCACACATAACCCTACCCTTGTGTGTTTCTTCTTTCAAATATCCAAGAAGGTGCAACCTGGACTGTCAGTGGTGCAGGTTTGTGAAGTAAGTGCAAGAGGAAGAAAACACTGATGGTAATTAAAGACTGTCGCTCAATCTTACACTGAAAGCTACCAGCTCAGATACTGACATTGCATGTACTTAGAAAGTAGTAAAATGGTGGAATCTGCACATAATTACTCACAGGGCATGAGTGGGGAAAAGGCTCTGGTCCCAGTTTCCCAGAGAATAGAGCTATGTAGCATAAGGAAAAAACCCTAATGGGAATGCACGATGAATGCTTGGTGTATTTGCAGGTCTGGCCAAATAACTGTGTCACTGTCAAGGAGCATGGAGGAATTCAGGATCAACTTGGCACAAATCTTTGTGTAGAGCTTGATGTCCAAACTTTCTGATGCCAAGCGAGATGAATCCATTATGTTCTCACTGGCCAGAGAAAATCTGGTGGAGCATTCATGTGGCTTTGCCAGGATGGTAGAACCCCCCCCCCCATATTGTGGCATGCCATTGAGTGCGCACAGTAGGCTTAGCGGGGTCCTCTTCTAAATGTATTGCACAAACAGAAGCCACCTAACATTTGAGTGTTGAAATGAGAACGCAGACTGAATTAATGCAAGTTTAGTTTGGTGCCATGTGCAGCCTGGTGCCACACATGTTCAGCCAGCTGCCATCATGGCTGTGGGTACCAGTGTTCAAAGGGGTCTGAAGAGGTTGCTAGGATTGCTACGACATCACCCCAAGGAATGCCAGTGACTCTGTGGAGAAAAACCTGGCTCTCCTTTCTCAAGATTACAGCATTCAGCCTTTCATTGTTGCCACTCCACAAGTGTCCTTGCTGTTTTCTGTCCACCAGTTATACCAGGCTGCTGCCATTCACTCCAAGGTGGTGCAGTCCGAAGCCAGGCCTTCTTGCCACAGAACTATCTTCAAGGCCACTGTGATGATATGCATAAGGCAAGTTTGCACATAATGCTGTGCATGACCTCTGACCACTAGGTGGCAGTGTAAACCCATCACATGACCCTGTGGTTTGGGAGTTGGGAGTAGATCATGCTGGAGGATAGACGTATTTTGCAGTCATGTGATAACCATATAGTTAATTAGTGTCAGTAGTTTATTATTTTATTTATCCTAGATATCTTACCACGCAGTTTTTCTACAATAAATTATTTAAACTAAATGTTCTGTAGTTCATCATTCACTTTACCAGTCCACAGAACATGACATGGTACAAGGATTGATGATTTAACAAGAACTAAAAGATTCTGCACGAACAAATCCAAACCACTAAAGATAACTTTGAAGGATAAGGAAGGAAACGCATCTTTGCTGCCAACCTTGAAAGATACTGGCATCTGGTGCTCAACGCGCAGTAAAACGTCAAAGCCCGGGATGGAAGGTATGAAGGCACCTCAACATCTTCGCATTACCGATAACGTAGGTGAGAATTGGAGGGTGTTTCAGCCACAGTTCAACCTCTATGTCGCAGCCCTTGGTCTGCAGAGGTGTATCTCATTGCTGCTCAGTGTAGCGCTTCCCCAGGCAATTGAAATCTTCAGCACTCTTGTATTTGAAAACGAGGCAGACAGCAAAAGCTTCAAGTGCTCAAACAATTTGATCGGCACTGCTCCTTTGAAAAAAATTAAACCTTTGAGCACTATATATTCCGTACGTGCATCCAGAATGTGCGAGAGGCTTTTGATACCTTCCTCACTGACTTGTGATTGAAGGCGCAGTCGTGAAACTTCAACACACTCCAGTCATCAATGATACGAGATCAAGTAGTTTTCCGACTCTCCAATGATAAAGTGTGCAAGTGGCTTCTGCGGAAACAGACATGTAACTTGAAAATATGATTCAAATATGTCACACTACTGAGCTTGCTGCAAAGCAGCTCAACAAGTTGAATCTCTGTAATTTTGGTGTGAAGGCAGAAGAGGCGGTTTAGAGTGCCCAATTATTATTTTTTTCCAATTAAGGGGCAATTTAGCGTGGCCAATTCACCTACCCTGCACATCTTTTGGTTATGGGGACAAAACCCACGCAAACACGGGGAGAATGTGCAAACTTCACACGGACAGTGACCCAGAGCCGTGATTGAACCTGGGACCTCAGTGCCGTGAGGCAGCAATGCTAACCACTGCACCACCGTGCTGCCCCAGATGCCATTAGTGAGGTGTTGCAGCTGAAAAAGAAACAAGCATCCAATGCGGATGGCCATTTTAAGTGGCCCACCTGATCCTCCATTTTGTGTTCGTCTTTGGGAAATGGCATTTGCCACAGCAATGCCCTGCTTATGGAAAAACATGTGCCACCTATAACGGCAGGAATCATTTTGCGACCCAATTTTATACAAGGAAAAAGCCTGTACAAACAAAGAGTATCAGCGCTATTGATGAGGTGTGCCTCAAGGATATATTCTTTGTAGCCATGATCTCCAGTGAAGACAAGGAGACTCAAGTTATAACAGGCAGGAATGCATTTGTACCAATCTGCAGCAATAGTGAATTGAAGGCAGATAATCATAAAGATAAATGGAAACTGGCATTAAAGCTAAATGACCCAGTGATAATAGTCAAGCTCGACACGGGTGTGAAAGCCAATCTCATCAACCTGTCTGTTGTAAAAAAAAGCTGCAAATTCAATCAAAATAGTTACCAGAACGGTATTATTAAGAGATTATAATGGTGACGAATTCTCAGAGCATGTGAGCTTGATGTCAATGCCAAAAACAAAATTTCCAAGTTAAAATTTTCTGTGGTGGTGGTGGCGGTCTTTAATTGGAGTTGAGGTGTGTGAGGAGCTACCACTGTCTGACAAATCTACAGTGCAGAAAATGCTGCAGCAGGCCCTAATTCCTCAGGAGACTCCATACTGAATAATTTCTCTGAAGTTTTCCAAAGTTTTGGTACATTACCATACACGTAAAAGATTCAATTAAAGGAAGATGTGAAGCCTGTGATTCATGGACCGAGACGAGTGCCGGAACCACTGAGGGATAAACTAAAGGCAGAGCTAAAGAGAATGACTGCCTTGGGTGTCATTAAGTGCATTGAAGCCCTCAACAACTGGATTAAGTCCATGATATATATTAAGAAGCGCAATAAGGAAACTCCACAATGGATGACCTGCATTGATGATGTCAAATTAAGAGAAGAATCTAAGAAGGACCCAATGTTGCAAAATGTGAGACGATATCTTCGCAAAGGATGGCCCAGAGAATCCTGCTCCAGTTTCTACAATGTGAGAGCAGAGTTGAATGTTGCAGATGAATGTTTGCTGCGAAAAAAGCAAATAGCAATTCCGAAATATTTAAGATCAGTGGTTCTGAATGAACTCCAGTCTTTGGAAATAAAAATTGTACAAAGAAAGCCAAAGAAGGTCTATTGGCCGGGCATCCTCCAGGATATCAAACTGCACACAATGTGCAAGACAGTGAATGTCTGCACACAGTGCAGGAAGCAAACAAAAAGCACATGGGGCGAACTGTGTTGGAGAAATTGCTGATCCAAAAGCAGAGAGGCAACCATTCTGTCAAAAAAGGGGGCAAGGGAGAGATTTCAAACTAAAACCACAAAGAGGTTTGACGATGGGTCTACGAAAAGTCTCAAACCATTGTGATGCAACCACCAGAAGAAGCATACAACAGTCCTAAAACATCTGAAGGGCACATGGAACAAACACAACAAGAGGATGGCACATCAATACACAAAGAGAATCAAACTCAAGCAACAAACACGAAAGAAACTGAAGAACCTTTGCCAATGCAGCAGACACTGAGAAGGTCTGCAAGAATAAGGCACAAGCCAGAAAGATTTAACTTGTGAAAGACTGTTAAAAAAAAATTCTGAGCATGTATATAGTTATGCATATCATGATGAAATGTAAAAAAGTAATTTAATGCAAGTAAATCATTTCACTTTTACAAAGGAAAGGGGATATGCTGATATGCATAAGGCAAGTTTGCACATAATATTATGCATGACATCCAGCCACTAGGTGGCAGTGTAAACCCATCACATTACCCTGTGGTCTGGGAGTTGAGAGGAGGTCGTGCTAGAGGAGAGACATATTTTGCAGTAGTTCCATAATAGCTAATAAGGTTAGCAGTTTATTATGTTATTTATCTTTGTTATCTCACCAGGCCGTTGTTCTATAATACATTATTTGAACTAAATGTTCTGTAGTTCATCATTCACTTCAGCCAGTTTACAGAACATGACTGCCACCAGCAGTCTTCTGCAGTGAAAGCCTTCTGATAGCCATACTGTACTTTCACATCTGTGGAACCCTTTACCGCAGACGGCTGTGGAGGCCAAATCATTGAGTGTCTTTAAGGCAGAGCTTTTTTTTAAGAACATACAGTGCAGAAGGAGGCCATTAGGCCCATCGAGTCTGCACCGACCCACTTAAGCCCTCACTTCCACCCTATCCCCGTAACCCAATAACCCCTCCTAACCTTCTTGGTCACGAAGGGCAATTTATCATGGCCAATCCACCTGACCTGCATGTCTTTGGACTGTGGGAGGAAACCGGAGCACCCGGCGGAAACCCATGCAGACACGGGGAGAACATGCAGACTCCGCACAGACAGTGACCCAGCAGGTAATCGAACCTGGGACCCTGGCGCTGTGAAGCCACAGTGCTATCCACTTGTGCTACTAGATAGGTTCTTGATTAATAAGAAGGTCAGGGGTTATGGGGAGAAGGCAGGATAATGGAATGAGAAAATATCAGCCATGATTAAATAGCGGAGCAGACTCGATGGGCCGAGTGGCCTAATTCTGCTCCTATATCTTATGGTCTTATGTAGCCACTGTGGTAACACAGCACAGGTACAGTGCAGGCTAAATCATACAATACAGGCAAAATCACACAGAAGAGAGGCATTAAGGGAATGCACAAGGGTGATTAGTTGATTTTTATATATGGAATATTGAATAATTTGTTTGATAAATTTGGTAGGAATACATGTTTTGTGGTGGGTTTTATTTCAACATTCTGGCCAAGAGGACACTGTAATGGTCAGTAATAGGAGGAAGGTAAGGTGTGGGACTGTTGTTGAATGTGAATTGGGGCTGTGTTCACCGATACTGTGGTTGGCTGACCTGGTCACAGATCACCCTGCTGGAGAAGGGATATCTTGGTCGCCTCCTCACTTCCTCTTCCCCCTCCTCAGCTGCTCACCATATACCTGGTGTCGAGGGATGTACGTTAAAGATGATCAGGTTGTACATGATGCAGCAGACTAGCACAAATTTGTTTGCTGGTGATTACTGCAGGGTTTTTCCAGTGTGCTCAAGGCAGGGGAAGCTTTACACAATGATTGATGGCTTTCCATGGAGCAAAATGGCTCCTGCTATATGCAGCTGCTCATATGTGTTGGGGTTTTCCATCAATGCCACGAGCTAGAGGAAATAATTAGATTTCTTTATTCATTCACGGGGTGTGGGTGTCGCTGTCTGGGCCAGCATTTATTGTCCATCCCTGAAGGTATATAAGAGTCAACCACATTGCTGTGGGTCTGGAGTCACATGCCGGCCAGACCAGGTAATGACGACAGATTTCCTTCCCTAAAAGACATTAGTGAACCAGATGAGCTTTTACAACAATGGTTGCAGGTCACCGTTTAATTTCAGATTAGATTATTAAATTCTAATTCCACCCTCTGCCCTGGTAGGATTCAAACCCAATTCCCCAGAGCATTATCCTACGTTTCTGGATCACTAATTCAGCAACAATACCACTATGCCACTGCCTCACCTACCACTATCCTGCCATTATATTCAGCCTGGGATATCCAGTTTTCCCTTTACTCTGGTCTACGAGGCTCTCGTGCTTTATCCCTGCCTCCATGTAAATAGCAGGGCCAAATTGAAATATATTTTTTCACTTTGTTTGATTTTTTTCTGTTTATAGATAGAAGGGCAGACGTACTTTAAAGCTAGATTTTCACAGCACTACCTCTCAGGCAGGAGTATTTTTTATCTGCAGGCTGCTTAACATGTAGCCCCATGAACCACACATAAAGTTTAAGCAAATGCTCCCGCTTAAATTAAAGCCCAAAATCCTTTCCTTGGATGGGGACAGCTGCCTAACATTAGGAGGTCCCTCACTAGGCTGTTCCTGCACTTGGTGACTGTTAGCAGCCTTCTCCTTGAAGCACATGCGAGACATTGAGAATTAGAAGCTGGTACAAGCATCCAGATGGTCACCCTGATATCATTCCGGATCCTGCCTTATGTGGGATACTTCCAATGCAGCAGGTCCATTGGTCGTGCTGGCAGTGGGGTTCCACAGTGAAAGCTATCTGTTTGTTGCAAAATCTGTGGCCTGCCCCTTCTCTGCAGTCAGGAATGCAGGAAAAGTTGTCTGCATGATTTAAATGTAAATCCTTGAGGGTGCTTTGGTTTAAATGTATACCACACAAATCATGCATTAAAATAATGCGCAAACATCGGCATATTTACTTTGATGGTACTAATGCTAAAGCAACAAAACTTTGTCATCCAGGTCCAATGGATCTAGCAGTTTCTTTTAATTGCATTTTATTCCATCTGAACAGCGTAACGATCTTCATTGGCAGGGGAATGGACTAATACTCTTTTCCTGTACCTCCTGCATCTAACTATCAAAGCCTCAGTAAAACGTGGAATTCTTTTCACATTCTTACGGCCAAATATTTTCGATGCGTGTTTCTCCAGACATTTTCCTTGCAGCTGGTTCATGTTCCTCTCCTCAACACCGGTTTGCCAGCACAAAACCTCCTCTCTCTTTTTATGGTGAACATAAACACTTGAGGAATAGGTGCCTTGCTGTATGTCCTGCACCTGTGTCACTGCAACCCCCTCACTCCAGCCACTCGTACTTCTGGCCAGGTTCTTTGAGACTGTTTTCAGGTGCATGTCTGTTACGCTGAATAGGATAGTTTTCCCCATTTAATTTGGAAAAGTCAAACTTCCACCAATATTGCAAAATGGAGGCTATAATGTTATTTCAATTCCTTAGCCGGGATTCTCCGAGCCCACGCCCGGTCGGAGAATCGCCGGGGGGAGGGGGTGGGGGGCGGGGGGGGGGCAGGGGCACAAGAATCCCGACATGCCGATTCTCCGACACAGGGCAGCTGATTCTCCAGCGACCGGAGAATTGGGGCGGTCGCTGCGGCGCCGGTCGGGGGCTGTTGAAAGTTGACCCGCGGTGATTCCCCGAGATCGACAGACCGAGTGCCCGCCAAGTTCCGCCAGGTGGCGCCAGCGTGGTTTACATGTAGTCCCACCCAGTGGGATCTCGGCGTTCTGACTGTGGGGGCCGTCCTGGGGTCCGACTGAAGGGAAGGCCTCCATGGTGGCCAGGCCCGTGATCGGAAACTACCGATCGGCGAGCGCACTCTTTCAGGGCGGGCCTATGTTCCTCCACGAGGGGCCCATGTAGGGCTCCGCCATGTTGCCCGGGGGCCAACGTGGAGACGGCAACCACGTGCAAGCGCCAGTGCGGAAACGGCAAAGGAACTGCGCAAGTTAGCGCATGCGCCGAAGGACCGGCGTGATCTCCAAATGCGCGGAACTGCCGACATGGTTTCGCGCATGCGCAGACCGGCCGATGTATTCTGGTACATGCGCAGGGGGTTGTCTTCTCCACGCCGGCCATGGCAGGGGCCAGTGTGGAAGGAAGGAGTGCCCCCATGCCACAGGCCCGCCCGCAGATCAGTGGGCCCCGATCGTGGGCCAGGCCACTGTGGGGGCCCCCCCGGGGTCGGATCTCCCTGCGCCCCCCCCCAAGGACCGCCCCAGCCGACTTACCTGCCAGGTCCCGCCGTGTGGGACCATGTCTAACCCACGTTGACGGTACTGGACTGAAACAGACGGCCACTCGGCCTATCAGTGCCTGGACAATTACCGGGGCGGTGCTGCCAACGGCCCCCGACTGGCATGGCGTGACCCTCGCTCCCGCCCGAAAACCAGCGCCGGAGAATACAGCAGCTGCCATTGGGGCGGCGGGGCTGGATTTGCGCCGCTCCCTGGGGACCCCCCGTCGGGTCGGAGAATCCCGCTGCATATGTTGCAGCATAGTTCAGGTTTTGACAAGTCCTCGTTTAGGGTCCATCCAAGTTGTCGAAGTCAGTGACTTGAGTTGCGAGGCAGATGTTATTGGCATATATGGATTTTTGGGAGGTAGTTTTTGGAAGATCTTTTGTGTACCTGTTGAACAGTGTTGGGGCCAGTTGGAGCCATGGGGGACTCCAGTTTGTCTTTTCATGGGAGTGTCCCTTTAAGAAATGTTTTTGTCTCATCACATGTCTTCAGTGATGTCATAGTGTGTGTGGAACTGGGCTGTGGCTCTGAGTTCTTTTTACTTTTGTTTTTGAGTTGGGAGCTGGCTGTGGCTCTGAGCTTTACGTTCGCTTTGAGTTTGACCTGGTTTTCTTCTGCACAGGTTGTAAAGAAGTATCTCTCTATATTCATTTTAAAAGCTGTTTCCAGACTGCTCGATAACTTGAAAAGAGATAATTGCTTTCCGGAAGGAATTCAAACCTGCTGTTTGAGAAGGGAAACAGAGTATTAATACCAAGTTTTAAAGACAATAAGAGTGCCATATGCTGGACCACACCTTTGAAAAGGAGTTTCTGGTTGATGGGATATTGTTATTAAATTGGAACAGTTAAAGGGAGAAATTTATTAAGGGTGATATATAGAATACTGTAGCTGTGTGGGGTATTTATGTTTGTAGTTGATAAAAATACTTACTGTGTGTGTTTATAAAAATGTTAACTAAATTCGTAGAATAAAGCTTGTTTTTGATTAAAAGTGCTTAAGGCCTCTGTCGAATAACACCTGAAAGATAGGCCTTTATGCTCACCGTAACCAAAATCGATAAACAGTTGTAGTCAGGTGAACTCCATGATATACTTTGGAGTTTTCTAAACCCTGGCCCAGAACAGTCTTTTCATGTACTTTGTGCCTGTCCAAGGTGAATTCAGAGCCTTTGATTGTTCAACAGTGTTCCAAGGTTTTTGGTCACCCAGGATGGCGGGAATGAGCCTACAACAGCATCAGGAGGAGGCCAGCGTGTCAAATGGTATTGTAGGTGGCTGCGAGGTCATAGAATAAGAAATTAACATACACCCTGAAAAATATATATCTGAATGGGGTAGAGAAGCAAAAGACATGGCGGTAGGAGTCACACTTTAAGCTAAACCTACGCCAAGTTACTTGATTATACTGGAGCAAAGGTGGGTGCTGCTACACTCAATCTCTCAGCAACTTTGAATGCTCCCAGAGGCAAAGATCCAAGACATCTAGGTAGTTTGGGAGCTGTAGTGGTTAGCTGGTACAGGGTGTTTCTCTCCCTTCACTCTTTGCCACAGTTTACACTGCATTGCATTGTGTTGTATCCACTAAAAGTACCAAATACTTGTAAATGTTGCCTTCATGTAACAACCGACTCTGTTTTGCCTTTCCAACATCTGTCCTTTCACTCTGAGATAGACGTTAACATGAACACCTTGAGAAGGGGTGATTAGGACTTGAAATAAGAGGCTGTAGATCCAGAGAGGATCCTCCTTTGCGCTAAAGAAGCTTTGTTCCAGACCCACCTGGTCAACAAAATGAGCTGTCCTCACAACCTTAAAAATTACTGAAATTAGCAATGCCGGATAATGAAGCCATTTAAAACAAAAACAAGTGCTGAGGTTCATTTCAAGAGGGTTTAGAACAGGAAAGCAGAGAAGTTTGGTTAAACTTGCATGAAAACCTGTTTAGACCACAATGCAGTACTGTAAACATTTCTGGCCCCTATATTTAAAAAAAAATATTTTTATTCTCCTCCTTTTCACAATTTCTCCCCGGATTTACACCCACCAACAACAAACAATAACCAACAACAAATATCTCAAACCCCATAACATAACAACGATCCCATCCTCCCACCAACCCCCAGACATCAGCCCGCAGGTTACATAAACAAATGGCAAAAAAGGATCAGGGATTACCCCATAGCCATCTTTAACATACATAGCCCCCCTCCCCCCCCCAACTCACCCACCCATCTACCCCCAACGAATGTTTGATGTTATCCAGTTCCTGAAAGTGTATAATAAATAGTGCCCATGGCTTGTAGAACCCCTCCGAGCTTCCCCTCAGTTCGAACTTAACCTTCTCAAGGGTCAAGTATTCCAACAGGTCCCCTCGCCACGCCAGGGCACCGGGTGAAGAGGCCGCTCTCCATCCCAGCCCTTATATTAAAAGAGATTACAGAGACACCAAGAACACTGAAAAAAGGATTTCCCCAGCAGAATACCAAAATTTAGAGGCTTCACCCATCTGGAAAGACTGAACAGACTGAGGGTCATTTCAATAGAAAACAAAAGGTCGAGGACTTGATCGAGGTCTTTAAGATTATGAAAGCTTTTGAGAGGCTTTATGTAGAGAAGATGTTTTCACAGTAACTTCATTGCAGTTTTAGTTCAGCCGACTTGTGACAATAATGAAGATTATTAGCATTATATGTTGTCAGTATGGGGAGACCGAAGTCAAGGCATAAATATAAAATAAATCCAAAATATATAAAATACTGTGACTACCTGAAATCTCAAAACAAAAACCAGAGAAAGCTGGAAAAATCCAACAGTGTTGGGCAGCATTCCGTAGGGAGAGATAAACAGTGTTAACGTTAAAGTCCACATGACCCTACTTCAGAACTAATGAGAGGGCAAAACATGGTCACATACAAGGGGAGGTGGAAAGGTTGGAACAGTGATTAGTCGCTCACATAAATAAATCCACCCGACGAGCGCCGGAATGTGGCGACTAGGGGCTTTCCACAGTAACTTCATTTGAAGCCTACTTGTGACAAGAAGCATTTTCATTTCATTTCACTGGAGCATTCAAAAAAACCTAACAACCAGAAAGTGGTTAGAATGTGGAACTCACGACCCATCAAGGTTAAAATATAGATGCATTTAAGGGGAAGCTAGATAAACATTTAGAAGAAATGAAACAGAAGGAGATGTTGAGGGGTTAAAGGAAGAAGGGTGAGAGGAGGTTAATATGGAGCATTTACACCTGCATGGACACACTGTGCCAATAAGCCTGTTTCGTGTTGTAACTACTATGTAATACGATTGCACTAGTACATTTACAGGTTCTCCACATTTATTATTAAAGTAAGGCAAGTCTTTAGGGATGCATAAAATAAACATTCGGCTCTGTGGGAGCCACAAAGAAAATCCCTTTGGTCATATAATATTCTATTATTATAACCAATCTCAGGACTCTAAATATAGTCTATAATTAGTAAATTATGGAAAGTTCTCAGAAACAAGGGAATTGAAAATAACCAACCACTGCTGCGATTGAAAGCTTGCTTTCTCTCCCAGGTGTATTTATCTCTTCTTTCTTATGATGCCCAGAATTACAGAATGTAATAATGAGTGTTAAATTTTTCCCAGGTTTACGCTGGATTCTGTATTTTACACAACTGAACTTTGGCCAGCTTATAGTACAACAAACAATCTTTTTTCCCCTTTGCCAGATGTGCTGTCCCCCCCCCCCCACCCCCCAATCCCCCCCCCCCCCCCGCATGAATGCCTCTGGCCAGATCTGTGAAATATAAGGTATGAAATGAGTGTTTTATTTGATGCTCTGCTAAGCGTGATCCATTGTGACGTGCTGACTGAGTGATTCTTCTTATGGAGTAAATCTTATCTTGGGGAAACAAAAAACCTTTTACAACTTAATTTCTGTGGTGTTCCTCCATAGGAAGATGATAATCCTTGAATTAAAAAGCAGTGGACACAGTGCAAAGAGGTGAAAGTGGTTGAGGGAAGTAAAGTCAATGTTTAGGAGGCTTTTGAATCACCACTCCCAAAGGGTGTGATCAAACTAAGCTTTTGTCAACCATTTCAGGTAGATGTAAATTATCCTATGATGCGATTTGAAATAGGAAAAGGAGGCTCTTCTGTGCTCTGGTTGACATCAGGCAATACCACCAAAAACCAATGAACCTGTATTTATGGCATTTTTTATTCTGGGATTTTGCTATGTGAAATGAATGAAAATCGCTGATGTCATGAGTAGGCTTCAATGAAGTGACTGTGAAAAGCCCTTAGTCGCCACATCCGGCACCTGTTCGGATAGGCCAGTACGGGAAGGCGCCGGAATGTGGCGACTAGGGGCTTTTCACAGTCACTTCATTGACGCCTACTCATGACAATAAGTGATTTTCATTTCATTCGCATAGCAAAATCCCAGAAATAAAAAATGCCATAAATAACAGGTTCATTGTTTTTTGGTGGTATGTGTAATTGACTGTTTAATGCATAGATACAGTGGTTGTGTATCAACCTATAAAGTCCTTCCAACACATCAATGGTATGCATAAGAGTGGGATAGATGTCTGGCCAGCCGCGCTTGATGTCAGGTGGAGCTCCTCAACTATAATCTTTGGTGATAGGCTAGCGACCTGTTCCAGGAAGAAATTGCTTGGATCAAACAATATCTGTCTCGTGCACCCATAATGCAAGCTCTTCTTTTTTCTGTCCCTATCATACAAATAAGGCTCAAGTGAAGTGCCTTGGAAAGCTTTCAATGTCAAGGACACCTATATAAATGCAAATTGTTGTTTGAAGCCCAAAACTGCATGCAGTATTCCAGCTAAGATTGAACACTGTTCAATATTACAGCTTCACTGTCGCTTCTTGTCATAAAACTGGAAGACACAAAAAATTATTTGCTGAGTAAATGTTGAACTTCCTCAGGAGCAGACAGCAGCTCGGTCACTTACCTGCACCTCTTATGTGCCACTCACCATTCAGATCACTGGTTTTTTCTTCCAATTTCCCATTAACTTTTTCCAGACTTTATCATTTGTGTACAGCTTTAATATCTTGCGACCATGCCCGGCGAAGGTATCACTGTAGTGGTGCAAAGAATCCATGAAACTATAATGCAGTGTAAACAATTGCACAATTCACTGACGGTCATTATCCACTCAAATTCCAATCAATGGAATAATGTCCAAGCTATCATTACATCATTGTTATGGAACCAACAGGCAGAAAGTTCCAAGTTCATCTCAATGTCACTTTTAAACAATTCACAATTTACCTCTCCATGCGACCTCCCGGCGCTCCGGTTTCCTCCCACAAGTCCCGAAAGACATCCTGTTCGTGAATTGGACATTCTGAATCTTACTCAGTGTACCCAAACAGGTGCCGGAGTGTGGCGACCAGAGGATTTTCACAGTAACTTCATTGCAGTGTTACTGTAAGCCTACTTGTGACAATAATAAAGATTTTAATATTATTTTTATTATTGTTATTATCCTTCTTTTTTGAAAGAATGTAAAGTAATTGTTAAATACCTCCTCATCAATTTACACTTGCACTTTACTGACTCGTTATGTTCTCCTCTCAAAGGCCTCACCTTATATTTAGTCATGGAGGTCCACAGCACAGAAAAGGCACTTCGGCCCATCATTTCTGTGCCTATCAAAACAACCACCTAACCATTCTAATCCCATTTTCCATCACCTGGTATGCCTTGGCATTGCAAGTGTACATCTAATTACTTCTTCAATGTTATGGCGTCTCTGCCACCACCACCCTTCAGGCTAGCAAATTCCAAACTCCCATTACCTCTGGGTGAAAAGATTGCTCCTCACACACTCTGCCTGACCCTTACCTTAAATCTATGCCCTCTGGCCCTCTACCAAGGGGAAGCATTTCTTCCTGTCTACTCCATCTATGCCCTCTCGTAATTTATATGTATCAGTCATGTTCTGCATTACAAGCCAGCTGTTTAGCACAGTGGGCTAAACAGTTGGCTTGTAATGCATTGATATAATGCAGCAGCGCTGGGTTAAATTCCCGTACCAGCCTCCCCGAACAGGCGCCGAATGTGGCGACTAGGGCTTTCACAGTAACTTCCTTGATGCCTACTCATGACACTAAGCGATTATTATTATTTGGTGGAATTCGCGGTGTTGAGGTGGATATGTGATCACTGCTAGGCACGACATCATTGTTGAGCCCCTACCAACCTAGTCCAGCGCCTATAGACCAAGACGCCAATTTCTTTGAACACGACGAATTGCTCAGCGGACTATGCAATCGGCAACACAGAAATTCAAGACACAGACACCAACTGCATACAGATGGCGCCACGGCAGCCATAGATGAACTGCCATAACCGACGCCGGAGAACAAGTCCAAAGTTCAGGCCACAGCTGTGCTCAGAACAAAAAGCACTATCAAGCTGCTGCTGTTAAACATGATGGGCCCAGAAGACATGGTTGCCATCTGAGAGCGTGCAACAACCAGCAACCAAGCTTGAGTCAAATGAGATAATAAACACAATGCAACGCATATTTCAACAGCGACAAGAACAACTAAACCAAAACCAAAGAATCATAAAAAACAATCAGCTAATCATAAAGCAGCAAAGCATTGCGATGACTGCCCTTGCAGCACATGCACACCAGCTGATATCCCTTTCAGCACATGGACACCAGCCGATATTGAACAGCACAATGCTGAGCCCTGGTATAGCAAGGAAATCCCTGAAGCCAGATAAAACGGAGCCACTTCCTTCAAAACGTAATCAGGAAGCTGCGCTGTGAACAAAAGCCGGTAACACATTTAAACGCCACAAGCTCATGACAAAGAACACCATACACATCGATGGCGGTGCAACAGCAGAATCAGCCAAGAGGCTGATAGAGACATTTTAAAATGATGGACATTTAAAATTTGCAGTCATTCTATTTGACCCATTTAAAATTCATGTATCTGTAAATAGCTTATATGTGCATGTCAATGATTTAACAATCATTTTGAAAAAGAGGAGATTGTGATGATATGTGATCCATCATCTATATATATATATAATATAATAGCCAATCCGTATGTAAACATTAGTGCCTGTATGTATAGATTAGTATTCTAGCATCCGACCACAAGTGGCGTGACAACAGGAGAAGGTTACTGGAAGATGGCCACATGGTGAGACAGGACGCATTCTAGCATCCAACCATAGGCGGCGTGGCTACAGGAGAAGGTCACTGGAAGACACCCACATGTGGGAGATGTATTCTCCTGGACAGCATAGAGAGACACAAGCTGGACAGCAGGCACAGAGTGCAGTCACAGATCAAGCAGCTCCTGAGTCAACAGTAATTAATAATAATTAATCATAGTTGTTGGTATTTAGCCATCATATCCAACTGTAATCTTAGTAAACATCATAGAAACCCTTTAGTGTTTTAATTAATTAATAAACAGTTTTGTTCATTAACAAAGCCGTATGTTCTTTGATCACTTCAACTACAAAGACCTCGCTATCTGTGCATACAGAGAACGTTACATCTGCAACCTCAAGGAACATCACCACTCACTTGCCCACACCCTGATATATTCATCTGGTTTCATCTCCTCTGGAGCTTGTGTCCTTATTCTGTCCAGGGCTCTACTCACCAACGACAGAGGCCAGGCATCCTTATCATCTGCCCTCACGTGCACCTTGCTCACACTCCCTTCATCTGCTTTCGTGCAGGACAAGCAGTCACCAAGATCACTCCTCTCCGACTTTGAGAACAGAGCCATCCAGTTGGGTGGTGAGAATGTGAACAGTGCCTGGACTGAGAATGAGGTCGGTGGTGCTCAATCAAGTGAGGATCTTGAACTACAGCATCTATCAGTCAGTCATATTGTGAGTGATGTCTCCTGTTTCATCGTCCTTCTGTCATGCACTAATTGTCCCTCCTTCCATTCCCAGGCCCCTGTGGAAAGTGCTGAGACCAGGCATGAGACAGATCATCACCTCCAAACCTGATGGAGGATCTGAGGGAGGCACTTTGAAGACCCATTACAGAACTCACCCACATCCTCTTCAACCACTGATAGACACACTTCGGTGAGACCTAGTTCTACAGTAGCCTCAATGTCATAACCTGGTGAATGCAGTGCACTATCTGATCAACAGCAGGTAGAGGTAGAGTCATCCCAGGTTGCCGGTACACAGAGAGCTGCTGGAGGCCAGCAATCTGCTGTGTCCAAGTCAGATGACCAGTCTCTGGGCTTGGCCCTAAATCAGATGGTGGAGCTTCAGCAACATTCAAGCTGTCAGCTTGATGCCAGCTGCACTCATGAGATTGTAACCACGTTGAGGAATCAGTCCACTTTCAGTCTGAGGTGATAGTGCCACAGGTCAACGCACCGAGGTCAACACGGGTAGATTGGCGGCTGCCATGGACACTTTGTTCCAGAACATCGATCAGCACTGTTGCAGGAGGTGCATTCCATTACTGAAGCTCCTAATGGCTTCCAGCAGTGTCAATGTGAGAGGGGGGTTGGGCACCTCAAACTCATTCCAGGTGTCTCTTCTCCTCAAGGAGTCAGTCGGGGGCCCTTGGGCCCTTAGGCACCCATAGGGAGGAGAACCAGCAATTCGACATCCTGGGGCCATCTACCCAGCTGACTCCAGGACTGTCCATCGATTGAAATCCCCTCTTCCTGTGAACCCATCTCCTCCAGCTTCACAGGCTGAGGAGGATTCCCATGTCCCTGATGCACTATCAATTACGATGAGACAAGAGTAGAGTGTAATCGAGACTTTATTACGCAGAGATGTAGAGCCTCCCGCAGCTGCTGCCGAAATGGCTGCAGCTCGGAGAGCCCACACACTTATACTCCGCCTACTGGACGGAGCCAGCAGGCAGGGATCTACCCCCATACCTGTACTCCAGGGCCTTACCGTAATACACCTCATATGCGGTAAATACAATACAATACAACAGTGGTAACAACCACAGTCCCACAGTAGAATACACAGCACAGGCCAGGGATGTAATCTCCAGAAGATGTCTGCCAAAATCATGAGAGCAGGATGCCTTCACCTCAGTTGTGGATGTCAGGGGAGCACCAAAACATAGCAGCCATGGAAGAAAAGTAAAAAAGGTGTTGTTACAAAATGTGTTAAACACTTGTACATAATGTTCACAAATGTAAATACACTCCCAATCATTTCATGTGTGTGCCTGCTTCTTATGATGAATGTCAATCAGGTGTGAAACCTTGGTTCCTGTGCACACTAATGGAAATTGATTGTGTCCTGGGCCTCAAAGGTTTAGCGTGTTACCTTAAGATCACAGTGAGTGTCCCATTTCAGCATCACTCTCCAGATCAGTAATGCCTGCACCTTAATGGGCGGCATGGTAGCACATTGGTAGCACTGTTGCTTCACTGCTCCAGGGTCCCAGGTTCTATTCCGGCCTTGGGTCACTGTTCTCCCCGTGTCTGCATGGGTTTCCTCCGGGTGCTCCTGTTTCCTCCCATAAGTCCCAAAAGAGGTACTGTTAGGTCATTTAGACATTCTGAATTCTCTCTCCGTGTACCCGACAGGCGCCGGAAAGTGATGACAAGGGGATTTTCACAGTAACATCATCGCAGTGTTAATGTAAGCCTACTTGTGACAATAATATAGATTATTATTATTAACTATTGAATAGAATTCACTCCATTGTACTGGGGTAATTACCTCCAGGTCCTCTGGACGCTTCAACTCAATCTCTACTTTCTGCAGAGCAGAAGGTGCCGGTCTGGCACAAAACATTTTGTTGTTGCTTCCGGCTCTACTTGGATCTTTGCCTTCACACCTTCGATGCATCCAGATTCTCTCTGGAAGATCTTGGGGGATTTCTGTAGAAGCTCCTGAATGAAAATGAAATGAAATGCAAATCGCTTATTGTCACGAGTAGGCTGCAATGAAGTTACTGTGAAAAGCCCCTAGTCGCCACATTCCGGCACCTGTTTGGGGAGGCTGGTACGGGAATTGAACCGTGCTGCTGGCCTGCCTTGGTCTGCTTTAAAAGCCAGCGATTTAGCCCAGTGTGCTAAACCAGCCCCTTGGTGGAAAACCCCTTCGGTGAAACTGAATTTTTCGAACCAATTCAATTTGATTTTCTTCAGCCAATCATGCCCCATGAGGTTCAGTCTATTTCCATCCACAGTGGAAACTAGGCTGACTGCTGTTGGTGCAATACTGGTATGAACATCATTCTCAATATCTTCAGTGCCTCTCCAGTATAGGTGGCTAAGGTCGCCGAAGAATGGCTGAGATTCACAGGCTGGAACCCTCCCTGCAGGTACTCAAATATCTGCTCACCCACCACTGTGACAGCCACTCTTGTACTGACCTCCATTTTGTGTGGATGGCCATTGACAATGAGGGTGATCTTAATCTTAGAATTTACAGTGCAGAAGGAGGCCATTCGACCCATTGAGTCTGCACCAGCCCTTGGATAGAACACCCCACTTAAGCCCACACCTCTACCCTGTCCCGTAACCCAGTAACCCCACCTAACCTTTTTGGACACTAAGGGCAATTTATCATGTCCAATCCACCTAACCTGCACATCTTTGTACTGTAGGAGGAAACCGGAGCACCCGGAGGAAACCCACACAGACACGGGGAGAATGTGCAGACTCCGCACAGACAGTGACCCAAGACAGGAATCGAAACTGAGACCCTGGAGCTGTGAAGTAACTGTGCTAACCACTGTGCTACAATGCTGCAATTACTTAATTTCACCATACTAAGATTGTGTACTTCTGGGGCAGGATTCTCCGACCCCCCGCCGGGTCGGAGAATCGGCGGTGGGGGCGGCGTGAATCCCGCCCCCGCCGGCCGCCGAATTCTCCAGCACCGGAGATTCAGCAGGGGCGGGAATTGGCCGCGCCGGTTGGCAGGCCCCCCCCCACCGCCGATTCTACGGCCCGCGATGGGCCGAAGTCCCGCTGCTGTAATGCCAGTCCCGCCGGCGTGAATTAAACCACCTCCCTTACCGGCGGTACCAGGCGGCGTGGGCGAGCTCCGGGGTGTTGGGGGGGCACGGGGCGATCTGGCCCCGGGGGTTTCCCCCACGGTGGCCTGGCCCGCGATCGGGGCCCACCGATCCACGGGCGGGCCTGTGCCGTGCGGGCACACTTTTCTCCTCCGCGTCGGCCATCAACCTCCACGATGGCCGACGCTGAGGTGACCCGGCCCCTGCACATGCGCAGGGATGACATCAGCGGCCGCTGATGCACCCGCGCCTGCACGGACTACCGCCGGCCGGCAGGGTCCCTTCGGCCCCGGGTGGCGTAGTGCCAAAGGACTTTCCCGCCGGCTGGCGGCACGCCAACCACTCCGGCGCGGGCCTAGCCCCTAAAGGTGAGGGCATGGCCCCTAAAGGTGCGGAGGATTCCGCACCTTTGGAGCGGCCCGACACTGGAGTGGTTCACGCCACTCCATCCCACCGGGACCCCCCGCTCCACCGTGTAGGGGAGAATCCCGTCCCTGTTGTTTCTTCAGGGTCTTCCTCAAGCTTGTTGACTGGAGTTGCCATCGTCTATTGAAGGAAATTTTAATTAGACTGTCCCCCTCTGCACCTGGCTTGCAAATGGCCTTTCTTATTGTATCTGAAACATCTGAACTCTTTGTAGTTGTATCTGTCCTTGGAGCGTTCTCCCCCACAATGGTAAAAAAGCTCTAAGCTTTGTGACTGCCTGTCACTTTTCTTCTTTTCAGGCTCAGTTGCTCCTTCATTTCAGGAACCTTTAGCAACCATCCTTTCCCGCCATAACTGGTTCACCTCGGTCAGCATGCTTTGGAATCGAAAAAGCCAACTCAACCCCCTTGCGCAGGGATATCTTGGTATCTGCCAGCAATTCTCCTGGGTATTAAAGATGATCCCAAACACCAAGTCACTGAGAAAACTGTAGAATTCACAATGTTCAGATATTTGTCAAAGCCTGGCTATGAAAGCAGATTCTGTTTCATTCAGACCTCTGGCTGTTTGAAGCTTGTATCTCAGCATAAAGATAGAGGGTTGGGAGCTATAATGGTTCCTCAACAACTATACCAAATGATCAAAGGACTTGGAGTCCAACGCCTCCGCAGACGTTAAACTTTGCATGAGGTTACATGTTTGTGGGCTGCAAACAGCAAGTAATGTCTTGTTCCCACAACACCCGGGCTAACTCTGACCAAGTCCCAATGGCCAGAACCACACCTAGACTCCTGATCACCTTATGTTCACACACTGTGTCCCCATACACTCTATTTTTATGTGGTCCACCAAGGTGGCTGTTGGCCAGCAAAGAATCACCCCTTAATCGGGCCACGCTACCACAATAATCCTCAGCTCAAAAGGCGAGGAGAACTTTGCTAACTCATTTTGATGAAGCATTGGCACACTTTATCAACACTGAGACAGTTAGGGTGCTGTTGTGCTGTTCCATGTCACTATGATCCTCTAGGAGGGCAGGAGATGGAAGTAGTGGTGGCAGATGGATGCAGAGAAGAGTTTTGATCGTATGAGTATGCTCCGTTTGTTGGAGGGTGCTGGGTTGGTTTCGGTTTAGGCGCATGGGTTACATGGATTGGGGTTCAGCTGCTGCACAGGGCAACCAATGAATGGGATATAGCTCGAGGCACTTCGAGCTGTGATATTATCATAACTATCAGCATTACCAGGGTCAATGTAGTACCATGAATGGCCACTAGAGTGTGCTGCAGAGAGTACTATATGAAGCAGTGATGCTAGAACCTTAGGGAAGGAGTAAACAGTAGACAGCTAGAGTGAGGTCATAAGAGCAGTTAATGTGAGATAGGTTAGATTAAAGTAATACCAGTGAATGAGATTAGCAGTAGGTGACTGTAGTTAGATTTATTATCATTCTGTATTCTAATAAGGACTAAATGTCGAAACCCAGTTTAGTAGTATAATAAAATCATAGCTTTGGTTAAGTAAAGCCTACTGTGGTCTTGTGGAACACTACGCAATCCATCCTGTATAAGCACACAAAAACACCACATGGTATCAGGGCTGTTTTTCCTTGAAAGAAACAGTAATTAGTTTCAGTGTAGAATAGCAGTGGAGATTGAAGAAAGTAAACCAGAAGCAATATCTCAGAAAAATGTACATTGAAGACTGATCAGAAGATGAAAGTTCTCAGGGAAGCCAGACCACTTCCAGACACACAGTAAAGTAGCCAAATTGGGCTTTCTTGAGCAACACTTTGAAGTTCTTTATTTCAGCCTCCGTTGCTAGAAAACTGCATCAGACTAGCATAAGATAGCTCACCTACTAAACTTGGCTGGCCGCAAGGTATTGGAGTTATGCAATTTGTTTGAATTTAGGTGCCAGATGAGGATAAAAACAATTACGAAGCATGGTGGCCCCAGAAGTGTTGACCATCACGGTAAGAAACAGATGAATGAAACTATATGAGAACTAAATGTTGCGAAAGGCTGCAGTTAGGGGAGAGCCAGGGATTCCTTTGGTCACGCTCCTCAATCCCAAACGCGTCTATGCTGCAGGACCAGTTGGTCTGTATTAACGATGAACGGCTGCACGTGAAAATGTTGAGAAACCGGGTGTGTTGACTGAAACACTATAAATATGTGTAAAGCCAGTGAGCAGGCATCCGCAAATATGCCGACTTCATGGCTAAGGAAAAGGGCGTGAAATCGATAAACATGCTTAACGCAATTGAAGCTGTGTCGCAGCAAAGCAACTGAGTACAACAGGCGCAGCCATTTTGAGTGTGACATCACGATCAGGATGATGTGCACACGCTGTGGTCACGCTTACAGTAAAAAGAATTGTCCGGCAAGAGGGAAACATTGTTCCAAGTGTGGTAGACTGAATCATTTCGCAGCAGTGTGTTTTGAACCAATTGTTCCAGTAACCAAATTTAAACAGCAACATTGGGATGGCAGAAGGATCCAAAATGTGCAAAGTGCTGAAAACAAATCCAAAATCACAGAAGATATAGAGGATTGCTCATCTTATGCATTGTCAGATACCTTCCTGATTCAAGTCATTACCAAGATTGATTTATTGGATCAGGAAGATTGACCAATAAACATACCCTCAAAGATAATAAAGGAGTGTACTGTCTGACTTGAAATAAATGGTGGAGTGATGCCATTCAAGATAGACACAGGAGTGCAGGCAAATATTATCATGTTCTGCTCTTTACAGCAAGCAATCAGATAAAGCAGTCCACCTGTAAACTCAGAGATTACAATGGTAACAGGATAGCTACAAAGCGGTCATGCTGGCTTGTGAAAGAATAGGCAATAGAGTTACCCATCGACTTTGAGGTCGCAGAGGGTCCGAAATCTTCATTGATTAGTATTGCTGCTTGTGAAAGATTGCAACTAGTGGAAAGGATGCCTCAGATGACACAGACGAAGAGTCCAGGGAAGACCTAGGTGAGTGACGACCTCTCCAAAGTTCAGAATGAGGATGGCACATCAGGAAACAAAGCTTCGACTGATTGCTGAAACATCAGAAGTCAAAGCTACCACTGTTGCTTGAGACATCAGTAACAAGAAACCACTGATGCTGAAACATCAGAACCTGAGTTAGTCCGAATAGAGAAATCGCAAGCTCATTTAATTTTTGAGATACTACCAGTAATGCTCGCAAACTACAGACCATAAAAGGGAAGTGTCATAGGCGAGCCACAGTCGTGTATTGGCCAGGAATATAACAGTGAGATCGACCATATGTGCCAAGGCATGTTCTACTTGTCAGATGCATCAATCTGCACAGAGCAAGGAAACCATGCAACAAATGGAAATTGGGACCAGTCCAGGTCTCTCACCACCACAAATGCTGCTGGGAAGAAGACTTCGAACCCTCGTTATCACATGATTATCAGTCATGGAAATCTTTAAATAACAAAGTACCACAGAACATCAGTCCAGAAACGATAACAAGAAGATAAGCAAAAGAATCACTAAGCCAAAGAAGAAACAATAAGAGGTATACAACAGACATACTAGGCCTTTGCCTGAGCTTTCACGAAGGGGACTTTGTGAGGATTCAAGATCCAGAAGGTGGGTTGGCCAAATCTTATCACAGTTCTTGAACAGGTAGCACCCAGATCCTACCTAGTGCGAACAGAACGAGGAACGCTGTTCAGACCGGACAGATGAGCATTACTTCGTGTCAAGTACAAGGTTCAAGCTCAACTGGAAAAAGTTGTTCCACGAAACAACATGTTTCAGAATATTGCCTTACCAGATCCAAGTTTAGCAATAACACAGCTAGAGGATGGACTAGAGCAATCTAGTGCCTTGAATATTCCACTGAGATGTTCTACCAAAAGAAAATGATCTCCAGAGAGACTGAACTTGTGATTGTAATTTAAACTATCTCATCTAAGTGATGTAACTGTAATAATGCAAACAAATACTGTATTGTATGATGATAAGATATTGATAGTTACTAATCATTTAGATAACAATACTGTTAGGTTAGTTATAAAAGAAAATATCACAACAACTGTAATAAAATTTTCTTTCACAAAGGAAGGAGAATGTGTTTTGTCATAACTATCAGCATTACAAGGGTTAATGTGGTACCATGAATAGCCACGAGAGGGAGCTGCAGAGACTACTATGTAAGGAATGACCTTAGGGGAGGAGTAAGCAGGAGACAGCTAGAGTGGGGTCATAAGAGAGCAGTTAGTGTGAGAAGGTTAGATTAAAGTTATATCAGTGAGTGAGTTTAGCAGTAGGTGAGTGTAGTTAGATGTTATTGATCAATTCTGTATTCTAAAGTGTATTCTGTATTCTACGTGTAGAAACCCAGTTTAGCAGTGTAAATAAAATCATAGCTTTGTTTGAGTAAAAGCTATACTGTGGTCTTTGTGGAACATGACGCAATTCATCCTGAATGAACAACACAAAGATCACTACACGGGCTGCATTGGGGAATGAGGCAGGGGTTTCCGCTTTCCCCGTAGCTTTTTGCTTTGGTGTTGAAGCCGCTGGCAATGGCACTTAGGACATGAGGGGTTGGAAAGTGATGGAGCGATGTGCAGTCAAGCACAAAGTTTCATTGTATGTGGACGATTTTTTAAAAATATATTTCAGACCCAGTGGACAGCTTTGAAAGGATCATGGAATTCCTGAGGGTATTTGGCCGGTTCTTGGGGTATAGATTGAACATGGGAAAAAGCGATGTGTTCCCGATTACTGCTGGGGGGGGCAAGAGAGAAGGCTAGGGGAGTTGTAGTTCTAGGTGGTGGGGGCACATTTTCGGTATCTGGGAATTCAGGTAGCACGGAGCTGGGTGCAGCTGCACAAATTAAATTTGGCATGACTGGTGGAGGGAATAAAGGCGGACTTTAAGAGGTGGGATGTGTTGTCACTGGCAGGGCGCGTGCAGTTAAAATGATGGTGCTGCCCATGTTCTTGTCGTGTTCCAAAACTTGCCCATCTTTCTTCCAAGACTTTTTTTAGGAAGTGAACGGTATAATTTTGGAGTTTGTGTGGGTGGGGAAGAACCCATGGGTGAGGAGGGTGCGTTAGAGAGGGGGCGAGGGGGGGTGCTGGCGTTGCCGATTTTGATGAACTATTATTGGGCTGTGAATATCGCAATGGTGAGGAAATGGGCAGTAAAGGAGGGATCAGTGTGGGGGAAGATGAAAGTAGTGTCATGTAGAAGGACGGGTTTTGAGGGCACTGTTGTTGGCGCTCCTTCAGTTTTGCCGGTCCGGTCAGCCCAATGGTGGTTTCAGCGTTGAGGGTTTGGAACGTGTGCAGGCAACGTTTTGGGGTCGAGGACATGATATTGTGAGTGCTGATATGTGATAATCATAGGTTTGTGCCAGTGTGACTGGATGCAAGGTTCCAGGAGTGGCGACAGGTGGGGACTTGCTGATAGGGGACAGGTTTGCAGGCCTCGAAGAGTTGGAGGAAATGTATGAGTTGCCCAAGGGCAATGTCTTCAGATACCAGTAAGTGAGGGACTTTGTAAGGAGAGAGATGCTGTCCTTCCCGGGGGGGGTGTCATCTCTGGTGCTGAAACATAAGCTGTTGTCCAGGGATGACATTGGGGAGGCGAGAATGTCAGACATTTACAGAGAGTTGAGGGAGCAGGAAGGCGCTCTGGGAGAGAAGATCAAGTGCAAATGGAAGGAGGAGTTGGGTTGGGCCAGGCCATGGAAAGAGGCCCTGCAGAAGGTGAACGTGTCCTCATCGTGTGCGAGGTTAAGCCTCATCCAGTTTATGGTGGTGCATAGGCCCACATGATGGTTGCGAGGATGAGCCGGTTCTTTGCAGGGATGGAGGGTAGGTGTTGACGGTGGTGTCGGGGGGGCCCGCAGATCACGACCATATATCTGGGTATGTCCAAAGTTGAGGGCGTTCTGGATGTCATATCCCAAGATTCTAGGTGTAGGGATGGCCCTGGGTTTGGGGGGGAGATGGGGGGTGGGGGGGGGGGGGGGGGGGATATTACCGAGGGCAGAGGGAAGGGAGAGTTGTGGTGTTTGGTTTGTAGGGGGATATGTGGGCCTGTGTTCTTAGTTCCTGTGGTCTCTTTTGTCTTCTGATATTTCTATCTACATATGCAAAGTGCCTATAATAAAAATACTTTTTAAAAATGGGCATTTTAAAAACGTCCTTTCGCACCAGTTCAGAGATTATATTACTTCAAAGCTAGAACTGTTACCATGTCAGAGAGAGAACTTGCTAAATGGCAGTTGGTGATTTACTGTTTTCCTTGACTTTATTTGAAAATTCCTCTTCTGATGACCAGCAGGAAAGCCAATTTAATTTAACTTTATTTGGAGAGGAAGTATAAAAACCTGCCAGAATCTGTCAGAGCCAAGATGAGTATCCGTGGTGAAAGTGTGAGCTTCTATGGATACAGTCTGAGCTGGGAAAACATTGGGAGCTTTTAACCGACTGTGTCCCACCTGAATTGGAGCAGGATGCGACAGGTCAATCCTGGGAGAGGGCACCCCAGGATTGCCGATGGCCGTTATGCCTCATGAGATCTAACCAGATCTCGCGAGACGTCGCATTCTTAGTCCGTCCACAATGGGTGACCACATACATTTTGTGAGACAAAATAGTCTACTATTCTGTCTGAAGTCCCAACACAAGGTGGAGTTGGAATATTCCATGCTGTCTAGCTCACTGGCAAGCTATCCCATGCCCCTTGCACCATCTGCTGCCTATTCAGCAGCTTTCGGTAGTTTCTGAGTTTTCTGTCGCATTGTTATTGTGTCATCTCACTGTCTGATGAACTGACACCTGTGGCATCCTATCTGCGCCCGCCACCACCCACCCTGGCTACTACACACTTGTGGCTGGGTGGCTGGTGCTTTCGCTTTATTCGTTCATGTGATATGGGTGTCGCTGGCTGATCAGCATTTATTGCCTATCCCGGATGGCCAATTAAGAGTCAACCACATTGCTGTGGACCCGGAGTCACATGTAGGCCAGACCAGGTATGGATGGCAGATTTCCTTCCCCAAAGGCCATTAGTGAACCAGATGGGTTTTTACAATAATCGACAATGGTTTCATGGTCATCATGACATGAATTCCAGATATTTGTTGAATTCTAATTTCGCCATCTGCCATGGTGCGATTCAAACCTGGGTCTCCAGAACATTACTCTGGGTCTCTGGATTACTCGTCCAGTGACAATACTTCAATAAGGGCACAGGGGGCGGGATTCTCCCTTCTGACGGCAGAGTGTTGACGCCGTCGTAAAAACTGGAGAGTTAAACAACGGCGTCATAGGACCGCTAAGTGTAGCGATCCTCTGCCCTACAGAAGGTGAGCAGGGCACTGGAACGACCCACGCCGCTCCAGCTGCCGATACCACCATCAAACGAGCGCCGCAGGTCTGCGCATGTGCACTGTGACTGGCGCGAATGCGAGCATGCGCGGTAACTTCCTTCTCCTCGCCAGCCCCAACGCAACATGGCATAGAGCTACATGGGCCGGCACGGAGTAAAACAGGCCCCCACCAGGAGAGGCTGGCCCACCGATTGGTAGGCCCCGATCACGGGCCAGGCCACAGTGGAGGCCCCCCCGGGGTCGGATCCCCCCTCCCCCCCCACCAGGCCGTCCCCGACAGGATGGACGTTGATGTCCCACCGGGTAAGACCAGATGTGAACGGTGCCGGCAGGACTCGGGCATTTTTGGCGGCAACTCGGGCCATCCCGGGCGGAGAATCGGCGGGAGGGGAGGGGCACGTAGAACGGCCCCGACTAGCGCTGAGCCGACTGCGCCGACGGCAATGGTGGCAATTCTCCGGTTACCGGAGAATCAGTGGACCAGCGTCATGTGAATTGCGCCTGGTTCGGCAATTCTCCGAACCAGTGTGGGCTGAGAGAATCCCGCCCAGGGAGTCCACACCAAGTAAAAAAAAAACTTTTATTTACAAACGATTTATATATATATATACACACCTCCTGGTATACCCCTGCTGGGATCTTGCTTGGTCGGTGGCTTACTGGCTGACCTTGTATAAATTTGGTAATTAAGATATCCCACCCCGAGCAGGAGAACTCATTCTCCTCAAAGAGCACGGGGAAGACAAGCATTCCTGCCCCGGATGTCCAGTGCAGGATATTACAATACCATTATGCCACAGTCTCCACACATTCACCACATGAAGGTCCCTATCGAAAGGTTACTCATGGCACAAATCAACTCCAGCCTCCCAGATTGCCTTGATCCACTACAGTTCGCCTACCGCTGCAACAGTTCCACAGCAGACGCCATCTCCATGGCCCTGCACTCTACCCTGGAACACCTAGATAACAAAGGCACCTATGTCAGACTCCTATTGATCGAATACAGCTCAGCCTTCAACACCATCATTCCAAGAAACTCATCTCCAAACTCACGTGGCCTTGGCCTTGGCTCCTCCCTCTGTGACTGGATCCTGAACTTTCTAACCCACAGACCACAAACAGTAAAGATAGGCAACAACACCTCCTCCACGATCATCCTCAACACCGGTGCCCCAGAAGGCAGTGTCCTCAGCCCCTTACTATACTCCTTATACACCTATGAGTGTGTGGCCAAATTCCCCTTCAACTCGATTTTCAAATTTGCTGATTACACCGTAGTGGGTCGGATTTCAAACAACGACGAGACAGAGTATAGGAATGAGATAGAGAATCTGGTGAACTGGTGCAACAACAATAATCTCTCCCTCAATGTCAACAAAACAAAGGAGATTGTCATTGACTTCAGGAAGCATAGTGGAGAACATGCCCCTGTCTACATCAATGGGAACGAAGTAGAAAGGGTCGAGAGCTTCATGTTTTTAGGTGTACAGATCATCAACAACCTGTCTTGGTCCCCCCATGCCAACACTATAGTTAAGAAAGCCGACCAACGACTCTACTTTCTCAGAAGACTGAGAAAATTTGGCATGTCACCTATGACCCTCACCAACGTTCACAGATGCACCATAGAAAGCATTCTTTCTGGTTGTATCACAGCTTGGTATGGAGCCTGCTCTACCCAAGAACGCAGGAAACTACAAAAGGTCGTGAATGTAGCCCAGTCCATCAGGCAAACCAGCCTCCTATCCGTTGACTCTATCTATAATTCCCACTGCCTCAGAAAGGCAGCCAGCATAATTAAGGACCCCACGCACCCCAGACATACTCTCTTCCACCTCCTTCCGTCAGGAAAAAGACACCAAAGTTTGAAGTCAGGCAGTAACCGACTCAAGAACAGCTTCTTCCTGCTGCCATCAGAATTTTGAATGGACCTACCTCGTATTAAGTTGATCTTTTCTCTACACCTTGCTATAACTGAAACATTATTTTCTGCATTCTCCCCTTCCTTCCTTATGTACGGTATGCATTGTTTGTGCAGCATGCAAGAAACAATACTTTTCACCGTGTACTAATACATGTGACAATAATAAATCAAATCAAATCAAATCAGGCTATCCTTTAAAGTACTCATGGTTCTAGTCCCTGATCTAGTACTTTCTATGCGCGGATTGTGGGAAGGCTGACCTCTTTCTGAATCGGTAATGGAGTTTTACCATTTTCAGCACTTGAAATGGAAGGGAGGGTTACGAATTAACTTTCAGTGCGAAGTCCCAGCAGAGAGTGATGCATAGCTGGTGAAAACAAGCTGCCGTTTGCTCTACAGGGACGAAGTGAGAAGGAATAAGGAGGATTTGATGCCATTTTTCTTCCCGGTTTTCCACTTACAATAGCAACTTGTTGCATGTCAATGGTTTTTCTACATATAAGTACAAACCATCCCAACAAAACATTAATCAGCTGACAAATCAGAGTAAATAGCAGGGTGGAATTTTCAACCTATCATGCAGTAATAAAACTGGCATTGTGGATCAGTGCCCTAATGCATTTGATCATGTATGGCTGATCATGAGGCTGTTCTTTTTATTCCAATACTCTCATAAGGCAGTCTCCCAGGATTGAAGATGATTTGCTTACACTTTAGTGCAATGAATATGAAGATGGCTGATAAGTCAAATGGGCAGTTTGTAGACTCTGTACATGTCAGGCAGGTGATGCTTGGTGTGGGTGGGGGGGGGGGGGGGGGGAGGGGGGGGGGGGGGGCGTCAGTGAGTTATTGAGTGGGTTGTCTGCTCTCTCCAATACCTTGACTTTACATCATTCCCGATAAAGTCTTCCGATGCGTTTGGTGTCTTTCCGAATGAGCCTTCTGTATTTTGGTCAGTCAAAAGCCAAGATTTCCCATGAATAGGTGGGGTTGTTTCGCCTCTCCAGGGATGCTCTGAGGACGTTCCCGAATTGTTTGCTGGTGCACACACAATTGGCCAAATGGTCTTCTTCTGCGCCATAAGAATTCTGTGATTTCCATTGTCCTCCTGGGCGTATGCTGCCATGACTGCATTCCAAGTACAGCAATTGCTTCAGAGGTTTGCTGTCAGGCATACTAATGACCTGTCCTGCTCAGTGGAGCTGGTTTAAGTGATTACAGCCTCATTACTGGGTATGTTGGCTTGGGAGAGGTCTCTGCTGCCAGAAATGCCTTTCTTGCCACTGGATCTGGAGTCAGCAAATTGAAGATAAGAGCATCATTTGGTATCCTTGAAGATGCTGTGCAATGTGAAATTCCTGAGGGTAATGTGAAGCAACGTTTGAGTGGTTCAGATCTTAATATTTTGGTCCATTAAAGAATGGCATGGATAAGAATAATTGTGAATAGTTAATAAATTCCGTCTTGAGGAGGAGAATCTAGAACATGGAAACGTAATCTCAGAATTTAATTGGTGACAGTAAATACAGGGGGCGCGATTCTCCGCTGCCCACGACGGGTCGGAGAATAGCGGGAGGGCCTTCCTGACATTTTTACCGACCTCCCCCTATTCTCCCCCCCCCCCCCCCCCCCCACGGCCGCCCCACGACACGAATCGCTGCTCGCCATTTTTTACGGCGAACAGCGATTCTCCCCTGGCCGATGGGCCGAGTTCCCAGGCCTTTACGGCCGTTTTCACGAACGCAAACACACCTGCTCTCACCGTTCGTGAAAACGGCCGTAAGTGTCGTTCCCGACAACCATGGCACCGATTGGCACGGCCGTGGCAAGGGTGGCATGGGCCCGCGATCGGTGGGCACCAATCGTGGGCAGCGGGTCCGAAACCCGCGCAATCTTTGTTCCTCCGCCACCCCGCAGGATCAGTCCACGGGGCGGCTGAGGGGCATGACGGCCCGCGCATGCGTGGCTTTGACGCATATGCGTGATGACGTCATCTGCGCATGCGCGGGTTGGAGCCGTCCAATCCGCGCATGCGCGGCTGACGTCATCGTGCGCGTCAGCCGCCGTGACCCTTGACGGTCGCTAAGCCTGCGATGCCGTGCTTCGCGGGGCCACGATGCTAGCCCCGCCCGGGGAGGAGAATCGGGTCCCAGGAGGGGGCGCGGAGGCTGCCGTAAAACACGGCCAGTTTCACGGCAGCCTTTACGACTCTCCGCATTTGCGGAGAATTGCACCCAGGCTGATTTCTTGTGCAATGCATTTACCCAGAAAATCTCAAAAGGAGAATATGAATTTTAGGATTGGGAATCTTTTATTCAAAGAGCAACATAATCATGAGTTAAGTTGTTCATGGCTTCTAAAGTAGGTCATTTCCTATTTATCTCTCATTATATCCTTTTGTTTTAATGGCTTCTTTCTGCTGTTCCTTCATGTTTATTATTCTCCGTTTTATTTCAATGTTTTCCTTGTTGTGGTTTTCATACAAACCTCAATAACATAGAGTTTAATCTTTTAAAAACAATACAGCCAATTCTTTTAACTTCTGCCACTGATGAATTATTAACGAACCAGACAAGACATGATCAAAACAGGCCGGCAGGAGAAGGGGAAAGCCTCGGCATGTATTCAAGCAGACCTCAAGAAATAGGATCTTCATATGTAAATGTGCCACAGAGGATCTGGTTCAAGTTCTCTACTTGAAAGCTTTGGAAATCCAATTTAGTCAGGGAATTTATAGTCGAGAAAATCTAATTTAGTTGCTTATTTCATAGTTTAACAATTCAATCTAGCTCTCGTTCTGTTAGCTTAGTGGTGGAACCTTTGTGTTGCATGTGAGAATGAAGAATTTGGGTTCTCATAATCACAATTTAATTACCAGAATACTGGTCCTGATCTCAATTCTTGAGACACTGATATAGGCCCGGATTTTATCCTGGGAAAATGGATGGCGATGGAAAGGGGCAGCTATGAACTTGTGCGGAGATGGTGTTTGGTCAGATCCCCAACATTATCGCACCAAGACAGAATTTCACTGACGGTAAGTCGCTTGGAGATTTTACTCACAATTTCGAAATGAGCAAGTAAGAGGTAATTAAGATGATTGAGAAAGTGACTGAAAGTGATTTTACATGTCCTTAAAATTTGACTGTAATGTGTGGGTGACCGGTGGGGGAGGTGGGACTCGGAAGCCTCAGAAGCATTTAAGAGGTGACAACGAGGTGGTAGCTGTTGGTTTTGCTGCACTGGGAAGTCATTCACTGAGGCGTTTTCCCTTCATTGTGAGGAAGGAGTTGGGCAAACATGTGTTTGGGCCTGAGGCCCCCTGGCAAAGGGGTCACTGAAGTAGGATCTAAGAGAACTAAACTACTGAAATGGTGGACCCCATTATAGAGGCAGTGTTCAGGTGGCATCGTCACCATGTATTCCGGAAGAGATTTCTCCCCCCAGTGAGAAGAACCTGAGAGAGAGGGAGGAGCAGGTAAACGGAACTGGACATCAGCAACTAGCGGAAGCAGTCGCGTGATGGGGAAGTGACAGAGGGTCAGAGAGAGAGGACCGGCTGCATAAACCGGTGTGGAGAGGGGGGTGCCTTATGACCAGGGTTTACAGACAGATGGATAAACTTCCTCCAGATGTCAGAATAATAGTGACACTGAAGACAGCAGCTCTCCTGAGAGGCTGTGATCAATCTGTGTGCTGTGATAGCAGAGGAAGTGAGCTCCAATTGCATTAGCCAGCATTCAATGTCATTATCTCTCAAGGTCATTGCAGTCTTGAATTTCTATGCCTCAGGCTCAGTCCAGTGGCTAACTGCATATATGTGAAGCATGTTCCAATCAACAACACATCACTGCATCAAGATAGTGACAGATGCCCTCTTCAGGAGGGCAAACCAGTATATCCAAATTACTGTAGACAGTCCAGGCCAAGAGAGCCAGAGGCTTTAGCACCATTGTTAGATTCCCCTGGGTGCAAGGTCTCATTTGGCTGCAAGCATGTGTCTATCAAGGCTCCCATAGGCCAGCCAGTGGCTTTCATCGACTGGAACGGATTTAATTTTGTCAATGTTCAACTGGTCCTCAACCACCTCCAGCAGATTGTGCAGATTTGGATTCATTCCTGGGAGCAGCCATGACACTTACATCCTCTGGCACTTCATAGAATCGCTGCAGTGCAGGAGTCCATTCCACCCATCGAGTCTGAACCAGCCCTTGGAGCACCCAACCTAGGCCTACACCCTCAGCCTATCCCAGTAACCCCACCTAACCTTTTGGACATCAAGGGGGAATTTATCATGACCAATCCACCTAACCCGACCTTTGGGCTGTGGGAAGAAACCGGAGGAAACCCATGCAGACATGGGGAGAAAGTGCAAACTCCATACAGACAGTCACCAGAGTCGGAATTGAACCCCGGTCCCTAGTGCTGTGAGGCAGCAGTGCTAACCACTGTGCCACTATGCCGCCCCAGATGCCATAACTCCATGTGCCACAACTTGTAATCTACCCACACCTGTACAGATGGATATTTGCTGCTATGGTTTACCCAAGAAGAGATGGCTGCTGACAGCAGTAAAGAACACAAGGACAGAAATTGGAGCGCCAAAACGTAAGCCATGCTCTAACCAAAGTCACCATCAAGCAGACCTCCCCTCTCTTCAAATTTGGATTCTGGTACCAGGACTGATTGGGTGTGGTGCTCTTCAATATGCCCCTCACAGTAAGGATTGCCCAGATTGTGGTAGTCTGCTGTGCTTTCCACAACTTAGCACTGCAAAGTGGGGGAGGCCCTGGCTGCTGAAGACATAATGGAATACAAAGCACCGTCTGATAATGATGAAAGTAAGGGAGCCAGAACCAGGAGGAGCTTATACCAATTCGCTTTAGCTGACCCTTCGCGCCTCAGCCATCCAGCCACATAAAGATCCACAACCCAAGCCTTTAAAGCCACTCACTCCTGCTGGAACACAGATCCCAAGTCCATTAGCACCTGTTCTGCAAAGTGGAAGTGATGAGCGCACACGCTCAAATGCATCAAATGTGTTTTCTTCAATTCCTTACAGGTGCTCCTGTGGGATCCTCCCCATTCGCTACAGGCTTTGGTGGAAGCAGACTGCTGACCTTGCTGCCTTTTGGCTTGGATTGGCGGAGGTTCTTCTGGTTTCCTGAAATCTGGAAAACCCTTGCAATGCTGAGGGTGTCCTGCATGGGTACAGGATGCTCTTCTGACATTGCAGCAATATGTCACCGGCAGAGGGGCTGAGGAGCTACTGTCCACACTAGGAGAAGCAGAAGGCAGCCACTTTTCCTTTCTCGTATGACACATTTGTACTTCCATGCTGATCAGATATATACAAGGAGCTGGGGGAGACTTCAGGCACCTTGACCCCTCTCGCTTTTTCAATATCTTATTGAGCTCATAAACAAGGCCATGGCATGTGAGTCAGCATTCATCTCCGGCATCCACTGATGGATGGATGTAGTGTCCATGAGAGTCACTAATTTCTCAATGGAGGAGACTGCACGTGTGCCAACAAGATGGCGATCACAGCACCCGTGACCTGGATAGGCTCCTCCATTGTTCGAACCAGAGCATGGATATCCTCTGGGAGCCCAACCATATCTTCATTCCCCTCCTACTAAACTTCCAGCATCTGCAACGCATGCATTACTCCAGTGGTGTGGCTTCAGCCTGGGGCTCAGCATGGGCCTGGCCTCCCACAATTCTCTGATTGTTAGTGGCCTTGGCTATCACACCCTCCGACAGCTGCTCATGCGAGTGTGACTGAACTGCTGTCAGTCCTTTCCCAACATGATGGGCTTTCCCACCCAAGTATTTGCACCATCACACGTACCCCTTTTCTGACACACAAAGGGGACTGAGGTCTATTACTAACCTGGACAGAGCATGGAACATTTTGACCCCTTTGTAGTACTACAATCAGCAACCTTCAGCAATCCACCCTCTACAGCTAACCCCTTCTGCAGCCTCCCATCAGGCTTGCTTGCATGATTAAGCAGGGAGGTCTCCTTTTCCTGTTCTCGGAGTCCATAGGAGAATCTGCAGGGAGGTTTCACTGAAATGTGGGACAACCCGCAATCTTGCTGATGCCATGTCCACAAATGGGTTCTACGGGCAGCACAGTGGTTAACATTGCTGCCTCACGGCACCGAGGTCCCAGGTTCGATCACGGCTCTGGGTCACTGTCCGTGTGGTGTTTGCACATTCTCCCTGTGTTTGCGTGGGTTTCGCCTCCACAACCCAAAAGATGTGCAGGGTAGGTGGATTGGCCATGCTAAATTGCCCCTTAATTGGAAAAAATTAATTGGGCACTCTAAATTTTTTTTTAAACAAATGGGTTCTAATGTAATCACAGTTGTCTGGCTATTTTACAACTGTTAGTATGAAGCTGATGGAGATTCTTCAGCCAGTCTGAAGAGGGGGTGATCTCAGATTGAAACGGGGCTAGTCTCAAATGAGAGAAGTTGATCTCACACTGCAGGCTTCCTGCTGGCCTCTGCCTGAATCAGAGCTAGAGTGCTGGTGGCCCTTTACATATGAAAATGAAATGAAAATGAAAATCGCTTATTGTCACGAGTAGGCTTCAATGAAGTTACTGTGAAAAGCCCCTAGTCGCCACATTCCGGCGCCTGTCCGGGGAGGCTGGTACGGGAATCGAACCGTGCTGCTGGCCTGCTTGGTCTGCTTTAAAAGCCAGCGATTTAGCCTGGTGAGCTAAACCAGCCCCTGGTGCCATATAGTGCCAGCACCTCCAGCAGTGGCAGGTAATGGCACGGCGACAACCTGGAAGTCCAACCCTGGAAGCAGAGTCGTCAACAGCGATCAGAGTGGGAGAGCCTTCGCCATCCATTTCTGGTTCCGCCTCTGCAACACCGCCTGTTGACATAAAATTTCAGCTTTAATTTCTAACAATTTGTTATGGACGAACAAGATTTCTCAGAAGCAGTCCAAGGAAGTAAACAGAACGATGTCGGTACCAGTGACGACACCAAGACACCTCATAATTGAATTGGTGGTTCTTGTCACAAGGTTTATGATGTCATTATGGTGTAGTTCACCATTTTTGGCCTAACCACAGGAAGTGGTAAAAGGCAGAAACAACAATTATGTTTTATCTTTCGTTTAGGGAAACATCAAGCTGCTTCACAGAGCTGAAATAAGACAAAAATAGACATTGAGGCAAAAAAAGGATATAGATGGGGCTGAGTAAAAGTTTGCAGAAAGAGGGTGGTTTTACAGGAGGAGAAGGGGATCGAGAGAGGGAAATGGGAGGTTTAGGGAGCACATTTTCAAGCTTTAAGATCCGAATGGTTGAAGCCACGGAAACCGATGGTGAGGTAAAAGGAGTAGGGTTGTGCAGGAGTTGAAGAAATGCAGAGAGTTGTAGGGCTGGAGGAGAAAGAATTAACAAGAGGTGAGGCAAAAGAAGGATTTCAACATAGGGATGAGCATTTTAAATTTTAGGTGTCGGTGAACAGGAACGAATGTAGGTGTGGAAGCATAGAGTGATGGTGGGGAACAGGACATGGTGCAGGGCAGGGTATAGACTTCAGAATTTTTGATGAGTTCAAGTTTATGGAGTATGGAAAATAAGAAACTGGATAAGAGAACATTGGAAAAATTGAGTCTGGAAATGACAAAATATGGATGAGAGTTTCCAAAGTAGATGGACTGGAGCGGGGCAGACAGAGACAATTTGTTACATATGTCCAGGAGGTCTTTGGATGGCAGAGTATATGGGTTTGGAATCTCACACCATTTCACAATACCATAGGACCATAAGACATAGGAGCCGAATTAGGCCATTCGGCCCATTGAGTCTGCTCCACCATTCATCCCCATTCTCCTGCCTTCTCCCCATAACCCCTGATCCCCTTATTAATCAACAACCTATCTATCTCTGTCTTAAAGACAGTTAATTTGACCACCACAGCCTTCTGCAGCAAAGAGTTCAACAGATTCACCACTCTCTGGCTGAAGAAATTCCTCCTCATCCCAGTTTTAAAGGGGCATCCTTTCAGTCTGAGGCTGTGTCCTCGGGTTTTAGTTTTTCCTACAAGTAGAAACATCCTCTCCAAATTCACTTTATCTGAGCCGCTCAGTATTCTATAAGTTTCCAGAAGATCCCCCCTCATCCTTCTAAACTCCATTGAGTACAGACCCAGAGTCCTCAACTGCTCCTCAAATGACAAGTCCTTTATTCCGGGAATCATTCTTGTGAACCTCTGGGCCCTCTCCAAGGCCTCTCCAAGGCCAGCACATCCTTCCTTAGATACAGGGCCCCAAACTGCTCACAATACTCCTAATAGTGTCTGACCAGAGCCATATACAGCCTCAAAAGTACAACTATTGTCTTGTATTCTAGCCCTAACATTGCATTTACCTTGCTAACTGCAACTGCAACTGAACCCGCATATTAACCTAAAGAGAATCCTGAACTAGGACTCCTAAGTCCCCTTGTGCTTCTGATTTCCAAAGCCTTTTCCCATTTAGAAAAGAGTCTATGCCTCTATTCTTCCAAACAAAGTGCATAACCTCACACTTTTCCACATTGTATTCCATCTGCCACTTCTTTGCCCACTCTCCTAGCCTGTCCAAGTCCTTCTGCAGCCTCCCTGCTTCTTCAACACAATCTGTCCCTCTACATATCTTTGTATCATCTGCAACCTTAGCAGGAATGGCCTCAGTTCCTTCTTCCAGATCATTAATGCACATTGTGATTAACTGTTGACCCAACACTGACCCCTGAGGCACACCGCTAGTCACCGGCTGCCATCCTGAAAATAACCCATTTATCCCAACTGTCTGCCTTCTGCCAGTCAGCCAATCATCTATCCAGTACCTTGCCCCTAACGCCATGGGCTCTTATCTTATTTAGCCTTGTCAAAGGCCTTCTGGAAATCCAAATAGGTCACATCCACTGGCTCTGCTTTATCTAAGTTCGTCATTACCTCCTCAAAGAATTCTAACGGATTTGTCAGGCAAGACCTCCCCTTGACGAATCCGTGCTGACTCAGTCCTATTTTACCATGCACTCCTAAATACTCTTTAATCCCAAGCTTAATAATAGACCTAAAATCTTACCAACAACCGAAGTCAGGCTAACCCGCCTATGATTTCCTGTCTTCTGCACCCACTCCCTTTTTAAACAAGGGTGTTACATGAGCCATTTTCCAATTCTCTGGAACAAGCCCTGCCTCCAGAAAGATCAGCACCAATGCCTCCACAATCTCCTCAGGTATCTCTTTTAGAACCCTGGGGTGTAGTCCATCCGGTACGGGTGATTTATCCACCTCCAGGCCTTTCGGTTTCCCAAACACCTCATTCATGATGACTGCTACACTCATTTCTGCCCCTGACACTCTTAAAGTTTTGGTATGCCACTGGTGTCTTCCACTCTGAAGACTGATGCAAAGTACCTATTCAGTTCCTCAGCCATTTCTCTGTTCCCTATTACTTTTCCAGCCTCATTTTCCAATGTATTTTATACATTTTATATATCGAAATAAACTCTTGCAATCTTCTATATTCCTAGCTAGCTTCCACTCATATTTCTTCTTCTACCCCTTATTACTTTTTTAGTTGTCCTCTGCTCGCTTATAAAGGTTTCCCAATCCTCTGGATCCCACTAATACTCGCCACATTGTATGTTTCTTCCTTTGCTTTTATGCTGTCCTTGACTTGCCTTGTCAGCCATGGATGTCTTGTCCTTCCCTTAACATGTTTCCTCCTCCTTAGGATGAATTTCTGTTGTGCCTCCCGAATAATCCTCAAAAACACCTGGCATTGCTGTTCCACTGTCTTCCCTGCTAGGCTCTCCTTCCAATCAACTCTAGCCAGCTCCTCCCTCATGTCTTTGTCGTTACCCTTATTTAATTGTAGTACCGTTACATCTGATTGCAGCTTCTCCCTCTCAAACTGCAGGGTAAATTCTATCATATTGTGTCACTGCTTCCTAAGGGTTCCTTCACCTTAAGTCCCGTAATCAAATCTACCTCTACACATCACCAAATCCAGAATTGCTTGCTCCCGAGTGGCCTTTACCACAAGCTGTTCCAATAAATCATCTTGTAGACATTCCACAGATTCCTTTTCTTGGGATCTGCTACCAACCTGATTTTCCCAGTCCATCTGCATATTGAAGTCCCTCATGATTATTGTAGCATTTATGTTCTTATGTGCCTTTTCTATCTCCTGATTTATTTTCTGACCCACATACTGACTACGGCTAGGGGGCCTGTACATAACTCCCATCAGGGTACTTTTTCCGTTGCGATTCCTTAACTCTACCCACATGATTCTATGCCTTCTGAACTTATATCACTTCTTGCTATCGATTTAAGTTCATTTCTTACGAATAATGCAACCCCGCCCCGTTTGCCATCTGTCTGTCCTTTCGATAGGACACATATTCTTGGATATTTAGATCCCAGCCTGATCCCCTTGCAGCCACATCTCTGTGATGCACACAACATCGTACTGGTCAATTTAATGTGCGCAACAAGCTCATTTACCTTGTTCCGTATATTGCGCACATTTAGCTACAACACCCTCAGTCCTGTGTTGACTGCCTCTCTTCTCATAGTTGTTCCCATTTTTGCTCTGCCTGAAGTTAGATTCCTGCCGCTTTCTATACTCTCTGTTCTATTACATGTTTTGGAAACTGTACTAATCTCTCCTGAGCCCTTGACCTTTTAGCTAGTTTAAAGTCCTTATCATGAACCTGCACTTTGGCCTTCCCCTTTAACTGTGATTTTCTAATTTTCCATGCAACTGAACCCCCCCCTCCACAACAACTATTTAGGTTAAAGCCCATCTACAGGGTGATTCGCCAGGGCTCTGGTCCCAGCTTGATTCAGGTGAAGACCATCCCATCGGAACAGCTTCCCTCCTTCCCCAGTATCGGTGCGAATGTCCAATGAAATTGAACCCATTTGTCCCACACCAACCTTTGAACTTCACATTTACCTACATAATACCAGCTTATGTAGTCCTCCCTGTATATTCACACATATCCATTATAACTCAAGTGAACTTAATGTAATGGGGAGAGACAATATTAACAGCAAGGAAATCTAAATATACCACACAATAAGCATTGATTGAAGCAGTTTTATAAGTGTAAAAGTGTTTCAGTAATATGAATGTGGTTTCATTTTGCAGGGTAAACGAGTCTCATATTTACAGAGTTTACAAGATGTTGTTGTAAGGGCTATTTCCAAGATTTTGCACTCCCAGTGTTGGGCTCTCCGAGCGGATATCACAGCTTAGAGAATCAAGGTTACAATGCTGCTCCCTCAGAGCACGGTTTAATTGCTGGAGCATTGCATACAGAATTAACTCTCTGATGTGTTTATGTTTAAATGTATCATTCAGAAGTGACTTGAGCAAAATTTCAGAGAGGTTGGTCACCGGCCAGTTTGGGGAGGTTATTTTATGATTGAGGATGGAGCCAAATGCCCGCAGAAGTGACCAGAATGTGAATGCAGTGTTTCATGTCCTTATCTGTGAGACCTGGATTTAAGTATGAGTGGCATTTATAGGGTGAAGGTGCTGATCTTTGGTTTTGTGGCTTTTCATGAAAACTGTATCTTTTTAAACCTTTTAAAAATCAGGAACTCTGTCCCCAAGGGTTATAAATCTACAGCAAAAGATGAGTCAGAATTTATCATGAACAAGCAATTTAAATAAAATTACATTGAAGTATTTGCTTTTATGATACAAGGTTAATATTACAATAAATAAAGTACACTTGATGTTTGTAGCTTTTAACATAATTAGCGTTTGTATCAATACACAGTGATCATCTGAAAACTGCAAAAAAATGTCCATGAGACCTTTAAATGCCACTGGAACTGCCAGCAATACAAAGGTTAATTCAAGTTTCATGGGGCACAATTCAGCGGCCTTGTCGTGCCCAATGTGGTGTTGGGATGAGGCCGTTGAATCTCACGAGAGGCCTCTTGCAAGATTTGGAACGCTCCAAAACTTCTCGCAGGATTCTGTTGAATCTCGTGAGGCAATGCGATCTGAATCTCGCTCTCACTGGGCAAGATCCAGGAATGCATATTTAAATAACCAATAAGCTTATTTAAGTACACGTTCACTAGATTCTCCCAGGGCCTGGGATTCATTGGCTGCGCCTGGGAGATCTCAACCAAACGCCATTTAGTACTGGTCAACACAAATATGGACCAGTCGTAATAGCACCTGTGTGGATCTCCCAGGCCATTGGACACGCCTGGGTGGTCGGGCATTCGGCAGGGTGGCAATCTGGCACTGCTGCTGGCATTTTGGCACATTGGCTCTGCCACCAGGCACCCTGGCAGTGCCAGCCTGGCATTGCCAGGGTGTACAAGTGGCAATGCCAGGGTGGCAGACTGGCAGTGCCAAGGCACCCAGGTGCCATGTTTCCCATTCCAGGGATCGGACCCCTGAGGGCCTTGCCCATAAGAGGTGGGGTAAGGGGGTGTTTGAGGACTCCAGAAGAGGTGGGTTGGGTTAAGTAGGGGGTCCAGAGACCATGGTGGGGTTGCTGAGGGGGGAGGGGGGTTGAAAGATCAGAGTTGCCTTTAAAAATGGAGCCTGGATTCGTGAGTAGTCTTCCTACACAGTGCAGGAAATGACCGAAGTGTGGCCTCGATGGGCAGTTCCTTGCCGAGGGCAAAAAATCCAGCAAAGTGCCATTGAATAGCAAGATCTTTAATGGCGCCCATAATGTGTGACTCATGGCTGAATGACAGTGGCTCAGTGACTCACACAAACCATCATCCCTAATCTTCATATTATTTCATTTTTGCCTTCCAAGGATCATCAAAGTGTAAGATAAGTGGTTGTTGGTGATAAGTGATAAGTTGGTTAAGTGTTATGTTCTATGTTGTAGCCGCAAAGGGAATTAATCAGAAGTTTCACACATTGAGTTTGTATAACATAGTGCAAGGGGTTTATTAACAAGATGCTGCTCAGACAGGGTACAACGGTGAATTCCACAAAAACCCACAAAACTCTCTGAAGGTGTCACTGCGTAACACGCGACATTACACCAGCCAATGGGATTACTCTGATATATAACAGGAGGTATGATACACAACAGAAAATAAATCAGTAATTCTGCCAACGCAACTGGAGGTTACAACATGAACTGACATGGAAATTTAGAAATATAGAAATAACAATACCTATTTTATTTTTGCAGGTTTTAGACTATATATTTAGCATGAATACACATCCAGCAGTTGGAAAATGAATAATTGCAGGCAGCTGAGCTTTAAAGACATGCAGCGGAATACTCCGTCAGCGAGATCCTTCGCTCTAGCGGCGGCGCACCGACGTCCGTGGATTTCCTGACGCATGAGTTGGCCACAATGGGAAAACCCATTGGCTAGCTGCAGGAACGGAGAATCCCGCTGCCGGCGGTGGCAAGCCGTGCCGGAAAATGCATCTGGCAGACCAGAGAATCCCGACCATAGTGTACGTGTTCACAAGTTTTTGAAAGTTATATTACTGACTCAATAAATATGTAAGCAAACAAAAACTTGCCTTTATATAAAACTTTTGATGGAAGAAATATTCCAAGATGTTTAACAGATAGGCATAAAGAGAATAAATGGCAGGCAGGAAGGGAGAGATTACAAGGGAGGTCTAAAGGTTTGATTGAAAAGAGAGGACTTCTGAAGATTTTTAAAGGAACAAAGAGAGATTAAAAGTGGAAATGTTTGGGGTAATTCTAGAGTGGGACCCAGGTAGTTCACGTGCAAATAGGAGAGAACTGCACAGAAATCCGGTGTCAAAGGAATGCAAGGCAAAACACTCTGGTTTGGGAGTATATGGGCTGGACTCGCCCAAAATGGGACTGTGTCCCCATGCCAGCGGAAAAAAGCTGCAGTTTTACTCTGAAGATTCCTGCAAAAAGGAGTAGCTAAATTAATGCTCTACAGGGGCCTAGCAGGGACCCAGTAATTCATGCAGCTTTAGCTGCGGATTCGTGCCCCCAGTTTTGAGTCCGTGCACGCGCATGCCGGCGGCCTCCAGCGGCCGCACTGAGCTCCATGGCAGACCCGGACTGCGAAGGCAGACTGAAAACTTCGACCCCCCGCCGAACAGCCACGCGCCTGCGGATCTGACTGCGTGGATATTAATCCTGGCCGCCTATAAGGCCTCATCCGGTGGCAGATCCCCCCGCCCCTTACCAGGGCGGCCGCGGACTGAGTCCCAGCCACCATGTGAGTTTCCTGATCAGGAATAGTAGGTTAGTTCCCCGCCGTCGGGAACTCAACCGGTCGAGAGCAGAGGATCGCTGGGCTGGCCACAGTCAATGGACCCCCAGCTGCACAGCGTACTCCGCGATCACGCCGATTCTCGGGTCCCGGAGAATCACCGGACCGGCGTAGGCCCAGTTTCAGCGTGAAGTTGGATGATTTTGACGCGGGGCTGCGTAGAATCTAGCCCTATGTTCTCCCACTGGAGTTGAATTGCTATTGATTTGTGCTCCCTCTGTGAAACGGCAGCTGACTTCATCCGGCCTGCTAACACACTACGACCAAGTATATGACATCACCACCATTTTGTCACATTGTATGGAAAACGGTCGGGGTGACCGCTCGCATTAGCCTCCAGAACACAACTTAACTGTGCGCAAATCGAGAAAGGCGTTCTATCAGTACGTCTATGGGCGTCGGTTCATGGTGTTGATGGCCCACAAACCACTGTTGGGAATCTATAAGGAAGATAAGGCCATTCCGCCCACGGTATCGGCCAAAAATCCAGAGGTCGGCCATCTTACTGTGGCCTACCAGTATAGTTGGAGCAACGACCAGACCCGCTGATCATAAATGTGGATGTATTGAGTAGACTTCCACTGCCGACAAGACCACCAATGTCCACCAGAGCCTACAAAGTAGTAGCAGTGATGCACTTCATGGATAGGTTGCCAGTTACCGTAGCCCAAGTACGTGAGTGGGCACAAACAGACCCCTTTTTGTTAAAGTTTGCCATATAGACTACAGGGGGGCTAGTATCAGAAACTGCCCAGCGAGTTGAAGGCTTTTACCATCAAATATCTGAGTTCAGTGTGGAAGACGGCATCCTCCTCAGGGGGATTCGTGCCGTGGTCCCGTACAAGGGTCAGGACCCCATACAGAGGGACCTTCATAACAGACAACCGGGTGTATCCAAAATGAAAATGCTTGCCCGCAGCTATGTCTGGCGCCTGGGCTGGATGGGAAAACAGATCGCTGGTCTAACAATGTTGTGTGTGCCAGGAACTACAGTAGCTCCCACCTGCTGCACCTCTTCATTGAATCCACAGAATCCCTAAAGTGCAGAAGGAGGCCATTCAGCCCATCGGGACTGCACTAGCCCTTGGAAAGAGCATCCTAGTTAAGCCCACACCTCCATCCTATCCGTGTAACCCAGTAATCCTACCTCATGTCTTGGTCACTAAGGGCAATTTATCATGGCCAATCCACCTAACCTGCACATCCTTGGACTGTGGGAGGAAACCGGACCATCCGGAGGAAACCCACACAGGCACGGGGAGAAAATGCAAACTCCACACAGTCACCCAAAGCTGGAATTGAACACGGGACCTTGGAGCTGTGGATCAGAAGTGCTAACCACTATGCCTCCTTTCCGCCCAGGAAAGTTCGTTCTGGGAGTGCCCAGGACATCGTTGGGTACGGCCTCATGCTGATTTTGTCGGCAATTTTCAAGGCTCTATGGGCGTGATTCTCTGCTCCCAGGAAAAATCGGGAGGGCCGTCGTGAACTCGGCCAAGTTTCACGACAGCTTCGGAGGCCGCTCCTCACCCCCTATTCTCCCCTCCCTGCGGGGCTAGGAGTGGCGCTCCGTAACTCTCGGCCGCTGGGCGGCACGCTGAGAGAGACGCGACGGCGGCGCCTATGTGACGTCAGCCACACATGCGCAGGTTGGACGGCTCCAACCCGCGCATGCGAGGCTGACGTCACGACGGCTGACAGCTCGAACCTGCGCATGCGCAGTGGCCGTCTTTCCCCTCAGCCGCCCCGCAAGATGTGGTGGCTTGATCTTGCGGGGCAGCGGAGGTGCGTCTGATTGAGACGCCGGCCCGACGATCGGTGGGCACCGATCGCGGGCCTGTCCGCTCCCGAGCACAGTCGTGGTGTTCATTCCCCACCAGGCCCCCTACAAGCCCCAAACGGGCATTTCACGGAGTTTTCACAACGCCAGCGACCAGGTGTGGTTGCCGCCGTCGTGAACCGGTCGCGAACGGCAGGCCGCTCGGCCCATCCGGGTTGGACAGCGAGCGGCGATTTTTACGAATCGCGGAGGGCGCCGGGGGTCGTGAAATTAGTCGGGGGGCCCTCCCGCGATTCTCCCACGTGGCGTGGGGAGCGGAGAATCGCGCCCTATGTTTCTCATCATTATCAATGTGCATTCTGAATAGCTGAAGGTCCACAGGATGTTGTCCATGACTTCAAGGGCAACGATTGAGAAACTGCGACTCATATTTAGCACACACTATATCCCAGAAGTGTTTGTCGCTGACAACGACACATCATTCACTGGTGAAGAGTTTGGGAGTTTCATGAAGACTAACGGGGTGAGGCACGTCTGCATGGGATGTATCACCCAGCTTCAAATGGGCTAGCCGAAAGAGCAGATTAAAAAAGAAGGCCTTGGGCTCTCTCAACATACACCTGGCCACTTTCTTATTTTGTTAAAGTACCAGTACACATGCCATGACCGACATAGCATCGGCTGAACTTTTGATGGGCTGCAGACATTGGACCCGCCTCAGCCTGGCTTTTCCAAATATTAGTGGGAAAATATGGCGCGGTCAAGAGCAACAAGGCTGTTGCCCAGACAGGTGTAAATAGGCCAGACAGTTCATACCAGGTGACACTGTCCATGTTAGGAACTTCAGCGATGGTGCCAAGTGGGTACCCAAATGTGACCCTGATGCTGTGAATGCCGCATGGCCTAATAAGAGCAACAGCTGGATCATGGTAAATTGGTCCTCCGGCCTCACCTGTTGTAACCAACTAACAGGCGACTTCAGTCGCAGCCCACAAGTAAGCTCACAAGCCACAGAGGGACCACAAATTTGGGTGAGTCAGGTTACAGCTATGAGTCTCAACGTATACAAGGGCGTGAGGCAAGCAATGGCTGGCAACAGCATTCCTACTCTTTCCAAATCACTAACAAAATGAATAAGAATGGCAGGACTTACCATTCCAGTGTCAACCTGCAACTTTAAGGGTTACTGTTTCGACTGCAAAAAGCACAAAGAAACAATGCAGCATGCATGGTGCATACCGTAATAAATCGCTCTCAAACTTTGCAAAACAGGACTCAAACAGGCATTACACCCTCTGTGCATATGAAAACAGTCCAATTTGGCTCGACGTTGGCTGGAAGTTTCCAAATCAATATGGTGGGTGAACACTTCTGGCCTGGACTGTGTGCATTCTCAACATCATCAACTTGTACTGACACCAGTTATTCAGGAATTGAAGTTTTGAGTCGTACTATTCTGCTATTCAAATTGCATTGTATTGAATCTGCTGACTTGACTTCAACGACTCATTGCCAGGCTAAGACATTATCCAATATCGATTTTCTGCTGTGAGGTAACGATGTTTTGGTGTGCTTACAAATTGCAGCTCTGCATTCTCATATCATGTAACTTACCTCTATATGGAATATGTTACAGTAGGCATTACTTCTGCTTCTTGTGCTTAATAACCTAATGGAGACATTATTTAAAGAAATACACTCCAAACCTTTCTATAATATAGGCTGGAGCAATGTACAGTCACCTACCATACCTTTCAGTCTTCTGTCTCTATTGCGTGTTGTTAAAATAATATTATCAAGGTTATTTAACTTGTAGAAACATATTCATGTTAACAAGTATACGGTGAGATTTGTATTTCGAATGCAAGCTACAAATCTATCACAAACTGAACCACTCATCCTCTTCCATCAGATACCATTCATCAAGCTGTTCAATGAATATTTGAATAAACAGTAAGTAATTACAGGTTGCATAGTTACATAATTATTCAATTGCTGCAATGGATAGGATCCTTGAAATCTCTCAAGGTCAACATCTAATGAATATGAGGTACTTAAAGCGAACTTGCCAACCTGCAGAAACAATTTCCTGGTGGCAATTTGTCAAACAACCAATTAGAACTCTCTGCAGTTTGCCAATAGCAAAAAAAGTCAGCCTTTTTAGTTTGTTTTCCAAACAAGTAAGGTTCTGGACAGCCGTTCCAGTGAACTCCTATTCTCTCATCAAACATTTAAAAGAAAAATCTAAGAGTTTTACCGCAGGAATAAATGTACATTGTCATGGGGTAACAGCTGTTTCCAATTACATATAAACATGTGTCTAATACCACATAAATGAGACATAGCAGATTTGAGAAATTGTGGAAATTTCTGACTTAACTGGAAAAATTTCAACAACTGAGCAATTTCCTCAGAGAAATAAGAGCTAGCTACTTTCTGCTTGGATTGTTCCACCTGATCAAACAGGAAGGACTGGAGCTCAGAGACATGCTCAGCTGTGGAGTTAAAAGAGAGAAAAATCATCAGATCTGCCCAGTAATGTTAGATGTAAATTGGGTCATTTGTGTGTCACTGTGGAAACATATCAAAGGATGGCAATCAGTTCAACAATTAGAAAAAAAGTTGGAAACAGCAAAAGAGGCTTATCAATGCCTGAGTAAAATAATACTCGGATTCACTTTGATTTTTTTTAATAAGAAAAGTCATAAAATAAATTGACCCCATTGAGCAGAGCAGTTGGAAAACGATGAATACTTGGCATGCGATCAGCCTGTCATTCATCTTTACCTACCTTAATAAACATGGGTTTTGTCTGTTCTCTCCTCCATTAGATGTCTTAAATGTAATACAGACATGACTTTGATCTTATTTCACAGTCCCTTAAACATTGAAAGATCTGGGTTTAAATTTGGTGCAGACAAGCTGGATGGAAATTCCCTCCTGCCATTTACAGCGGTTTTGTATGAAATGAGTTTGGGAAATTGCCGTTCTCCTCTCATTTGGCAATGACCCACAATGAAAACATGGTCCATGATTTAGGTACAAACTAACAATGAAACGTAAGCACATCCAAAAAGTGGCTGAAATTACAGCAGTGCACGATGCTGGCATAGGTGCTTATACAAAGGTCTTCCATTCTTCAGCACTAACATCCAGCACAGTGGGATGAGAAACAAACATGATGCAGCTACTCTTACGAACCAAACAGTCCTGATTAATTTGTGCAGCAAAGAGGATAGAGTTGATATTCCAAAGCTGGGCTAGGACTCAGCAAAAAAACAGTTATAGACCTGAGCTGACGGACCCATGCACAATGCAGTGTTACTCAATTCATGGTGAGGGATTTTGGAATTTACCAGAGGCTGTGCTTTCAGCAAATGGAAGCTTCATTACAGCCATAGTAATTATGCAAATAGATTCTGTTGTTCAGCACAGGGACAATGGGCCAAATAGCCCCCATTTCAATTCCTGTACTGGTTGAGGTTACTCATGAAGGCTCGCCTTCTCATTCTTGCCCCTCGCCTTCTCAATCTTGTGACCCTCAGGTTAAATCACCATCAGTCAACTCTCCCCCTCAAAGGGGAAAGCAGCCTATGGTCATCTGGGACTATGGTGACTTTATTTTAGCTTATTGTGTGTCTACAGTTTGCTCTGACCATGCCTGATGAAGAGAAAGGCCCAGCTTCCAAGAAGGGTGCCAAATAAGCTCAGAAAAAGGGCGGCAAGAAGAGGAGGAAGTCGAAGAAGGAGAGTTACTCCATCTAAATCTACAAATTGATGAAGCAGGTTAACCCCGACACTGGCATCTCCTCCAAGGCCATGAGCATCATGAACTCGTTCATTACCGCTTCTGTTGCTCGTTCTACCGTTAGTGTGATTAATACGCCTTCATTTAAAGGACATGTGCTTAACACTGGTTTGGCTCTGTATCTGTATCTATGCTCAGGAGTCGCCAGGTGCCGTCAGAGACACCGTCACAAGTTATCAAGGTCAAGTTCAAAGCAATAAGTCTAAACACCGATCAGTAAGTCTAAACAATTAGTGTTTATTATAACAGATATAATAAATACTCATGCACACGCTAAAAGACTAATACTTATTTCTACTATTAAACGACTAAATACTTATCTAAGTAGGAACCAGCAAGGTCAGGGGACAAGGCCTTTGTTCCTTTCTGGACTGCACCTTCTGTTCACTAATAGTCGGCAAGAGTATAAGCAATGCCTGGGTCACGTAGCGATCGTTGTTTTGGCACTTACTGAAAGATGGCTGATGCTCAACGGCCGGTGATGAAAGACAGGATCTGGAGGCTGGGGTCGGAGTCAGGATGCAACAGCCTAGGCCGGAGTCTGGAAGCAACAGACCGAATCATGTGCTTGACCTTCTTTTTATAGGTCCTAGAGGTCCGTGCACCTTGGGGAGGGCTCTTTCACCTGCTAGGTATCGATTGGGAAAGACCCAATCGATATCATTCGAATTCCCCTATCCTGGAGTCGTTCCTCGATGGCGGGGGCGGTTCCTAGGGGTCATTGACCTGGGTTCTCTGGCGCCATTCTGTCTGGGTAGCTATAGAAAGTATCAATCGATACTTAAAATGTTTCTATTGTATCTGGGACTGGGTCGGTATCATCTCATTAGTATGCAGATCGCTTTCCTATTTGCACCTTTGGCTGAGTCTCTGCACCTGCCTTAAAACCGGTTTTTACAAGTGTCTCACTGTTGAAAGCTTCTGCAAGCTGTTTGTCCTTACTATGGCTGTTTTTCCCTGCAGTCTTAGCAGTTCTCCATTTTGTAGACTGGTGTCCATTTTAGAGGGCTACACTTCCCGCTTGGCTCATTACAACAGGAAGCACAACATCACCTCCCGGGAGATCCAGATCACCATGTGCCTACTGCTGCCCTGGGTACTTGCCAAATATGTTGTGTCGGAGGAGACACAGACAGTGACCAAGTACACCAGTCCAGGCAAAACTGTGCCTTCTTCTGAAAAACAAATCCATTTATATGATTTTATTTCTCCATCTCTTGGGACTTATTGCAGATTGAAAACTCTTGCATTCCAGGGTGCATTTCTTATAAAAATCCACAGCACATTGATCAGATTTGCATTCCACTGCATGGCCTGAAGCACTGAAATTCCCCCTCTCTACCTCACTTTCCTCATTTGAGACACTTTAAAAACTACAGGTGGAATTTAAAGCAATTGATATGTGTTCAGCCTACACATTGGGATATATGACAGCTGGACACACTTAATCACAGGAGAGTCCTCACATCATTCTTCTAACGGTGGGAAAAATTCCCACAATTAAGTCGGAGGCTGGAAGGGACCCATGGGGGAAATTGGGGAATCCTTCCCCAGGATTCAGGACATACTCCATTACAGGCAATGCCACTGGGAGTGGTGGCTGCCCTTGGTACTGCATCCATGGAAAAGCTGAGGAACACTGAGGGACCCGAGCCAAGAGTGAATGAGGGCAGGATGCAGGAGGTTACTGACAGGGGGTGGTTGGGGGGGAGGGGGGGGGGGGGGGGGTGGGGTGGTTAGGAAAATAGGGCAGGGAGTGGCTTTCAGCAATGACACCCCTCGGCTCAGCAAAAAGTTTGAATTTCCTGCTGTCAGGGGCTGCATTAAATCCTGCTCTACCTCTTTCACCAAGCTTTTGATCATCTGACCTAATATCTCCATATGTGGCTCAGTGTCAGATTTTATTTCATAATGCTCCAGTGTAGCATCTGGGACATTTTGTTATGTTAAAGGTGCTAAATAAATATAAGTTAAAAGCAAATTGCTGCGGATGCTGAAATCTGAATTAAAAACAGAAAATGCTGGACAATCGCAGCAGGTCTGACAGCATCTGTGGATAAAGAAGGGAGCTTTGAGAACGAGCAATCCAGACTTGACACGTTTGCTCCCTTCTCTCTCCACAGATGCGGTCAGACCTGCTGAGATTGATAAATATAAGTTGTTCCGACAAGTCCTTTGGCTTCCTTACATAATTTTCACCGTACTCGTCAAGGACTATGTGGTTGCAGCCAGCAAAGGGTTGAGGATTAAAAGGCTAGGAGGATTGATCCCAGGGGCAGGGAACCCAGAGATAATGGCTGGAAGTGAAGCCATTTCTGAAGATGCTATGGCTATGGGGACACTAGGGAATAGGCAGTTGTGAACAGTGTAACCATTTTGCTGCAGGCAAAGACATTAAAGGTGGCGATGAGAGAACAGTTAAGCAGATGAACATCAGAGAGGTATTGGTAGCAAATGGAGGGTCAAAGTGACACAGGGAATTTAAATGCTGGAAGCTGCATTTAAAATTCTCACATGAATTGTGAGCAGTAAAGTGACTTTCTCAAATCACACAACACATAGTAACAGTGCTAGACTGGGAACCTCGTTATGTCACCTGCGGGATGCAGAGAAATCCAGAAAACCAGAACTTACCAGCGAGGCTCTTGTTTCCTGACTCTCGCGATATTTTGTGCCCACGTCACGTTTGCACTCGTGGTGACGCAGGCACTAAATCAGGGCCAATGTTGCACGTTTTACTATGGGCGTAAAACGCGTTTATTGGAGTGTATTAACACGCCTCCGAGTTCGACGTGTGCTTAACACTGCTAGGCTCTGTTCTATGTAATTATTTAAGCTCTGGAGTCGCCAGCTGCCGTATAGGCAACGTCACAAGTATTCCAAGGTCAAATTCAAAGTAATAAAGACGATACACCGATTAGTCAAGTTCAAACGATCAATATTTATTATACAGTTAATAATAAATATTCATGCACACACACTAAGAGACTAAGCTACAACTAAACATAAGCAAACAGAATACTTATCTAACAGGAACAGGCAAGGTCAGAGAACGAGGCCTTCGTCCTGGTTTTGTCTGCAGCCTTCAGCAAGCGTTCTGGCACTTGGGAGTCTAGTGGGCTTGGATCGCGTAGCGAGCGTTGAACTTACGGTTTCGGCGGCTGGTGCTCAACGGCTGGAGTCAGGATACCAGGTGTCAGTCGAGGCCGGAGCACAGGTTTAACAGACCGGACAACACGAGGTCCCTATCTTTTATAGGGGTTCCGTTGTCCTTCCCTCTTCTCGGGCGGGCTCTACCTATTGGATCAATTTCTTATCGATACTGGATTAATTCCCCAATGCGAGGGGGTCTCCGTGATGGAGGGGGCGTTTCTTATGTCCTTTTGTTCGGAGGTTTCTGGTGCCTCGATGTCTGGGTCTTGATTGGAATGTGTCCATTCAGAACCAAATGTATCTATTGTGTGGGTGTTCAAGTCTGATGGCCTCATTAGCATGCAAAGCGTTTTGCCATTTGCACCTAGCTAAGGTCTCTTTACCTGAGCCCAAACTGGTTTCTGCTGCTGCAGAATGCAAACTGCTCTTTGCAGACTGCTGTTCTGGCTGAACTGTCTGTTTCTCAGCAGCCTTCCATTTTAGTTTGGCTCAGTGTCCATTTTGCGTGGCCAGCATGGCTACATTCCCTCCTTGTGATCCTCACAATCATACTATTGTGAAGGATCACCTATGTACTTTGCCTCCTTGTGTTCTGACCTCTTGCCAGTTCCTGTTCTACTCTGTTCTAAACTATGGGAAGAAGAGAAAAAAAATTTAACTAACATTTCTACTTGGCCCTATGTCAAAGGGACATGCATTACTACAATTGGGAACCTCTACCTATCACTATTAACCTTAACTTAACTTAAACATTTAATCACTCTAAACCTTAACCATTCACACCACAACATCACACTTCCCAACTCGGCAGTCGAGTATGGAACAATATAATACATGGCTGAATTTTATTTACAGAGTGTTGTAATCAGTGAGGGGTTGAGGGGTTTGGTGGAATCCGAAGATGGGGGATTGCACTCTATAGATGGGTGAGGTGCTGGAACGAGAGGCTCTCCTCTTCCATTTCCTCAACCTGAGGGTCTGCACTAGGATGGTGAGGATCGCAATCACCAACAGTGATTCGATTATGTAGGACATGGAGTACCACGTCATGAATTTAGTACACCAGGTCTGAACCTCGCTGATCAGAGCTGAGCACTGGGGGTTTGCTGTACTAACATTTACGGTGGGGGTTGTGGGGGAAACGTGTCTTGTTTCCACACATATACATATGACATTAAATAGTAATAAGTGGGCTTCCATCATTTTGCTGTTCTTCTTCTTTCTCTTCCTTCTTCCTCCGGTATTGACAATCCTGGCTTCGACCTCTGTCTCGTCCTTTGAAACCTTTGGGATCAAGCACAGTATCTGTCAATACACAGTTTAAGACCTTTACTTGTTAGTGCATCTGTCTTTCAAATCCCAATTGACCCTTTAAAATGACTGGCTAAGTCACACCCTGTGACTCCCCTCATTTTTTTTTCAAAAAGCGAATTTAAAGACCAGCATACACCTAACAATCCTTCCTTCTGCGAGCCGTCTCGCAGGCATTGCTGATTTACCATCCGAATGTTTCCGGATGTAAATAGCATGTGGGATGGTGGCCGAAGGGCTACCTAACGTAAAATGAAAAACAAACTTGGAAATAAACATCCGAATGAGTTGCGTATGGGCCGCTACGGGTATGAGTTGGATGGAATCCCCGGGTAGGGCGTGCTGTGCCATACCCGAGCTTGGCTGACCAAGGGTTGGTTCTCAGACAGGGCGGGTCCTCAGTGCCGTTTGTCCACTGCCTGAGTAACCTGGAAAGAAACGGGTACGAATGTGTTGACCATGACTTGCAGCCTCTATTTCGCCGAATAGAGGGGCACCTAAAAAACCAAGGGAGCCAAGATGCTCCGTTCTGAAAACAGGGAACAAGTCGTGAACCGTGTCGGTTCACCAGAGGATACAACTGAAGTTCTCAGAAATATCTGCGGACAAGCTATTTGGCGTGTGGCCTTACAACTTTGGAAAAGATCTCCAATCCAACCGAAGTTCTCAGAAGTATCTGCGGACAAACTAACGTGCATGTGAGGTGGTCACAATCTTTTCAGCTGAAAAGAAGATGTCCATCCTCCAGCTGAAACATTTACATTCCTGAAAACAAACAAACATGAAACGAAGACAAACATACGTGCAGGTTCCATCAGAAAGGACATCGTTTCCCTCAAACGATTCCTATCTTACATCATCTGGACACCTCACTTTGATTCTGCCTCTGTGAACAGGGTCACAAAGGGGTTGCCGTGTCGGGAGTCAGACACCGTGTCGTCCTGCTCTCCCGGATCCCACACCCTTGTGTGGATCAGGCATGCTATTTTGGCATTGTGTGACCGGGGGTCACTCTCATCATTGCGGACAAGTCTGTAGGAATTGTCCCTGTGCCATTGTGTGGCGTCGAGTGTGTTGTCGGGGTAGTCGGGGTCGGGTGGTGGTTCTGGGTTTTTAAGGTAAGTGACTTCCATGGGGTCACTGGAGTCGGGGTCGTAGTTGGTGCAGTGTGGGCTGTATGGCTGTGTGCTGTCGCTGTCTTCAGAGTCAGTGTCTGTCCTACTGTCTCTGCTGTGGCAGCTTGTGGGCGTGTCGGGGCGTGGTCTGTAGTGGTCTGTGGGCGGAGTCGTGGGCGAGTCCGTGGATGAACTGGTCTGTGAGGGGGATGGTGGAAAAGTGTCTCTGGTGGGCGGGGTGAAGTGTTCTGCTGCGTCTAGCAGGACATGGTGGGCATGGTTGGCCTGTGTTCCATATGCCTTTAACTGGTTTATATGGAACCACGCGGTCTTCCCATTAGGATACTTTATCCTGTAAACGGAGGGGCTAATTTTGTCCGAAATTGAGTAGGGACCGGAATATTTTGGAGCCAAAAAACTGCTGGGGTTATAAACAGATAACATTACCTGTTGCCCAACCTGGAATTCTGTGGTGTGTACGGTCTTGTTGAAACAGGCAGTCCGTTGCTGTCGGCGTTTCCCTAGCTGGACTGCGGCTGCGAGCTGTGCAGACCTCACAGTCTCAACTAGATCTTTAACTGCCTTTTCATGTGTGAGGGCCGTCACTTCGGGGCTTGTCATGTCCAGTCCTAAAAGGAATTCTGTACCTTTCATAGGGCGTCCGGTCATGAGTGTGTGTGGTGTGTATCCTGTCGATGTGGAGACAGTGTTCCTTATGAACATAAGTGCAAATGGGAGCACTGAATCCCATGTGGAATTGTTCTCTTGAACCATTTTCCTAAGGGTAGTTTTTAGGGTCCGATTCATGCGCTCCACAATCCCGCTGGACTGTGGATGATACGCAATATGAAAATTTTGTTTGATGCCAAATATTGTCAGGACGTTCCTCATGACCCGTCCTGTAAAGTGAGATCCCTGGTCCGAATCGATACTTCGGGGTAAACCCCATCTCGTGAAGATGTGGTGGGTCAGGATCTTTGCAGCTGTCTTAGCTGTGTTTGTTCGCGAGGGAAATGCCTCTACCCATTTGGTAAAGGTATCTATCACCACCAGAACGTATTTATAGCCATTCCTACAAGGGGGCAATGGACCTATAAAATCGATCTGGAGGTTTGTCCAAGGGCCGTTAACTGGGCGAGTATGCCGAAGTTGTGCCTTCTTAGAATACCTGTCCGGGTTATTCTGAGCACAAATCAGGCAATTCTCTATGTAGTGCGTTACATCATTCCTGAGATCAGGCCACCAACAGAGCTGCCTGAGGTGCCTCGTTGTTGCATCAATTCCCTGATGCCCGTGTCCGTCATGGAACAAGGCAATCATCTGATTCCTGTCCTGCTGTGGGACCACATAAAGTCGGTCCTTAATGATCACACCCTCATGTGTGGTCAGTGCGTGTTTAAAGTGCTCGTAAGCAGGCACAAAGTTTCCCTTGAAAACCTCCCTGAGGTCTCCGTCCTGTTTTTGTGCTGCCACGAGATCTTTAATATCAGTCTGTGAGACTTGGACTGCGCTCACAGGGGCGCTAGCTGGTGCGCTAGCTGGGGGGGTCCATAAGTGTCCTCTCCTGGAACCTGCCTTAGCCAATGCGTCGGCTTTAACATTCCCAGGTGGTGATGACCCATGGTGGCTGCGAACTTTTATAATGCCGAAGGTCCTGTCCTTCGCTTTCGCTAAAATATGCTGGAGTAGAGGGGCTGATGGAAGGGGTTTCCCGTCTGCGGAGACAAAACCTCGTGTCCTCCACAGGGGCAGAAAATCGGTTAAACTGTTACAGACATATAAGCTGTCTGAATATATGTCTGCTGGGCTGGGGAAAGAATCGGGGTGGTCCACTATGTACGCTATGGCTGCTAGCTCTGCTGCCTGCGCGCCTAAGTGACCTGGTAACTTAAGAGCGATTTCTTCGAGAGCGCGCCCCTGCGCGTCCTCTACATAGATGCCGCATCCTGTGATACGCTCACCATTTAAAACTGTGGAGGAACCGTCTACATAAATCCTCAAGGGTCCACACGTGTCTGTGGGCTGGGGGCTTTGTTTCGGGTTCCCTATCTTCCTGGGGGGTGTTTTTGCTAAAAAGGGTCCTGTGTTATGCAGGGGAGCTACAATTTCACAGTCATGGGGCTGTCCTGGGTATTGGAGGTTGTCGGCTAAGTATGTGTGGGTGCGTGTCCGTTTTACTGTAATGTCCCGTCCTTGTAAAAGTAGGGTCCACCTAGCTGCCCTAATCTGGCTAACTGAACCGTCCTTCAGTCGACCGTCTAGTAGTAGCTGTGTGGGTGTATGTTCGGTTAGAATGGTGATGGGGTTTAGTCCGGTGATGTATGAGAAATACTGCACTGCCCAGAAGACAGCAAGGAGGTGCCTCTCACAGGCTGAAAATCCTTGTTCTACTGGGTCTAACAGTCGGGAGGCATAAGCCACTGGTCTTAGCTGCTCGTGCCGTTCTTGAAGCAACACGGCCGAGAGGGTCAGATCGGTGCTCGCTACCTCTATTGCGTACGGTGAAAGTTGGTCGGGGACTAGCAGCGCGGGTGCTGCACTAAGGGCTCGTTTCAACTCTTCCACAGCGCCTGTATGCTGCGGAAGCCATTCCCAGGGGGCTCCTTTCTTAAGGAGGTCTGAAAGTGGGGCGGCTTTTGTCGCGAATCCGTCGATGTGGTTCCGACAGTAGCCAACCAGTCCTAAAAACGACCGGAGGGCTGATACATTCTGGGGAAGGGGCAATTTGACAATCGAATCAATTCTTTTGAATTCGATCTCGCGTTTGCCGTGCGTGATGACTGATCCCAAATACATCACTTTACTTTCCAATATTTGGGCCTTTTTCGGGTTAACTTTACAGCCAATTTCAGTTAAGAGTTCTAGGAGCTCGGCCAGAAGCGAAATGTGCTCTGCCTTTGTGTCTGTCTGCAGTAGTAGGTCGTCTACATACTGGACCAGACAATCGGGTCGGGAAAATTTCTCTAATCCACTTGCCAGCTGTCGGTGGAAAATGGAGGGGGAATTGTGGAATCCTTGTGGGAGGCATGTCCACGTGTACTGCTGAGTTTTGAAAGTGAATGCGAATTTGTATTGGCACGCTTTTGCCAATGGTATTGACCAGAATCCATTACTGATGTCCAATACCGTGAAGTACTTGGCGTTGAGACCCTGCTTGAGCATGGTCTCGGGACTAGTAGCTACCGTTGGGGCTACTGCGGGGGTTACTTTGTTGAGTTCCCGATAATCGATGGTCAGACGCCATGATCCATCGGGCTTCCTCACTGGCCAAATAGGGGCATTGTTGGTGGAGGCTACCGTTCTCAGTACACCTTGGTCCAACAAGCTGCCTATAACCTTTTCTATTTCCACCTCTGCTTCAAGGGGAAATCTATACTGCTTTTGCGGTCGGGGGTCCTGTCCGGTAACATGAACTTGTCCAGTCATTCTACCACAGTCATGACGGTGACTTGCAAATGCTGTCCTGTGTTTGTTTAGTAGGGCCTTAATTTGTCTGTCGGTGTGGAGCGTAGTCAGGTCGAATGAGTACTCTCCCACTGCGCTAATCCGATTAGCGTAGTCTCCTACTGTGAGGGTGGCTGGGGCTCTGTCTGATCTCGCCATTCGCCAGACACACTGGTTCACTGGGTCGAACGACAAGCTGTGGGCGTTCATAAAATCTATCCCCAGGATGTGCTCTGCTGTCCGGGGAAGATTTACTAAAACTACGGGGTGCCTTGTGCTAATGTTCCCTAGCTGGATCGCTACGGGTGCTGTGATATGTCCCTGCTGCGAGTGTCCGGTGAACCCGCTAAGTGTGATGGTGGAGGTGGTCGGCCACGTGTCTGCGTGTGCCGTGGTTGTGGAGTTAATGGTGGTGCGGGATCCTCCTGTGTCCCACAATAACTCTATGGGCTTCCCTTTGACTTTTGCCGTGACTACGGGCCTCCCTGATGAGTCCCATAGTGTGTCACAGACCCAAGTGGGGGAGCCCGAACACCGTCAGTTCGTCTCGTCCACATTGGTGGGTCCTGACTGTACTGCTACATTGTGGATGGGTTTTGCCTTGTTGCGGTTCAGAGTGCCTGTCTGCTGGCCTCTCTGAGATCGCTGGGGTGCATTACACTCTTTTGCCCAATGCCCTAACTGTCCACAGTTATAGCATTCCTGTCCTTTCTGTTGAGGGCTGCTCTTGCCTTCATTTACCCATGCGGGCTTCTGGTGCTCTCTGACTGCTTGGATATCTGCAGCAGCCTGAGCCTCTTCTGGGGATCTAACCTTTGCTTTTGCCTGAAGCGATTGCTCCCAAGCGCGGGACAATCTTTTGAGGACCCATTTCTCGTTATGGGCCTCTTCTGAGGGGTCGTAATTGTTGCAAGCGCTCTGTCCTGCTTCTGTTGCGTGTGAGATAATTGTGCGCGTCCACTTAACCATGTTTTCGCGGGTTAAATGCGCTCTATCTAGCTGTCCGAAAACTGCGCTGAAGTGAATCCACAGCCTTCCGGCGAATGCTGTGGGGTGTTCAGATCTCTTCTGCCTGCACTTATTCAAGCCTTCTACGGGGTCACCTCTATTGTACCCGATGGCATCTAAAATGGCAGTGTGCATCTCCTCTAGGCTGCCTCCTGCCACGTTTTGTGGGTCGGGGAGGGCTGCCACTACACTCTGGTCTAAGCTCAGCACGGTGAGCTTAACCTGCTCTCTCTCATCCAGGCCGTACATGGTAGCCTGCTGTTTTACTTTCGCAAAGAACTGGTGGGGGTCTGCGGTGGGGAGGAACGGAGTGATCTTTTCACAAGCGTCCCTTAGTTGGGTTACTGTTAAAGGGGTGGTGTAAGTTATGTCTGGGGCGCCTTCTGATTCGGCTTTCCTCTGTGTGGTTACGGGATTCATGGGTGCGGTTATGATCTGAGCTGTGGGGGGTTGGGGTGCCTGTCGTTTCTGCTGAGCTGCGGGCGCACATGTTCCCAGAACATAACGCTGCGCTGTCTCGCTTAATTCCTGCCAATCTGGGGCGTTTTCCCCATCTAACTGAGCTCCAAAGGTGCTTTGGAAGCCATTCTGCACCGAAAGCAGAGATTGCAATTCCGCAATCTGTTTTCTGCATTTCGCGTGGTCAACTGTGCTTTGTCTTTGTTCGGTCGTTGCAGCGTGGAGTGCTCTCAAAGCTGCTTTGAGATCGGAGCATTGCCTCTGCAATGCCTCCACCTGCTTCTCCGATTCCTGTCTTATCAGAACGGCACGTTGCACGTCCTGATAGGCTTTCTCATACTGGGTCTGGGAACTGTTCAGATGAGCTAGACAAGACTGATGAGCCCTCTTGGCATCATCCACCTCTCTACCCTTCTCTGCCAACTTCCCTTTTAGATCCAGGTTTTCTTTCTCGATGTCCCTGACATCGACCTTACTCATTCGGTTCCTTTCCTCTAAATCTGCCCGGAGCGTCCTGATGACCTCCTCTGCGCCTCGCAACTGTGCCAAGCAGGACACAATCGCCATCGGCTTGCGTGCTTTACTTAAACTCTTTTTGTGTATCTGAGAGAGGTTCTCCCACCAAGTATGACCTATACTTCCGGGACCTGTCTCCTCATTTGCACAAAACTCTTTCCAAAGGGGCCATCCCTTTCCCTGCAGATATTTGCGGAGTTCCAGCTCCCACGTGGGACACTGGCCTACTCTGCTACTGCTGCTGGTCGCTGCGACCACAAACTTTGCTGGATCCATCAGACGTTCCATTGCCTGCATGGCCATTTCCTCTGACTCTCTTTTTATAATTTGGAACAGGGGGTTGCTGGGGTGGTGTTTTGAGAAAAGGGTACGGCTTACGCTATTTTCCGATCACAAAACTACCGAAAGTTTGTCGCAACAAAAAGCTTTCAGTTTTACCTTACAGCCCTGTTAGTACGCATGCACTAAAACACACTTCCGAATTTCGCTTATTATTTTGAACACCTTGAATACTTGTGATCTCTTTATTTCTCTGCAATTTGGAGTTCTAATTCAAATTTCAGGGTCCTGAACACTGTGGTGTTTCCACTTACAACAGGGTCCCGGCGGATGTCGCCACTAAATGTTGCACGTTTTACTATGGGCGTAAAACGCGTTTATTGGAGTGTATTAACACGCCTCCGAGTTCGACGTGTGCTTAACACTGCTAGGCTCTGTTCTATGTAATTATTTAAGCTCTGGAGTCGCCAGCTGCCGTATAGGCAACGTCACAAGTATTCCAAGGTCAAATTCAAAGTAATAAAGACGATACACCGATTAGTCAAGTTCAAACGATCAATATTTATTATACAGTTAATAATAAATATTCATGCACACACACTAAGAGACTAAGCTACAACTAAACATAAGCAAACAGAATACTTATCTAACAGGAACAGGCAAGGTCAGAGAACGAGGCCTTCGTCCTGGTTTTGTCTGCAGCCTTCAGCAAGCGTTCTGGCACTTGGGAGTCTAGTGGGCTTGGATCGCGTAGCGAGCGTTGAACTTACGGTTTCGGCGGCTGGTGCTCAACGGCTGGAGTCAGGATACCAGGTGTCAGTCGAGGCCGGAGCACAGGTTTAACAGACCGGACAACACGAGGTCCCTATCTTTTATAGGGGTTCCGTTGTCCTTCCCTCTTCTCGGGCGGGCTCTACCTATTGGATCAATTTCTTATCGATACTGGATTAATTCCCCAATGCGAGGGGGTCTCCGTGATGGAGGGGGCGTTTCTTATGTCCTTTTGTTCGGAGGTTTCTGGTGCCTCGATGTCTGGGTCTTGATTGGAATGTGTCCATTCAGAACCAAATGTATCTATTGTGTGGGTGTTCAAGTCTGATGGCCTCATTAGCATGCAAAGCGTTTTGCCATTTGCACCTAGCTAAGGTCTCTTTACCTGAGCCCAAACTGGTTTCTGCTGCTGCAGAATGCAAACTGCTCTTTGCAGACTGCTGTTCTGGCTGAACTGTCTGTTTCTCAGCAGCCTTCCATTTTAGTTTGGCTCAGTGTCCATTTTGCGTGGCCAGCATGGCTACACCAATACATATTGACCATTCATATATTAATGTGCCAACATCAGATCCCTCTGTCCATTATTTCAATGAAGATGATTGACTTTCAGCCAGCTTCGCTTGAAGTCTCATGAATATGTGCCGCTTTTCAAAAATATTAACCAAAGGAACAGTGGTCAGATGTAACCGCGTGAGGTAACAGCACATAGCAGAGGGAAAGAACGCCAATTCGTTGTTTCATGGAGTCTGACCTGAAGGCACTCCTTAATTAAGTTGAGCGTATATGAAATACGACTGTTGTCAAACTTTTGTGGCAGGAAACCTGTTTGAAATCTCACCACGAGCACTGAGTGGCAACGTTCTCACTCCAGCACAGACGAATAGTTCTGCACAATGTTCAGTGACCAGTCCAGAGCAGGCGTCATACTGACCACTTGCTGTACTTCCTTTGAGAACCAGCACACACTTCATCATATAAACATGTGACTTCTATAACTAATCATTCATAATGCCTTCTTTTGGTAGGGGGGGCAGGCGTTAACTCCAAATTTTCATTTCCGTCCTCCTTCTCAGCAACTATTTTCACACACCAGCCTCTGTTTTAACAAGATGATACTACCATATCTCTTACTTCAGTTCTCCCAGACCATGTCACATACACCCCTCACCTAAAATTAATGTATTATGTTGCAGGAGAAAGTTGGCATACAATGGCCATGAAAGGTATCCTCAACCTAAAGACCTCACACCCTCGGAGCTGGAGGAAGAAACCTTTGGGGAAATTCCCATGGAGTCTTTGTGATGGGACATCCAAGGGGTCCCAGAGCCCATCTTCGGGGATACGCCTAGTTTCCGACGATCCAGAGGCTAGAAGATCTGGGCCCATTCTAATGATAGTCACAAATGTACATTTTTCTGAAATCTGATCATAGAATCACAGCAGTGCAGAAGGAGGTCATCAGGCCCATCGAGTCTGCACCGACCCTTCGAAAGAGCATCCTACTTAGGTCCACTCCCCCAACTACCCCACCCTATCCCCGTAACCTAACCTGCCCATACCTGGATACTAAGGGGCAATTTAGCACAGCCAATCCACATAGCCTGCACGTCTTTGGACTTTGGGAGGAAACTGGAGCACCTGGAGGAAACCCATGCAGAAACGGGAGAATGTGAAAACTACATAGACAAGGTTGGACTTGAACCCGGTTTATTGGCGCTGTTTGGCATCAGTGATAACCATGGTGTGATCGTGCCGTCCATATTATGAACTTAAGAACTGAGGCCTGGTATGATTTGGTTACTAGAATTGTATCTTATCAGAATCTATTTTTACATGAGGTACATTTGTGTCAAAAACTTATTTTTGTGGTAATAAAAGTCATAGAAGTAGCTCACTTTGCTATCTTTATCCCATGAAAGAAATAGAGGCAAAGTGACACACTACAATTATGTTGACTGAAATATAATTGTTTGTCATTGCAAGCTTGTGCAAGGCTCATTTATAATACTGGATTTGTATTCAGATTACAACCTCAGTTTATATTTAAACCTAAAATAGGGGTGAGCTTGACAAGTTCTTGAATGGACCACCAAATAGAGTAGATAGAGTAGATTACAGTGTTCTGTTCAGTGCAGAGGGACAATGACCTGAGCAAAACCCATGTTTCCCCATATTTGGAGACCTAGATTTGAATAAAGTCCTGAGGACAGAGCTTAATGCATTTTCCTGCTGAAAGCTATTAAAGTTTACAAGTTAATTAGGCTCTCAAAGTCTCCGCCCACTAACAGTGGAGACTTTACATAACCTTGGCCAGGTTTAGCACAGTGAGTATTAATTTATGTGAACATGCATTGGGTGCAGAAAGAACCTGCATGCATAGTGATTCAGTGAGGAACATTGATGGAAGGATGATGTTTATGCTGCATTGTCAAGGGAACCCTATATAGCAACCAACTACAGACTTCTGGATGTCTCATCTAGGTGGGTTCAGTGCTGTACGCCTTCACAAGTTAATATGCAGCAGTGCCAAAAGAATTGGTGCTTAAAAAGTGTAGATGAGTTTAAATTCAGCAAAACTCATCAATTCAAATCCAAATTTCGATGATTACCACTCTTGTGGTATTTTTAAAGGATTGGCTTGCAGACCATAAATCTACAAACAAATAAGAGCTTTATTGGAAAATGTTAACTCTACAGGCTGTTAGTATAGACTGCCCATTTGCTTCTGCAAACAGCCAATGATGTCATCCATATGTCTGTCACATGATCAGATTTTGAAAGGAATAAACATGAATACATAGCACTTTCCTCCCATTTTACATTACAGGTTCCTGCAATGAACGACAATACAACATTTACAATCAAAATTTACAATATGAACAATTAAGAAACATAACAGTCAACAAGTCAAGGGGCTGATTTAGCACACAGCTAAATCGCTGGCTTTAAAAGCAGACCAAGGCAGGCCAGTAGCACGGTCCAATTCCCATACCAGCCTCCTGAACAGGTGCTGGAATGTGGCGACTAGGGGCTTTTAACAGTAACTTCATTTGAAGCCTACTTGTGACAATAAGGGATTTTCATTCATTTTCAATAAGTTAGACAATTGAGAGGACGTTGATTTCTGTATGGTTGTTAGCAAACCTCAAGCTATTTTGTGTTGACTGCAGCCTCTGACGTTTTTGGTTTAGTTTGGAAGTTGTCCCTGGTTGGCTCAACCGGAGTTAACATAGTGTTCAGAGGTAACACTTGGTGTTGAAGTGTCCTCAACTGGGGTACTGTCTTCCACAGTTGTTTCTGGTATTGTCACATTCTCAGGATTGTATAGGTTTTCACTTGACACAGTTTTTTGCGGTCTCTTGGTTGATTCTTTCTCTGGCAAACTAGGACGAATTGCTGAAAGTTGATCAGCGTGTCTCCTTTACACTACATCATCCTGAGTATGAACGGTGTAGGGAGCTGGTCATGTCTGTGCTAAGACGATGGCAGGTACCAACTTCTTACTGGTGGTATGGTCACTTGCCAATACTTCCTGACCGTTCTGAAAAAAATGCATTTAACCCTGTTCTCACATTGCAAAATCTGACTTTGCTGTTTCCCCTGAACAATTTCTCTTATCTTATGTGGATTCAGCAACTCAATTGCCGTGTGTAATTAACGTTTTACGATGAGTAATGCGGGAGAATTTAGGGTTGCAGAGTGAGTTGTATTCCTGTATGTCATCAGGGTTGGACTCAGTTGTTTAGACAATGATTCTTGCTCATAAGTTACCTTTAATGAATATTTCATTGTTTAAGTAAACCTTTAAGCTATCCTATTTGTGGCAGGAAGATAAGGAGCAGATTGGATGTGTTGGAATCTGCGTTATCCTTCAGATAATTTGTGAATTCTTGCAAAATCAACTGTGGTCCATTGTTACTAACAAGTTATTCAGGGTAATGGAATCTTGCAAAATTCTCACCAAGTCTTTCTATTGTTCTCTCTGAGAACATAGTTTTCATAACGGCAACTTTAGATCATTTTGAGTGCACATCTACCACAATGAAAAGCATTCGTCCTTCAAATCATTTGGTATAATCTGTATAAATTCTTTGCCATGGCCCTTCTGGCCATTCCCATGGGTGTAATTACGCTAGTGGCGGAAGGCCAAGCCAAGCACATGCCCGCTTTCTCCTTGATTTCCACCAAAAATAGCTTCTGGCTATCTCCTTCATCCTTACTATCCCACAATGACCTTCCTGAAGTTGGTTTAGGACATGTTTCTTTAACAGTGGCAGAATGATGAGCCTCATTCTCCAGAGGAGACAATCAGCCTGAAAGAGAGGTCAAGTCTTTGGGTAACATATGGTTTTAACTCCGGGTTACTGCGCTCCTGCCATGAAGCACCATATCCATAACCTCTGGCAGTAGTGGATTATTTGTAGTGTATTTTTTAACTTGTCCTGCGGCTACAGGAGTGTTATCGACTTCCTCAAATTAGAAAACATTAGCACTCTAAACTATTGATTGACGTTAGATAACGGTAATCTAGGAAGTCCATCAGTGTTGCCATGGAGATTTGATTAATGATATTTAATCGTGTATATATATATGTGCTAACAACATGAACATGGGGCGCGATTCTCCCAGACAAGGAAAAATCGTAAGGCTGGCGTCAAAACCGGGCGGGTTTGACGCCAGCCTCCCCCTCCCCGACCGGGGCTAGTATGCCGCGGCCGTGAACTCCGGCATCGCGGGCTTAACGAATTTCGTTAAGCCCGCTTGCCAGAGTTTGCGACGGCTGACGCGTCGCATGACGTCAGCCGCGCATGCGCGGATTGGAAGACTCCAACCCGCGCATGCGCGGATGACGTCATCGCGCATTTGCGCGAAACCCGCGCATTCGCGGGCCGGGATGCACCTCAGCCGCCCCGCGAATTGATACAGCGGGGCGGCGGAAGGACAAAGAGTGCGCGGGAATCGGACCCGCTGCCCGCGATCGGTGCCCACCGATCGTGGGCCCATGGCACCCTTGGCACGGCCGTGGTACTGCCGTGCCAATCGGTGCCATGGTTGCCAAGATCGGGACTTTATGGCCGTTTTTACGAACGGCCAGACCAGGTGTGTTTGCCGTTCGTAAAACGGCCGTAAAGGGCTTGGAATTCGGCCCATCGGCCAGCTGAGAATCGCTGCTCGCTGTAAAAAAACGGCGGCAGCAATTCGTGTCGGGAGTCGGGCGTGGGGGGGAGAATAGCGGGAGGGCGTCAGACTAGCGTGGCTTTAAAATTTACGACCCCCGCTATTCTCCGCACCGTCGTGAGTGCGGAGAATTGCGCCCATGATCTTTCATTCCAGCTCGCTGCTAGAGATGGAATACCAGTGTGTGGCCCAAGTATCATTGTCAGTGGTCAATGATCCATTCGTAAAGTAAATTTCCTTCTATATAGGTATTGGTAAAAATGTTAGATTCCTAAAATGATGCCTCGGGATATTTTCACTATCTGTGCACAGTTCATTTGTTTTGCTTAAAGATCTAGATGCAAATACTATTGGCTCCACTTCACCACTTGGAATTATGTGAGAAACCACTATTCTCACTCCATAAGTTGATGCATCGCAAGTTGCAATGGTAACTTTGGATCAAAGTCTGTCAGGATTTATGACTTTAGTAGTCCCTCTTTAGCTTGTATGAAGGCCTTCTTGCCCTGATCCATCCATTTCCATTTTCTAATTTTATACATTGCATGAAAATAGTTACTTGATGAGGGACACCCCTTTGATAATAGTTCAGTAAGCCGAAAAATGAGCAAAGTTTACGTTTTGAGGTGCAGGTGCCTCAGTTTTGGCTTTTACTTTTGAAGGCGATTTGTGCTGTTCCTTTGCATCTATGATGTACCCAAGGTGTTCAATAGAAGATGCGAGGAATTCACATTTATCCTTCTGTACGCATCGTCCATAATCTTCTAGATTCTGGAGTGTTGCATCTAAATTCTTTTGTTGTTCTTCATTCTTTCCAGTAACCAGGATATCGTCGAAGTAGCACTGGACTCCTTCTCATCCGCTTAGAATTTGTTTGATCGCATGTTGGAACCCGTGTTTGGACGTGATGCCAACTGGAAGTCTTTTATATCTGAATTGTCCTTTGTGTGTCACGATTGTCACATATTGTTGTGAATTTGGATCCACATTTATCTGGCGATAGGTTTGACAGAGGCCAACTTCACTGAAACGCTGACCTCCAGCCAACCTAGTCAATAAATCACCAATTAAAGGCAGAGGGCTCTGCTCTGCACACATTACTGGATTGATAGTTACTTTAGAATCACCAAACCATCTTTCCTTATCATGGGTACTATCGGCATGGTCCAATTAACAGGTTCGAAGAGCCTTGCCTTGACCAGGTTCTCTAATGGTAGCATTGTGGGGGCAGCCGGTAGCAATGTGGGGGCAGCACGGTGGCATTGTGGATAGCACAATTGCTTCACAGCTCCAGGGATCCAGGTTTGATTCCGGCTTGAGCCACTGTCTGTGCGGAGTCTGCACACCCTCCCCGTGTGTGCGCGGGTTTCCTCCGGGTGCTCCGGTTTCCTCCCACAGTCCAAAGATGTGCAGGTTAGGTGGATTGGCCATGATAAATTGCCCTTAGTGTCCAAAATTGCCCTTGGTGTTGTGTGGGGTTACTGGGCTATGGGGATAGGGTGGAGGTGTTGACCTTGGGTGGGGTGCTCTTTCCAGGGGCCGGTGCGGACTCAATGGGCCAAATGGCCTCCTTCTGCACTGTAAATTCTATGATAAAAAAACTCTGCCTCAACCTTAGACCTGATGGCACTGACCTAGCCTGTAAGCATCTTGCTTAGTTTGACTGAGATATCTTTCATGCCTCTCAGCTCTCCATTAAATACAATGGCACATTTCTTTAAAATCTTCGATAGACCTGCTTCGGAATCTGACATGAGATTCCCCTCAGTCCAGTTTAGCTTGATTCTCTCCAGTCGGAGTCTCCACATTGGGGCTGGATAATTGCCTTAAACGACATGCAGTGAAATGTCTGCGGTCTGTCCCTTTAGCTGCACATTTACATCGATACAGCCCCTCATGGAAGCACTTCCCTGTGTAGGTTTTTAATATTATCTTTCAGGGTTTTAAGCCAATATGTCGTAGTTTCTCTTGGTAAACAGTTTCTGGTACCAACGAAACTGCCGCTCCAGTGTCCACCTTCATTTTCACGAGTTGTCAGTCCAGTAAAGGAGAGACCCAGTAACAGTTCGTTCCCCTGCAATGGCCAGTATGTTCAATGACAGTTCATCATCGCATTGATTCTGATCCATTTTTGCAGCCTTCTTGTGTCATGTGGATCCTTTTCCCACTATTTGGTTTTCCATTTGATACACTTGATCTTGCTTTTTATAGTTCATGTTTGGAACTTGTTGTTTCTTTACCCAAAATGCATGCTTGATGTGCCTCATTTTACCACAATTCCTGCATTTTGCATCTGCACCAGCAGTCTGCTCCTGCATGCCCAGTCTTCGCAGATCAGGGGCAATTTTGAACTCTTGTCTGCGTTTGCAACTGAGCCAACATTTTATAGGTTCCAATGCTCGAACCTAGTTGTTGGGCTTCATTAGAACATTAGAACTAGGGGCAGGAGTAAGCCAGCTGGCCCCTCGAGCCTGCTCTGCCATTCAATGAGATCATGGCTGATCTTTTGTGGACTCAGCTCCACTTTCCTGCCTGAATACCATAACCCTTAATCCCTTTATTCTTCAAAAAACTATCTCTCCTTATCTTAAAAACATTTAATGAAGGAGCCTCAAGTACTTCACTGGGCAAGGAATTCCATAGATTCCCAACCCTTTGGGTGAAGAAGTTCCTCCTAAACTCAGTCCTAAATCTACTTCCGCTTATTTTGAGGCTATGCCCCCTAGTTCTGCTTTCACCCATCAGTGGAAACAACCTGCCCGCATCTATCCTATCTATTCCCTTCATAATTTTATATGTTTCTATAAGATCCCCCCCGCATCCTTCTAAATTCCAACGAGTACAGTCCCAGTCTACTCAACCTCTCCTCGTAATCCAACCCCTTCAGCTCTGGGATTAACCTAGTGAATCTCCTCTGCATACCCTCCAGTGCCAGTATGTCCTTTCTCAGGTAAGGAGACCAAAACTGAACACAATACTCCAGGTGTGGCCTCACTAACACCTTATACAATTGCAGCATAACCTCCCTAGTCTAAAACTCCATCCCTCTAGCAATGAAGAACAAAACTCCATTTACCTTCTTAATCACCTGTTGCATCTGTAAACCAACTTTTTGCAACTCATGCAGTAGGACACCCAGGTGCCTCGGCACAGCAGCATGCTTTAATATTTTATCATTAGCTACTAATTTCATTGAGATTCTAAAGCCTTCTTTAGGTTTAGGTTGCTTTCTGCCGGCGTGAATATCGCGCGAAAGTTAAGTTTGGGGCCTGTGAGGGGCGGAGAGGGGATCGAGCACCACGGCCGTGCTCGGGATGGGACTGACCCGCGATCGGTGCCCACCGATCGTCGGGCCGGCGTCTCTAAGAGACGCACTCATTCCCCTCCTCTTCCCCGCAAGATCAAGCCGCCACGTCTTGTGGGGCAGCGGAGGGGAAGACGGCAATCGCGCATGCGCGGCTGACGTCATTAAGGCGCCGCCGGCCGCGTCATTATCGGCGCGCCGCCTTGATGCCAGCGTCAAGGCCTGGCGGCCGAGTTCTCCGCAACGCCGCTCCTAGCCCCCCGGGGGGGGGGGGGGAGAATAGGGGCAAGGAGCGGCCTCCGACGTCGTTGTGAAACACTTCGGGTTTCACGACAGCGTCGGCCGTTGTGGAGAATCGCGCCCCTTTTGCCTTTCATTAGCGGGTCCAACCCGGTATTCCCTAGGGCCTCCGCGATTCTCTTGTTCCGATGGGCTGAGTTCCCGACGGCGCGGTTCACTTGTCCTTTTAAAAATCGTGAAATTGGCGTGGTGGCTGCTGAGGGAGAGAGAGAGGGGTACGGAAAGTGTCCAACACTGTCATAGTTTTCTGACAGTTCTGCTGCTGGTCAGAGGCTTCTGCCAGGGCCGAGGGGAGTAGCGGGGTGTGACCAGGAGGTGGGCTATGGGGTCGGGGTGGATGGGCATGGAACACCATTGCCACAGCAGGCAAGGCAGCCTGTGTGGCTGCGCACACCCCCAACAGCCCACTTTGAATTTAGTGCCATGGGTCGTATAAGTATCCTCCCAGGGCACCCTTCAGGTGTCCCCTGACCGCGGTCGACCCATCAGCTATGTGGGCACGCTCCAGCACAACCAGTGCCACCTTGTTGGCTGGGATGAGTGTGGGTGGAGATTGTAATATGTATATGCAGCTGCAGCTTGTCAGCCTCCCGAGTGTCAATCACAGACCCGGCGAATCCGGTACTGTTTTTCATTGGAATCGATTGTGTCCCACGTGGCGCTGGTGCAAGCCCCTTAATGGTAGCGAAATCGGCCCAGGTGTGATGTCAGTATTTATGTCGTGAAAGTCCACAAGTTCTGCGTTGGCGTCAACAATTAGTCACAGAAACGGAGAATCCCGCCCCATTACTTTAACACACCAGAGGAGGCGAATGAATTCATCTGGAAGAACGGGCTGAGGTGACAGCAATAATGGACAGTCAAGAATTCATAAATGAGACTTTATTTTGGTTCTGAATGCCTACATGGTCTGGGTGGGGTGGGGGAGGGAGAAGGCAGAGATACATTGAAATGAGAAGGGGGAGGACGAAACGGGATGAGGTCAAAAAGAGCTGCACCCAGGCGGGGAGCCATCACATTGGCGAGTCTGCTAGTATGTGGGAGTAAAAAGAGAGAAGGGCCCCGTGGCACAACTCCAAAAAGAGAGGGAGCACCTGGCAGAAAGGGGGGGGGGGGGGGAAATAACAAACTGGTGGGGGAGGGCGAGGGGTAAAGGGGAGGCAGATGGGGGGGGAGGCAATAGGGATACGAGAAAAGAGAAGAAGACACAGGAAAGGCAGACAGCCTGGGGGATCGGGAGGGGGGGGGGGGGGGGGGGGGGGGGGGCTGTGGTATGGTGGGGGGATATCGGGGATTAGGTGGGAGGAGGGTAGAATGCTGGTCACAACAGGTCACACATGGGTATGGCTGGAACAAGGAATACAATGGCGGACATCTTGGATGGCCTGCAAACAAAGGGAAACCACGGCATGCAAGGGCACATCCAAGTGGTAAGTATGGCTGATCCCACAGGATGGGGGGGAATAGAAACCCCCCATCACAATAATCACCTGGAACTTTAGGGGACTCAACAGCCCAGTGAAAAGATCCAGAGTCTTTGCCCATCTAAAAGGCCTGAGGGCTGACATAGTCTTCCTTCGAGAGACATACCTGAGGGTAAGCAAGAGCTGGATAGCGCAGATGGATCAGGCATGCTTCGCTTCAAGGGCGAGTGGAGTGGCCACACTATTTAGCAAAAGGACGACCTTCACACTGACAAACACAGTGACAGATCCAGGAGGCTGGTACATAATGGATAGCAGTGTCCTGGAAGGGACACCGGTGGTATCTGTAAACATATATGCTCCTAACTGGGATGACACTGACTTCATTGAGTAAACCATGGCGGAAATCCCTGACCGAGACTCCCACCAACTCGTCATGGGGGTGAGACTTCAACTGTGTACCGGACCCAATGACAGACAAATCCACCCACACATCAGGAAACCATTCGGTTATGGCAAAGGATCTGAACATCTTTATGGAGCAGATGGGGTGGAGGAGGGGGGCCATGGAGCTTCAGCCGTCCATTGGAGAAGGAGTTCGCCTTCTTCTCCAAAGCCCACAAAGTATATATCCATAAAGACTTCTTTGTAGTTGGTAAATCGGTGCTTCCAGGGGTGGTAGAGGTGGAATACTCCACATTAGTAATCTCTGACCACACACCACACTATGTGGATGTGAAATTGCAGATGGGCTGGGCCCAACGCACCTTATGGAGGTTGGACATGGGTTGGGCCCAACACACCTTATGGAGGTTGGACACAGTCCTCGGTGACAAGGCCTTCTGAGAAAAAGTGTGACAAGCCAGGTATGTAAGTGCAACCAGAATGGGAAGGTCTCACGCCCCCACATTCTGGGAGACATTGAAGGTGGGGATAAGGGGGAAAATAATAGCTCATAGAGCGCTTAGAGCTAAGAAGGGTGGCTGGGCAATGGCTGATCAACTCCATGTTGGATGTGGATCAACGCTATTCCACAACCCCGACCAGGAACTACAGGCGGAGAGGAAAAAGTTACAAATGGAATTTGACCTGCTCTCCACTGGGAAAGCCGTGCACCAACTCTGCCAGACACGAGGGATTTTTTCCGAAGATGGAGACGAGGCTAGCAGCCTACTGGCTCACCAGCTGAGAAAACAGGCAGCCACAAGAGAGATAGCACAGGTGAAGGACAGGAAGGTAAGCTAGTCACAACACTCTACAAGATCAATGAGGTCTTGGATTGGAATGGATTTGATTTATTACCACGTGTACTGAGGTACAGTAAAAGTATTGTTCTGCGTGCAGTCCAGACAGACCATTCCATAGAAAAAAATAACTTACATAAATACACAATGTATATACATAGGCATACGGAATGTAGTACAACTCAGTAGAGAAGATGTGTGAAGAGATCAGTTCAGTCCATAAGAGGGTCATTCTGGAGTCTGGTAACAGCGGGGAATAAGCTGTTTTTGAATCTGTTAGCGCATGTTCTCAGATTTTTGTATCTCCTGCCCAATGGAAGGAGTTGTGAGATTGAGTAAGCCAAGTGGGAAGGGTCTTTGATTATGCTGCCCGCTTTCCCAAGACAGTGGGAGGTGTAGACAGAGTCAATGAATGGGAGACAGGTTCACATGATGGACTGGGCTGTGTTCACAACTCTCTGTAGCTTCTTACCATCATGGGCCGAGCATTTATCATACCAGGCTGTGATGCAGTCAGATAGGATGCTTTCTTTGGTGCATCTGTAAAAATTGGTGAGGGTCAATGTGGACATGCTGAATTTCCTTAGATTCCTGTGGAAGTATAGGCGCTGTTGTGCTTTCTTGGTCATAGTGTCGACAGGGGTGGACCAGGACAGATGGTCTTTGCGACCATCTACCGGGAACTCCTGGAGGACTCTCAAAGATTAAATGGTTTCTCGACAGGCTGGACTTACCAGCTGTGGGGGAAGAATAGGGGCAGGGACTGGAAACACAACTAGAACTGTGGGAAGTCATGGAGAGCATCAACTCCATGCAGTCGCGAAAGGCGCCGGGTCCAGACGGATTCCTGGTGGACTTCAACAAAGTTTTCATGGCAGCACTGCCTCACAGCTGTGGAAGATGTTAAATGACTCACTGTTGTGAGGGACCCTGGCACACTGGCACAGGCCTCAAAATCGCTGATCCCTAAAAAAGACAAAGACCTGACAGAGTGTAGGTCATACAGACCCATCTCACTCCTGAACACTGATGCCAAAGTCCTGGCGAAGGCCCTGGCGAGGCGACTGGAGAGTTGCGTCCTGGAGGTAGTTGCAGAAGATCAAACAGGCTTTGTCAAGGGCAGACAGCTAATGGAGAACATCAGATGCCTGCTGAACGTGATTATGACCCCACCCGGAGAGGAGACTCCAGACATGATCCATAGCGGCACCATAGCACAGTGGTTAACACTGTTGCTTCACAGTGCCAGGGTCCCAGGATCGATTCCCAGCTTCGATCCCTGCCTGTGCAGACTGCACATTCTCCCTGTGTCTGCGTGGCTTTCCTCCGGGTGCTCCGGTTTCCTCCCACAAGGCCTGAAAGATGTGCTTATTAGGTGAATTAGACATTCTAAATTCTCCCTCAGTGTACCTGAACAGAAGCCAAGTGTGGCGACTAGGGGCTTTTCACAGTAACTTTATTGCAGTGTTAATGTAAGCCTACTTGTGACAATAAAGATTATTATTAGATGCACAGAAGACCTTCAAGTCAAATCGAGCTGGATTTGGGCCAGGATCCACCTCGCGGGTGAGGCTATTGTACAGCGCTCCCATGGCAAGCATACGGTCAAACACCACCAGGTCTGAACACATCTGGCTGCACAAATCACACATGGGCGGGTTCATCCTGGAGGTGGAATACAAATGTGAATGATGCCGGGGAGGTCCACCCAACCCAAATGTTCTGGTTCTGTCCCAGATTTGTTGGGTACTGGACTGCTTTTTTCAAGGTTATGTCCAAAGTTGTGGGGGTGAAGGTGGAGCCATGTCCACTAGTGACAGTCTTCAGGGTAACGGAACGGCCAGAGTTCTTTACGGGGAGAGGGGCAGCCGCTCTAACCTTTGCCTTCCTGACTGCCCGCCAGAGACCCCTGTTTGGCGTGATATCAGCAGCACCAAGCAAGGCCACAGCCTGGTAGTCTGACCGAGCAAATTGGAAAAGATCAAATCTGCCATCAGAAGATCATAGGAACCCTTCTGTAACACGTGGAAGCAATTTACCAACACATTCAAGGACCTGTTCATGACCAACAACCAATAAGGGAAGGGGGGGGAACAAAGTGGGGCAGACCAAAACAGACAAAAGAAGAAGAGATGGGGGGAGTGGAGGGAGGATAGGAAAAGAGGGGAGGAAAGACACCATGCAGAGTACAAGGGAAGTAGGGCAGAGGAACCAAAGGGTACCAAGGGAAAGAAAAACCCAGGGATACTGTCATGGCACACAACAACCACCCCCCCCCCCCCCCAACCCCACCCCCCACCCCCGCCCACATTCTACTCAGGAAAGTTGGGGCTACAATATCTGCCACAATTTTATTTGTCTGGACAAAATAATTGAGTCTTCGGTATATAAACTCTACCACTCAGTGTTCCCATCATATGGTCCCACAACACCTAAATTTCCCACCATTTTTACGATGGAAAGGGATTGTATAAGCAAAATATGCCACAAAAGTTTCAGCACTCCCTCGCTTCTTTTGTAAACCAAGGTACCCCTAAGCTTAACCTGTTTCCTTCTGAGCTTTGGAACACCCCCAGCTATGACCTTTTCATTTATTTGTCCATGGGATGAGGGCACCGCTACCTGGGCCAGCATTTGTTGCCCATCCATGAAGGCAGAGTCAACCACAGTGCTGTGGATCTGGAGTCACATGTAAGCCGGACCAGGTAAGGGTGACAGATGCTTCCCTGAAGGACATTAGTGAATCAGATGAGTTTTTACAAGAATGGACACTGGTCACCTTTCAGACTTTTAATTCCAAATTTTTATTGAATTCAAATTTCACCATCTGCCATGGCGAGATTTGAACCCAGGTTCCCAGAGCATGACTATGGGCCTCTGGATTGATAGTCCAGCAATAATACACTATGTCACTGCCTCCCCTATAATTGCAGAGTACTTGCTACTCACAGTGGTCCCTGTACAGTTCCAGATATTTCTGGGCAGAGCATGTGGTAAGCTTCTTTTCAATATTGTTTCATCCAAAATCTATGGGTGGAATTCTCTGCAAGGCCCGACGCCGTCGTGAAACCTGGAGAGGTTCACCACGGCGTCGGAAGCCTCTCCCGGCCCCCTATTCTCCCCTACACGGGGGGGATAGGCGGGCCATACCGGGAAACTCGGCGGCCGGGCCTTGTCCCTGGCTTCAAGGCCGGGCACGCCAAGAATGACACCGCAGCGGAGCCTAATGACGTCAGCCGCGCATGCGCGGGTTGGACAGCTCAAACCCGCGCATGCGCGGTTGCCATCTTTCCCCTCAGCCGCCCCGCAAGACGCGGCGGCTTGATCTTGCAGGGCGGCGGAGGGGTGGGCACCGATCATCCGCCAGTCCCCTCCCGAGCACGGTCGTGGTGCTCGATCCCCGATCCGCCCCCCCTAGGCCCCACACTTACCTGGCGCGCCATGTTCACGACGGCAGCGACCAGGTGTGGTTGCTGCTGTCGTGAACAGGTCGGGAACGGCAGGCCGCTTGGCCCATCCGGGTTGGAGAATCGCGGGCCGCTGTGAAAAACGGCGGCCTGCATTTCTCCGAGCGGTGTGTCGGAAAACCGGACACGCCATTTTGGGGGGGGGGGGGAGAATAGCGGGAGGTGCGGGAGCGGATCTCCCGCTATTCTCCCACCCATCGTGGTTGCGGAGATTCGCGGCCAATGTTTAAATTTCAGTCCCTTCACTGGCTGCTCGTGATATTTGGTTCTCCTCCATCGTCAGCTTTGTTTCAGCAAGGTTTTTGGCTTGTTACTACTTTTTGGATGTCTGCGCACAAACCGCCAATTTCTTTCTTTTTTAAAAACTTCTCCGGGAGTCTGACAGCGTGAGTTCCGACCTCCTTGTCGACAGTTTTTTTGTGTGGTATTTTTAAAGGTCAAGCTTGCAGATCACGAAGGTACAAACAAACAAGAGATTTAATGGAAAGGTGTTTACTCCATAGGCTGTTAGGATAGACTGCCCATGCAAACAGCCAATGATATCATTAATACGTCATGTGATTGGACTCTTAAAATGACCTTGTTCAAACTAGGAACAAACATGAATGCACAACAATTTTGTCTTCCATCGTAATGCAAATAAATGGTCTCAAGTCCAGGTTTCTTTGACTAAAAGAATCACAAGCCTATCTGTGCTTGAAGCACGTAAAAGTCAGCATGAGTTCTGCTTGATTGACAAAACAGTATTAGAGCCACCTCCAGATTTATAGCTTAGTCTCATGTTTATTCCTAATAAGCACATGACGATAAAGAGGAAAATGCATGGAAGGGAAAATCTATCACACAGCGAACTTGTAAAACAAAGAATATCTCTTTGTAGTTAAGGCGAAGACAATATGCTGAGATTTTGGTAACCATAGCAGTGTGTAACCAAGGCAGTCCCAATGAGAATGTGGGACCTGCAGAAGGTGTGTCGAAATCAGAAACAGATGCCAGTTTGAATGTGACAGAGTGCTATTTGATGTGTTGATGTTACTCAATTTTGCGCAGTGATGGAGAAAGCATGCAAAAAAGAATTGGGTCGCATGTTCTGACCGTACTGTGGCTGTAACTCCTGTTAGGCACCATGGATGGTGCGCATCTTTTCAAAAGTGTAACGCAAGAGTACCCAAAAAAAAGTTGGCTACAGGTTCACCTCAGGGTGACAAGATCGAATTACATAGAAATAATTGCAGAGAAACAGACTATTTGACCCAGCTGCTCAAAGCTGGTGTTCATGCTCCACATGAGCCTCTTCACAACCTACAAAAAAGCAAATATTAGGCAAATAAAAACACAGGAAGCAAATAATTTTAGCCATAACTCTGAAAAATCAAAGCATAATAAAATAACATAATTATTAAGAAGAAATGAGAAACGGAGTAACCAAGTGCCAGAATCTAAAAGAAACATGATTCGTGTATGAGTTGTTTGCCATTATCTTTCCCGCAAGTACTGATTTTAGGGTTTTAAGTAAACAGATATTCCTTGTTAGGTTCCAAGAATGTCTCCACCAAATGCTGAACTCGTACATCTGAATCATTTATGCTCCAGAGGCAGGAGTAAATCATGTTCACAATTGTCTTTTCAGGTTTGGATTCAACAAGAGTGCAAGTTCCCAAACAGTGCCTGGAGCCAGATATAACATACACACACACAAAATATTCCACATTTTTTCTTAGTGCTGAGTATCAGTGGAAAAGGCAGTTAGTAGTAATATAGTGGGGAAATCCAGAGCTGCAGTATAGAAAAGTCAAGCTGCCTAATGATATCCAGACCATAGAGTGAGTGCTCAGCAGAAACGGCCACCACTAGAGTGTCCCCGTCCCACATTTCATGTGGTACATACACGCAATCCAATTATGCCTGCTGCAAGGCAAACCCCATTTCTTTCCTACCCATTCTTTGCTCAAGTGTACACACAAATAAGACATTGCTGTTTATCCTGAAAATCTCCATGGTTTAATGCAAATCCAGAAAAGTGCCTGTGATCATCATCATAGAAATATGAGGCCCTTTGTGTAAACAGTAGGGGTGCAATTATTTTGAAAACATGTGTAATTCGTCATTGATGCAGCTGTATTTAGATTTTTAAAATTGCCAGTTAAACAACCATTTAGCTGCATTATTATGTAAAACGTTTGCCATTTGCTATTTGCTACTCTTCAAATGTTGTCATTTAGCCACACACTAAAAATCTACAACATTGCAACCATTTGTCCATCTTGATAAGGACTAATAGGGGGTGAGATTCAATGAAGAATCCATGTTCTCTACTATAACGTCAATGGAAGAATGCCAGAAACACCAGGGGATGTTGGGTTTTGGTTCTGTCTTTTTCCTTCCAGACATATGACGGACAATTAGGAGAAGCCCACACCATGGAAATTCATCCCCTAGGATCTTAGTGTTTCTACAAAAAGACAAGAAGCTGCGATATTCCAGTAATTCATTACTAATAGCTACTACTTGACAGCATGGCAAGAAATATAGATGCTGGAGTAGGCTTGGAGCTGGAGTATCCAGGTTTGGGCTGACAAGTGGCAAATACAATTTGCACCACACAAGTAATGTGTGCCAATGACCATCTCCAACAAGAGAGAATCTAACCATTGCCACTTGACATTACCATCGCTGAAATCCACACAATCAACATCCTGGGGGTTACCATTGACCAGACGCTTAACTAGGCCAACCATGTAAATACTATGAGGCTCGGAATCCTGCGGCGAGTAACTTGCCTCCTAACTCCTCAAAGCTTGTCCACCATCGACAAAACTCAAGTCAGGAGTGTGACGGAATACTCTCCACTTGTCTGAATGAGTGCTACTCCAGGTCAAGAAGCTGGGCACCATCCAAGACAAAGCTGCCTACTTGATTTTCACATCATCCACAACATTCACTCCCTTCACCATAGTGACATCAGTGTGTACGTGGCGGGCCTCTCTGTTCCCCCAGCCGTGTGCTTCTTGGCCTCATGCTATCATTGACAGCGGGATTTTATCTTCCCACCACTTGTCAATGGGATTTCCAATTAAAATCACCTCACACCACTGCAAAACCCGCTGATGGGGGTGCGCTGTCAGCAGGATAAGTGAATACCGACGACTTTAGAATTTCAGCTATTGTCTGTGAGGTGCACTGCAGGAACTCACCAGCATTCCTTAGACAACACCTGCCAAATCCACAACCACCACCATCCAGAATGATAAGTGTGGCAGACACATGGGAATACCATCAGCTGGAAGTTCTCTTGCAAACCCCTCACAGACAAGTCAAGCAAAGGCCTGATATAGTCATACTCACTGAATCACACCTTACAGCCAAAATCTCAGACGTATTCATCGCCATATCTGGACAAGTGTTATCTCACCAGCAGGATGGACCAACTAGAGGTCACAGCACAGTAATATGTAGTCAGGAGGGAGTGGCTTTGGGAGTCTTCAGCATTGACTCTGAAGACTCACACAATTTGGTCAAACTTGGGAAAGGAAATATCCTGCTTATTACCTACCACCTAATATCATATAATTTACAGTGCAGAAGGAGGCCATTCGGCCCATCGAGTCTGCACCGGCACTTGGAAAGAGCGCCCTACCCAAGGTCAACACCTCCACACTATCCCCATAACCCAGTAACCCCACCCAACACTAAGGGCAATTTTGGACACTAAGGGCAATTTATCATGGCCAATCCACCTACCCTGCACATCTTTGGACTGTGGGAGGAAACCGGAGCACCCGGAGGAAACCCACGCACACACGGGGAGGATGTGCAGACTCCGCACAGACAGTGACCCAAGCTGGAATCGAACCTGGGACCCTGGAGTTGTGAAGCAATTGTGCTATCCACAATGCTACCGTGCTGCCCCTAGTTCTGCAGAGTGACACCTGCCACATGAGTGGCCCCATCCCCCACCGCAGCTCCCACCCCCACCATCTGTCACGCCACCAACCAGTTGCCACTCACCGGCGGGGCATCACGTGCCCACTCAAGGGCAACATGTAGCTCCTATGGGGGCTATATCCTCCTTCCTCCTATCCTCCTTTAATTGGTGAATCAGCAGTCTGATATTGAACACCACTTGTAAGAGGCACTGATGTACCCTGACTGGGCATATAGGGTCTCCGTGATGATATGGATGCACCTGTGCATCGAGCTCTGCGAGTTCCCGGACAGTCTCCACTCGGCGCCTGGATGGACCTCGTGGCATAAATATTCAGGGCGACCGTCATCTTGACAGCCACCAGGAGCGGGTGTCTCCCCCCCCCCCCCCCCCCCCCCCCATGCACCCGCAGTGCCATTTGCGCCATGGTCTGGCAGATATGTCACACTGTCTCCCTGCTGTGCCGGAGTGTTCAACAGCATGCCAGGTCCAGCAGGCCGTCGAATGACAGGCGCTGCTGGTAAACACAAGGCCTAATGCGATGCTTGTTGGGCAGCCATCGCTCCATCCTGGATAGCTGCCTTCCGATCCTCTGCTGCAAGCTCCACTGCTGCACGCTCCGCTGCTGCAGCTTCCTCCTCCATGAGCAGCGCCATCTCGTACACACGCAGGGCATCCTCCAGGGCTGCAGAGATTAGCAGGAAGGCCTTCTTTGCTGATTGAATTCCAATATCCGTTGTCTGCAAGGTGTGAAAGGCGGACACCGTGGGGGCCTCTGGCCCTGATCCCTGTCCCTGATGCCCCTGTCCAGTGCCCCCATAGGAGCTACATGTTTCCCTTGAGTGTGCACGTGATGCCCCGCCGGTAGGTGGCAGCTGGCTGGTGGTGTGGCAGATGGTGGGGGTGGGAGCTGCGGTGGGGGCACTCATATGGCAGGTGTCACTCTGCAGAACCAGGGGTGAAGGTGGATAGTCAGTGGGGTGCACAGGAAGATGGCGGTCTTGAGGGCCGCAACAATGGCGGTCCATGCCTGGACACACCAGTCCTGTGAGGGGTCACCCCTGCCACTCGGCCCATTCCCCCATCATAACCCCCCCCCCCCCCACCCGCACCCTAGCCAGCTTGGCCAGTGTCTGGCCCGGCAGCGCACAGTTACACCTCTCTGTGTTCTACCTCCTCTCTCTTCCTCATCAGCCATGACACCGGTTTCACAATTTTTAAAAGCACAAGTGAACCTCGCCGTTGGGAACCCGACTCTTCGGAGAATCACGGAGGCCCAGGAGAATACCGGATTGGACCCGCTAATGATATGTAAATGGTGTTTCTGTGCTTTCCGGAATGCATTGGCGCCGCTGTCGAAGCGACACATAATTGCGATTTGGCGCCGGCCCACCGCGATTTCGGCATCGGAACAGATTGTCCACCCAATCGAGATTCCCGATTTTGGCTTCGGCCAACGGAGAATCCCGTTCCTTTACTTTGGGTCTTCAAAAATAATTAATCAGATGAGAGAGAGAGATCAGGGCTGTGACCCTCCAGCTTCTGACCAAAACAAAAGTAAAACCTGGTCTTCCTCAGTAACATTCCATAGACAGCAGAGCCAATCACTGCCTCATCCTCAAGAAGAACCCGCCTCTAGGGAATAGCTCACTGGCCACCAGCCAAGCCTGTCAGTCCGGGTCATCACTGATGTCAGAACAAACAGCACATTCTGCTGGAGTTTCCTTACTTTAAATTAAAGTAAGCTGCTCAATCTTATCGGCATTAACCATCCATGGATAAAAAATGGCAATAGCGAACAGGTTAACGGAATTTAGAAGGAAGGAGAAGAGACAGGGATTAAACAGTAGGATCCTTACGCTCAAAATTTAATATTGAGCATCCGTGAGGCACTGCAGGACATCAGCAGCATAATCGCATACAGCCGCAATCTGTAACCTCATGGCCTGGCATATCCACCACTCTACCATTGCTCTCAAGCCAAGGTACCAACACTAGTTCAGTGAGAAGTGTAAAAGAGCAAACCAGGAGCAGCACCAAATGTACATAGTGACCCAGATGGGTAGGGAAGGACATCTGCCATCCTCTCCTGGTCTGGCCCATCTGACTCCAGACCCACAGCACTGTGGTTGACTCTTAAATCCCATTAGGGATGGGCAATCAATGCTGGCCCAGCCAGTGACGCCCACATCCCATGAACGAATAAAAAATAAAAATTAAAAATAAACAGCAATAGTAGCATGTGAAAGAGAGAACCAAGTAATTCCACAACCGATGGATCCGATCAAATCTCTGCAGCCCTGCAACATCCAGTTGTGAATGGTAATGAACAACTAACATGGTGAGAAAGCTCCACAAACAACAATATACTGATTGACCTGGGAGCTCAGCACATCAGTGCAAAAGACAACTGAAACATGTGCAATCATTTTCAACCAAAGGTATTGCATTGATAATGAATCTCAGCCTGTTCCTGAGGTCCCCCAGCACCACCCATGCCAGCTTTCAATCAATTCGATTCTAGACAGATTTGTGTTCTGGAAACTTCCTTCAGCAAAGAGCTGTCTCACTTGCAGATGTTGACTGCAGGTTATCCTACTGCAGATATGATAGCTCTTTGATAGTCACTTTTATTGAAGAAAAGACAGTTAAGACACCACAGGCCAGACGTCAGTTGAGGAGATGGGAACCCAAGTTAGAAAAGCTCCCACCCCCACAAAATGAGCTTGACAGAAATGATCAGGAAATGAAGCTAAGTGCAGACTCGGTGGGGCGTTCCTCGCCGAGGTAAAAAATAAATAAATGAGTCCTGTTTAATAATGAGGCCATTCTTTGTGCTGCAGGTGCACAAAAACACCCCGCTAAACGTGCCAAAAACAGGATTCCTTTTTTTTCCCCATGGATTATGAAAGAATTCCGAAAAACTAAAGAAACAGATTAATTGATAGGCTCCCCAGAATAAAAAGCCAACGAGTAGGTCAAAAAAAACAGAAAAACATAATTAAAGATTACAAGAAAGTATTTTTCAAAGTAGCTGAAATAATTACCTCTCTCTTGTATAATCAGCTCCCAGGATTTCTGAAGCATCTTCTTGATGTGAATGATGAGTATTGTGACTGGAGCCTCAACTGGAGTTGTGAAATTCATCATGGTACCTTGTTAGACTCAGTATTCTAGTCTGGTTAGTTGTGGATCATGCATGTGTGTAGCACTCTGAGCATCCAGATCAACGGGAGGGATTCACCCCTACCAGGCGGGATGGGAAGTCCCAGTAGGATGGAGTGGCGTGAACCACTCCGGCGTTGGTCCGCCCCAAAGGTGTGGAAGTCTCTGCACTTTTAGGGGCCAAGCCCTAACATAGAGGGGCTAGGCCCGCGCCGGAGTGGTTGGCGCCCCGCCGGCCGGCGGGAACAGCCTTTGGCGCCATGCCAGCCGAGGCCGAAGGGACTTCACCAGCCGGCGGAAGTCCGCCCATGCGCCGGAGCGTCAGCGGCTGCTAACGTCATCCCCGCCCATGCGCAGGGGAGGGGGTCACTTCCGCCTCTGCCATCGTGAAGACTATGGTGAAGGCAGAAAGAAAAGAGTGCCCCGATCGGTGGGCCCCGATCGCCCCACACACCCCCCCAGGACCCCGAAGCCCGCCCACGCCGCCTGGTCAGGTCGGTGGTTTAATTCCCGCCGGTGGGACCGGCATGACAGCGGCGGGACTTCAGCCCATCGTGGGCCGGAGAATCGCCGGGGTGGGGGCCCGTCGACAGGCGCGCTGCGATTCCCGCCCCCGCCGAATCTCTGGTGCTGGAGACTTCGGGACACGGCGGGGACAGGATTGACGCCGGCCCCCGGCGATCCTCCGACCCGGCGGGGGGGGGGGGGGGGGGGGGGGGGGGGGTCAGAGAATCCCGCCCAATATGACTGCAATTTTAACCTCACACTGCCATCAGTGCAGCCCTGTAAAATTTAACATGAAGAGTCGGATTACTACAAGTCAGGCTTCAGAAAGGTCTATGGCAAGGTGAGTTTGGGAGCAAAGCCAACCATATTGGCTTCGGGCCAATTGCCTTAATGATTGAGCCTGTAATGAGACTTGTACAGGCCAGCACTGCACTCTCCTGAAAGTGGGCCAATTTCTTTGCTGCAGTTTTCCAGGCAACACTCAGGACTGTCAGCACAGCTACACAAAATCAGGACTATATATCCAGCTGTCCATACAGAACCAAAATTTTAAATTATTCTTTCATTGATGTTGTCAAAATACAGTGGGGAAAAGGATAAATGGAGCACAATTTCATTCAAAGTTCCATTGGGCAGTCACTGTGGCCCAATATTTGCAAAGAGCTGGAAGGGTGACTGGAAAGTTGGAAATGGTCGAAGAATTTGGCATAGCCAAGGATTTGGAGACTTTGCCAGATTCAATGGCGAGATCTCACTGTCATTTGTTTCCTCCACTTTCATCCCAGCACTCGGTCAAATCAATGGCCTCTCCAGGCCAGTGTGCCAACACCAGCAGGAGGAGCCACAGCTGTGTGGATACTCGTGGACTGTCCCTGGCAATTCTGGGGTTAGAACTGAGGCTAATAACTGGGGAGTCAGTCAGAAAAACAAATCAGGGCATGGATATGCCTCTCATTGTCAGGCCAACCACATCTAAAAAGGTGGTGCCTCCACTGTTCTTGCTTCGTCAGCCCATGGCAGGACCTGGAAGAAAAGACCAGTGTCTCTGAAGATTGGATAAGTTTTGCTTTATGTCGTACAGGGACACAAGCAGACTAACATAAATTCTTTCGGGAAGAGTTGATCTGCATGCACTGGTCAGGTGCCACAGTTTCTAGCAACAATACGTAAGCAGGCACCTGAGGTGCAACAATGGCGATACAAGTGCTGCAGTTCCCTGCAAATGAGATGATGCAATCCATATCCTGCAAAAATATATTACAGGTAGTGCTGGAGGACACTGACTGACGTGAATCTGGAGTGACTGCTCGGACCGGTGTCCATGCATTTTCAAGCTTAATACATTTTATTGTACAAGGCTTACATTCAGGTATGATATACAAAACTGATCATTTAACTTGACTCTACAAAATTCAAGGGGCGGGATTCTCCGCAAACCGAAGGAATCCTCCGCACCTTCAGGGGTAGGCCGGAGCCGGAGTGGTTTGTGCCTCGCCGGCTGGCGCGGAAGGGGCTTGGCGCCACCCAACCGGCACCAAAGGGCCTCTGCTTGCCGGCACGAGTTGGCGCATGCACGGGAGCGCCAGCATATGCTGGCATCATCCCAGTGCATGCGCAGGGGGATTCATCTCCGCGTCGGCCATCGCGGACTGTTACAGGGCCGATGCGGAGGAATAAAGTGCACCACGGCACAGTCCCGCCCACAGATCGGTGGGCTCCGATCGCAGACCGGGCCACCATGGGGGCACCCCCTGGTGCCAGATCCCACCGCGCTCCCACGAGGACCCCGGAGGCCGCCTGCGGAGCCAGGTCCCGCCGGTAAGTACCTGTCGGCTGTCGCCGGCTGAAAATGGGCGGCCACTCGGCCCATCGCGGGCTGGAGAATCGCTTGTGGGTCCGCTGCCAATGGCCCCCGACCGGCGCGGTGCGATTACTGCCCCCGCCAAATCCCCGGCGCCGGAGAATTCGGCAGCCGGCGGGGGTGGGATTCACACCGCCCCCCGGTGATTCTCCGACCCGACGGGGGGTTGGAGAATCCCGCCCAAGGTTTTCTGGACTGACCAATTATTATATTTTTAGCTCGCATACCGTGACACTGAAATATCCCCAAATAAAATTCTTCACTTTCATTTTTGTTTTCCCTGTGAATTAGAGTAGGATAGATGAATGGATGAGTGCTGTTGTAAACTGGAGATAAAGCACTGGAGAGGTAGAGGGAGAAGGAAGAAAAAGAGAACGGGGCAGGGGCAGGGGAAGGGGAAAGGGCACCTGCACATCACTATGACAACTGTAAAACAATTAAAAATCAATTCCACCAACTGAGGATTCCAATATTCATATCCAATTACCCACCTGGTTGTGGTGATTGGAGGTCAACCATCTCAGCTCCAGGTCATCGCAGCAAGAGTTCCTCAGGGTAGTGACCTAGGCCCAACCATCTTCAGCTGCTTAATCAATGACATCCCTGTAGTGAATGTAATTCACACTGTAATATATATGATACCACATTATTGTAAGCGCAGTTGTGTTGCCTGACCACTAGGGGGAGTAGCACTGGGAATGCATAGGAGTTTGTACAGGGCTCCACCCTTGGCTCCGCCCACGGCTCCTCCCCTTGGACTGCTGTATAAAGATCGATGCCCAGAGCCAGCCGACCAGTTCATCCAGGGTTCATCGAGTTACAGGCTGGCTCTGTTGTAAGTAGATTAAAACCACTGTTCATATCTTAAAGCACGTGTCTCGTGAATTGATGGTCTAATCAATTTAATCTACTTAAGAAACAGTAAAGAACAATCATGGAATCAGCCCTCAAGTCTGAGTGATTGGAACTCGACCCACAGGATACAGAGGCAAAAGAAATCTTTTTGCATTGGTTCCGATGTTTTAAAGCCTACCTGGCTGAAGCAAGCACAGCTGAAACGACGGAGGAGCAGAAACTTAGCCTACTGCACGCGAGGGTAAGCCACAGTATTTCCACTCAACTAAACTGTACCGGCTCATATACTGAAGCCCTAGCGCTACTCGACAAAATGTATGTGAGGCCTGTAAATGAGGTCTACGCGCGACACGTGTTTACTACTCGCCGCCAGCGGCCTACGGAATCACTCGAAGAATTCCTCAGAGAACTAAAAACTCTGGGCGCGATTCTCCCAAAACGGGAGAAATCGTAAAGCTGCCGTAAAACCCGGGCGGGTTTTACGGCAGCGCTCCCCTTCCCGACCGGGGACCGATTCTGGTCCCCGGTCTGGGCTAGCAGCCCGACGCCGTAGGCTCCGGCAAGACGGGCTTAACGAAAATCGTTAAGCCCGCTTGCCGGAGTTAGCGCCGGCTGACGCGTCATATGACGTCAGCCGCGCATGCGCAGTTTGGAAGACTCCAACCCGCGCATGCGCGGGTGACGTCATCGCGTTTTTGCGCAAAACCCGCGCATGCGCGGGCCGGGTTGCCCCTCAGCCGCCCCGCGAATGGATACTGCGGGGCGGCGGAAGGACAAGTAGTGCGCGGGCATCGGGCCCGAAGCCCGCGATCGGTGCCCACCGATCGTGGGCCCATGGCACCCTTGGCACGGCCGTACCACGGCCGTGCCAATCGGTGCCATGGTTATTAATAGCGAGTTAGTCACGCCGTTTTTACGAACGGCAAGACCAGGTGTGTTTGCCGTTCGTAAAAACGGCGTAAAGGGCTGGGACTTCGGCCCATCTAACAGCTGAGAATCGCTGCCGGCCGTAAAAAAACGGCGGCAGCAATTCGGGTCGGGACCTCGGCGGGGGGGGGGGAGAATAGCGGGAGGGCGGCAAAAATGTCGGGAAGGCCCTCCCGCTATTCTCCCACCCGTCGTGGGGGGCGGAGAATTTCGCCCTCTATCTCGGGACTGTAACCATCAGGCTGTAACTGCTGCAGAGCATAGAGAACTTGCTGTCCGCGATGTCTTTGTTGCAGGCCTGAGATCAAATTACGTGCGCCAGCGACTGTTGGAAAAGGGGGCCCAATATCTTGAAGATACTGTTGAACCTGCCACGACTATGGAGATCTCATTTTGCAGCCTCACCTCATTCCCCGCAGAACCCGCGACCCCGTCATGGGCCCCCGACCAGCGACTCCCCCAGGCCTGCGCCGCGCGGCCGCCCAGCCACAATGCTGCCCCAGCCTGCCACTTTTATGGCCAGCCCCAGCACCCGCGGAGGCACTGCCCGGCCCGCAACGTGACCTGCAGCAGCTGCGGGCGAAAAGGACACTATGCTAGCGTGTATCTGGCGAAGAAAGCCTCAGCCTCTAACCCTCCCACGGCTCAAAGCACTCGTTCCCCGAATTCACAGGCCTGCAGGCCCCGAAATGCTGCAGCCTGTATGCCAACTCCACCCCCACACAACATGTGCGACTCATGGGGGCGGCCACCTTGGCAATCCTCCTCCATGCGGCCGGCCATGTGCGGCTCATGGGGGCGGCCATCTTGGCAATCCTCCTCCATGCGGCCGGCCATGTGCGACTCATGGGGATCCATCCCCTCCAAATTCTGAAACTTACCTCGACGACTATGAACTCAGAGGGCAGTCACCACGGGGCCACTCCAGCACAGCTGATCGAGCCGCCAACTACCCGCAACTCAGCGCAGTCACACCGGGACCAATCGCGCCCAAAGCACCTCCAAAACCCGATGGCGACGGTCCAAATCAACGGGTACAGCACGCCGTGCCTTTTCGACTCCGGGAGCACTGAGAGCTTCGTACACCCAGATCTGGTAAGACGCTGTTCGCTCCCCGTTTTCCCTGCGCGGCAAACTATCTCCCTCGCTTCGGGCTCCCACTCTGTCCAGATCCAAGGGCGCACCGCCGCGACTCTCTCAATCCAAGGCGCTAGCTATTCTAACTTCCAACTCTACGTCCTGCCCGAACTCTGCGCCCCACTCTTATTGGGACTCGATTTTCAATGTAATCTCAAGAGTCTCACCTTCAGTTTTGGCGGACCCCTACCCCCACTCACTATCTGCAGCCTAGCCAAGTTGCGAATCTCCCCCCTTCCTCTCTTTGCCAACCTCACCCCGGACTGTAAACCCGTAGCCACTCACAGCAGGCGATACAGCCTGCAGGATAGGGTGTTCATCCGATCGGAGGTCCAAAGGCTCCTCAGTGAGGGGGTCATAGAGGCCAGCAACAGCCCCTGGAGAGCTCAGATGGTGGTCGTCAAGACCGGGGAAAAATTCTGAATGGTCGTAGACTATAGTCAGACCATTAATAGGTTTACGCTCCTCGACGCGTACCTCCTCCCCAGGATTGCAGACATGGTTAACCAGATCGCCCAGTATCGGATTTTTTTCCACGGTGGATCTGAAGTCTGCATACTACCAGCTCCCAATCCGCCCAGAGGACCGCCAATACACGGCATTCGAGGCCGATGGCCGCCTCTTACATTTCCTCCGGGTTCCCTTTGGCGTCACAAATGGGGTTTCGGTGTTCCAACGAGCAATGGACCGAATGGTGGACCAGTACGGGCTGCGGGCCACGTTCCCGTACTTGGATAACATTACCATCTGCGGCTATGACCAGCAGGACCACGATGCCAACCTCTACCGTTTTCTCCAGACGGCTCAAAAACTAAATCTAACATATAACAAGGAGAAATGCGTTTTACGCACGACCAGACTAGCCATCCTCGGCTATGTCGTGGAAAACGGAGTCCTGGGTCCCGACCCGGACCGTATGCGCCCCCTCTTAGAACTCCCTCTCCCTCATTGTCCCAAGGCCCTCAAACGGTGCTTGGGATTTTTTTCCTATTACGCCCAGTGGGTCCCTCAATATGCAGACAAAGCCCGCCCACTCTTTAAAGCCACACTATTTCCCTTGTCAGCTGAGGCGCGCCAGGCCTTCAACTGTATCAAGGAGGACATCACCAAAGCGGCCATGCGGGCGGCGGACGAATCCACCCCCTTTCACGTTGAGAGCGATGCCTCAGAGGTAGCTTTTGCAGCCACATTAAATCAGGCAGGGAGACCAGTCGCATTTTTCTCCCGAACCCTCTCTGCTTCGGAACTCCGACACCCGGCAGTCGTAAAGGAAGCACAAGCCATTGTGGAGGCGATTCGTCACTGGAGGCACTACCTTGCAGGTAGGAGGTTCACCCTCATCACCGACCAAAGATCGGTTGCCTTCATGTTCGACAACTCGCAAAGGAGCAAAATTAAAAACGATAAAATTCTGCGGTGGAGGATCGAACTCTCCACCTATAGCTACGATATTAAGTATCGACCGGGGAAGCTTAATGAGCCCCCAGATGCCCTATCCCGTGGGACGTGCGCCAGTGCACAGAGCGACCGCCTAAAAATCATCCACAACGACCTCTGCCACCCGGGGGTCACCCGGCTCGCCCACTGCATCAGAGCCCGAAATCTGCCTTTCTCCACTGAGGAGGTAAAAGCTGTAACCAGAGATTGCCCGATCTGTGCGGAGTGCAAACCGCACTTCTATAGACCAGACAGGGCCCACCTGGTCAAGGCTTCTAGGCCTTTTGAACGCCTCGCGATCAATTTCAAAGGGCCACTCCCCTCAACTAACAGGAATGTTTACTTCCTAAACGTTATAGACGAGTTCTCCCGCTTCCCCTTTGCTATCCTGTGCCCCGAAATTACCTCCCACACAGTCATTAGGGCCCTGCATAGCATCTTCACCCTGTTTGGTTTCCCCAGCTACGTACACAGCGACCGGGGTTCGTCCTTCATGAGCGACGAGCTGCATCAGTACCTTCTCGACAAGGGCATCGCCTCGAGCAGGACTACCAGCTATAACCCCAGGGGGAACGGGCAGGTGGAGAGGGGAGAATGCGACGGCCCACGGCTCCTCCCCTTGGACTGTTGTATAAAGATCGATGCCCAGAGCCAGCCGACCAGTTCATCCAGGGTTCATCGTGTTACAGGCTATTGTAAGTAGATTAAAACCACTGTTCATATCTTAAAGCACGTGTCTCGTGAATTGATGGTCTCATCAATCCCTTCCATAATGAGGTCAGAAGCGGGGATATTTGCAGATGTCTGCACAATGTTCAGCACCATTCATGACTCCTCATATAATGAAGCAGTCCATGTCCAAATGTAGCAAGACGTGGGCAATATCCAGGCTTGGGCTGACAAGTGGCAAGTTACATTTATGCCACACAAATGCCAGGCACTGACCATTCCTACAAGAGCAGATCGAACCATCACCCCTTGACATTCAATAGCATTACGATCGCTGAATCCTTCACAATCAACACCCTGGTGTTTACCATTGATCAGAAACTGAACTGGACTAGCCATATTAATACTATGGATACCAGGGCAGGTCAAAGGCTAGGAATCCTACAGCAAGTAACTCATCTCCTGACCCCACCAATGCCTGTCCACCATCTACAAGGCACAAGTCTGGAGTGTAATAGAATACTCTCCACTTCCCTGGATGAGTGCAGCTCCAACAACACTTGAACAAATCTCTTGTGATCTCTCCTGCCACAAAATGTGTCTCTGCCATGTGGCAGCCGTGCGTACCATCTATATGATGCAGTGCAGTAACTCATCGAGGTTCCTTAGGCAGCACCTTCCAAATCCACGACCACTACCATCTAGAATGACAAGAGCAGCAGATACATGAGAACCACACCACCTGGCGGTTCCCCTCCAAGTCACTCACCAACCTTACTTGGAGGGGCAAAATCCTGGAACTCCCTCTCGAACAGCCCAGTTGGTGTACCTAGACCTCAAGGACTGCAGCAGTTCAAGAAGGCAGCTCACCACCACCTTCTGAAGGGCAACTAGAGATGGGCAATAAATGCTGGTCTAACCAACGACGCCCACATCCCGTAAATGAATAAAAATAAACAAAGGGCTGGATTCACCGATTTGAAGGCTAAGTGCTGACGCCGTCGTGGAAACTGCAGCATTTTACGACTCAAAAATCGGCACTGAACCCTCACCGGTCACAGGACAGGTGAGGGGCTGACAGCCGCGCTGAGTGAAACACACGGCTTCCGCAACAAAAATGGCTGGAGAATGGCCAGGTCCGTGGTCGGGTATGTGCACGGCGACAACCTGCAGCGGTCGCGCCGTAAAACATGGTGCCGGCCGTGCGCGGACCTGATCTGCCAAACTGCCAAATACTGCCTCACCCATGGCTATCCTCCACCTGTCCCCCCAGTCCTTGTGGAAGCCCCACTGGCCAGCAGCATGGCTCCTGGCTGACTGTGGTGACGCTGGACACAATCCGCAGCTGCCATGCCAGGTCCCCGACCGCTAAGACCACAAGTAAACCGTGCCGTCGGGAATTCTGCCCATCAGAGGCTGTGAATCACGGAGGCCCCGGAGAATAAAGGGTCAGGCCCGCTAATGATATGCAAACGGTGTTTAAACACCGCGCGGCGAGCGATGCATTTACTGGAGGATGCTAGATGATCCAGACAAACAATGCGCCTATCACGATTTTGGCATCAGTCCGACAGTGAATCCCACCCAGTATTTCTGCAAGCAGTTAAGGAATATTGGACATTCTTGGTTCCTAGCTGGCTGTTTGTGCCTGAATGAAATAAAAGTAAAATCTTCCCTTGTACTCAAATGGCATGTTTTTCCATCATTTGTGCGATGGCATTGTTGAATGCCTGAGACATCTGTTCAGGGTCAGGGACACATTTTGTGGAAAGTGAGGTCACAAGAGATTTGTTCATACACATACATGCAAGCCTGAAGTATGACACAGGAAATGTTTATATGCTAATATTGTAACGAGTAATTTCCGGTTTCCTACAGTGATGATTGTGAACAAGATTCAAAGTAAATTACTTAATCCATGCCATCTGGAAGAGAACCTTGGATGATAAACAAACATGATGTTTAATAAGGCCACACTCCTTCACAGGTCAAAGTGTAATCTTTATGAAACTAACTCTTCAGAATCATTTGAAAGAAAATTCAAAAAACAAAATGAAGTAATGATGCTTCATATAAAAGAAGTTAACAGAATATTTTGATGTAGATGTTCCATTAACTGGTGAAAAGCATGTTTCATTAATTTAAGCATGCAAGTGGAAAAATGAAATAGACAGTAAAACAATGAATAGTTTACTTTAAATTTATGATAATAATTTAAGTCTCATTGCATTGTTGCCTGTCTCGTTACATAAGAATCATTGATAACTGTCAAAAATAATTAGAGTAAAATTAATTAATGATATCTGTCCAAAGAAATGTAACTGCAATGCGGCGCATACACAGGCACATACTAACATGCAATAGATTTCAGGGAAGACAGGTTAACTCAAATCAGCCCACGTATCCTTTCAAACGTTTACCTGGAAACCCTAGTCACAGATTAAAAGATGAAGGGAATCACACAATTCTGTGCACCATGAGCATATTGACAATATTTATCTTATACTCTAACATTCAGGCGGTAAGGGATACATATAAATGAACAGATGAATTGTGGTCTGACACACCACATTACAGTGTAAATAGCAGATGCAACCAAATAGTTTCCATAGATTTCTCCACAAAATAACCCAGATGTTATTCCCACCGTGGGCCAACCAATCTCACTGAATCTATGGGCACGATCTACCAGCCACGCCGCATATACCAGGCTCCTGGCATCCAACAGCCTCCGCAGGAAGTCCCAAGCTGGGCACCATTCAGTACTCGTCCACACAAACATGGGCCAGGCAGAATGGTACCCGGGGGGGGGGGGGGGTCTCCCAACCATCAGAGGCCCCTGGGTGGTCAGGGACAGACAGGGTGGCCCCTGGAATGCAGGCACCATGGCAGTGCCAATGTATCCAGGTGCCAGGGTGGCACTGCCAAGGATCAGGGCCTGGGGGAGCCTTGCCCATGAAAGAAGGATGGAGGGAGGTGTGAAGCGTTGGAGGGTGCAGCGTGGGTATGAAGGGCCTCTGGAAGGTTGGGGGAACGAAGGGTGGGGGCCCTGGAAGGTGGGGGGGCTGAAGGGGAGCGTGGGAAGGCCGGAAAAGTGGGCTGTCAGCCACCCTTTAGTAAGGTGTCATTACTTGGGAGGGAGGAGTGGTAATGCCTATGTGAATGGGGGGGGGGGGGGACTCACAAGCCGAATTAGAGATTGGGGCACCCTTTCAAATTGGTGGCCCGATCTCCAAGGAACCAGTCTGCCAACGGGTTCAGTTCCCTAGTGATGAAAAGAATTCTAAGCGTGGGCTTGATCAAGGAGAAAGTCCCCAGGACCCAAGAAACTGAGTAAGGGCGCGATCGAAGGGCCATGCTACGCACAAAAAGCAGCGCACCACGATGCAACGTGGCTGATAGAAGTCGGGTGGCCCTGCTCCCGGTATATAGCCAGTTCGCGATGCCTCGCAAGACATTGTGATGGGAATCCCGCCATTTGTGGATGGGATCACTTTTTAGCAAATCTGCAGATTAGAGCGAGACATTTAGTCTCACTGTAATATGCAGTTTCTTCCAAGGCACCCGGGGCTTTCTGAGATTTTTTGGGCATCCAGGGAGATTCTATCTCCCAAGGGATCCAAGTCTGCACTTCATCTTCTACCTACTGGTATAATTGCAGATCCTTGCTAGCCAGCTAGCTTCAATCAGTTGGCACAGCCCTTGAGTTTTTCAAAACTCCTGTCTCTCAACTGTAGCCAGCTATATATGGTTCCCAGGGCTTTCTCTCTGAGTACTCTTTGATTACCAGGGCTTCCATCAAGCCTTTTCTCAGCTCCTCAGAGCTAACAGCAGTACTTATTGGCTGGCAGACTCCCCCACACTCGCTGCTTCAAGAGGTGTTGTCCACAGACCCTTGTATTGTGACCTATCAAAGCACTCCCAGAGAGTTCCAACCTTGTTACTCGGCAGGAACCAATGAAACAGGCAATGAAACATCCTGTACCTAAAGTATTACAATCTCCACATTAAGCACCCAATGACACACAGAGAACTGATATCATGACAACTCCAGGTGCCAAATATTTGCTCACTCGTTCATCCTGTCTCCAGCTGCTTGTGACATCTTACCACACCTAGTGAGCAAACAATATGGATGGGATTCCCGGTCCGCCAAATTCTCCCTTCCCGCAGCCGGCAAATGGGGTTTCCCATTGTGGACACCTCACGCCGTCGGGAAACATCTGGATGCACCCTTTCGACTAAAGAGCAGCACGTGAGTAGGAAATGGAAGAAAATTCATAAAACTAAATTTAGGAACAAACAAAAGAAAGCGATTAACTGAAAGCAGAATATTATAGATGCTGTAAATCTAGAAATGCTGGAAATATTGTTCTGCTGAAAGGTCATCAATCTTTCACGTTAACTCTGTTTCTCTCTCCACAGACACTGTCTGACCTGCTGAGTATTTCTGGCATTTTCTGTTTTTATAAAAGAAAGATTTATGTATAAAGGATATATTATATAATAATTTTCTTCAGGAGGCCTATCACAAACTATGAACTTCTAGTGGATAATAGCTGAACTCCTTAATATTTGTAATTAACATGGAATTTTATAGGCCCATAAAGTGCAGAGAAACAAAACTTATAAAGTTAAGCTAAAGACGTTTACAGAATTGTGCAGTGTTATTATCAAATTAGTAAATATTGCATCGCAAAATATTTACTTATACTTTGGTGCAAAAATGCCAATCAAGTTGTTGAACAATTCACGTATACTTTGTGATGATCTTAAAGTTGTGGTGTATTTTGGGAATGAAAAGTTTGCTTATATGCTGCTAAGTCTCAACTTGGTGCACAAAGGTCATAGCAAGCCAGAAAGTCACAGGTTGGCACTGTTGAAAACCTCAATTTTCATTCCGCTCTTTAATCTTGAGAGACCCTGGTGTCTTTTCCACTGGAGCAGAACAAATTGCTCTCCATTTTTTTTGGACTGAATCTTAAAGCATGTGTCTGTAAGTGGAGCTATTTATTTATTTATTGGAATTTTAACCACAGTCTCTCCTCACCCAGTCATTCTCCCTGCGTGCCGCGACCAATCTTTCACACTCAGTTTAGACACGGTTGGTGAGGAATCATTTTGATAGCAATTTTAAAATTATTTCTGCACAAATATGTGGTTTTGCAGTATGTTAAAAGTCCAAATAAAATACTTTTCATCACTGCTAGCTGTAGGGCATGCCAATACATTAGTGCTCGGTCAGAGGAGGAAAGCAATACTGAAAATAAATTGCCAGCTTTAAAAAATATTCAGTGGACAAGATTGTATATACTAAATTGTGGCATTTTCTTTCAAAACTTGAACTTATATCACTTTTTTCACAAACCTGGGATGCCTCAAGGTACTTTTACAGCAAATTAAGTACTTTTGAAGTGTGGTCTCCATTATATAGAAGCAATGCGGCAGCCATTTTGTACCCAGGACGATTTCACAAACAGCAATGTGATAAAAATCCAGATACACTGTCCATTAATGATTTTGATTGAGAAATTGGTAAGGCGCTCAGAGTTAATTCCTCGGTTCTCCTTCCAAATAATGTCACTTCTTACATACACCTGGGCAGCATGGCAGCACAGTGGTTAGCACAGTTGATTCACAGCTCCAGGGTCCCACATTCAATTCCCGGCTTGGGCCACTGTCTGTGTGGAGTTTACACGTTCTCCCCGTGTCTGCCTGGTTTTCCTCCAGGTGCTCTGGTTTCCTCCCACAGTCCAAAGATGTGAAAGTTAGGTGGATTGGCTATGCTAAATTGCACTTAGTGTCCAAAAAAAAGGTTAGGTGGGATTACGGGTTTAGGGTGGAGGTGTGGCCTTGTGTAGGGTGCTCTTTCCAAGTGCCGGTGCAGACTCGATGGCCGAATGGCCTCCTTCTGCACTGTAAATTCTATGTATGCATTTATAAGGCTAAAGGAGCTGTGGTTTAATTCTCATCTGAAAGACATATGTTATTAATATTGAAACAGATTGCAGTAGAAATAATGATGAAATTTTTGAGCGCGATTCTCCCACACAGGGAGAAATCGTAAGGCTGGCGTCAAATCCGGGCGGGTTTGACGCCAGACCCCCCCTCCCCGACCGGGAACCGATTCTGTTCCCCGGTCAGGGCTAGCATGCCGTCGCCGTAAACTCCGGCATCGCGGGCTTAACGAATTACGTTAAGCCCGCTTGCCAGAGTTTGCGCCGGCTGACGCGTCATATGACGTCAGCCGTGCTGGCGTGGATTGGAAGACTCCAACCCGCGCATGCGCGGATGACGTCATCGCGCATTTGCGCGAAACCCGCGCATGCGCGGTCCGGGATGCCCCTCAGCCGCCCCGCAAAGTGATACAGCAGGGCGGCGGAGGGACAAAGAGTGCGCGGGCATCGGACCCGCTGCCCGCGATCGGTGCCCACCGATCGCGGGCCCATGGCACCCTTGGCACGGCCGTGGTAGTGCCGTGCCAATCGGTGCCATGGTTTTAAAAATCGGCACTTTACGGCCGTTTTTACGAACGGCCAGACCAGGTGTGTTTGCCGTTCGTAAAAACAGCCGTAAAGGGCTGGGAACTCGGCCCATCGGCCAGCTGAGAATCGCTGCTGGCCGTAAAAAAACGGTGGCAGCGATTCGTATCGGGAGTCCGGCGTGGGGGGGGGGGGGGGGGAGAATAGTGGGAGGGCGTCAGACTAGCGTGGCCGTAAAATTTTACGACCCCCGCTATTCTCCGCACCGTCGTGAGTGCGGAGAATTGCGCCCAAAGTATCTGCCTTTATTTACATGGAAATTGGACATCAAATTCTGGTGACCACACATCCGCAGTTAAATGCGAAGATCCTAAAGTTGATGTCCAAGATGAGCTGCTCATCCAAATGCTTTGTGATAAAACTCTCCTCCAACTTACCATTCAAATATGATGAACGGTACAACTTTGTTTGAGCAGCCTAAGTCCAGACAACCTTAATGCCACTGAAAATTCACTTTTAAAACTGCAGTCTCATGCCTACAGATTTTAAATATTGTTGGAGATTTAAAGGTTTTGGTTTGAACATTGTCATTCTGCCTCATTTATCCCACTCCTCTCCCTACAAAGAATCCCTCTCTGGCCGGGATTCTCCATTCGGAAGACTATGGGCTCAATCCAACGGCCACGCTGTGCCCGAAAGGCAGCTCGCCGCGGTGCAGCATGGCCGATAAAAGCCAGAGACGCCGCTCCTGGGGTCTGCCAGGTTCGCAATGCCTCACGAGATCCAATGCAATCTTGCAAGACATTGCAATGTGAATTCCTCCCATTGTAGAGACAGCTGGTCTCACACTAATGTGTCGATTTCCGAGGTAACTGAGGCTTTGAGATTGATCCCCTTTGCCTCGGAGACCTTAGGTGAACGCCATTCAGCACTGGACCCCACAAACGGGGACCAGACAGAACGTCAAATGTGGGAGTCTCCCAAGGGACTGGAGGCCCCCAGCTGCAGGCCCCTTGGCAGGTTATGCCCTGGTACTGCTGGTTCCACCTGGACACAGGCAGTGCCAGTCTGTGTGCCAGTCTGATACTGCCAAGGTGCCCAAGTTGCACTGGCAGCTGGCAGGGCACTGCCAGGTTAGCACTGCCAAGGTGCCACACTGCCATTTTTTGCAAGCGCACATCAGGCCCGTGTGCCCTGGGTGGGTGTTGGGAGGGGTGCGGAGGGTCAGGGACCCTCCCATAATGTGTTCAGGCGGGGTGGGGAGAGAGAGGGTGTTGGGGATCGCTTCAGGAGCCTTGCCATTTTTAAATGCTGTCCCGTTCTCTCACTACACTGGGATGATCCGGTGAGCAGAGCTCCCCAGTGTCCAAAACGGGGCTATGTGCGGCCTCGGCTGCGCATTCCCCGCTGAGGCCCTGTACCCCCCTAACTAAACCACAGTGTTTACAAACATCAACCACTTCAAAGAGAGTTAAGTGCAGTTAATTTCCCACTCAGCACTTCAAAATCACTCATGCGTAAATTGGGGTGATTGGAATGCATTTACCTCTCTTTGATGTCAGTAAGAAGTCTTGCAACACCAGGTTAAAATCCAACAGGATTGTTCGAATCACTAGCTTTCGGAGCACTGCTCCTTCCTCAGGTGAATGAAGAGGTAGGTTCTAGAAACATATATAGGGACAAAGTCAAAGACTTTAACCTGGTGTTGTAAGACTTCTTACTGTGCTCACCCCAGTCCAATGCCGGCATCTCCACACCATCTCTTTGATGTGGTTGATGTTTGTAAACATTGTGCTTCCAGCATTTAGAGTTACTGAACAAAAAGGGAGATGAATGAAGTACGGCTGACACCTGTGTTTGTGGAAGCTGTCAATCACAGCCCACTAAGATAAATGAAGGAATGACTTACAGCTAAAGGATCTGAAGGGTTTAAAATTCCTGTCCAGGAATGGCCAGACCACTGACCATCAAGCCATTATCTCCAACACCATAAGTGACCTAATTTCCTCTGGATGCCTTCCCCCTACGGCTTCCAACCTGATAGTCTCCCAACACCAGACAGCCCGCTTTTACCTACTTCCCAAAATCCACAAAAAAGACTGTCCCGGCAGGCCCATCGTGTCAGCATGCTCTTATGCTCTTGCCCCACCAAACGTTTTTCCTCTTATCTTGACTCCATCCTCATTCCTCTGGTCCATTCCCTCCCCACCTACATCCGGAATTCCCCTGATGCCCTGCGTCATATTGACAGCTTTCAATTCGCAGGCCCTAACCGCATCCTATTCACCATGGATGTGCAATCTATTTACACCTCCATCCCACGCCAGTATGGCCTGAGAGCTCTTCGCTTCTTTCTCGAAAAGAGGCCCGGACAATTCCCATCCACCACCACTCTCCTCTGCCTGGCTGAACTCGTTCTATCTCTCAACAACTTCTCCTTTAACTCATCCCATTTTCTCCAAATCAAAGGTGTAGCAATGGGTACTCACATGGCTCCGAGCTACGCTTGCCTTTATATTGGGTATGTGGAACATTCCTTGTTCCAGGCCTATCCGAGCCGCCTGCCACAACTCCTTTACTGATACATTGATGACTATTTTGGTGCCGCGTCATGCTCTCTCCCGGACCTGGAAAAATTCATCAACTTCGCTTCCAGTTTCCACCCCTCCATCACTTTCAACTGTTCCATCTCAGACACTTCCCTTCCCTTCCTTGATCTTTCTGTCTCCATTTCTGGCAATAGACTATCCACTAAAAGCCACTACAAGCCCATGGACTCCCACAGCTATCTGGACTACAGCTCTTCACACCCTACACCCTGGAAGGACTCCATCCCTTTCTCTCAACTCCTTTGCATCCGTCGCATTTGTTCTGATGATGCCATTTTTCAAAATGGTGCTTTGAGAATGTGTTCCTTCTACCTCATCCGTGATTTCCCACCTACAGTTGTGGACAGGGTCCTCAACAGTGTGCAGTCCATCACCCGCGCCACTACCCTTGCACCCTCCACTCCCTCCCAGAACAAGGATAGAGACCCCTCGTTTTCACATTTAATCCCACCAGCCTCCGTATGCAAAGCATAATCCTCCGCCATTTTCACCAACTTCAGAGTGATGCCACCACCAAACACATCTTCCCTTCACTCCCTCTGTCAGCATTCCGCAGAGACCGTTCCCTCTGAGACAATCTAGTCCACTCCTCCACCATACACAGTACCTCTCCCATCACCCATGGTACCTTCCCATGCAATCGCAGAAGGTGTAACACCTTCCCCTTTACCTCTTCCATGCTTAACATCCCAGTCCCAAAACACTCATTCCATGTTAAGCAGCGTTTCCCTTGCACTTCTTTCAATTTGGTCTATTGCATTCGCTGATCCCAATGTGGTCTCCTCTATATCGGAGAGACCAAACGCAGACTGAGTGATCGCTTTGCTGAGCATCTTCAGTCTGTGCGCATTCAGGACACTGACCTTCCTGTTGCTTTGATGTGGAGATGGCGGTGTTGGACTGGGGTGAGCACAGTAAGAAGTCTTGCAACACCAGGTTAAAGTCCAACAGGTTTGTTTCAAACACTAGCTTTCATAGCACTGCTCCTTCCTCAGGTGAATGAAGAGGTATGTTCCAGAAACATATATATAGACAAATTCAAAGGTGCAAGACAATGCTTGGAATGCGAGCATTACAAGGTAATCAAGTCTTTACAGATCCAGAGATAGGGGTAACCCCAGGTTAAAGAGGTGTGAATTGTCTCAAGTCAGGACAGTTGGTAGGATTTTGCAAGCCCATGCCAGATGGTGGGGGGGTTGAATGTAATGCGACATGAATCCCAGGTCCCGGTTGAGGCAACACTTATGTGTGCGGAACTTGGCTCTAAGTTTCTGCTCGACGATTCTGCGTTGTTGCGCGTCCTGAAGGCCGCCTTGGAGAACACTTACCCGGAGATCAGAGGCTGAATGCCCTTGACTGCTGAAGTGTTCCCCAACTGGAAGGGAACATTCCTGCCTGGTGACTGTCGCACGATGCCCATTCATTCGTTGTCGCAGTGTCTGCATGATCTCGCCAATGTACCACGCTTCGGGACATCCTTTCCTGCAACGTATGAGGTAGACAACTTTGGCCGAGTCGCACGAGTATATACCGTGTACTGGTGGGTGGTGTTCGCACGTGTAATGGTGGTACGTCCAGCTTCTGTCGCTATACGACGGAATTCCTACAGAAAATCAGCACCCATGGACCAGTTGAACCAGGAACATTTCTCATCACAATGGACGTCTCGGCACTCTACACCAGCATCCCCCATGACGATGGCATTGCCGCAACAGCCTCAGTACTCAACGCTGACAACTGCCAATCTCCAGGCGCAATTCTGTAACTCATCCGTTTCATTCTAGATCATAACGTCTTCACCTTCGACAACAGGTTCTTCATCCAGACGCACGGAATAGCCATGGGGATCAAATTCACACCTCAATGTAACATCTTCATGCACAAGTTTGAACAAGACCTCCTCACCGCACAGGACCTTCAACCGATGTTATACACCAGATACATCGATGACATTTTTTTCCTTTGGACCCACGGTAATGAATCACTGAAACGACTACACAATGACATCAATAAGTTCCATCCCACCATCAGACTCACCATGGACTACTCTCCAAAATCAGTTGCATTCTTGGACACACTCATCTCCATCAAGGACGGTCACCTCAGCACTTTGCTTTACCGCAAGCCCACAGATAACCTCACGATGCTCCACGTCTCCAGCTTCCACCCTAAACACGTTAAAGAAGCCATCCCCTATGGACAAGCCCTCCGTATACACAGGATCTGCTCAGGCGAGGAGCGTAAACAACATCTACAGATGCTGAAAGATGCCCTCATACTAACGGGATATGGCGCTCGACTCATCGATTGACAGTTCCAACGCGCCACAGCAAAAAACTGCACCGACTTCCTCAGAAGACAAACACGGGACACAACTGACAGAGTACTCTTCGTCGTCCAGTACTTTCCTGGAGCGGAGAAACTACGACATCTTCTTCGCAGCCTTCAACACGTCATTGATGAAGACAAACATCTTGCCAAGGTAATCCCCACACCCCCACAACACTCACCTGGGACCTGGGATTCATGTAGCATTACATTCATCCCCAACCATCTGGTCTGGGCTTGCGAAATCCTACCAACTGTCCTGGCTTGAGACAATTCACACCTCTTTAACCTGGGGTTACCCCTATCTCTGGATCTGTAAAGACTTGATTACCTGCTAATGCTCGCATTCCAAGCATTGTCTTGCACCTTTGAATTTGTCCATATATATGTTTCTGGAACATACCTCTTCATTCACCTGAGGAAGGAGCAGTGCTCTGAAAGCTAGTGTTTGAAACACACCTGTTGGACTTTAACCTGGTGATGTAAGGCTTCTTCCTGTTGCTTGCCATTTTAACACAAGGCCCTGCTCCCATGCCCACATGTCTGTTCTTGGCCTGCTGCAATATTCCAGTGAAGCTCAAAGCAAACTGGAGGAACAACATTTCATCTTCCGGTTCGGCACAAGACAGCTTTCCGGTCTGAACATCGAATTCAACAACTTCAGATGATCAGCTCTACCCCACCTCGACCCATTTGTTTTCATCCCATTTCATTTTAACTGTCTTTTACCATTTATTTCCATTTATGATGGGCAGCACGGTAGCATGGTGGTTAGCATAAATGCTTCACAGCTCCAGGGTCCCAGGTTCGATTCCCGGCGGGGTCACTGTCTGCACGTCCTCCCTGTGTGTGCGTGGGTTTCCTCTGGGTGCTCCGGTTTCCTCCCACAGTCCAAAGATGTGCGGGTTAGGTGGATTGGCCATGCTAAATTGCCCGTAGTGTCCTAAAAAAAAGTAAGGTTAAGGGGGGGGGGGGTTGTTGGGTTACGGGTATAGGGTGGATACGTGGGTTTGAGTAGGGTAATCATTGCTCGGCACAACATCGAGGGCCGAAGGGCCTGTTTTGTGCTGTACTGTTCTATGTTCTATATATTTAATTCCCCCCTTTTCAATCTTATCCACCTTTCCTTCACCTTTCTCCTCTTTGCTTCCCGCTTCCCCTCCCCCCACATCTACAGTTCATCCTCTGATGTTAGTTTCCCTGCTGTTTTGACCTTTCACATCTTTTATTCTCTCTGGGGACTGCCATTAACACTCTTTCCCCTTGGTATCTGGGTTTCTGTGGCTATGACTCATGTTTCATTCTCACTCCACAGTATAAATATTTCCCACTTTCTCTGTCTGTTAGCTTAGACTTGAAACGTTAGCTCTTTTCTCTCCCTGCAGATGCTGCCGGACCTGCTGAGATTTTCCAGCATTTTCTCTTTTGTTTCAGATTCCAGCATCCGCAGTAATTTGCTTTTATAATGAACAGCTAGTGTTGTTTGTTCGACGCTAACTGCAAAATTTGGTCCATTGTATTACGTTGCATATTTATAAGGATATAGCATTCATCTAACATGGAGATGTATCCCACATTTTATGTGGTGCACTCAGAGGCATTTACATGACAGTTGCTTAAGATGAAGTACAAGAAAATTTTAAATTTTCATTGGCATTAGCCTCAAATAAATATAAGAACCACTGGATAAAAAAGCTGGATATAAGAACCATTTTTTCTTTTAGAAATAGGTAACGTTAACTGGGCATAATAAGCCCATCATTTTTTGGAATATTACACCTACTTGACATCTTCTTACCATCATCCTCAATCTCTTACCCCATAGGTAAATTGATATATTCTCACCTCTAAGCCAGTAGCGTCTTGGTTCAAATAAAGACTTGAACACAAAAAATCAAGGCTGACAATCCAGTGTAGTAGTGAGTGAATGCTGTATGGTTGAAGGTCCCACTTCCACTCTCAGGCGGATGTAAAAGATCCCATGGCATTACTTCAATGAAGAGCTGATGAGTTATCCCCAATGTCCGAACCAACATTTATCCCTCAATCAACATCACACAGGCAGAGTATCTGGTCATTACCACGTTGCTGTTTGTGTGACCTTGCTGTGTACAAGATAATTTCCTATGTTCCAACAGTGGCTACGCTTCAAAAATACTTAATTGGCAGTAAAGTGCTTTGAGATATAGGGGGCAATTCAGCGGGCTTTAAACTCAGGCCACTGTCGGCATTTTGTTATTTATTTTTGGTCTTGGAGAGAAGCTCACCAGCAGGAATGGATGCCCGTAGATCAGGGCACCAATTTGATCAGCAACCCCAATTCCCCCCACTCTTTCAGGTCTCCTCACCCCACTTTATCGAACCCCCCCTCATCTCCCCAACCTTAGGGAGGCCATGACAGTGCTACTGGCACCCTTGCAGCGCAACATGGGCTCCTTGCATGCCAAGGTGGCACTGTCAGGGTGCCTGGTGGCACTGCCAGGGTGTCAGGCTCACTGTGCCAAGGTACCCAGGTGCCAGGGAAAGTACCCAGGTGCCAGGGTACCACCCTGTCCTGCCCAGACCGCCTGGACTTTTCGAACGTCCTGAGAGATCCCCAGGTGCTGGTCTGCCTGGTCCATATTTGTGTGGACCAGTACTAAATGGCGCCCAGCGGGGCCACCTAGGGGCAGCCATCGAGTACTGGGTATAGCTCATTTAAATATGCGGATGGTGTGAGTCTGGTGACTCACGATCAACCCAGCGCACGCATGGAGCCTGATTTGGGGCTTTCGCGAGGTTCACATGTTGCACACAGCTCCATGCCAGGTTGCACAGGGTGGCTGAATCGCACCCATAATGTGTAAATCTTTTTTTTTCATTTCTTCTATATATGCACTCTCCTCCAACCAGAGCTTAAGTCAGAGAATGCACTGAAAGTATGTTGCACCTGAAAAGTCCTGAATTCACCTGTCTTTCCGCATTCAGGAACTAGATATGCCCCCAACATTGGAACCTATTTTGGATTGGACACATTCCAACAAGCAAAGCCCACATTCCCTCTATACAAATTGCACATTCCAAAATACCCTGTATGTCAATCCAAACACTTTCAAAAGATTGTAGTGAGAGCAAAAATGTAAGATTCTTACTGCAATGCTGTCAAACTCAGATTTCTCATAATTGCTCCAAGGGCTGTCATGTCTTCAGGGGCACTCCCTCCTATGTTCTTCTTTATGCGTCTTTGGGATATGTGCATCGCTGGCTGGGCCATTGCCCATCCCTGAGGCCATTTAAGAGTCAACCTGTGGATCTGGAGTCACATGTCGGCCAGACCAGGTTAGGATGACAGATTTCCTTCCCCAAAGGAGATGAGTGAACCAGATGGGTTTTTACGACAATGGTTGAATGGTCATTATTAGGCTTCTAATTCCAGATTTTATTGAATTCACATTCCAGCATCTGCCCCAGTGGGATTCGAACTCAGATCCCCAGAGTATTACCCTGGGTCTCTGGATTACTAGTCCAGCGACAATACTACTATGCACTGCCTCCCTCCTATTCCTGTTAACCTTGTTTTTCCATGAATAAGTTAGATAGCTAGTTGGAGGGAAAGTATGGAAAAAGACAGAGGAACAGGATGAGTACATGAAATTAGGATCACAGCTAATGCCGAGAATCAGGACCAATATGGAACAGTTGGGTTTGTTTCCATGTTATGATTTTTATGTAATTCTATGTAAACCCTGGGTTCTTCTTTTGTGGAATCAGAAATGTACAAGCAATTTTATTGCCCTGGTAATTGATTTCAGGAACTACAAGCAGTTAGTTGCATTCCCACAAGGAGTAGTACTTAAGCACTGGACTTAAAGGGACGAGTCAAATTGTCAGCTGTATGTCTTGGCCATTCCTGAGCTCAGGCTATCATGAGCAGCACCCTGGCAGCCACCTATGTAACATTCCTGTTAACATACTTTAAGTTGTGTTAAATAGTATAGCTTCCTTGGGCGTAATTCTCCCCTACCCGGCGGGGCGGGGGGTCCCGGCGTAGCGGAGTGGCGCCAACCACTCCGTCGTCGGGCCTCCCCAAAGGTGCGGAATTCTCCGTACCTTTAGGGGCTAGGCCCACGCCGGAGTGGCTCCCGCTCCGCCGATGGCGCCAAAACTGGCGCCAACGGCCTTTGGCACTACGCCGCCCGGCATCGGGGCTGGCCGAAAGGCCTTCCCTGGTCCGCGTATGCGTCGGAGTGTCAGCGGCCGCTGACATCACCACCGGCGCATGCGCGGTGGAGGAGGTCTATTCCGCCTCCGCCATGGTGGAGGCCGTGGCGGCGGTGGCGGAAGAAAAAGAGTACCACCACTGCACTGGCCCGCCCGCCGATCAGTGGGCCCCGATCGCGTGCCAGGCCTCCGTGGGGGCACCCCCGGGGTCTAATCGCCCCACCCCCCAGGACCCCGGGGGCCCACTCGCGCCGCCAATCCCGCCGGCACAGAGGTGGTTTAAACCATGTCGGCAGGATTGGCCTGTCAGCGGCGGGACTTCGGCCCATCGCGGACCGGAGAATCGCCGCGGGGGGCATGCCGATCGGCGGGGCATGGTTCCCGCTCCCGCCAATTCCCAGGTGGCGGAGAATTCCGGCCACGGCGGGGGCGGGATTTACACCGGCCCTGGGCGATTCCCCGACCCTGCGGGGTGTCGGAGAATTCCGCCCCTTGTTCTGGTTAATATATATTTTCAAATTTATAGTCAGCAACATTAGTAACAAAATTAAATTATATAACCCTTAAAAAACAGTTGACACCATTTAGTCAAGGTATGTTATGTAACATGAGAGGTACCAAATGTAGAGGTGAAAAATGTGTCATCATTATGGATAACAAATCAAATGAAAGGTATATATGCCCACGAGCAGATTAATCCCAGTGAGTCGTATGATTTAATATTTGCTTCTTTTGTGGAAAATGGCGATTATAGGGCGCGATTCTCCGCCCCCCACGACGGGTCAGAGAATAGCGGGAGGGCCTTCCCGACATTTTTCCCGCCCTCCCGCTATTCTCCCCCCCCCCCCCCCCCGCCCAACTCCCGACACGAATCGCTGACGCCGTTTTTTTACGGCCGGCAGCGATTCTCAGCTGATAGATGGGCCGAAGTCCCAGCCCTTTACGCTGTTTTTACGAACGGCAAACAGACCTGATCTGGCCGTTCGTAAAAACGGCCGTAAAAACTCGCATTTTATAACCATGGCACCAATTGGCACGGCAGTACCACGGCCGTGCCAAGGGTGCCATGGGCCCGATCGCGGGCAGCGGGCCCAATGCCTGCGCACTATTTCTCCTTCCGCCGCCCCGCAGTATCCATTCGCGGGGCGGCTGAGGGGCATCCCGGCCCGCGCATGCGTGGGTTTCACGCAAATACGCGATGACGTCATCCGCGCATGCGCGGGTTGGAGTCTTCCAATCCGCGCATGCGCGGCTGACGTCATATGACGCGTCAGCCGGCGCTAACTCCGGCAAGCGGGCTTAGCGAAATTCGTTAAGCCCGTGATGCCGGAGCTTACGGCGTCGGGCTGCTAGCCCCGACCGGGGACCAGAATCGGTTCCCGGTCGGGAAGGGGGGCGCTGGCGTCAAACCGGCCCGGGTTTGACGCCAGCCTTACGATTTCTCCCATTTTGGGAGAATCGCGCCCATAAAGTTTTATCTAAGCACAATTCTCAGAATGCTTAGAGATGAACACGGTAAAGTGACCATTACTCCTTAAAAATTGTTTTGACCAAAGAATAATCTTTGTTGGATTTAATATTTTTCTTAAAATAACGATACCAAACAAAAGGAAGATGATTCAACTCATTTTACATCAATCATCAATTTGTCACCCTCACGTGCAGCATTATTAGCACATTTTCCTGGTGAATTGCAACCCATTGTCATGTTGCAACATGTCACTGCAACTATGTGCTGTGTGACGTTGTCACAGTTGAAGTGGTGCATAACCAGTAGAAGAGCTTATGAGACGAGAAAATGAGGAAAGACCATTCAGCCCTCTGGGTTTCATTGACCCAGTACAAACGATGCTATTGTAAGCTCAGCAAAGGGCAGTCAGAATCAATTTATCAGAGATAGCGGTGGAGCCGAACGGAAGAAGGGGAAAGCTTGCTACTTTGACATGAACTGAACAGCAATCTGCAGGAATCAAGGCATTTGCAATAAATCATGGCCAACAATGGACAACCAGATAATTGAAGTGACAACAAAGTAAACACTTTGAGCCCCAGGCTCCCAATATAGGAAGAAGCTTCTCCAGGAAAATGCTAATAAGGGCGTCACAACACAACAGACAACTCTGAGTTAGAAACATTTTATTATTGATTTTTTATTTCTTTGTGCAAATGGGACTTTTACAATTCAACCTGAGGACATTAGTAGTCAATGACATAGAGTAGGATTGGGGTCAGATGTAGATTAGACCATGCAGGGGTACATTCAGATCCCTGAAGTTTTCTCATGAACCTGAGGGAATTTTACAATTTGGCTGCTTTCATGGTCATTTTTCTCTTGGCATTCTACAAATTACCATTATTAGCCATTGTGAATTCAAGTTCACAAATTGAAATGATGGGTTTTGAAATCACTTTTGGATTCATAGCTCCATACCACAACTCTACTCAATGTAATGAGTTAAAACTAACTAATGCTACTAAACCCGATAACTTTCAAAAATAGACTCAGGTTTGTAGCAGGTTGAAGGATGATGTGAGAATCTGCAAGCACCTCCAGTTTGAAAACAATTCACAATTGTAGTTTAGGTGGCCCACCCTTGATCTTCTTGTGCTGCTGTGTATGAACTATGACCTTGTCCTCCAAGCAAATAGAAAAGGAAGGGTTGGAAAGAGACATCAGTGTTCACATAAACGCGGACTGAGAAAGTCACCTTATGCCACTTTTGTGAACGTACATCAAGGCCCAATTTTTGGCTCCGGGGGCGCAGAGTTGGGAGAATTCCTGGCTCTGTGGATCCAATCTTTAAATGTGGCAATTCTAATTTTGTTTGTGGGTTGTTTGGGGGGTTGGGGCGGGATGGGGGCGGGGGGGGGGGGGGGGGGTGTTCAGTGGGGTGGCTGAGTTAGAAGTTGCGCCTGCCACCATTGAAGTGCCTGTGGAGTCTGCCAGGTGCTAGGATGGGCTGGGCAGAAGGGCTGTCTCTGTGTTCCATCACTTCATTTAATCAAATAAATAAAACGATTAAAACAAAAATTAACTCTCATGCCCCACCACCTCAGGATCCCATACACTCCCCAAGCCCCAATCATGCCAACCTTTGCCACCTCATGCCCTCTGCCCAGAGCTCTTCATAATCCATTTTGCCAACTTAGGGCAGCACGATCGCACAATAGTTAGCACTGTTGTTTCACAGCGCCAGGGACCTGGGTTCGATTCCCGACTTGGGTCACTGTCTGTTCAGAGTCTGCATGTTCTCCGGGTGCTCTGGTTTCCTCCCACAAGTTCTAAAGGATGTGCAGGTAGGTGATTTGGACATTCTGAATTCTCCCTCCGTGTACCTGAATACGTGCCGGATAGTGACAACTAGGTGATTTCCACAGTAACTTCATTGCAGTGCTAATGTAAGCCTACTTGTGACACTAATAAAGATTATTATAATTATATGCCCCTCTACCTATCCCCCATGGCCCTCTTACCACCTCTGCCCCCATATCCTCAGAGACCTTTATAGCCTCAATGCCAACATGGCGCCAACTCATGTCAACTTATGTCCCCCATCACTATCCTTTATCCTCACCCCCTCAATGGTAACCTAGTATCCACCACGAAAAGCCCTCTTGAACAAGGCTGATGTAAAATAAAGTTGTGTGCCCTATTGGTGATGTAACTATTGAAAAATCATTGATAAAAAAAATCCATTCAACACAAAAAAATTCCTTCAACTAATCTCTTTATGAAAACAAAATTTCTATTCAATAGTTACTTGGACATGTCAAACTGTTCACTTAACAGGCACTCCACTGTGATAATGTTAGTTTGTAAAATCTGTCATTGCAGCACAAATCCTATGATAGGCTTTGGACTTATAACACAGGCAGAATGAAATATGAAGCACTTATTTAAATTCCAGACTGTTTTTAAAAATTTAAAGCCCAACATCCATTGACAACTTTGACAGCTCCAAAGTGTTTTGATAGTTCTTGGTGTCTCTTTGGCAGCTCTTTGGCTTGATTGAAATACATGTGATCCTGAACGGTATTGAAAAGATGGACATTGAATGGATATTTCCTTGCGTGGTTGTGCCCAGAATTAGGGAGCACTGCCTTAAAGTTAGGGATCACCCTCTTAGGACAGAGATGCAGAGAAATGTTTTCTTTCAAAGCGTCGTGCGAATTTGGAACGCTGCCTCAGAAGGTGGTGGAAGTGGAGTCATTGAATATTTTCAAGACAAAAGTTGATAGATTCTTGTTAGGCAAGGGAATCAAAGTTTATCGGGGGTAGTTGTGAAATTCAATACAAACAGATCAGCCACAAACCTATTGAATGGCCGGAATGGCCAACTTTTGCTCCTATTTGGTATGCTTGTATCATGACAGACATGTACCTTAACTCCATTCATTTCTTGGACATTCCATAACTTCTAATAACTCTGTGCAGCCAAAATCTATCAACCTAAAAGTCAAAGGGCATTTGGTTCACTTTCTCCCAGGTTCAGGACACAGGTGAGTGAAGTGAATTTGTTAGCCACCTCCATGGAGAGATGGGTGAACACCATCTTTTTTTTACAAATATTTTACTGAGTTTTTGGCATACAAAAGAAATATAAATATGAACAGTGAGAGTTAAACAAGAGAATATAAGAAATAATACTAGAACTATTTACACATGGATCGGTTTTGACTATTTACATATATACATCAGAGTTTCCCCTTTTTCTTTTATTCCTTCCTTACCGTGTTTGCAGTGGCGATTGTGCTCCCCTGCGTTTCGCTTCTCACCGGTTTTCCATTTGCTTTTCTTCCCTTTGGTTTGGGTTGTTGTTGTCCCTGCCCCTGCCCCTGCTCCCCCTCCACCACCCACTTGTGTCTCCTGGTTCCTTTGTTGCACTTGGTTGAGTTCCTTACCCCCTAGCGCCCCCCCCCCCCCCCCCCCACTCTGGACGAGACAAGGGAGAAGTGGGAGGAGAACTTGGGGTTTGAAATAGGGTGGGGATTCTGGAGCGAAGCACTGCACAGGGTCAACTCCACCTCCACATGTGCAAAACTAGGCCTAATGCAGCTCAAAGTGGTTCACAGAGCCCACTTAACCAGAACCCGAATGAGCAGGCTCTTCCCTGAACAAATGTGAGCAGTGTCAAGGAGGCCCAGCCAACCACACCCACATGTTCTGGTGATGCCCCAGACTTGCTGGGTTCTGGACCGCCTTCTTCGAGGCAATGTCCAAAGTGGTGGGGATGAGGGTGGAGCCATGCCCGAGAGTGGCGGTTTTCGGGATATTAGATCTATTCCTGGGGAGGAGGGCTGACACCCTTGCCTTTGCCTCCCTGAATGCTGCCGGAGAATCCCGCTCGGCCGGCATCAGCAGCACCACCCAAAGCTGCAGACCGGCTGTCCGACCTGTCAGAATTTCTCCAAATGGAGAAAATTAAATTCGCCATCCAAGGGTCCAAGGAGGGCTTCCACAAAACGTGGGGGACATTCACAGACTTGTTCGTAGCCAACAACTAGGCAGTCAAAGATTAGGTTAACACTATCTTGAGTTGTAGTCTATGGAGAACAGTATCACTGAGTAAGCTCCAGAGAGAAGCACCATACAGAGCCTGCTTGTCATGGCAGTCCTGGATATTGAACTGCAATGAAAGAGCTTAGCAAACTTATTGACTCCTTTGCCATGGCAAAACTCTAGGTGCTGATTCTTTACCAACCAACCTCATCAAGCTCACCAGTAACCCTGCTGAATCTGCACATACTTCTGTGTCTCTCCTGGAGGGGAGCAATGGTGACCCAGGATATACGTCATGTAGAGGAACAAGGGCAAATGCAACAACTATAGAGACAATTCCATGATTAACATTTTGGGAAAAATATAATAATAATAAGCTTTATTGTCACAAGTAGGTTGACATTAACACTGTGATGAAGTTACTGTGAAAAGCACCTTGTCGCCACATTTCAGCGCATGTTTGGGTACACAGAGGGAGAATTCAGAATGTCCACTACACTTAAGAGCACGTCTTTCGGGACTTGTGGGAGGAAACCAGAGCACCTGGAAGAAACCCACGCAGACATGGGGAGAACATTTTTTTTTTTTTTTGTTTTTTTTTATTTTTATTTCTTTTTTTTTTAATTTAGTGTACCCAATCATTTTTCCAATTAAGGGGCAATTTAGAGTGGCCAATCCACCTAGCTTGCACCTTTTTGGGTTGTGGGGGCGAAACCCACGCAAACACGGGGAGAATGTGCAAACTCCACACGGACAGTGACCCAGAGCCGGGATCGAACCTGGGACCTCGGCGCCGTGAGGCAGCAGTGCTACTCACTGCGCCACCGTGCTGCCTACATGGGGAGAACATGCAGATTCCGCACAGATAGTGACAGAAGCCGGGAATCAAACCTGTGACCCTGGCGTTGTGAAGCAACAGTGCTAACGCCACTGTGCTGCCATGCCGCCCATGTTAGTCCATGTTGCTTTGACAGATTTGGCTGAACCCATCTTTTCTAAACCTCATTGTAATTTCAGAACTAGACAATTCACAATTGATACATTTTGCTCAGTATGGCAGCTGCAAAAGAAACACATGAATAAGCATAACCACTAAATATTACCTTCATTGGCCTCACCAAAGAATTCAATTTGATTAAGAGTGGCATGAATGATTAGCACTGCTGCCTCACAGCACCAAGGACCAGGTTCAATTTCAACCATGGATGACAGTGTGGAGCTTGCATTTTCTCACTATTTCTCCGTTCATTTCCTCTGGGTGCTCCAGTTTCCTCCCGCAGGTTAAGTGGATTGGCCATGCTAAATTGCCTCTTAGTGTCCAAACGTTAGCTGTGGTTATGGGGTTGCAGGGTTGGGTGGGGGAGTGGGCCTGGGTAGGGTGCTCTTTCGGAGGGTCAGTGCAGAATCAATGGTCTGAATGGCCTTCTTCTGTACTGTAGGGGTTCTATGATTCTAGGTGAGCAAAAGTAGTCCAAAGAACAAAGAAAAATTACAGCACAGGAACAGACCCTTCAGCCCTCCAAGCCTGCGCCGATCCAGATCCTCTATCTAAAACTGTCGCCTATTTTCTAAGGATCTGTTTCTCTCTGCTCCCTGGCCATTCATGTATCTGTCCAGTTACATCTTAAATGATGTTCATTTAAGTTGTGGATGAATCCTCACTGTTGACCACTTGGAGGAAGCACTAAAGGTGGGTACTCTGGGTGGGGGACTTCAATGTTTATCACAAAGAGTAGCTCAGTAGCACCACTACTGACTGAGCTGTCCAAGACCTGAATGATATAGCTGCTCGACTGGGTAAGCAGCAGATGATGAGGGAACCAACAAGAGGGAAAAACATCCTTCACCTCATCCTCACCAACTTACCTGCCGCAGGTGCATCTGTCCATGGCAGTATCGGTAGGTGTGATAACCGCACAGTCTTTGTGGAGACAAAGTCCCATCTAGACATTTAGGATACTGTCCTTTTATGTTGTGTGGCACTATCACAGTGCTAAAAGGGTAGATTTAGAACAGACTCAAATAACTCAAGCAAAACCAGAAAATACTGGACAATCTCAGCAGGTCTGACAGCATCTGTGGAGTTAGAAGGGAGCTAACATTTCGAGTCTGGAATGTCTCTTTGTGAAAGCTGAACGAAATCCTGTCGGAGAGAGGAGCAATACATCTTCAGGGTAGGCATTGTAACTCAAGCCTCGGCAACCATGTTAGCGATCAGCAACAGCAGAATTGTACATGTCCAGAATTTGTAACATTATAATCCTGAAATACCCTGGTTCAATGAAGAGTGTAGGAGAGATCCCCAACTTCAGAGATATTAATCTTGAACCAATTCAATTCACTCTATGTGATATGAAGAAATGGCTGAAGGCACTGGATATTGCAAAGGTAAAACTACTGAAGACTTGTGCTACAGAACTTGTCATGCCCCTAGCCAAGCTGTTCCAGTACAGTACTAGCCTAAACGCAGTAATATGGCAAATTGCCCAAATATGTCCTGGACCACAAAAGGCTCGGCAAATCAGACCCGGAAAATTGCCGCCCCATACTCTCGATCATCAATAAAGTAATAGAAGGGGGGTCATTAATAATGGTATCAGGCAGCACTTATTCAGCAATAACCTATTCCCTATCTCTCAGTTTGGGTTCCTCCAGGGTCACATAGCCCTGATTCATCACATCCTTGGTTCAAACATGAACAAAACAGTTGAACTCCAGAGGTGCGGTGAGAGTTGTCTTGTTATGCTCTAGGTGTAGCATAAGCGGCTTTCTTGTGGTGCACTTGACAAAGGAAGGTTCAGACATGGAGATAACTTCAACATGTTTATTAAACCATTTACACTTCTATTACTTGGGTTCGACACTACTGTTAATCCTTCTATAGCTACCCAGACTGACTAACCAGTCTGCTACAATCCACGTGGTGGGAGTGATATTGAATCAACCCTGTACCTGTACTCACTGACTGTCTCCACTGGAACGAGGAAGATCATGTGTGTGGTGTCCTTTATATATGGGTTGGTGTAATGCCCTCCTGTGGCCGTGTCACCTCTGTGTGTATCGTGAATGCCCATTGGTCGTGTCCTATCTAACTGTTCTATTGGTTGAGTGTCTGTGTACCATGTCTCTGGTTCTCCCTCTAGTGTCTAGCTAGTCTAAATGTATTTACATTAATCCCTTGTGTATGTACAGTGATGCACATCACCACAAGAGTGACTACCATTGACATCAAGGCAGCACTTAGTCGAGTATGGCTGCAAGGATCCCAAATAAATCTCCAGTCAATAGAAATCAGGTGGAAACCTCACCCTTGGTTAGAGTCATACCTGGTACAATGGAAGGTGGCTGTTGTGGAATCCTATAGGCAAGAAACACTCACAGGACGCACAGTAGGATACAATGAAAGAGATGTATTAAGATACACAACTAAACTCCCATGCCCAAAAGGGTCACCCTTACCGACTTGCAACCAGGTTGGGCTTTTTATACTGTAAAGCCTCCCCTATTAAGGGGGGAGCTTCGCCCCCAATTACCAGGGGAGTTCATACTCGTATGAGTTAATGGGAATTGGATGGTGCACACTCCCTTACTTCCCAGAGGGTCATAACAGTTGTGGCTCTTGGAGGTCAATCATCCCAGTTCCAAGTCATCACTGCTGTAGTTCATCAGGGTTGTGTCCCAGGCCCAACCATTTTTAGCTGATTCAGTAATGACCTTCCATCTATCATAAAGTCAAAATTGTGGATGTTCGCTGATGATTGCACAATGTTGAGCAACAATTGCGACTCTTCAGATGCCATAACCATTCACTCCCACCACTATTGATGCACAGTGGCAGCAGTGTGTATCATCTGCAAGATGCACTGTAGGAACTCACCAAGGCTCCTGGGACAGCACCTCCCAAACCCACATACTCAACCATCTAGAAGGTCAAGGGTAGCAGACACATGAGAACACCATTACCTGCAAGTTCCCCTCTAAGTCACGCACCATCCTGACTTGGAAATATATCAATGTTCCTTTACTGTCACTGAGCAAAATTCCTGAAACATCCTCCCTAACAACACAGTGGGTGTACCTACACCACATGGACTGCAGCGGTTCAAGAAAGCACCTCACAACCACCTTCTCAAGGGAAACTGGGGATGGGCAACAAATGCTGTGCTCACCATTGATGTCCATATCCCGTGAATGAATAAAAAGATAGAAAAATGGCTACCTGCTGTATTTGCTTGAAATGATCTCTTCTTTCCATGGCAACAGGATGGATAGATCAGCTATGATGAGCCAACATTGGAACCCTTTGACATCCGCATTGAGGCCAAACAGGGTTCTGTTATGGTACCATCACACTCTGACATATTCTTCAACTTGCTGCTGTGGTAAGCCTCTAGTTCATCTCCAAAGGGCTCCATTTACATTCCAGAATTGCAGAGAACAGTTCAGCCTTGCCTGTCTGAGATTCAACACAAAAGTGCACCAAGTCATCAGCAGAGAGATAATGCCACACAAGCATTCTATACCGAGGAATACCTTCAGCATCAAATGGAAAGATTCTTGAGTGCCTGTAAAGATCTTGGTTTGATCATCGGAATCAGAAAAACAAACATCAATGCCTAGGTTGTTGCAATGCTGCCAATCAGTATTGACAATGTGATACTGGAGGTTGTTGGCAGCTTCACACATCTCGGCTCCACGATCACCAAGAATTGGTGGCCCGGCGTTGGAGCGGCGTGACGGGAATCTCGACCCGGCGCGAGCTCAGAGAGTCCCGGCCCAGACATGGTTACAGGATACTTCAGCTTGTATTTCAGTGCAATGGACATACTGTCTACCCAAAATCAGCTGAACGCAAAAAGGTCCAATGTTGGATCCTTCTGGATTTATGGCATTTACATACAATGAACATCCAGAGGTAATGAGAGGGTGCTGCTGTTCATTATGAAGATCATTTGGGTCATTTTAATATTGAACCATGTACCTGAATGTTTAAATCAAAGGTGAATAGGAAAAGGCTTGGAAGAAAAAAAATCATCACTGCATGCACAATATTTTGTTTCCAACGGAAGATAAAACAGTTTATTCAGATTACTTGTGATGTGTGGGATTTTAAATTAAAGAATGCTCTCTTCCAGAGTCGTGGTAAGATAAAGGTGACAGCCTGATATTAATCTATCGATTTGTCGGGTGTTCAATCAAGAAACACTAAGCCTCAGCCTACTCAAATAAACTCTGATCTACTGAATTAAAACATCAGGAACCGCAGAACAAAGTGCTATCAGGATTCCTATCTCGTTCTGCTCAGAATACCATGTCAGATGTTTACCTTCAGCTTCACTGCAAATGCAAGCAAAATATTTCAAAACCATTTGCTATCTTTATTGAAGTTGAGATGCAATCATTTTCAGACTTAACACTGAATTACTTTTCAGCATGCAACATAATGACAGAATTTCCATTACATAGTAGGATAAAAATGAATACTTTGCCCAAGTCATGATGATGGCTATAATTATAATGTGGAAATATTAAAGAATAATGAGTAGATACGAGAAATTGTTGTGCCTGTTATCTTAGAATCCTTACAGTGTAGATCGAGGCCATTCGGCCCATAGATTCTGCACTGACCCTTGGGAAAAGCACCCTACCCAGGCCCACACCCCCACCCCATCCCCGTAACCCCACCTACCTGGACGCTAAGTGGCAGTTTATCACTGCCAATCCATCTAACCTCCACATCTTTGGACTGTGGGAGGAAACTGGAGCAACCGGAGGAAACCCACGCAGACAAGGGGAGAAAGTGCAAACTCCATACAGACAGTGACCCGAGGCTGGAATTTAACTCAGGTCCCTGGAGCTGTGAGGCAGCAGTGCTAACCACTGTGCCACCATGTCACCCAGGGTGAAAACCATACAAGTTGTCATTTTCCTGGACCATCATTCTGTATTGCAAGGATGCCTAAAAGATATCCAATCCCCAAATACTTCTCAATTTGCTTCTTATTCAATATTGCCCAAATGGACAGAAATGGTTTATTATCCCTGCGATGGAATCAGGTAATTGGGGAAAGTGAGTGGGAGAGATTATTCCATTGTGCCACATTTATCAGTACTTTCAGCAATGAAGACAACGAGAAGCAAATCTTAGTAACCACAGCCTGATTTCAGGTCCTTCAACCTCAAAACGTCAGGAGACGGTTGAGATTCCTTGTATGAAAAAGGAAAGAATGCCTTTTTAAAATTCATGATTAACACCATACGAACAAAATTAGAAACTGAACAACTCAGAGGTATTGTCGCAGCAATTTTATTAATCAAACTTTAATTGTGAAAGTAATGAAGAGCCCGTCACCCCTATCTCTGAATCTTAGTGACGGTTCCTTGATTGGGTGCACGGGGAACACTAGTTGGGAACTGTTGGGAACACAGCCCTGACTTTTCATTCATTGATGTAAGTGGATGGAGACTCAGGTTACAATTTAACCATCGCGCTGCGCCTGGCATGGATCGGGGCGCTCCGGATGAACAGCAGGAAAGGCCAAAATCAAGACTTGCACTGGGTGTGAACCATTTTGCGATTCACCCAGCCCACTCCTGATGATGAGTTCCGAATGCTGCGGCTTATTGGGAATGACCCAACTCCTCAGCGAAAACTCATGCGGGCGCCTTTGGTACTCCTTTTTAACAATCTGAAGCTGGCGCGATGGCTTTGAGGGGAAGTGAGTAGCTATTTCCATTTTCTGGCATGCAGCTCAAGGATACCGTAGCTGCTGCCCCAGTGCTCGGGGTGGGAGGGAGGGGGGGGAAACACCCCTCAGGGGGTTTGGGCTTGGTTAGGAGGCTGAAGCGTTTTAGGTTGGGTGTCTACCCTGGGTTGGGCATGTGAGGGGCTTTGCATCTGTGAGGCCTTCAAGCCATCTTTAAATATTATGGAGGCCCATAACAGGGGCAACCACAGCTGCAGCCTATCTGTCCTACCAAACTCTTTCAGGACAGAGCTCCGCTGTGGCTTCTATCCACCTGAGGAAGGAGCACCGCTCCAATAGCTAGTGATTTGAAACAAACCTGTTGAACTTTAACCTGGTGTTGTACGACTTCTTACTTAAATAGGATTGACTTCGAACAGATCTAGCAACTCAAGACTGGGCATCCATGAGTGGCTGTGGGCCAGCAGCAGCAGCAGAATTGTGCGCAATCACAATCTGCAACCTCATGGCCTGGCACATTGCCCATTCTACCGTTATTACCATGAAGCCAGGGGATCAACCTTGGTTCAATGAAGAATGCAGGAGAGCATGCCAGGAGCAACATCAGGCACACTGAAAAAGGAGGTGTCGACCTGGTGAAGCTACAACACAGGACTACTTGTGTGTCAAACAGCTTAAGCAGCATGTTTGCTGACATAGCTATGCAATTCCACAACCAATGCATCAGATCTAAGCTCTGTAGTCCTGCCACATCCAGCCATGAATGGTGGTGGACAACTAAACAACTCACTGGAGGAGGAGGCTCCATAAATATCCCATCCTCAATGATGGAGGAAAAGACAAGGCAACAATCTTCAGCCAGAAATGTCAAGTGGATGATCCATCTCAGTCTTCTCTGGAGGTCCCCAACGTCACAGATATCAGTCTTCAGCCAATACGATTCACTTCACGTGATATCAAGAACCGGATGAAGGCACTGGATACTGCAAAGCTATGGGCCCTTATAATATTCCGGCAATAATACTGAAGGCTTGTGCTCCAGAACTTGCCGCACCCCAAGACAAGCTGTTCCAGTACAGCTACAACACTGGCATCTACCCGGCAATATGACAAATTGCCCAGGTGTGTCCTGTGCACAAGAAACAGGACAAATCCAACCCAGCCAATTACCGCCCTATCAGTCTACTCTCCACCATCAGCAAAGCGATGGAAGGAGTCATCAACAGTGCTATAACGTGGCACTTACTCAGCAATAACCTGCTCACGGACGTTCTGTTTGGGCTCCGCCAGGGTCACTCAGCTCCTGACCTCATTACAGCCTTAGTTCAAACATGGACAAAAGATCTGAATGCCAGAGGTGAGGTGAGAGTGACTGCCCTTGACATCAAGGCAGAATTTGACTGAGTATGGCATCAAGGAACCCTAGCTAAACTGGAGTCAATGGGAATCAGGGGGGGAAACACTCCGCTGTTTGGAGTCATACCTGGCACAAAGGAAGATGGTTTTGGTGGTTGGAGGTAAATCATCTCAGCTCCAGGACATCACTGTCGGAGTTCCTCAGGGTAGTGTCCTAGGCTCAACCACCTTCAGCTGCTTCATCAATGACCTGCCTTCCATCATAAGGTCAGAAGTGGGGATGACTGCACAATGTTCAACACCATTCGCGACTCCTCAGATAATGAAGCAGTCCATGTCCAAATGCAGCAAGACCTGGCCACTATCCAGGCTTGGACTGACAAGTGGCAAGTTACGCTCCACACAAGTGCCAGGCAATGACCATCTCCTACAAGAGAGGATCTAACCACCGCCCCATGGCATTCAATGGCATTACCATAGCTGAATCCCCCACAATCCACATCCTGGGGTTACCATAGATAAGAAACTGAACTGAACTAGCCATATTAATACTGTGGCTACCAGGGCAGGTGAAAGGCTCGGAATCCCACGGCGAGTAACTCACCTCTTGACCCCCAGAGCGTGTCCACCATTTACAAGGTACAAGTCAGGAGTGTAAAGGAAAGGGCAGCACGGTGGCCTAGTGGTTAGCACAGCTGCCTCACGGCGCTGAGGTACCTGGTTCGATCCCGGCTCTGGGTCACTGTCCGTGTGGAGTTTGCACATTCTCCCCGTGTCTGTGTGGGTTTCGCCCCCACAACCCAAAAATGTGCAGATAGGTGGATTGGCCACACTAAATTGCCCCTTAATTGGAAAAAATAATTGGGTAATCTAAATTTATTTAAAAAAAGGAGTGTAAAGGAATACTCTCCACTTGTCTGGGTGAGTGCAGCTCCAACAACACTCAAAAAGCTTGACACCATCCAGGACAAAGCAGCCCGCTTGATTGCTCCTCCTTCCATAAACATTCAAACTCTCCATCACTAACGAACAGTGGTAGCCGTGTGTACCATCTGCCAGATGCACTGCAGTAACTCAGCAAGGTTCCTTAGACAGCACCTTCGAAACCCATGAGCACTACTACCTCGAAGGACAAGAGCAGCAGATACCTGGGAACCCCACCACCTGGAGGTTCCCCTCCAAGTCACTCACCACCTTGACTTGGAAATATATCGCCGTTCCTTCACTGTCGCTAGGGCAACATCTTGGAACTCCCTCCCTAACAGCACAGTGGGTATACCTACACCTCAAGGTCTGCAGCAGTTCAAGAAGGCAACTCACCACCACTTTCTGAAGGGCAACTAGTGATGGTCAATAAATGCTGGCGATAACCAGCGATGCCCACATCCCGTAAATTAATTTTAAAAAGAATCATAGAATACCTTCAGCGCAGAAGTAGGCCATTCGGCACATCGGGTCTGCACTGACCCTCCGAAAGAGCATGCACCCAGGCCCACTCCCTCTCCCCCCTCTATCCTGATAATTCCACCTGACCTCTGGACATTAGGGGCAATTTGGTATGGCCAATCCACCTAACCTGCAGAAACCGGGGGGAATGTGAAAACTTGACACAGACAGTCAAGCAAGGTCCAAATCAAACTTGTGTCCCTGGCTCTGTGAGCCAGCAGTGCTACCCACTGTGCGACTGTTCCGCCCCAAAGAGCACAGTGGCACAGTGGTTAGCACTTCATGAAGCGCATTTCATTGTGCTCTCACAAAGGGAAACTGCAGGTAGCTTTACAAGGGAAGTTGGCTTTCCCATGTGTTGGATGCCATGCAGCAAATGCACATATGTGGCTTTGCAGGTCTCACATCCCAACCATAGAAGTACCTCAACCACAAATATTACCACTCACTGAATGGGGAATAGTGTTCAACTATGAACAGCACATCATGATGGGACGATACAGGCTGGAACCCAATGTGCAGGAGGCTACCACACGCCCTGAAGACCCAGCCGCCCTTCATGCTGCCAAGAGAACCAGAAGGGGAAGGCCAGCAATGGCCCAGAATGTACCGGCGTCGTTGGTCATTCAATGAGCTGAGGAACACCATGTGTCGCAGAAGACTGCGCCTCAGCAGAGAGACAGCGCAGCACCTGTGCCTCATCCTCGCAGATGTGGCACCCCGTGGAGGAGGAGGACACCCGCTGTCAGTGACCATGAAGCTCACCACAGCCCTGAACACTTATTCCACCGGGTCAGTCCAGAGCTGAAGCAGAGACCTGTGTGGCATTTCACAATCTACAGCCCACAGCATCTACAGCATTGTGAAGTGGCGTTTTCCATGTATGCCTAGGCATGAGACTATGTCACCTTCTAGCTGGACCAGGACCTACAATATGCCCGGGCAGGATTTGCTGCCGTCGCTGGGATGCTCCAGGTCCAGGGGGTGATCGATGACACTCATGTCACCATGCGGGAACCCGGGCATCTGGGAGTGCCCTATATATTAACAGAAAGGGGTTCCACTCCCTGAATGTTCAGATCGTGTGCAATCACCACCCCTGTATCATACATGTGTGTGCCCGCTACCAAGCAGAGTGCATGACAGCGACATTCGAGGCACTAGGAGATCCCCGGTGTCTTCGAGGACCACCCCAGGATGATGGGGATCAAGGGAAACCTGCTGAGTTCATGGCTGATGACTCCGGAGCGGAGGCCTGAGACCAAAGCACAGACTCGATACAATGAGGCCCACATTGCCACTCGTACTGTCATTGAGCGGTGCATCAGACTACCGAAAATGCGGTTCCGAGGCCTGGACTGCTCTGGTGGGGTCCTGCAGTACACCCCCAAGAGGGTATCCCACTTTATGTTGGTCTGCTGTGCCCCACAAAACATGGCACGTCAGTGGGACGACAGGATGGAGGAGGAGGAGGGGCGTGCGGCCTCGTCTGAAGAGGAGGAGGCAGACCAGGAGGATCTGTTGAACGAGACTGAGGAGGAGCCGGAGGATGGAGTACAGGATGCGGCAAGATCCGATGTGCCAGGAGGACGAGGGAGGCCTTCATCGTCTCCAGATTCTCATAGGATGAGACTGCATCCGTCAGCTCAACAACCCCCCAATCCCACCCTCCCTCAATCCCCACTCCTCCTCCCTCAATCCCCATAGCCGATCACACCACCCACACCAGACCACTCTGTTTCACCCTCCAAGGGCATTGTCGGTGGGTCGACATACAAGGCAGGAGAGTGATGGTAAGTCACTCTGAGGAAAGTTCTGGTGCTCCTCAGTTTCTGTCTTTCTGCTGACAGCACACTCACACCCATTATCTGAATGGCATCCTCGGGGGGCTGATCAGGTGCTTTTGATCTTCGATGACTGTGCCTGGGGGGTGGGTGGGTAAGGGGGAGTGGAGGGCGACAGGGGGTGGAGGTGGGGGGGGGATTGGAGGACAACAGGGGTGGGGATGCAGGCAGTGAAGGTTAACGTGACAGGTGTGACATGTAATAGTGAACATTTCAATGTGACCGATTTCCATTCCCCCTAGCTACGGATAGTGACCTCACCAGTGCCCACTCAGTGATTCTCTCTCTTGATCTTTCTTGGTCTAATGTTATGTCTAGATGTGTCCCGAGGATGCACATCAGAGGAGGAGGCAGCCTGTTGCTTTCCGTGCCCTGTGGCCTTTGATGCCCTTGGCAGATATCCTCTCGAAGGCATGGAACCGGAGGACCCGGCCAACGTACCAGTATTACAGGTGCTGCCGTGCCACCCTGTTTTACCCACTGCCCCTGAGATGCACTGGTGTTAGGAGGCGGGAATCGGCGCAAACTACTTTTGTGGTCCAGGTCCACGGGATGAGTCCGCCATGGAGCACAGCGTGGCCGCTGCAGTGTGCATGTGTGGCCTTGGAACTGGAAGTGCTGAGGGGCGTATTGGCAACTACAGCTGCAAGCTCCAGTTTTCCTGGCTTAAAAGACCATCGTTTCCGGCATGGGGGCTAAGTCTCCAAAACGAAGAATCCAGCCCCTTAGCTGAGCACCGTTCAGCACTGGCCCCATGACACTTCGGGGAGTCTCCCAAGCAATATGAGGCCCCTGGGGTGATTGCCCACTGGGCAGGGTGGCACCCTGGCATTACCAGCCTAGTACCGCCACCTGGGTACCAGGCTGGCACTGCCAAGTTGCCGAGATGGCACTGGCAGGGGCACTGTCAGAGTGCCAGGCTGGCATTGTGCTAATGTGGCAGGCTGGCATTGTGCCCAGCCAGGGAGCTGGCAGAGAGTGCCCTGCCCATGGGAAGTCTGGTGCGCCCGAGGACCCCCTTACGGATAAATTGGGGCTTTAGGGGGTCTGGGGGTTGCTTTGGGGGGGTGGGGGGGGGGGGGATCTCTTCTTACACTGAGGAGTTCTGATGAGCGGATCTCCTCAAAGAAGGAAATGGGATGAAGTGTGGCCTTCCAAGGGGGAGAGGGTATTCTCTGCTGAGGCCCCGTATCACATCAGAGTCCCGTTCAATAGTGTGGTCTTTCTCAGCGCTGTGAATGCCAGGAAATACCCAGCTAAACGTGCTCGATATGGGGCTCTGTTGCAATTCAGTTAAATCACGTCCCATATTGGCAAAAAGACAATCATTAATTTAGGATGCAAACTAACAATATTTATAGGACAACAAAGATTGATAACTTAACATTTCATTAGTCGGGGCAAGGCACGATACACAAGTTCAATACCTATGGGTCTGTTTTTCCCATGGATCCTGAGACTTCCGGGGTCTTCTCTTCATGGTTACTTGATCCTGGACTCTTGGTTCACAATGTGTTGGTCGTTCTGGGTGAGTGTGCTTAACACTCAATTTGGCTCTGTTTCTTTACTTAGCTCTGGAGTCGCCAGGTATTGTTAAGATACCGCCACAAGTTCAAGGTGAAGTTCAAAGCAATAAAACCATACACCAATTAGTAAGTTCAAACAACTGAGTTTATTATAATACAATTATAATAACTACCCATGCACACGCTAAAAGGATTAAACTATTCCTACCGCTAAATAAACTAATACTTATCTCGAAGGAACTGCCGGGTCAGGGAACAAGGCCTCTTGCTCTGCTCTGGTCTGCAGACTTCAGATTGGTATAAGTTAAAAGGGGTCAGGAGTGTCTATCTCTGGTAGCGATCGTTGTGAGACACTTACTTGCTGGCGGCTGCTGTCCGAACCTCTCTCTCTCTCCTTCAGGGTCTTCTTGTCAAAAGCTGGTCGAGGTGCTGGTCCACGGAGGAGTGCTGGTCAAAGAGAGAGGAGGGCTGGACAAGAAGACTGAACCATGTGTGGGACCTGTCTTTTATAGGTCCCAGGGATCCGTGCCCCTTTGGGCGGACTCCCTTACCTGCTTGGAATCGATTGGGTCTCTTCCCAATCGATATGTTTGAATCCCCCCAATACTGAGGCTGTTCCTTAGCTACTGGGCGGGCCTTCAGGCTCTTTGTTTTCGAACCCTGTTGGTGCCTGAGTGTCTGGTATCCTTTACAATGTTGCAGTTGCTTCCCCATTTGTGTCCATTGTATCTGGAATCGTTCCATTAACATGCTAATTATCCCGGTGATTGCCTCATTAGTATGCGGAATGTTCGTTTCGGTGCTGTCTGCTTTCTTAACAGACAGAATCCACACCTGCTAGGTGCAGCCTGCTGGCGCTGCAAACATTGTCCATTTCATCCTATATGCTTTGCGTTCCTCCATTTTGTATTCAGGGAAATGGCCAACTTCGGTGGCTACAAATGTCACTAACCAAATTAGTTCTAACATACAGACAAAAACCCTTTGGGGCTTTAACACTCCAACTCCAGTAGATTATTTTCCAATCTCAACTTCCCAGTTTACCTTAAGTGCTGGCATTTCCAGTCCACATTAAATGATGAATAGCTGCATGCTGCTGAGCTCTCTCTCTATCTCTCTCATTCTCTCTCAAGGTATTTACTTCAGCCCGGGCAATCCTGTCTGATCTGGATTCTTACAACATCGCTCAAAATGTGACAAATATGCATCAACCGGTAATATCTTGTTCAAACGCTGACTTCCAAGAAAATGCCCATTCGTAAATCTCTTTCCTGACCAATGCCCCTGGCAAGTGTCCTGTGATTAATGATAACCTTTGACAAGTGCAGAACCCTCAGTAATGGACTACTATTTTGCAGATAGCTTTGCAAAATTGAGCCAAAGCATATGCACCTGTATGAACACAACTCACAACTTCGAACCCAACATTTGCAATACTTGGCAAAGATTGCTCTTAGCTTCCCCACAATTATATATTATTAATTTGTACCCGTAACAGGAGGACCTGGAGCATCTAATCCTCAGGCCATTCTTCTAGCCAATCAGCATTGCAACTTTGGCTTCTCTTCTAACTGCGAAGCTATTATTTGTATTGAAACAGGAGGCCCTGGAACGTCTGGTCTTCAGTCACCTTCCTGATCATAATTTCAGTTATTTTTTCAAAGCTACATTGCAGTGTGTAGCACTTGAAGCTACCAATGTTAAGATTTCTGACCATCATATCCCAAAATTCAAAAATTATCCCTATGATTTTTGTAAAAATTCAATTATGGTAAATGGGCGTCGCTGGTTCAGCTAGCATCCCTTACCCATCCCTAATTGCCCATCAGAAAGTTGTGGTCAGCTGCCTTCTTGAACCACTGCAGTCCTTGAGGTGTAGGTACATCCACTGTGCTGTTAGGGAGCAATTTCCAGGATTTTGACCCAGCGACAGTGAAGGAATAGCGATATATTTCCAAGGATGGTGAGTGACTTGGAGAGGAAACTCCAGGTGGTGGGGCTCTCAAATATCTGCTGTTCTTGTCCTTCCAGACGGTAGTGGTCATGGGTTTGGAAGGTGCTGTCTAAGTAACCTTGATGAGTTACTGCAGTGTATTTTGTAGATGGTGCACACATCTGCCACTGTTCGTCAGTGGTGGAGAATTGAATGTTTGTGGAAGGAGGAGGAATTAAGCAAGATTCTTTGTCCTGGATGGTATCGAGCTTCTTGACTGCTGTTGGAGCTGCATTCATCCATGCAAGTGGAGAGTATTCTATTACACTTCTGACTTGTGCCTTGTAGATGGTAGACAGGCTTTGAGGGGTCAGGAGGTGAGTTACTCGCCGTAAGATTCCTAGCCTTTGACCTGCTCAGGTAGCCACAGTATTAATATGCCTAGTCCATTTCAGTTTCTGATTAATGGTAACCCCCGGGATGTTGATTGTGCGGGAATTAGTGATGGTAATGCCATTGAATGTCAAGGGCGATACTTAGATCCTCTCTTGTAGGAGATGGTAATTGCCTGGCACTTGTGTGATGTGGAACTTGCCATTTGTCAGCCCAAGCCTGGATATTGGCCAGGTCTTCCTGCGTTTGGACATGGACTGCTTCATTATCTGAGGAGTCGTGGATGGTGCTGAACATTGTGCAAACATCCGCAAACATCCCCGTTTCTGACGTTATGATGGAAGGAAGTCATTGATGAAGCAGCTGAAGATGGTTGAGCCTCGGACACTACCCTGAGGAACTCCTGCAGTGATGTCCTGGAGCTGAGATGATTGACCTCCAACCACCACAACCACCTTCCTTTGTGCCACGTATGACTCCAACCAGCAGAGAGTTTCCCCCCTGATTCCCATTGACTCCAGTTTAGCTTGGGCTCCTTGATGCCATACTCGGTCAAATGCTGCCTTGATGTCAAGGGCAGTCGCTCTCACCTAACCTCTGGCATTCAGCTATTTTGTCCATGTTTGAACCAAGGCTGTAATGAGGTCAGGGGCTGAGTGACCCTAGCGAAACCCAAATTGAGTATCCATGAGCAGGTTATTGCTGAGTAAGTGCCTCTTGACAGCACTGTTCATGATTCCTTCCATCACTTTGCTGATGCTGGGGAGTAGACTGATAGGTTGGTAATTGGCTGTGCTGTAGCCACAAATTAAGACTCCTCAGCACTAAGCGTATGAATCTTACCCCTTATTAATTACACAAATCTGTCAACCAGGTGTAGTCTAACAAGGGAAACAACTAAAGGTACAGGCAAAGCATTGGAGGCTATTGAAGGCTGGAGCAATATAACAAGATGAGGAGATACAAGGAGAAAATTTCAGAATGAAGTCTGTGACACTGATGATGGACAGAGACAAAGGCAGAGTGCGAGAAAGTCACATTTCAGAATATTTCCTCAAAATTAAGGTCTTTCTTTTTTCAAATCCAAAACTAATCCCAAGACACCGCTCTCCCCCCAGAACCCTTAATCTTGCTGTGTCAAATATTTATACTTTCATCATAAAGTTGTGTATGTCATCGAATGTAGACATTTGTAGATTGAATTAACAGATTTGAGATTTAAAACAGGGTACTTAAAATAAAGTTGAAGGCATTTGTAACAGCCGTCTCTATCTTTGTTAACAATCTTTGTTAATATTGATATAGAAGGTATTCTATTTCTTTATTTTGAAAGATTTTGTGGCAAAACTCCCCATGATTTGGCTATTTTTCTGTCTTACCCAGGCTGTACATATATTAGTGAAGAATGGATTTAAAAGCTATGGATTAAATATGGGTTGGAATTTAATGGCCCCATCACGGCAGGCGTGTGGCGGTAAAGTGCAGAGAACCATTCAAATGTCCATTGACATCAGCAGGACCGGGAGATTCAGCTGGTAAGTGCTGCCATGGAATTTTGGATGTAAAAAAGAAAATCATTGCCATCAAACAAATCCTGAAAGAAAAATCGATGGTGCGAATCTCATTGAGTGGCTTTTATCCTGTCAGATAAAGTTTATTTGTTTTAGGACCTTTGACTCTATTGACCAAGTAGTGATTGTCCTTTAAGGAATTTGAATTTGTAAATTGGCTGCTACCACACATAGTGAATGCAAAATGTCAAAACGTTGAGTAAAGGCTGAAAAATTCTTATTTATAGTTTAGTAAAGAGGCCAGTGTCTCTGCCAGATTATTCTTGTTCCATCATTCATCTTCAGTTAGCACTCATGCATAATAAAATGTGTATTCACAAGGATAAGGAGCTGGCTCCTCAAAACTACCAAAGGTGAACATTTTTTCTGTATTCCCAGTGCAATGAAATTGTAAACCTGCTCTTTATACACAGGCTAACAGTATTGTTGCACTCAATGCAGTGAAACCTTTCCTTTCCCTCTGTATTTCCATGAGACTACAAGACATAGGAACAGAATTAGGCCATTTGGCCCATCAAATCTTCTCCACCATTCAATCATGGCTGATATTTTTCTCACCCCCATTCTCCTGCCTTCTTCCCATAATCCCTGAACCCCTTATTGATAAAAAACCTATCTATCTCTGTCTTAAAGACACTCAGTGATTTGTCCTCCACTGCCTTCTGTGGCAAATAATTCCACAGATTCACAATCCTCTGGCTGATGTAACTCCTCCTCATCTCATTTTTCCCAGTTTCTTGGTTAAGGTGATGGCAATAACAACACTGTTGGTGGACCCGAGTTCAGGAACGCAGCTCACCACCACCATCTCAATTAGGGATAGGCAGTAAATGCTAGCGACATCCACATCCCATGAAAGACTAAGAAACAGGTAATGTCAGAAAGTTTCTTGCTGTTACTGTAAGTTTTTAATGTCATTTGACAATCTGGTATTTTCAAAATTGCAAAACGTTCAAAAATCAGGCATTCACAGCCGAAGTAATTAGATGCACTGTGAGAATGGCACCACAAAGATGCATGTGTTACAGTAGATATAAGCTTCATGAAAATCCCTTTAGACAACAGCCTGATGTCCCTATTTGGGTTTAATGCCTGCAGGATAATAGAAAGATCGTACTGAATTACTGACTAATATGCCAACCCCCTCAACAACTGTAGGTTCAATATGGTCACTTTATAAATACCATTTGTATTTGAGAATACTCTGGTAGTAAAATTAGACAGTCCCCAAAATCAGGCATGCATTTTGCAATGTACAATGAACACCATCAGTTCAAAGCAGCATATCTTATGTTACCTGCTAATTTTAATGATCATGGCATGCAGCCCACATTGCTAATTGGCCACCCACCTCAGCAGAGGGCTTCATGTTCCACGTTCATGCAAGGCTAGAGCCATTTGAAGCTGGCCTGCGCTACTTAAAACCAGCCTTCACCTCTGACAGGAAAGGTGCATTTTGGCTGCAAGAGATGAAAGCGGTTAAAATGCATGAAAAACCTGGAAAATGGCACAACAGCACAGCAAGAATGCTCAAGTTCCTCTGATATAGCACTGGAGGCCTTGATGCAGGGGCACACAGAAAGACAGAGGCCTTCTTTCCTCTGGGGGCTAGGAGGTCCCCCAGGCAAGTACAAAAACGGCAGTAGGAACAGGTAGCAGCTTCAATCAATGCCAGCTGTGTAGCACCAAGGCCCCGGATACACACTGGAAGGATTTTAATGACCTCACACCATTGGTATGGGCTCATTAATGCATCTTCTTGTGAGAAGGCTGGTTAGGAAGCAGCATAGCATTGTCATCAATAATTTCAGCCACTCCCCGAGCCACAGCTTCAGTGAAAAAGAGAAGAAAGTTTGTCAGTAAGTGTGGATGTGCTTGGGTGACGACAGCACTGCAATGGCCCACAACAGAGGAATGAAAAGGTGTGGGATTGCTGTCCAGTGCTGATTTGGGGCTTTAGTCACAAAAGCTGGGCGGAGTGATAAACTCATGGACAGACAGTCCAGAATGTAGCTCTATGAGCTGCTTACCCCCTCTCCCTCCTCCTTCTCCTCCTCCTCTGGAGGTGCTCCCTGAATCCCTGGTGGTAAGAGCTGAATCCTTATGATTTTTTGAAGATTTGGCAAACCACCATGAATTGGGACAGCCGCCTCAAGTGCAACCGCACCAGCAGAACCGTTGCTTTACCACCCCAATCACCTGCTCAATGATGCTTCATATGGCAGTATGATTGAACACTAACTGCCTATTCAGTGAGTGGTCATCTTTGTGGTTGAGGCATATTTCAGCACTGGAATGGGAGGTCTGCAAAGCCACATGTGTGTAGTTTCTGTATGGCACCCAGATCACGAGAAAGCCAACTATCCTGGTAAAGCTACATGCATATTCCCTTTGGAGAAACCACACTGAAGTCCATTTCCTGTCACAAAGAGGCTCTGTCACCTCCTTGATGTAGCAATGGAAAATGAATTTGGCGATGTTAGATATGTCACCAGTTCTAGCCTGAAGGATCACGGTAGCATTGTGGATAGCACAATCGCTTCACAGCTCCAGGGTCCCAGGTTCGATTCCGGCTTGGGTCACTGTCTGTGCGGAGTCTGCACATCCTCGCCGTGTGTGCGTGGGTTTCTTCCGGGTGCTCCCGTTTCCTCCCACAGTCCAAAGATGTGCAGGTTAGGTGGATTGGCCATGATAAATTGCCCTTAGTGTTGGGTGGGGTTACTGGGTTGTGGGGTTATGGGGATGGGGTGGAGGTGTTGACCTTGGGTGGGGTACTGTTTCCAAGAGCCGATGCAGACTCGATGGGCCGAATGGCCCCCTTCTACACTGTAAAAAATCTATGACATGAAAAAATTCTGGGCCACGGATATCTTCGCGACAACTGGCAGTGCCATCCTCACCCTGCTCTGAGGTCTGAGTCCAAGAAGTGGGAAAGTTCTGTGAGCATCTCTTTAGTGAATCACAGATGCTGAACACTCTGCCCTGTCTTGGAATCAGAGAATGCCCTTGGAAGACTCTAGCTTGATATGACCTCCCGCTGAAAGCTCTTCCTCCTCTTTTCTTCCTTTCCCATGAGCAGATCTCTTAATTGCAACCTCTGCTCTATTTCCACCTCACGCCCGAGGGAAAATGCAACTAATGCACTCATGACTGGGAGCAAGTAAGGTGACCAGTGCCATTTCAGTCACAACAACACTTCTCCACATGCAGCATCGGTCCCTGCAGATCAACAGCAAATCCTCACGACGTCCAGAACTTCCACAAATTCAGAAAGTGCCAGTATGAAGCAATCAGCAGGTTGATGATGTCTTTAAATCGAGTATTGCTCAATGCGCATTCAGTTGTGTGTGCTTAAGACAGGGCCTTATCCAGCTCATGAGAACGCCAACTATCTTGGTAAAGCTACCAGCATATTCCCTTTGGAGAGACCACAACGAAGTCCCATTTCCTGTCATAACGAACCTCCTTGATTGAGTAATGAAAATGAAAATCGCATATTGTCACGAGTAGGCTTCAATGAAGTTCGTGTGAAAAGCCCCTAGTCGCCACATTCCGGCGCCTGTCCGGGGAGGCTGGTACGGGAATTGAACCGTGCTGCTGGCCTGCTTGGTCTGCTTTAAAAGCCAGCGATTTAGCTCAGTGAGCTAAACCAGCCCATCAGATAATGGAAAGTGAATTTGGGGATGTTAGATATGTCACCAGTTCCAGCCTAAAGGATGGTGTCAAATCAGTATTAAATGCTGACTGATATCACAATCTGCCGATTTTGCGCCGTTCCAGTGCATGCTTCGAACAACTGCGCTCATGCGTTCAACAAGATGGCGTTGGGCATACGCCGCACTATAAGTGAGCTGAAGTGGCTTGGATGCCTTTTTGTTAATAAGATGACACCTCTAGGGCTAAAACAATTGCACCGCAGAGCCGATTTTTAATGCCTATTTCTTCATTCAGGCATCTGAATTGTGATATCAGATTTGTTGCAAAGGTAATAGAAAATGTACTGGGTAAAAATTAGTGGACCAGAAAATATAACGATATGAACAAATTGAAATTCATAGAATCTTTCTGCAACTCCTCCCCAAAAGAATGATGAAGGAGATGTGCCCCCTGAATGTACTTATAAACCAAGAGGATTATTTTCCGAATATATTAAACATTTATACAATAATACGAACAGGAGGTAATTTCTGCTGTTACATATTTCATCAGACAATAAGAACAAATAATATAAATTAAAGAAATAACAGAGCTGCACAGTGCCAAAATTATTCTTGGACTATTTTTATCTTCCAATTATTCAATTTTTCTGGAGGGTGCTTGAAAAATTCATGAATAGTATTTTTAATTTGGAAAATGACTTGCCTTTCAAAGGAATGCATCCTAAGTTCTGAGACAGAAATTGCTGCTGAGGATGTTTTTTTTGTACTGCAATGTGTTTTTAAAAATTTGTTATGTGAGAGTCGCTGGCAAGGTCAGCAGTTATTGCCCGTGAGCTCAGAAACAGGCAGCCGGGCAGGATTAGTGAAGTTCTACAACAGCAAGACTGATGCCGCACAACGACCAATTCAACGACCGTTAAGGGGCTAGAACTAGCGCCACGTGGCACACAATCAATTCCAATGAGAAATGGTGCGGGATTCGCCGGGCACCGGATTGACATTCAGGAGGCTGACAAGCTGCAGCCGCATACACACACTTCATTCCCCATACACATCATCCCACCCAACAGGAAAGCAGCCCCGCGATTCACCAACACGGAGCTGGAGACCCTGCTGGACACCGTGGTGGAGAGGTGAATGATCCCAGGGTGGGATGGAGGCTGCCAGCCACCGCTGTTCACCGGGCCTGGGCGCAGGTGGCAGAGGTGGCCCGCACCATGGGTAACACCATCCGTGTTGCCAGCAGTGAAGAATAAACTACACAATCTCCTCAGGGCATTAGGGTGGGTAGGCAGCACTGTGCCCCTGGCATTAATACCCGTCCTGTACACCAGAGGACGGCCAAAGCCCCAGCCTGCACCACATGTTGGCACCCATACCAGCCGCCATGGCCAGGTGCCCTGACCACTGAAGCCACCAGCTACCCAGCCCCTGGGCTGCATGCGTTGGACTGTCTAACACTGTGCATTTTCTGTTTCCACCTCTCCTCCAGGAGAAACCGGCCAAAACTACCGAGAGCAGTACTGAAATACTGGAGGGGGACCGTCGGACCTGCAGCCCCTCACTGCAGCAGAGCAGAGGGCCCTGGACGTGGTGAGAGGACCCAAAGAAAGGGCAGTCACTGGGGCAGAGGTCGGCATCGGCGAGGGAGTGAAACCCCACTGAGTTGCAGTACCTCATGGCACGTGTGTCACCACCCCACACCTCACCATCCTCACACCCACACCCACCTCCACCCTTACACCACCCCCACACCCACAGCAGCCCCGCTCCACCTCCACCACTGATACACCCCTCCATAAAACACACCCCCTCCTCACAGAAACCCCCGGCACCCCCTCTCCCGCCCGGCCCGCAATGTAATCATATGTGTTGTCTTGTGTCTTGCAGGAGCTTCTGGTGATGGGTGGGCCCTTCTGGTGACCCCTGACCTCAACCACAGCCAGAACTCCGTGTGTCGACCAACAATGAGGACGATGCTGACACGGACGGGAGTGCTTGACCTGCATCCTGAGACACCCCGGATTCCAGTCTGGGGAAGACACGGAGCAGGATTCTCCATTGGCTGATGCCAGAATTCGGAGACGTGATTGGGCGGCGAGTCAGATCTGATGCCAAAATCCATTGAATTTACAGTGCAGAAGGAGGCCATTCAGCCCATCGAGTCTGCACCAGCTCTTGGAAAGATCACCCCACTTAAGCCCACACTTCCACCCTATCCCCGTAACGCAGTAACCACACCTAACCCAAGGATAATTTAGCATGGGCAATCCACCTAACCTGTATTACGATCCTGGATTTGGGTCACTGTCTGTGTGGAGTTTGCACATTCTCCCCGTGTTTGCGTGGACTGTGGGAGGAAACCGGAGCACCTGGAGGAAACTCACACAGACACGGGGAGAACCTGTAGACTGCAAAGGCAGTGACCCAAGCTGGGAATCAAACCTGTGACCCTGGAGTTGTGAAGCAACTGTGCTGACCACTATGCTACCGTGCTGCCCCAAAATTGTGGCAGGCGGCAGTTTCATGCCAAATCGAAATTTTCTGGTGCATCGGCAGCAGTGTCAATGCATTTCACCCCACATGCGGGAGCAAAGTCCTCAGTGCTAACTGGGGATACCATGTAGCCCGGTGGACCTGGTTGGGCAAGGGGGTACGCACCATGCTAACATGTCGGCCTTTCACCCCCTGCAGACAATGGATATTGGAATACAACCAGCAATTTTGCCTTCTTGCTAGTCACTGGAGCACCGGGCGATGCCCTGCAGCTGTACGAGCTGGCGCTGCTCGAGGAGGAAGAAACTGCAGCAGCAGAACCTACCGCAGCGGAACAGGAGGCAGCTGCTGAGGATGGAGAGCCGGCTTCCCAACAGGCCGAGGAGGAGGAGATGTAAAGGAGACGCCGCATGAGGCTTCGCGACTACCGGCAGCGGCTCTCATTCGAGGACCTGCCAGACGGGGCATGCTGTCGAAGACTCCGGCTGAGCAGGGGAACAGTGTGACATATCTGCCAGATCCTGGCGCACCTGGCACCGCGGGGTATGGGGAGGACACCCGCTCCCGGTGGCAGTCGAAGTGATGGTTGCCCAGAACTTTTATGCCTCGGGCTCCTTCCAGGAGGTGAGTGGGGACTTGTCTGGGATCAGACACAGTTCAGTGCACAGGTGCATCCGCACCATCACGGAGCCCCTCTCTGCCCAGGATGTGCAGTACATCCAGTTCAATGTCGACCGAGCCGACCAGGATGCCCTTGTAGCAGGATTAGCCATCATCGGCGAGATGCCCGGGACCAGGGGATGATCTACGGGATGCATGTCAGCATATGAGCACCTGCAGGTGACAGGCTGCTCTACACATACCAAAAGGGGTTCCACTCGATGAACGTGCAGCTGGTGTATGACCATCAGCTGCGCATCATGCACATCTGGTCCTGATAACCGGGCAGTGTGCATAAGGCCTTCATCCTGGTACATTCAACGATTCCCAGCCTCTTCGAGGCACAGCACTGGCTGGCCCCATGACGAGGTCACCTAGGCGCAGCTGTTAGTTCCTGGGCCCAGGGAGAATATGGCACAGACATATATAAATGAAATTAATTTTTTTTCTAAATTTAGAGTACCCAATTATTTTTTTTCCCAATTAAGGGTTAATTTAACGTGACAAATCAACCTACCCTACACATCTTTGGGCTGTAGGGGTGAGGCCCACGTAAACACGGGGAGAATGTGCAAACTCCACACAGACAGTGACCCAGGTCCGGGATCGAACCCGGGTCCTCAGCACCGTGATTAAATGAACCTAATAGCTAATTTGAATATGCTAATCTGGAACTCGCCCAGCGAGGGTGTTTGCCCTTTCTCCCCGTGTCTGTGTGGGTTTCTTTCGGACGCTCCCACAGTCCAAAGATGTGCAGGGTAGTTGGATTGGCCATGATACAATTTCCCTTTAGTGACCAAAGATGTGTAGGTTAGATGGGGTTACTGGGATAGGGTGCATGAGTGAGTCTGGGTAGAGTGCTCTTTCAGAATGTCAGTGCAGACTCAATGGGCCGAATGGCCTCTTTCTGCAAAGTAGGGGAATCTATGTTTCTAACATGTATGTTGTTTTCGACCCATCACTCAATCTTTATCCTTACCCAAGATTTACCCTAAACCTGTACAGCTTTGAACATATATGGAGTTTAAAATACAGGAAATGTTTGGCTAAAAACAGGCCAATGTTCATCTAGTTCACATTCAACTATTCTGGTAGTGATGCGGGATTCTCTTCTCCCAGCACTGTGAATGGGATTTCCCATTGAAGCCATCCCATGGCACTGAGAAACCCATGGGCGGTGGTAAGCTGCAAGCGGGAGCAGAAAATCCCTCCACCAGCGAATGGCTGGAGAAATGCGGCCAATATAACAATAATGGAGCTGTTGATCAATGATAGCAGTCAATCTGTATCTATAAAAGACAAGGCATGTGAGGAGGAAAATCCCAGAGTTGCAGACCTTTGCAACCAGAGGTAACTTTACCAAAAGCCAAGGTCCCAATGTTGCAGTATTATTCAGAGTCAGCTACAGCTACCACAAGGATAATTTGTACATCTTTCATGGTGCAAAATGCTTCACAATGCTTCAAACAACAGTAATCAGACAACAACTGGATGCCTCGCTCACCAACCTTTCGATTGCCCTTGCTCATATCAGCTTCCCTCACCGGTCTCTGAATTATCTCACAATGTATTTCTACATTAAAAGCACTATGGAATGTTGACACTGTCGTCGGCCGGTATTCTCCCTCCGTTCACACCGGCAGGATTCTCGGTTCCCATTAGAGTGAATTCCCATTACAAGTTAGCCAGGAAGGACCTAAAGGGAGAGTTAAGAAGAGCGAGGAGAGGACACGAAAAGTCGTTGGCGGATAGGATCAAGGAAAACCCTAAGGCTTTCTATAGGTATATCAGGAACAAAAGAATGACTAGAGTAAGATTAGGGCCAATCAAGGATAGTAGTGGAAAGTTGTGTGTGGAATCAGAGGAGATAGGGGAAGCGTTAAATGGATATTTTTCGTCAGTGTTTACACTGGAGAAAGACAATGTTGTCGAGGAGAACACTCAGGTTCAGTCGACCAGGCTAGATGGAATTGAGGTTCAAAAGGAGGAGGTGTTAGCAATTTTGGAAAATGTCAAAATAGATAAGTCCCCTGGGCCAGATGGGATTTATCCTAGGATTCTCTGGGAAGCCAGGGAGGAGATTGCAGAGCCTTTGTCCTTGATCTTTATGTCGTCTTTGTCGACAGGAATAGTGCCGGAAGACTGGAGGATAGCAAATGTTGTCCCCTTGTTCAAGAAGGGGAGTAGAGACAACCCTGGTAATTATAGACCTGTGAGCCTTACTTCGGTTGTGGGTAAAATGTTGGAAAAGGTTATAAGAGATAGGGTTTATAATCATCTTGAAAAGAACAAGTTGATTAGCGATAGTCAACACGGTTTTGTGAAGGGTAGGTCATGCCTCACAAACCTTATTGAGTTTTTTGAGAAGGTGACCAAACAGGTGGATCAGGGTAAAGCTGTTGATGTGGTGTATATGAATTTCAGTAAGGCGTTTGATAAGGTGCCCCACGGTAGGCTATTGCAGAAAATAAGGAAGTATGGAATTGAAGGTGATTTAGCGGTTTGGATCAGTAATTGGCTAGCTGAAAGAAGACAGAGGGTGGTGGTTGATGGCAAATGTTCATCCTGGAGTTCAGTTACTAGTGGTGTACCGCAAGGATCTGTTTTGGGGCCACTGCTGTTTGTCATTTTTATAAATGACCTGGAAGAGGGTGTAGAAGGATGGGTTAGCAAATTTTCAGATGACACGAAGGTCGGTGGAGTTGTGGATAGTGCTGAAGGATGTTATAGGATACAGAGGGACATAGATAAGCTGCAGAGCTGGGCTGAGAGGTGGCAGATGGAGTTTAATGCGGAAAAGTGTGAGGTGGTTCACTTTGGAAGGAGTAACAGGAATGCAGAGTACTGGGCTAATGGCAAGATTCTTGGTAGTGTAGATGAACAGAGAGATCTCGGCATCCAGGTACATAAATCCCTGAAAGTTGCCACCCAGGTTAATAGGGCTGTTAAGAAGGCATATGGTGTGCTAGCCTTTATAAGCAGGGGGATTGAGTTTCGGAACCACAAGGTCATGCTGCAGCTGTATATAACTCTGGTGCGGCCACACCTGGAGTACTGCGTGCAGTTCTGGTCACCACATTATAGGAAGGATGTGAAGCTTTGGAAAGGGTTCAGAGGAGATTTACTAGGATGCTGCCTGGTATGGAGGGAAGGTCTTACGAGGAAAGGCTGATGGACTTGAGGTTGTTTTCGTTAGAGAGGAGAAGGCTGAGAGGTGACTTAATAGAGACATATAAGATAGTCAGAGGGTTAGATAGGGTGGACAGTGAGAGTCTTTTTCCTCGGATGGTGATGACCAACACGAGGGGACATAGCTTTAAATTGAGGGGTGATAGATATAGGACAGATATCAGAGGCAGTTTCATTACTCAGAGAGTAGTAGGGGTGTGGAACGCCCTGCCTGCAACAGTAGTAGACACGCCAACTTTAAGGGCATTTAAGTGGTCACTGGATAGACATATGGATGAAAATGGAATAGTGTAGGTCAGATAGGCTTCAGATGGTTTCACAGGTCGGCGCAACATCGAGGGCCGAAGGGCCCGTACTGTGCTGTAGTGTTCTATGTTCTATGTTCTATGAATGGAGTTTTAGCTGAGCACCAAATTCTCCGATCTCACTGGCAGCGGTGGTGGGGCGAACCTGAATCAGAGAACCCCGGCCATCATCTCTTGACTAAATCTTTCAACATTTGACTCAAACTTTCACCATCATAGCTGAGGAAAATGCTATAGATTAAATCTGATAACATGTTGTTAAATTGTAGTTGAGAAAAAAATGCACTGGGTCAGTCCACATGTGACAGTATTGTAAGGATTTAAAGAATAATTTAATCACATGGCTGGCAAGCTGAAGGACTGGCTGTTACAAGATCAGTGTCAGCAAGGCACCAACAGTCAAGGGAAGGGAAATTAAGTTTCTCAATAACTGGATGTATGTTATTAGGTAGGAATGAAGAATAGGAGGCTTTTGTTTAGATGAGTCAAACCTTCAGTGCCAGTAGATCATGATGATAATTATCCTTAGATTTCACAAAATCTAGAAAATAGTGTACTGACCACAATACAATATGTACCACACAATGCAAATCTGCAAAGCATTTACCAGAAGAATATTCAGGCTCCATTTCAATCAAGGGCCAGCTTACTTTGTCTGCTCATACGACTGTGCATTCAGAACTTTTTTTTGAACTTTTATGTTTTGGATATTTTTATTTTCCTTTCATCTCACGTGTGTGGTCCAGTAATTGTGGAAATAAAAGTATCCTATTAGCTTAATTTGTGCATGGCTGGTCTTCTGCCTGTTTTCAAACATTGTACGAAGCAGTATCAGTGACCCTTCATCTCCTCAACAGCCAGCTACAAATTAGAGAAGGGAGCTGATGTTACTAACAAACCAGGAAAGGTATCTGAATTTGTTTTGTTACTGATCTTCCAAGCCATAAAGTCGCTCTAATCCCACAACTTCCAAAACAGCCTCATGATATCTGGGGCTGGCATGGACTCGTAAATTATAAGTGCAATGTCACAAGGGTGAAGTATCATGTTAGACTTTTTATGATGTTTATAAACAGGAAAGAGGGAAATAAAATTTTAATATAATCTCGGATAAACAATGCCAAGTCTGCAAATTAAAAGTTTGTGTTCCAGAAGATACAATGTCCGTATTCCACGGAAGCCATGGAGATTGCGTGTTATGATTCGGTTAGGGACCAGAAAAGTTTTGTTTAAAGTAGACATCATAGTTACCTACCAGGAGAATCAAGCCACAAGATTACATGATTTAAAAAAAACAAAATAAACTTCACTATACAAAGTCAGAAAAGTAAAACAAACGACAATATCTATCTTATAATCTCACATTCAGAATTAATGTGAGGTAAACGTGAATTGTTACAGAGATGAGGGGGGTTTAAATTAAACAGCCCTGATTTCTCCTCTCATTACCTCACCACAAACAGAAAGGTGTTTTGATCTTGATTATACCCTTCATATTTCCTTCAATTCTGAAGTCCAACCCTTCAGTTTTACTGCGATCCAATTTTGATTAATAACCCCACAGCAAATTCAAGATAGGGTAAACTCAGAGGATTAGTTGATTTCCACACACTCAAATGCAGGAGAGGGGTAGCGACATTGCCTTCTTTTCACTCATACAAAAAAAAAGGGGTACCGTAAGAAAGAATAACAGGCTAAGACCACAGAGGAAAACAATTACTGCTTCACATGGGTCTCGGGTCCAGAACACAAAGCCCAATGGTGGGCGAAATTCTCCGACCCCTCAGCAGGGTCGGAGAATCGCCCGGGACCGCCGAAACTCCCGCCCCCGCTGTGGCAGAAATTCTCCGCCACCCGGGAATTGGCGGGGGCAGGAATCACGCCGCGCCGATCGGCGTGCCCCCTGCGCGATTCTCCGGCCCGCAATGGGCCGAAGTCCCGCCGCTGACAGGCCAATCCGACGGCGTGGTTTGAACCACCTCTGGTGGCGGCGGGATCGGCGGCCCGAGCGGGCCCCCGGGGTCCTGGGGGGCGCGGGGCGATCGGACCCCGGGGGGTGCCCCCACGGTGGCCAGGCCCGCATTCAGGGTCCACCGATCGGCGGGCGGGCCAGTGCCGTGGGGGTACTCTTTTTCTTCTGCCGCCGCCACATAAGAGGCGGAGGAGAATCCCCCAGCGCGCAAGTGCCGGTGGTGACTTCAGCGCCAGCTGACGCACCGGCGCATGCGCGAACTGGCGAAGGCCTTTCGGCTAGCCCCGGAGCCGGGCGGCGGGCTTCAAAGGCCGTTGTTGCCGGTTTTGGCACCAGTCGGTGTGGTGCCAACCGCTCCGGCGCGGGCCTAGCCCCTCAATGTGAGGGCTTGGCCCCTAAAGGTGCGGAGAATTCCGCACCTTTGGGGAGGCCCAATGCCAAAGTGGTTGGCGCCACTCCGCTACGCCGGACCCCCTGCCCCGCCGGGCAGGGGAGAATCCCGCCCGGTGTATTCCTTCATAGAGGTTATCAGGTTGAAAACTAATGCTGGATAATTCTCTTTTCCAAAAGAGATGGACTCATGGAGTCATAGATGTTTACAACATGGAAACAGGCCCTTTGGCCCAGCTTATCCATGCCGCCCAGTTTCTATCACTAAGCTAGTCCCACTTGCCCGCATTTGGCCCATATCCCTCTATACCCACCCTGTCCATGTAACTGTCTAACTGTTTTTTAAAGGAAAAAATTGTACCCGCCTCTACCACTGCCTCTGGCAGCTCATTCCAGATGCTCACCACCCTCTGTGTGAAGAAATTTCCCCTCCGGTCTCTTTTGTATCTCTCCCCTCGCACCTCAAACCTATGCCCTCTAGTTCAAGACTCCTCTATCTTTGGAAAAGATGTTGACTATCTACCTTATCTATGCGCCTCATTATTTTATAGACCTCTACAAGATCACGCCTAAGCCTCCTACGCTCCAGGGAAAAAAAGCCGCAGCCTATCCAGCCTCTCCTTGTCACTCAGACCATCAAGTCCTGGTATCTCTTCTGCACACTTTCTAGTTTAACAATATTCTTCCTATAATAGGGTGACCAGAACTGAACACAGTATTCCATGTGTGGTCATACTAATGTCTTGTACAACTTCAACCAGACATCCCAACTCCTGTATTCAATATTCTGACCAATAAAACCTGGCATGCTGAATGCCTTCTTCACCACCCTGTCCACCTGCAACTCCACCTTCAAGGAGCTATGAACCTGTACCCCTAGATCTCTTTGTTCTGTAACGCTCCCCAACTCCCTACCATTAACTAAGTAGGTCCTGCCCTGATTTGATCTGCCAAAATACATCACCTCACATTTATCCAAATTAAACTCCATCTGGCATTGGGGTGCCAGGGTATTACCCTCCCCAGAGCCCAGCACCCAGGTGCCCGCAGTCCCCTGGGAGTCTCCTCAAGTGCCGGTACGCATGATCCCCGTTCGTGGAGACCAGTACTAACTGATGCTCACCTGGGGTCTCCGAGCTGAAGGAATTCAATACCAATGCCTTGAATAGATCAGACGAGTGCATAGTAAAGTGAGACTAGCTGCTCACTTTAATATGCAGATATGCAGATCTGCCAAATATAGATCCTGTTCATTGTGGGCAGGATCCAGAATGTAACGCCTCATGAGATGCTGTTAGATCTCAAAAGTGAGCCGAGTAAATCCCATGGGAGGCCTCTCGCACGATTTACTGGCCATCAAGTGCAATGTGGCCATGTTATTTTGCCCACAGAATGTGATGTCTGAGCCCCTGATATAATCAACAGGCAACCTGTGGTAAAACACACCACTCTGCACATTAAATGGCAGATGCAACCTAGATAGCTGCCAAGGATTTATTAGCAACCCACCCAGATATCAGTGACCACTGTGAGTCACAAAGTCTCAGTGAAACTCTGTATCCCCAGGAGGAATTTCAATTCTTCACTATCACTCATCTCAGTTTCCTCAAATGCCACTCAGACTAAGACTGCCACAACAAATGCTCACCTCATGATGATACAATCTCTTTTTTTTTAATAAATGTTTTTATTGGTTTTAACATTTTTGTTACACATTTCTGTTTGTACATTAAATTACAAGTGTCATAACTGCACATAATATCAAACAAAAGTCACCAAGGAGAGATAGACCAAACAGCGAGAAAATGAAACACAAACAAACGAGGATCATTATATATATTTACATCTACATTTTTTGCTCCCTGTCTGTGGCTGTAGGCCTCATTTGGCCGATCTGCCTAGTGTTGGCCCCAGCATTTATTTCCTCACATATTGTTGCTCTATCTAGTTCGTCATTTGTACTTGGACCTGTCCCCTGCGGCTATGCCCCTTGTATCCTATGGTCTATTTTATGTCTTTTGCCCCCCCCCCCCCAGCCTCAGAAAGAGTTCTGGCTGGTATGATGCCCTGAGGATTGCCACTTTTGGATTTGTGTCGACCCTCACCCCAACCACCTTGGACATTGCCTCAAAGAAGGCTGTCCAGAACCCGACAAGTCTGGGGCATACTCAAAACATGTGGGTGTGGTTGGTTGGACCTCGCTGCCACCGTTCACATTTGTCCTCACCTCTGGGAAGAACCTGCTCATTCAGGTTCTGTTTAGGTGTACTCTGTGCACCACCTTTAGCTGCACTAGGCTTAGCCTTGCGCATGTGAAGTTGGAATTGGCCCTCTTCGGTGCTTCGCTCCAGAGCCCCAACCCTATTTCTATCCCTAGTTCTTCCTCTCATTTTTCTCTTGTCATGGCTAACGGGGAGGGTGCCTCCTCTAACGGTCGCCCATACAGGTCCTCGCAGTTCACCCTCCCTACGTCACTCACACCCAACAGCTCCACTATCAGTGAGTGTCCGTGGGTATGTTGTCGTTTCCTTATGGAGGAAGTTTTTGATTTGTATGTGCCGTAGAAAGAGCACACTACTTAGAAAGAGCACACTACTTAAGCCCATCCCTCCACTCTATCCCTGTTACCCCACCCAATCTTTTTTGGACACTAAGGCCAATTTAGCATGACCAATCCACATAACCTGCACATCTTTGGACTGTGGGAGGAAACTGGAGCACCTGGAGGAAACCCATACAGATGCAGGAAGAATGTGCAGACGTGCAGAGAACGTGAAGCAACAGTGCTAACCACTGTGCAACCATTCCAACTCTTTCACAAATCACTAGCTTCACTGAGCTGGGTCTGCCCCTAATTGGTCTGTACTCCAGTATCTAGCTACACTATGTTATAAATGGCTCCAAGGGCTTCCTCTGAGCCCTAACCTGCTCCAGAATGGAACTGCCAATTCTCCATCACCTTCTCAGCTCTCCAGGACTTTTCATGTCCCCTATCTGCACCAAGTAGCTCCGAAGGCTTCTTCAAGCCCTAGCTGCTTGAAGCCAGCTAACAGCAGCACCTTTTCTCCACAGAGCCTCTTCCCTTCTGCAGAACACCCACTCTCCCAGCAGACATACAGATGCATTGAAACCAGGGAACCTTTTTAAGATCCACCCATGTCCATGATGCAGCTTGTTTTGATCCTCAAACTAACATCCAAGCCAATTATACCTCTTTTAAGATTTCGCCAGCTAGCTAAACACGCTCTCCTGCTGTTTTATGGTTCAATCTCTTCCATTCTGATTCTATTAAACAAACATGCGTAACCTTCTGAACTGCCATTTTCCTTTCAGTCCTAGCAATGTCTAAAGCCCCAGCATTTTAGCTACCTTCCTGTTAACTGGCTGTCAACCCCTTAAGTCAACACAACCCCAACCTTTTAAGTGCACTTCAGCCTGTTTTGGTTGCATTTCTCCTATTTCCTACAATTAAACTTTAATCTTCCAAGAACTAAACAGTGCCTCTAAAATATTAACATGAACAATGAACTTGATATTCATCACAAGTCTGGTAGAAGAATGTTTGGAGCAAACTGTTCTTGGCTGTTTCAGCAACTATGGCTGCCTCAAATACCGAGGTGAGCCAATTACACATTTTTCAAAATTTAAGGGATCGTTTTATGAATCTGTGCTTTTCCAGGTAGGCTCTAACACCGACCAGAGTTTCCATAATTTTGCGATCAGAAATGCACGACAATATTGCATTCATGTAAAAGTACAGGCACGGCGTCCGGTGGCAGCATGTAGGAGGAGGTCACAGGTTGCATGGCTCCTGCTCGAGGCTTGCTTTTTTAGAATTTAATGCCCGGTTACAGGGGCAATGTTTTGTTCAATAAGTGCAGGAAGACATAAGGAAGGAGGAAGTCCAAAACCCAAAGGAAAACGGCCGTGAAGAAGGGGGCGAGTGAAGGTTCGCCATCGAGTGGAAGGGTCGGCTCAGGAACTGGAAGGATGGCGGAGGCTGGGTTGCTGGGGGGGGGGGGGGGGGGGGGCACACTGTTCACAGCAGAAAAGATGACCGAGGTGATGGCTTTAAAACTTGAAAAACAGTTTGCAAAGCACTTGGAGGAAGGAGATGATGGCAGCACTGGTGTAGGTGACGATTGCCCAGGTGAGGGTGGCGGTGTCGAGGACATTGGCCGAGGTGCGGGAGCAGGGTGAGAAACTGAAGGGAGTGGAAGAGGCCTTGTCACAACACAGTGATCAACTCACCTAGATCGGTGAGTGGCTGCACAGGGGAGTGGACACCAACAAGGATCTGCGAATCAAAGTTGATGACCTGAAAAACAGAGTGAGGTGGCAAAATCTGAGGATTATGGGCCTGCCCAAAGGAGTGGAGGCCCTGAGGCCGACAGAGTATTTTGCCAAGAGGTTGGCGGAGGTGCTGGGGGAGGGGGAAGATCCCTTCCGGTATGAACTGGATCAGGCTCATAAGGCGTGGAGGCCTAAACCAAAAGCGAATGAGCCACTAAGAGTGGTGATTATTTGTTTCCTTAGGTACCGCGTGAAGGAGAAGGTTCTGAGTGAGCAAAGCAGAAGTGGGAGGTGCAGTGGGCTGCAGCTAGTATACGCATATACCAGGACCTAACCTGGGAGTTGGCGAGGAGGCGGAGGGCCTTCGGCCGAGTGAAGACAGCACTGTATAACAGCAGTTTGCTGTTTGGCATAGTGTACCCAGTTAAATTGAGGGTGACCTACAATGCAAAGACTTTAATTTAGAGATGGTGGAAGCGGCGGAGGTATTTGTGAAAGTAGAAGGACTGGGACAAAAGTGAGAAATGGGACTGAGGATTGGTCTTGGACTGAAGGTAGGGGGGAAGGAAAATTTTAGCTCTATTTCTTAATCTCTATTTTTTATCTCATGTCACTATATGTGCTAAATGAGCTGAGGTTGCCTATTTGGACAAGGTAGGAGTTGGGATTTTCTTTTGCATTGATGGCTCTTCAGGGTTTGTGTGTTTACACTGGGGTTTTGTGTTGAAGGGGATTTCTTTGTTTTCTTGGGATCGGACGTGAGGTGGGTGATGGAGAGGAGTCCTGGGCGGAGCCAAGGGAGGAGCCCAGTACAAACTCTTGCGTACTCCCAGAGCGACTCCCCCTGGTGGTCGGATAGCGCAACTGCACTTACAATGGGTAGATAACGAACATATATACATGGAGTGATATTGGCAACTATATATAGTGTGAATCACATTCACCACAGTGGGATGGGGAGGGGATTTGAGGGGAGTTGGGCCTGGCAGCAGCCTCCACACTCGCTACCTCAAGCTGGCCATTGAATGGGAGTGTGGTGGGGGAGGGACTGGCCATCAGAGCCTGAGAGAACAGGTTTTGCGGGTTTGGTACGTTTCGGCGTGGCCAGTTCGGCGTGGCCGATTCGGCGTGGCCAGTTCGGCGTAGCCGATTCGACGGAGGAATTTTTCGGCGGAGGGACGTTTCGGCGTCAAATTAGTTATAGTGGCAAAATGTTATGCTTATGGACCCCAACTGTCAGTTGTGTCAATTTCAGCGGCCGGCTCACTTTGATCCGGAGAGGGAAGCTGCTCTCTCACTGAAGCAATCAGCGGCCGCTGAAATTGACACTGCCCGCTGCTCTCTCCCTCCAATCAGAAACATTAAAACTTAAAAGTTGGATTGGAGGGAGAGAGCAGCCGGCAGTGTCAATTTCAGCGGCCGGCTGATTTCAGTGAGAGCAGCTTCCCTCTCCGGCCGCTGAAATTTAGGGGGTTTTAAATTTATTTAAAAATCTATGCTAGCGCTTCCCATTGAGAGTCTACGGGGGTCTGACCTCTCCCCCGCCCCCCGTAGACTCTCAATGGGAAGCGCTAGCATAGATTTTTAAATAAATTTCCGTCCCTCCGCCGAATCGGCCATGCCGAAACGTCCCATTCCAATCGGCCACGCCGAACTGGCCCCGCCGAATCGGCCACGCCGAACTGGCCACGCCGAAACGTCCCATCCCCAGGTTTTGCTGGGCCAAGGACGTGTGAAAAGAAGGGGGAAGGGATCGGTACTGGGTGAGGTGTTTTCAAGAGGAAGTGGATGGGGGGATTCTGGGAGGTGGGAGGGACTTGATGGTAACAATGCATAGGGCGGACCAAGCCCAGTGGGCAGGGCCCGGAGGTATGATGATGGCGTACAGGAGGGGCAGGTGCTGTGGGGGGTGAAAGATCCTGGGTTAGGATAGTTATGTGAAATGTGAGGGATTTGTTGGAGGGAGGTTTTCAGTGTCATCTTGGGGGTAGCGCTCGTGAACTTGGCACCAGGGCCCCTAGAAGCCATTGTCGGGGTGTCGGACTGGCTCGGGCGGCAGGTGGGTGCGGCGCAGATGTTTTTAGCCTTTATTCGCTGATTGCTCAGAGGCAGGTCCTGTTGGGGTGGAGGTTAGCTTATCCACCTTGTTCCTCCGCTTGGCGGGGGGTTGGGGGTGGAAACCGACTTGAATTTCTTTGACTCTCGAGAAGGTGAAGTCTCAGCTGAAGGGGATGAAGGAAGAGTTTGACAATTCATGGGGCTGTTTATTATGCACTTATTATCCACTTCAAGCCCGCTCCGCCATTCATTATGATCATGGCTGATTATCCAACTCAATAGCCTAATCCCCGCTTTCCCCCATATCCTTTGATTCCCTTTTCCCAAAGTACTGCATCTAATTGCTTCTTGAAACCATACAATGTTTTGGGTTCAACTACTTCCTGTGGTAACGAATTCCACAGGCTTACCTGGGTGAAGAGATTTCGCCTCATCTCTGTCCTAAATGGTCCAGCCCGTCTCCTCAGACTGTGACTCCTGGTTCTGGACACTCCCACCATTGAGAACATCCTTCTGCAAGAAACCTGTCTCGTCCTGTTAGAATTTTATAGGTTTCTATGAGATTCCCCCTCAATATGGGTGTATATGTTAGAAAATATCTCTTTATAGGCCACACATTTTTAATGTTTTAATCCAACATGCAACACCCATTATAAGCTATTGTTTTGATGATAATCAAGTATATGATTGCCATTTTTAGAAATTTGCATCGCAGATGAATAATTCATATCTCATATTTGCCAAATACATTTATTTGACTACAGACATCTACATATTTCTATATGTTTGTAAATGGTTGTTGTTCAAATTTGTTGACATCAGAGGATACACTTTGTTAAACGCATAAATTATGAACGTGACCCAAACTGAAAGCAAGTTGGAGATTTCATCGCTTTCCGTTTGGCTGGAGCCTAGGTTGGATTGTGATCCTCTGCTGTAATAGAGATCCAGCAGTAAGTTAACTGATGACCAGCTGACAGATATGAAAATACTATATGTCATTAATGAACTGAATTGGAACAGAAAACAATTGACGTTATCACTGTTGAATTCAAAGTATGAATCTGGAAACTGAAAGTACCTGAATGTTCCCTGATCCATTTCAGATTTCCTGAATTTTTATTCATTCAGTCCCAGCCAATGCAATAATTTGTACAAATGGTTTCAGTTTTGTTTACTTTCAGATGCTGAGAATATTATTGCCTCCTGAAACTGATGCACATTGCTGCGTTCCTAAACGTTTTGTTTCAGTTGGCGTTCACCTCCCATTTTATCATTTTGCACAACACACTCTGATATCACAAACTTTAATCAAAAGCTAGAATGGTTCTGTGGAATTGGATCTGCCAGTGTGACTGGGAAATTTGAGTCTGATTAACAGCGGCCTTGAAATGAAAAGCTGGGGCTGGATTCTCCAGCTCGTCGGGAACTCCACTATCAGCGGCGGGCGGCTGAGACTCCAGCGTCTGGCAGAAAAGGGGATCACGCTTGGCTTCAGGATCGAGATTCGCGCAACGCAGGGGGAGGATGCAAAAGGGTCATTAAGACCCATATGCCGGGCATTATATTCCCAAGCCCGCGTGATTCTCTGGTCCTCTGGGCCGGGTCACAGGGGCAAGAATTGGTGATGATCTTGACGAATGTGTACCTGACACGGTGGACCTCGCGGTGAGCCAAGGGGGTTAACTCTTTAAGCGAGTTGCCCCCAAAGTCCATCGGAGGACCACCTTCCCCCCACAATTCAAGATCTGTCCACCTGACCCCACCCAATAGACCCTTCCCCACCACCCCCGCACCAGAGACCCCCTAATTAAAGAACTCCCCAGCAGAGGCCTCTTACTTAAAGATATGCCCACCAGACACTCAGCTCAGAAGAGATACCCCTCTCTGGAAGCCCCAGAAGAGAGGCCCCTGTATGGAACTCCCCAGAAAAGAGGCTCCTGTCTGGAAGCCCTGTAGAAGCGAGACCCATGTCTAGAAGCTAATGAGCAGTCCAGACAGAGGCAGTGAAAAAGAAATGACTGATTTAAATCTGGGCTCCGACCCCTGAGGCACAGCACTAGTCACTGGCTGCTATCCTGAAAAAGACCCCTTTATCCCCACTCTCTGCCTTCTGCCAGTCAGCCAATCCTCTACCCATGCCAGGATCTTACCCTTAACACCATGGGCTTTTAACTTATTTAATAGTCTCCTGTGCGGCACCTTGTCAATGGCCTTCTGGAAATCTAAATAAATCACATCCACTATTTCTCCTTTGTCTAACTTCCTTGTTACTTCCTCAAAGAACTCTAACAGATTTGTCAGACATTACCTTCCCTTGACAAAGCCGTGCTGACTCAGTCCTATTTTACCATGCACTTCCAAGTATTTTGCGATCTCATCTTTAATAACAGACTCTAAAATCTTACCAATGACCGAAGTTAGGCTAACCGGCCTATAATTTCCCGTCTTCTGTCTCCCTCCCTTCTTAAGCAATGGTGTTACATTAGCCACCTTCCAGTCCTCTGGGACCCTTGCTGCCTCCAGTGATTCCTGAAAGATCATCACCAATACCTCCACAATCTCCTGAGCTATCTCTTTTAGAACCCTGGGGTGTGATCAATCCAGTCCAGGTGACTTATCCACCTTCAGACCTTTCAGTTTCCCCAAAACCTTCTCCTTAGTAATGGTCACTGCACTCACCTGTGCCTCTTGGTTCTCCTGGAGCTTTGGCATCCCACTGGTGTCTTCCACCGTGAAGACAGATGTAAAGTAACTATTCAGTTCCTCTGCCATTTCTTTGTTTCCTATTATTACTTCTACGGCCAAATTTTCCAGTGGTCCAATATCTACTTTTACCTCTCTTTATCTTTTATATATTGAAAAAAATTCTTCCTATCTTCCTTCATATTACTAGCTAGCTTGCACTCATACTTCATCTTCTCCCCCCTTATTGTTTTTTTTAGTTATCCTCTACTCGCTTTTAAAAACTTCCTAATCCACTTGCTGCCCACTAATCCTCGCCACTTTGTAAGCTTTTTCTTTTGCTTTCATGCTGTTCTGGATTTCTGTTGTCAGCCATGGATGCCTTGTCCCCCCCTTAGCATGTTTCATCCTCCTTGGGATGAATTTCTGTTCTGTCTCCCGAATAACCCTCAAAATCTCCTGCCATTGCTGTCCCATTGTCTTCCCTGTTAGGCTCTCCTTCCAATCAACTCTGGCCTCATGTCTTTGTCGCTGCTCTTATTTAATTGTAATACCGTTACATCTGATTGAAGCATCTCCCTCTCAAACTGCAGGGTAAACTTTATCATATTGTAGTCACTGCTCCCAAAGGGTTCCTTCACCTTAAGATCCCTAATCAAGTCGGCCTCATTACACGTCATCAGATCCAGAATTGCCTGTTCCGTGGTATGCTCTGTCACAAGCTGCTCCAAAAAAACATCTCTCAGGCATTCCACAAATTCCTTTTCTTGGGATCCACTACCAACCTGATTTTCCCAGTACACCTGCATGTTGAAGTCCCCCATGATAATTGTAATATTGCCTTTTTTACATGCCTTTTCTATCTCCTGATTTATTTTCTGCTCCACATCCTGACTACTGCTCGGGAACCTGTACATAACTCCCATCAGGGTCTTTTTACCTTTGCGATTCCTCAACTCTACCCATAGAGATTCTATGCCTTCTGATCCTATATCGCTCCATGCTATCGATTTAACTTCATTCCTTAATAACAATGCAATCCCGCACCCTTTGCCCATCTGCCTATCCTTTCGATAGGACACATATCCTTGGATATTAAGATCCCAGTCCTGAGGCTGGATTCTCCGACCCCCCGCCAGTTCGGAGAATCACCAGGGGCAGGCGTGAATCCTGCCCCCGCCTGCCGCTGAATTCTCTGGCACCGAATATTCGTTGGGGGTGGGAATCACGCCGCGCCTGTCGGCGAGCCCTCCCCCCCCCCCCCCCCCCCTCCCTGGCGATTCTCCGGCCTGCGATGGCCCTCCATGCCTCCGAGATTCAAGAAGGAAGCTCAAGCCATTGTGGAAGCTGTGCGACATTGGCGGCATTACCTGGCCGGCAGGAGATTCACTCTCCTCACTGACCAACGGTCGGTTGCCTTCATGTTCAATAACACACAGCGGGGCAAGATCAAGAACGACATGATCTTGAGATGGAGGTTCGATCTCTCCACCAATAACTACGATATGTTGTATCATCCTGGGAAGCTCAATGAGCCCCCAGATGCCCTGTCCCGCGGTACATGCGCCAGCGCCCAAGAAGACCGACTTCGGCCATCCACAATGGCCTCTGTCACCCAGGGGTCACCTGGCTTCTCCATTTCATCAAGGCCCACAACCTGCCCTACTCCACCGAGGAGGTCAGGACCATGACCAGGGACTGCCAAGTCTGCGCGCAGTGCAAGCCACACTTCTATCAGCCAGACAGTGCTCACCTGGTGAAGGTCTCCTGCCCCTTTGAACGCCTCAGCGTCGATTTCAAAGGGCCCCTCCCCTCCACTGACCGTAACATATACTTCCTCAACATCGTTGACGAGTGCTCCCGTTTTCCGTTTCACATCCCATGCCCCGACATGACCTCGGCCACTGTCATCAAGGCCCTACACAGCATCTTCACCTTGTTCGGTTTCCCCACTTACATCCACAGTGATCGGGGCTCCTCTTTTATGAGCAATGAGCTGCGTCAGTACCTGCTTAGTAAGGGCATCGCCAACTCCATTGGGGGTTGGATACCAGCTCCAACCCCCGGGGAAACAGGCAGATGGAGAGGGAGAATGCGACGGTCTGGAAGGCCATCCTTCTTGCCCTACCGTCTAGACGTTTCCCAGTCTCCCGCTGGAAGGAGTTCCTTCCTGATGCGTTCCACTCCATCCGGTCGCTTCTTTGCACCGCCACTAACGAGACCCCTCACGAACATTTGTTTGTCATCCCCAGGAAGTCCATCTCCGGGGTCTCGCTTCCATCCTAGCTGACAACACTAGGGCCTGTCCGCCTCAGGAAGCATGTCAGGAGCCATAAGTCCGACCCCCTGGTCAAAAGGGTTCAGCTCGTCCATGCAAACCCTCAGTATGCATACGTGGCACACCACGACGGACGGCAGGACACAGTCTCCCTCTGGGATTTGGCACCCGCAGGTTCTCCAGCAACCATCACCAATGCACCCACCCCTACACCGCCTATCACCACCACTCAAATGTGGCGGGACTTGGAACCACCATCTCCCTCTCCATCAACACATCGCGATGAAGCTGCAGACGACACCCTCCCAGAGTCGAAGGTCCCGACACCCGTGCCCACACCGCAGCCGGGGCTGAGGCTCCTGTCAGACTCAACCTGTGAGTCCACTTCAGCCCCGCTGGACTTTTTTTAACTGGAGGTGAATATGGTGAACTACGTATTGCTACTATATATATATATATTTACCGTTATTCGTTATTTGTCCTACTTTTATCCACCACTGTATATATGTTCACTGTTGTTCTTATTCACTGCTACTTACTGTTGTTGTGTTGATGTTTCTGCTGGCTCCACCTGTGGCTCTGCCCCTCGGGAGAGGTATATAATTGGCAGACGTGTGGCCAGCTCTCAGTGCAGGAGCAGCAGCATGCTGCCATAATTCGTAGTTAATTAAAATCAATGTTCACTTCCACAACTTGACTCATGTGAATTGATGGTCCATCACCCAGGACCCCCAAAACAGTGGAGACCCCCCCTCAAGGACCCAAATGCACCATAAGGTATTCCCGTGTTCGCAGAACACCAGGACACGACCGGATCGCAAACATTCTTCCCCGGCAACCCCAAAACCACAACCAGTGCCTGGGACACTGCCAGACTCAACCCCGGAAATGGAACCAGCGCTCCGGCCCCCGCCAGACGCAACCCCTACATTCCACGAGGTCAGACTTCTCCCATCGGATCTCGGGACCATCCAGTCGCAGTCGCCGACTGAGGAAACGAGGGAAACATGGCGGTCTGCAGGTTAGATTGAAGCAAAACGGTTTCAAGACTCCTCTCTCCAGAATACTCCTGACAAACGTCCAAGTGATCGAAAACAAGCTGGATGAACTCAACACTAGACTTACCTCGCAAAGGTAAGGAAGAGACTGCCTTGTGCTCTGTTTCACAGACACGTAGCTCACCCCCGCCTCATCGAACTGTGCCATACAACCTGAAGGCTTCTCAATTCACCGGGCAGACCGCACCGTGTCATCAGGCAAAGCAAAGGGTGGAGGGGTTTGCCTCCTTACCAACTCCTCCTGGTGCTTGGATGTGGCAACCCTGGCGACCTACTGCTCTCCGGACCTGGAATACCTGACCATGAAGTGAAATGAAAATGAAAATGAAATAAAAATCGCTTATTGTCACGAGTAGGCTTCAATGAAGTTACTGTGAAAAGCCCCTAGTAGCCACATTCCGCCGCCTGTCCGGGGAGGCTGGTACGGGAATCGAACCGTGCTGCTGGCCTGCTTGGTCTGCTTTAAAAGCCAGTGATTTAGCCCAGTGTGCTAAACCAGCCCCTAGTGCCGCCCATTTTACCTTGCACATGAGTTCACTTGAGACATTATCACAGCGGTCTACATCCCACCCCAAACAGAAGTGTCGAAGGCGCTGGACAAACTGTACACAGTTATAAACAACTACGAAACAGAACACCCGGCGGCCTTGTTCCTCATGGTCGGGGACTTCAACAAGACCAACCTCCAGAGTGTACTGCCAAAATTCCACCAGCACATTTCCTGTCCCACCAGGGGCGACAAAACTCTTGACCACTGCTACTCAAAAATCCCGACCGCACTTCGGGAAATCAGACCATAAGACTGTGCTCCTTCTCCCGGCATACAAGCAGAAGCTTAAGCGGGAGAATCCAGCTAAGAAGGTTGTGGATAGTGCTGGACCGAGGAAACAGAAGATCTCTTACGTGACTGCTTAGAGACAGTGGACTGGTCCATATTTAAGAACTCAGCGCCCAACTTAAATGAGTGTGCCACCACCGTCACAGACTTCATCAGCAAATGTGTGGACAATTACGTGCCAAAGAAAGCAGTAGGTACGTTCCCCAACTGGAAACCATGGCTCAATCGCAAGATTGACTCCCTACTGAAGGACAGATTTGAGGCGTTCAAGTCAGGCGACCCTGACCTATACAAGAAATCCAGGTATGAGCTCCGCAAAGCCATCTGGGATGCCAAGAGAGAATATCAGACCAAGCTAGAGTCACAAACTAGCGTTACATACTACGGGAGGTTGTGGCAAGGCCTAAACAACATAACAGGCTACAAAGCGAAGCCGAGCATTATCTCCGGCAGCAGCGCACCCCTGCCCGATGAACTCAATGCATTCTATGCTCAGTCCGAGCTACAAACCATCGATCCGCTGTCGACTGCCCCAGCAGCCCACAACACATCCATACCCACCATCACAGCTTCCGAAGTCAGATCGGCTTTCCTGAAAGTGAACCCTTGGAGGGCGACGGGTCCGGACGGGATCCTTAGTCGTGCACTCAGAGCCTGCGCGGACCAGCTGGCAGATGTGTTCGCGGACATCTTCAACCTGTCCCTACTCCGCTCCGAGGTCCCGACCTGCTTCACAATAACCACCATCATACCAGTGCCAAAGAATAACCAGGCAACATGCCTCAATGACTACCGTCCAGTGGCCCTGACTTCAGTCGTAATGAAGTGCTTCGAGAGGTTGGTCATGAAGCGCATCACCTCCATACTCCCAGAAAGCCTTGATCCACTGCAATTCGCAAACCGCCGCAACCAGTCCACAGCAGACGTCATTTCCCTGGCCCTACACTCATCCCTGGAGCATCTCGACAACAAGGACTCCTACATCAGACTCCTATTTATTTACTACAGCTCCGCCTTCAACACCATAATCCCAGCCAAGCTCATATCAAAGCTCCAAAACCTAGGACTTGGCTCCTCACTCTACAACTGGATTCTCGACTTTCTGACCCCCAGACCACAATCAGTAAGAATAAACACAACACCTCCTCCACAATAGTCCTCAATACCAGGGCCCCGCAAGGCTGCATATTTAGTCCACTACTATAGGGCACAGTAGCATAGATGTTAGCACAGTTACTTCACAGCTCCAGGGTCCCAGGTTTGATTCCTGGCTTGGGTCACTGTCTGTGCGGAATCTGCACGTTCTTCCTCCGGGTACTCTAGTTTCCGCCCACAGTCCAAAGATGTGCGGATTAGGTGGACTGGCCATGATAAATTGCCCTTAGTGTCCAAAAAGGTTAAGTTGGGGTTACTGGGTTAAGGGGATAGGGTAGATACGTGGGCTTGAGTGGGATGGCCTTTGTAAGGGCCGGTTCAGACTCGATGGGCCAAATGGCCTCCTTCTGCACAGTAAATTCTATGATTCTATGATTCTATACTCCTTATACACACACGATTGCGTGGCAAAATTTGATTCCAGCTCCATCTACAAGTTTGCTGACAACATGACCATACTGGGCCGGATCTCAATTAACGACAAGTCAAAATACAGGAGGGCGTGAGAGAACCTAGTGGAGTGGTGCAATGACAACAATCTAACCATCAATGCCAGAAAAACGAAAGAGCTGGTCATTCACTTCAGGAAGCAAAGTACTGTACAAACCCCTGTCAGCATCAATGGGGCCGAGGTGGAGATGGTTAGCAGTTCCAAATTCCTAGGGGTGCACGTCACCAAAAATCTGTCATGGTCCACTCACGTCGACACTACCACCAAGAAAGCACAACAGCGCCTATACTTCCTCAGGAAACTAAGGAAATTCGGCATGTCCACCTTAACTCTTACCCACTTTTACAGATGCACCATAGAAAGCATCCTATCTGGCTCCATCAAAGCCTGGTATGGTAACTGCTCGACCCAATACCGCAAGAAACTTCAGTGGGTCGTGAACACAGCTGAGTCCATCACACAAACCTGCCTCCCATCCACTGACTCCATTTAAACCTCCCGCTGCCTGGGGAAAGCGGGCAGCATAATCAAAGACCACTCCCACCCAGCTTACTCACTCTTCCAACTTCTTCCATCAAGCAGGAGATACAAAAGTCTGAGAACACGCACAAACAGATTCAGAAACAACTTCTTTCCTGCTGTTATCAGACTCCTAAACAGCCCTCTTATGGACTGACCTGATTAATACTACACCCCTGTATGCTTCACCCGATGCCGGTGTCTATGTAGTTACATTGTGTATCTTGTGTTGCCCTATTATGTATTTTATTGTTATTTTATTTTATTTTCATGTACTTAATGATCTGTCTGAGCTGCTCACAGAAAAATACTTTTCACTGTACCTCGGTACTCGTGACAATAAACAAATCCAATCCACCACCCTAACAGGTTGAGCATCCCAAATTCTAACCAGTCATTATACAAAACATTTTCTTCACGCCTTTCTCTGGTTCTTTGCAAAATCAACTTAAATCTGTGTCCTCTGGTTGTCTTTGGAAAAGGTTTCTCCTTTTTATGTCGAAACCCTTCATGATTTTAAACATCTCAATCAAATGTCCATTTTGTCTTTCCTGCTTCAATGATTCTTCAGTCTATCCACGTAACTATTATTTCACCGGTGGAAAATAGTCTAGTAATCCACTCTGCAACCTCTCCAAAGGCTTCACATTCTTCCTGAAGTGCGTTGCCCAGAATTGGACACAATACTCTAGCTGGGGCCAAGATAGAATTTTATACATGCTTAGCATGACTGACGTTTGGATGGGCAGTGAAGCCAGCCTTGCCAATGACATCCATATTTTGAATGAATAAAGACACTTTCAAGTATGATAGAGGAAATGAGCTATTTGAAGTATGATGAGTGAGCGCTACATGCAAGATACAGAAAGGAAAGATATCCACTTACCTTGAAGGCCTCTTTGTCCTCACGACAGCTGCCGATCTGGCAGGAAAACCATGTTTGGATGGATTCCCTACTCATGTCTGGATTAAAATGCAATCAGGTTTCCACTGAGGTAATAAAACACTGATTTACATAAATTCATGAGGCTGCTGCCTGCTTCTGACATGCATACCATCACCTAATCCAAAATCAAATTGCAGATGCTGAAAATCTGAAATGAAAAACAGGAAAGTTTTGGAAATACTTCAGCAGATCAGGCAGCACCTGTTGCAGAGAAAGAGTCAACACTTCAGGTCGATGATCTTTCAACTGAATCATCACTGTTTACGGTCAGGGAAGCAGAAGTGTTTCAGCGTTATCACTTGGGAAACATTGGGCTAGGTTTTAAATTTCCCCAACCCGCCAAGAGATTTAGGCGAGTCGCAATGTCTCCTCAAGAGAAAAGCACAAGGCCAAAGAAGGCGGTGGGGAGGGAGGGTCGATTCAAAGGGGTGGTGGCAACCTGGGTTATTGGGGTACTGAGAAAAAGGTTATGGAATCGTTGAATCCCTACATGGATTCTACCGTGGGCAGCACGGCAGCGCATTGGTTAGCACAGTTGCTTCACAGCTTCAGGGTCCCAGGTTCAATTCCCGGCTTGGGCCACTGTCTGTGCAGAGTCTATACGTTCCCCCGTGTCTGCGTGCGTTTCCTCCGGGTGCTCCGGTTTCCTCCCACAGTCCAAAGATGTGCAGGTTAGGTGGATTGATCATGCTAAATTGCCCTTAGTGTCCAAAAAGATTGGATGGGGTACTGGGTTACAGGGAAAGGGTGGAGGTATGGGCTTGTGTGGAGTGCTCTTTCCATGGGCCGGTGCAGACTCAATGGGCCGAATGGCCTTCTTCTGCACTGTAAATTCTATGATTCTACAGTGCAGCAGGAGGCCATTCAGCCCATCGAGTCTGCACCAGCCCTCTGCAAGAGCGCCCATCTAGGCACACCCCATCCACCCTATCCCCGTAACCCAGTAGTCCCTCTTAAGCTTTGGACATTAAGGGACAATTTAGCATGGACAATCCACCTAACCTGCACATCTTTGGATTGTGGGAAGAAACCAATGGGAGGGGGTGTGGGGATTAGTTGGGCAGTGGGAGGTGGTCTCGGGGTTTTGTTGGGCAGTGGGAGGGGGTCTCGGGGTTTTGTTGGGCAGTGGGAGGGGGTGTGGGGTTTTGTTGCGCAGTGGGAGGGGGTGTGGGGTTTTGTTGGGCAGTGGGAGGGGGTCTCGAGGTTTTGTTGGGCAGTGGGAGGTGGTCTCGGGGTTTTGTTGGGCAGTGGGAGGTGGTCTCGGGGTTTTGCTGGGCAGTGGGAGTGGGTCTCGGGGTTTTGTTGGGCAGTGGGAGGGGGTCTCGGGGTTTTGTTGGGCAGTGGGAGGGGGTGTGGGGTGTTGTTGGGCAGTGGGAGGTGGTGTGGGGTTTTGTTGGGCAGTGGGAGGGGTCTCGGGGTTTTGTTGGGCAGTGGGAGGGGGTCTCGGGGTTTTGTTGGGCAGTGGGAGGGGGTCTCGGGGTTTTGTTGGGCAGTGGGAGGGGGTGTGGGGTTTTGTTGGGAAGTGGGAGGGGGTCTTGGGGTTTTGTTGGGCAGTGGGAGGTGGTCCCGGGGTTTTGTTGGTCAGTGGGAGGTGGTCTCGGGGTTTTGTTGGGAAGTGGGAGGTGGTCTCAGGGTTTTGTTGGGCAGTGGGAGGGGGGTCTCGGGGTTTTGTTGGGCAGTGGGAGGTGGTCTCGGGGTTTTGTTGGGCAGTGGGAGGGGGTCTCGGGGTTTTGTTGGGCAGTGGGAGGTGGTGTGGGGTTTTGTTGGGCAGAGGGAGGTGGTCTCGGGGTTTTGTTGGGCAGTTGGAGGGGGTCTCGGGGTTTTGTTGGTCAGTGGGAGGGGGTCTCGGGGTTTTGTTGGGCAGTGGGAGGGGGTGTGGGGTTTTGTTGGGCAGTGGGAGGTGGTCCCGGGGTGTTGTTGGGCAGTGGGAGGGGGTGTGGGGTTTTGTTGGGCAGTGGGAGGGGGTGTGGGGTTTTGTTGGGCAGTGGGAGATGGTCTCGGGGTTTTGTTGGGCAGTGGGAGGGGGTCTCGGGGTTTTGTTGGGCAGTGGGAGGGGGTGTGGGGTTTTGTTGGGCAGTGGGAGGTGGTCTCGGGGTTTTGTTGGGGAGTGGGAGGGGTCTCGGGGTTTTGTTGGGCAGTGGGAGGTGGTCTCGGGGTTTTGTTGGGCAGTGGGATGTGGTCTCGGGGTTTTGTTGGGCAGTGGGAGGGGGTCTCGAGGTTTTGTTGAGCAGTGGGAGGTGGTCTCGGGGTTTTGTTGGGCAGTGGGAGAGGGTCTCGGGGTTTTGTTGGGCAGTGGGAGGGGGTCTCGGGGTTTTGTTGGGCAGTGGGAGGGGGTGTGGGGTTTTGTTGGGCAGTTGGAGAGGGTCTCGGGGTTTTGTTGGGCAGTGGGAGGGGGTCTCGGGGTTTTGTTGGGCAGTGGGAGGGGGTGTGGGGTTTTGTTGGGCAGTGGGAGGTGGTCTCGGGGTTTTGTTGGGCAGTGGGAGGGGGTGTGGGGTTTTGTTGGGAAGTGGGAGGGGGTCTTGGGGTTTTGTTGGGCAGTGGGAGGGGGTCTCGAGGTTTTGTTGGGAAGTGGGAGGGGGTGTGGGGTTTTGTTGGGCAGTGGGAGGGGGTGTGGGGTTTTGTTGGGCAGTGGGAGGGGGTCTTGGGGTTTTGTTGGGCAGTGGGAGGTGGTCTCGGGGTTTTGTTGGGCAGTGGGAGGGGGTGTGGGGTTTTGTTGGGCAGTGGGAGGGGGTCTCGGGGTTTTGTTGGGCAGTGGGAGGGGGTCTCGCGGTTTTGTTGGGCAGTGGGAGGGGGTGTGGGGTTTTGTTGGGCAGTGGGAGGGGGTCACGGGGTTTTGTTGGGCAGTGGGAGGGGGTGTGGGGTTTTGTTGGGCAGTGGGAGGGGGTGTGGGGTATTGTTGGGCAGTGGGAGGTGGTCTCGGGGTTTTGTTCGACAGTGGGAGGGTGTCTCGGGGTTTTGTTGGGCAGAGGGAGGGGGTCTCGGGGTTCTGTTGGGCAGTGGGAGGTGGTCTCGGGGTTTTGTTGGGCAGTGGGAGGTGGTCTCGGGGTTTTGTTGGTCAGTGGGAGGTGGTCTCGGGGTTTTGTTGGGCAGTGGGAGGGGGTCTCGGGGTTTTGTTGGGCAGTGGGAGGTGGTGTGGGGTTTTGTTGGGCAGTGGGTGGTGGTCTCAGGGTTTTGTTGGGCAGTGGGAGGTGGTCCCGGGGTTTTGTTGGGCAGTGGGAGGGGGTGTGGGGTTATGTTGGGCAGAGGGAGGTGGTCCCGGGGTTTTGTTGGGCAGTGGGAGGGGGTCTCGGGGTTTTGTTGGGCAGTAGGAGGGGGTGTGGGGTTTTGTTGGGCAGTGGGAGGGGGTGTGGGGTTTTGTTGGGCAGTGGGAGGGGGTCTCGGGGTTTTGTTGGGCAGTGGGAGGGGGTGTGGGGTTTTGTTGGGCAGTGGGAGGTGGTCTCGGGGTTTTGTTGGGCAGTGGGAGGGGGTCTCGGTGTTTTGTTGGGCAGTGGGAGGGGGTCTTGGGGTTTTGTTGGACAGTGGGAGGGGGTGTGGGGTTTTGTTGGGCAGTGGGAGGTGGTCTCGAGGTTTTGTTGGGCAGTGGGAGGTGGTCTCGGGGTTTTGTTGGGCAGTGGGAGGTGGTCTCGGGGTTTTGTTGGGCAGTGGGAGGGGGTCTCGGGGTTTTGTTGGGCAGTAGGAGGGGGTGTGGGGTTTTGTTGGGCAGTGGGAGGGGGTCTCGGGGTTTTGTTGGGCAGTGGGAGGTGGTCCCGGGGTTTTGTTGGGCAGTGGGAGGGGGTCTCGGGGTTTTGTTGGGCAGTGGGAGGGGGTGTGGGGTTTTGTTGGGCAGTGGGAGGTGGTGTGGGGTTTTGTTGGGCAGTGGGGAGGGGTCTCGGGGTTATGTTGGGCAGTGGGAGGGGGTCTCGGGGTTTTGTTGGGCAGTGGGAGGTGGTCTCGGGGTTTTGTTGGGCAGTGGGAGGTGGTCTCGGGGTTTTGTTGGGCAGTGGGAGGTGGTCTCGGGGTTTTGTTGGGCAATGGGAGGGGGTCTCGGGGTTTTGTTGGGCAGTGGGAGGTGGTCTCGGGATTTTATTTGGGCAATGGGAGGGGGTCTCGGGGTTTTGTTGGGCAATGGGAGGGGGTCTCGGGGTTTTGTTGGGCAGTGGGAGGTGGTCTCGGGGTTTTGTTGTGCAGTGGGAGGTGGTGTGGGATTTTGTTGGGCAATGGGAGGGGGTCTCGGGGTTTTGTTGGGCAGTGGGAGGTGGTCTCGGGGTTTTGTTGGGCAGTGGGAGGTGGTCTCGGGGTTTTGTTGGGCAGTGGGAGGGGGTCTCGGGGTTTTGTTGGGCAGTGGGAGGGGGTCTTGGGGTTTTGTTGGGCAGTGGGAGGTGGTCTCGGGGTTTTGTTGGGCAGTGGGAGGTGGTGTGGGATTTTGTTGGGCAGTGGAAGGGGGTCTCGGGGTTTTTTTGGGCAGTAGGAGGGGGTCTCGGGGTTTTGTTGGGCAGTGGGACGTGTACTAGGGGTTTTGTTGGGCAGTAGGAGGGGGTGTGGGGTTTTGTTGGGCAGTGGGAGGGGGTCACGGGGTTTTGTTGGGCAGTGGGACGTGTACTAGGGGTTTTGTTGGGCAGTAGGAGGGGGTGTGGGGTTTTGTTGGGCAGTGAGAGGGGGTGTGGGGTTTTGTTGGGCAGTGGGAGGTGGTCTCGGGGTTTTGTTGGGCAGTGGGAGGTGGTGTGGGGTTTTGTTGGGCAGTGGGAGGGGGTCTCGGGGTTTTGTTGGGCAGTGGGAGGTGGTCTCGGGGTTTTGTTGGGCAGTTGGAGGGGGTCTCGGGGTTTTGTTGGGCAGTGGGAGGTGGTCTCGGGGTTTTGTTGGGCAGTGGGAGGTGGTGTGGGATTTTGTTGGGCAGTGGGAGGTGGTCTCGGGGTTTTGTTGGGTAGTGGGAGGTGGTGTGGGATTTTGTTGGGCAGTAGGAGGGGGTGTGGGATTTTGTTGGGCAGTGGGAGAGGGTGTGGGATTTTGTTGGGCAGTGGGAGGCGGTGTGGGGTTTTGTTGGGCAGTGGGAGGGGGTGTGGGATTTTGTTGGGCAGTGGGAGGTGGTCTCGGGGTTTTGTTGGGCAGTGGGAGGGGGTCTCGGGGTTTTGTTGGGCAATGGGAGGGGGTCTCGGGGTTTTGTTGGGCAGTGGGAGGGGGTCTCGGGGTTTTGTTGGGCAGTGGGAGGTGGTCTCGGGGTTTTGTTGGGCAGTTGGAGGTGGTGTGGGATTTTGTGGGGCAGTGGGAGATGGTTGAGGTGTTTTTTTGCAACTGATGGGATAGTGATCCAGGGTTTTCCTGGAGTTGGGGAGGGATCTAGTTTTGTTTTTTGGTGGTGGGGTGATGGTCTAGGGGTCTCGGGGTGATGGGAATGGTCTGGAGATATTGTCGGTACAGTTGGGGACTTAGGGGTGATTTTCGGTTGGGGGGTGGTCTTGCGGTTTTGTGGGTCAGTGGGGGTCATCAAAGGGTTTTCTTGGACAAGGGATCTCAGGGGTATGTTGGGGAAGTGGGGATGGTCTCGGAGTTTGCTGGGGATGGCGGTGTTCTAGTGGTTATGTTCGGGCAATACGGTGTGGTCTGGAGGTGGGATCCTTAAAGAGAGAATGGAACATCTCCGAGGAGGCCGCAAGCTGCCCAGTGAGGAGAGGGTGTGGGGCCATCGATGATGGTGATGCAGTTTGGAAGCCTCAGGCAGGGAGAAGACCTGGGAGGTGGGGTGGTGGAGATCTCGAGTCTTCAGGTTGACAGTTTTGTGGGAATGTAAGGGAGATTATGCGGGGTCCACGCCATGTGCCCGATTACAGGGGGGTAAAGGTCCCCTGGATCCTGGATGGAAAGTCATTTTCCTACTTAATCTGGCAACCTTCACATGGGTCTAGCTTTGGAAACCTGGCAGTGAGCATTAAATTATAAATTGCGGACTCATCAATTCTCAAGTTACCAAGACTCCTCCTGGAAATAGGTTGGTCACCCAACCCCTTTGTGGCATCACCTTTACCACTGGAAGTGGGCATGATGGAGGAGGTCGAGAATGCAATGCAGATTTTTTAAACTGTAACCTCCCACTTGGCACAAATATCCCCTTCCCCAATGGAGCAAAATCAACTGATCAGTTAGGTTCCACTTTTTACAGGAGTGAATCAATGACCCAGCAATACAAGGTGCTGCTATTATCTTGCCATAATTTCAGCCCAGCAGCTCTCCAATTTATGTTATGTATTTTAACTTTTATTTTCCTACTTGCACATTAAACAGCAGGTCTGGGATTCCAACATCCTTTTCGGTGAGGCATTAACCTGAAAGCACTCTTGGTGAAAATGGCATTCAGCCAATCCCTGGCAGCTTGTTTAATTATTGCCTCTCAGATGTTAGCACTGCGCAGAAGTCCCACAACATTTTCAATATAAATTCAAGAGGGTATCCATACCGATTTCAAATGATTCTTTCAATAGCATTGATGGTTTTCAAATAGAGATTTTTAGCATGTTCATCCATGATTAAGAATGGACTCCTCAATCTCATTGTTTCACAGATACACCAAAAATTTAATGGAATCCACAGTATTTTTAATAGCCTCCAATAGACTAGCGATGCTTATTTTATCCTCAAAGTGCTGAATATCCATTACAATTTTAGGTTTGTATTAATCATACAGAAGCAGGTGCATTAATGCTCTGTATTCTCTGCAGAGGCCAAATGTGTTTGTTTTTATTTGTATTTTACACAGAACTCCAGCTTTACAAAGCTCAACATTGTTTCAATCGTTAACTCCATTCTGTTGATTATAAAAGTCATTACCAATTTTCCCACAACAACTGTAGTTACATTGATTGCAGTTATCAGAGTAAGACTCAAGTAGGAACATTAAAGCATGATGAATTTCTTAATGATGTGATAATTGCTTTCAAATGGATCAAAACAAATTAATTATTGCAATACTGTAGTGTAGAATGAACTCAATGATTTAAATCTTCCAGAGGTAATGAAAAACTGTGGGGCAAAGAAAATCAGACATTGGTGTGAGCAAGCTGCTGACGGCAGTTTTATCCAATGGGATCAATTATAATTTTATGCGATTGCGTAAAATGTGAGATAGCGAATTATCTACCCATTTTACATAATTTTAAATTATTGACATCAAATGAAATAAAACCAGGGGAGATGTATTGCAGGCTGTCGATTCGTTATCACCCATTTTATATTTGTTTACAAAGTCAAGATCTACCTCCCGCTGACTTGGGAAAGCGGGCAGCACAATCAAAGACCCCTCCCACCCAGGTTCTTCTCTCTTCCAACTTCTTCCATCGGGCAAGAGATACAAAAGTCTGAGAACACACACGAACAGATTCAAAAACAGCTTCTTCCCCGCTGTCATCAGACTATTGAAAGTCCCTCTGATGGACTGAACTGATCTCTTCACGCATCTTCTCTATTGAGTAGTACTAGACTCTGTATCACCTGATGCCTGTGTCTATGTATTGGCATTGTGTATTTATGTACGTTGTTTTTTATGTGTGGAACAATCTGTCTGAAGTGTACGCAGAATACTTCTCACTGTACCTTAGTACACGTGACAACAAATCAAATCCGGAATCGAACCCTATGTTTGTGTAGTGAGCCGACAATTCAAGTGCTGGATTGGCTGCTGCCCACCCTGGAGATTGTGGGGATGAATCTGCGTTCAAGCTCTCCACTGTCTCTGATGTACCATTAATTCACTTGCCTGCCTGTGACTGCTGTAACAAATGAGCGCTGCCCCGAGGCGGCTGGTATATATACTGCCCGGGGGGGTGGGGGTGGGGGGGGGGGGGGGGGTGGGGGTGGGGGCGGGGGGGGGGGGGGATGGGGGGGTGCGGAGCCAGAGGCGGAGCCCACCACGGTTCCAGTACAATACATGAACGGAGATCATATTACCATTCCCTGGCCATAGGTCACAGTCCTATATAGACAACTTACATTATGGTGAATACATTCACCACATTCACCCCCTGTTAAAATGAAGTAAAGCGGGGGTGAAGTGGGGTCATTATACATTCAGTCAGTCTGGAGGCCGGATTGTTCTTTTGGACCTCCTCAGCTCTTGCGGTGCGGCGGGTACGGGCGTTGTAGTTGTGACTCCGCGAGCGTGTTGTTTGGAGCTTTGGTCCGGCATGTCGGCAACGGTTGAGGAGTGGGGGTAGGCAGGGGAGTGGTGGATGGCGGCAGGGGAGTGGTGGATGGCGGGGAGCCGGATGGTGGCATTGTAGGCTCTGGACAGTATAGGAGCCCGCGGGGGGGGGGGGGATAAGGGGTTCGGGGGGTGGCGGTAGGCAGTGGGGAGGGGGGTTCGCGTTGACATGGGAACCAGCGGGCGCAAGGTCCCGGTGGGAGACCGTATCTTGCCGTCTGTCTTGGTGCGCGACGTAGGCATATTGGGGGTTGGCGTGCAGCAGCTGGACCCTCTTGACCATGGCTCTTATGGCTCCTCGTATGCTTCTGGAGAAGGACAGGTCCTGGAGTTGTCAGCCAGGATGGAAGCGAGACCCCGGAGATGGACTTCCTAGGGAAGACAAACAAACAGTCGTGAGGGGTCCCGTTCGTGGCTGTGCAGAGGAGCGATCTAATGGAGTAGAGCGCATCGGGGAGGACCTCCTGCCAGCGGGGAAGCTGGAGACTTCTCGACCGAAGGACAAGAAGAAAGGCCTTCCATACCGTTGCGTTCTCCCTCTCCACCTGCCCGTCTCCCTGTGGGTTGTAGCTCTTATCCTGCTCGAGGCGATGCCCTTACTGAGCAGGTACTGACGCAGCTCATCGCTCATGAAAGAGGTGCCCCAGTCACTGTGGATGTACGCAGGGAAACCGAACGGTGAAAATGCTGTGCAGTGCCTTTATAACGGTGGTCGAAGTCATGTCGGGAGATGGGATAGCGAAGGGGAAGCAGGAGTACTTGTCAATTATGGTCAGGAAGTATATATTATGGTTAGTGGAAGGGAGGGGCCCTTTAAAGTCAATGCTGAGGCGCTCAAAGGGCCGAGAGGCCTTTTCCAGATGGGCCTTGTCTGGCCGGTAGAAGTGCGGTTTGCACTCTGCACAGACTTGGCAGTCCCTGGTCATGGCCCTGACCTCCTCGGTGGAGTGGGGCAGATTACGGGCCTCAATAAAATGGATGACCCCCGGGTGACAGAGGTCATCGTGGATAGCCCGAAGTTGGTCATCTTGCGCGCTGGTGCATGTGTCACGGGACAGGGCATCTGAGGGTTCATTGAGCTCCCCAGGATGATACTTGATATCATAAGTATAGGTGGAGAGTTTGATTCTCCACCTCAAGATTTTGTCGTTTTTAATTTTGCCCCGTTGTACGTGGTCGGACATAAAGGCTACCGACTGTTGGTCAGTGACGAGGGTGAACCTCCTACCGGCTAGGTAGTGCCTCCAATGCTGCACAGCTTCCACAATGGCTTGTGCTTCCTTCTCGACAGAGGAGTGTCGAATCTCGGAGGCGTGGAGGGTTCTAGAAAAGAAGGCTACTGGCCTGCCCGCCTGGCTGAGGGTGGCGGCAAGGGCGACGTCTGACGCATCGCTCTCTACCTGGAAGGGGACGGACTTGTCCACCGCGTGCATCACGGCTTTGGCAATATCTGCCTTGATGCGGCTGAAGGCCAAGCAGGCCTCAGACGTCAGGGGGAACATAGTGGCTTTGATAAGTGGGCGTGCTTTGTCCGCATAGTTCGGGACTCACTGAGCACAATAGAATAGCTCCAGGCAGCGTTTGAGGGCCTTGAGGCTGTGTGGAAGGGGATGTTCTATAAGGGGGCGCATGCGGTCGGGGTCGGGCCCTAGAACCCTGTTTTCCACGAGGTAGCCGAGGATGGCTAGCCGGATTTCCGAGGGAAGACAAACAAACGGCTGTGAGGGGTCTCGTTCGTGGCTGTGCAGAGGAGCGATCTAATCAAGTGGAGCGCGTCGGGGAGGACCACCTGCCAGCGGGGAATCTGGAGACTTCTCGACCGAAGGGCAAGAAGAACGGCCTTCCGGAAAACGCACTTCTCCTTGTTGTATGTGAGGTTGAGGGATTGGGCGGCTTGGAGGAACCTCTAGAGGTTGGCGTCGTGGTCCTGCTGATCGTGGCCGCAGATGGCAACATTGTCCAAGTACGGGTATGCAGCCCGCAACCCGTACTGGTCCACCATTCGGTCCATCGTTCTCTGGAAAACCGAGACCCCCATTAGTGATGCCGAAAGGGACCCTGAGGAAGTGGAAGAGTCAGCCGACTGCTTCAAAAGCAGTGTAGTGGCGCTGTTCTGGGCGGATCGGGAGCTGGTTATAGGTAGACTTCAGATCTACCGTGGAGAACACTTGGTACTGTGCGATCTGATTGACCATCTCCGCTATGCGGGGGAGGGGGTACGCATCAAGTTGCATGAACCAGTTAATGCTCTGGCTGTAATCCACAACCATACGATTATTTTCCCCGGTCCTGACAACCACCACTTATGCTCTCCAGGGGCTGTTGCAACCTCAATGACCCCCTCCCTCAAGAGTTGCTGGACTTCCGACTTGATAAAAGCCATGTCTTGTGCACTGTACCGCCTGCTCCTGGTGGCGACTGGCTTACAGTTGGGGGTGAGGTTCGCAAAGAGCGAAGGGGGGTGACCTTAAGGGTCGCGAGGATACATACAGTGAGGGGGGTTAGTGGTCAGCCAAACTTTAGGGTCAGGCTTCGATGACTGCATTGGAAGTCGAGTCCAAGCAGTAGAGGTGCGCAGAGACGAGGGAGGACATACAGTTTAAAATAGGCGTACTCAGCACCCTGTATCGTGAGGTTTGTGACACAGTACAGTACCCCCGGATCTGTACTGAATGGGATCCAGAGACAAGGGAGATTGTCTGGGATGTGGGGTAGATGTGGAGGGAACATCGTCTGACCGTGTTGGCGTGGACGAAGCTCTCTGTGCTCCCGGAGTCGAAAAGACAGGGGGTCTCATGGCCATTGACCCGGATGGCCATGACCGAATTCTTCAGACGCGACTGGTCGAGGGTGACTGCGCTGAGCTGCGGGTAGTCTGCATAGTCGGAGGTATCTGGGTCACAAGGTGACGGCCCCCACGGGTCGCACGTGCGGGCTGAGTTGAAGGGTCAGGTTCTCTAGATACTCGTCCAGCAATTCTCCGGGGCGTTGTCGGCGGGTAGTGAGGAGGTGCCGCGCGAACTCTTCATTCACGGGTTTCCCAAACTGTCTCTTTAGAATCGCGACCGCCACTTCGTATGTGGCTGCATCCTCAATCGTACCCGAGATTCGGTGGCTCACCCGGGCGTGGAGGAGGCATAGCTTGATGGCGTCGGAGGGAGGCGTTTCAAAGGAGTCGAGGGAGACCTCAAAAGAGCAGAGCCAGTGCGAGAAGATTTCCTCAGCTTCTGCTGCTCGTGCGTCGAGTTCCAGTTTATCAGGCTTCAGAGCAGCTTCCATAGTGATGTCGTTGGATAATAAATTGATGTACCATCAATTCACTACAAAACGATGAGAGCGAGTGAACATAGGCTTTATTATCCAAGAACTTTCCTGTCTGTGACTGCTGTAACAAATGAGTGCCGCCCCCAGGCGGCCGATCTATATACCGTCCGGGGGGGCGGGGGGGGGGGGGGCGGAGCCAGAGGCAGAGCCCACCAGGGTTCCAGTACAATAAATGGAAGGAAATCATATTACCATTCCCTGGCCAGAGGCCACAGTACTACACAGACAACTTATATCATGGTGAATACATTTACCACAGTCTCATTGAGCCCTAGTAAATTGCCTCCTGTGTTCTCCTCCATGCAGCTTCTTGTGGCCATTTGCATTTGCTGCTCCTCAAACTCAGAGCTACTCTTGTTTCCCACACCTGCTGTACCATTATTGGCAACGGCCTTTCAGCCACTGTATTCTTGTCATGTGGAGTTTCAGCTCTAAGAATTCCCTCCACCTTGGCATCTTCTGTCTGCCTACAAAAGCCTCCTGAAGACCATCCCTTTGACTTTGCCTATAGCCTCCAACATCAACCCCTCTACAGTTTTTGTTTCCCATTTCTGCTCAGCATGCACACAGTTTCCTCCTTAACTATAAAATACTCTGAGTCTTCCAGTAGGCAAACGGGACAACAGAAATGCAAATTGCTGTAAAGGTTGTGGTCTGGTGCAGGTCTGATTTAGATTCAGATTATACCGTAGCTTGACTTGGAGAGCATTTTATCTTATTCTAAATCTAGTGTTGTTAGGATGTTTGATATCAACAGTAAATTCATTTTGGAATCTGCTGTGACAGAAAATCACTTGAAAGAAATGCGCAGAAAGCAGCAGTTCAAAATGAATGTTATAAAGCAGAGTATGCCAAGGTTGAAGGTTGTTTAAAGATGATGGATTCAGTTCCTCCCTTCATTTGGTTAAATCATTCTCTTACCCTCTATATCCTTGAGCATAATGGACAATTTCATAACCAGATGGTCACTCGCATGCAATCTGCTCTCAAACCCTTTGACAAAGCTGCTCTTGAGTCAGATGCTAAGGGTGTGTGAGATTGGCACAGACTGACTTTCTCTTTACCCCCTGAGGAAAACCTTTTCTTCCATCTGGCATCTCCTTTAGAGGGCCAGCTGAGAACAGGAAATAACAGCATGGGGAACGTGAGGGGGAGTTCTTATGTGCTACCCACACTGTGGCACAGCCTAGCGGGGGATGACAGTGGATTTTAAACTTCACTGAAAAAAAAAGCCTGCAGTCGCTCTTTCCCAATCATTCTGAGCGAATTAATCAATATCACGGTATCTGTGAGTTGCATTTAGTTTATTCAGCAAAGGAAAAGGTTGCTTGCTTAATTCTTGCAGATCATAATAGCAGCAATAAAACAATTTAAATAAGCACCTTCTACTCAGTAAAAGATAAAGGGCTGAATTTTGCTGAAAAAATAATAGCATGTTAATGATGAACAGGGCTGTAGCATTTGGGCCAGTAAATTCCGGGGTTCAGAAATACATCATGAGTTACGAATCACCAGAATTTGCTAGTTGATGCATTACTTGCATGTATAAAACAGTCTCTCACCCTTAGCCTTCCTTCATTTTTAAGAACATGCTGGATTTGCACATTAATTGCCCATTAAAGTCACCACAGAAAGCTCGGCCTGGTGATTGAGAGTATAAGTACCCTTTTAACAATGTGATAATTGCTAATGCATTGCCAATGAACCTCTCTGGTCTAGAACAGGAACAATTAAAATGGTTCCATCTCATTCCCGCATGTAGTAAATTCTTGGAGAACTTTAAAATATATACATTTTCCTTTCAGTTTCTTTTTTTCTTTCCCTCTTTGAATCTAAAGCTTCTTTCCCGCTCTTTACAAATTTTTCTGAACCTGACTGATTTCAAATCACTCTATTATGCCATAATTTCTCACTGTTTCCTTCTCAATCCTTAAATCTCACTGGTAAAGGAGATACACTGTTGGTCCTACCATTGCCCTGTTGTCCGATTATCAGCAAGAATATTCAGTACTTATATGCTGAAAAACATGTTTGAGCTGAAGGAGCAGGAGCATACTTGAAGAGTGGCACATGCTACCAGATGTCCTCATTCCAGCAAAATTTGACCCAATGTATCAGCCTTAGTTTAGTGGTAATTCACTCACTTAAGAATCAGGAGATTGTGAATTCAAATTGCACTCCAGAAATCTGGATACAAAATCCCAGCTCACCTGCAGTCCAGTACTGAGGGAACGCTGCACTATTAGAGGTACTGTCTTTCAGATTAGACATTAAGGGCATGATCCATGTGCCATGCTGTGCCTGAAAGCCAGCTAGCCACGCCGTAGCATGGTCAATAATACCCAGAAGACCCTGTTCCAGCGATTTATCCAGCTCGCAATGTCTCACAAGATCTAATGCGATCTCGCAAGACATTGCAATGTAAATCTAACTCATTGTGGGCGGGATAATCTATTTTCAAATCTGCATATTAAAGCGAGACTGCTAGTCTCACTTTAATGTGCAGATTTCTGAGCTACCTGAGGCGTTGGGATCTATTGGGGTATGCAGGGGAGTCCGGACACTGTCCCATCGTGGTTTGGGCTGGGGGCCACTTTAGGGGCCATGCGGATCAGGAGGCCATTTAAAAATGGCGTCTCAATCTCTTGCTACACTGTAGAGTTCCGGCAAGTGGAGCTCATCTGTGTACAAAACGGGGCTATATGGGGCCCCGGTCACACGTTCTCCACTGAGGCCCCTTATACAATGCGAGTGCCAGGAAAAACATGGCTAAACGCGCTCGCTATGGGACCTTGTTCACAATTAGATGAATTGTGCCCTAAACCAAGGTCTGTTTGACAGGAGAAGGCTTAATTTAAACAGTACTAGTTTCTCCTCCCACCAACCATCCTTAAATAGAAAGGTGTGGTTGACTTGTTTCCCTCTTTATAAGAAGCAGCATATTTCTCACCTCTCAGTTTTGGTGTGATCTAATTTTCTATTAATAACCCCACAGCAAACACGAGATAAGATTAACTGAAAGGGTTAGTTTGTTTGCACACATTCAAGACGTGGGGGGAGGGTCACGAAACTGCCTCCTTTGCATTCACACAATAAAGAAAGGGACAGAGAAAAGAAAGATTTACTGTGTGGAGACCACAGAGAAAATAAATATTCTTTGATGTTGGTTCCAGAGTCCAGAATCAAAGTTCAATGAGGTCATCCTTCACCTAGATTGGTACGCGGAAAAGTGATGCTGGATAATTCACTTTTCTGGTGGTGTTGACTTTACACGATGAGATAGGCATCCAGACATGAGTAGGTGTTGTAAACAATTGTTCAAAATTTCAAGTAGAAGTGGTGTGGATGGGGCTGTTGTTCAATTTTGGCCAGACCTTCTTGTCTGTGAGATTGCTAGTCAGATTACAAATGACAGACTGAAACTTTGTAGTTCAGCAAGACAATATTACTGGTTCCACAAGCCAGAGACCCATTTCACATGAGTCCCGCCTCTCCACACTGTATTCGACAAAGGATGTGTATCCATCATCTGGGTCCCCAAGATTGCTAAATATTTCAACCATTGAGAATTGAAAGGAAGGCTAAGGGGCCCTTTGGCTTGGCAGACAAGCAGATTCCTGTTGGCCAGCCTGGGTTATGAAATGCAGATGGCCTTAATATAGCTCTCTTTAAATTTGGTCTCTGCAGCCCGCAGGAGATCATTAGTGGCTTGTCAGGGATAACAAATTGCTAGTTCCCCATTACTACCAGGTAGCTCCATTTGTTCGGTGTCGCAGACAGGCATAGACTCAGCCATTTTCGGTCTTTGTCCAGTTTTTAAGAGATAGCTATGATAGAGATTTTAAGTATTAAAAAATATACGGGGTGAAGTATTAGCCCCTCACACTTGGCTTCTAGTTAAATGTAAAAGATCCCACAGCACTATTATGAGGGGTTGGTTCGTGTAATTGGCAATACTGTAAGTCAGACAGAGGATGAGGAGGATAACACACACGCCAGGCCCCGTGTGCAGCTGTAAATCTGACAAATCTAAACTAGCAATATTCCAATGATGCTTTAAAAAAGCTACCAGCAAATAAATTTAAACCGGACAGATGGTAAGATGCAACATTATGTTTGGTTACTATGTATCTCTTATCAGGATCCATACCATAATTCCAACTAGAATTTCAGATCAAACCCACATCAAGGTGAAGAGAAGGACTCTATCATATTTGAAACCACTGGGAGTCACTTCGATGAAAGCTCTTTAATTTTAATCATAGAAGCAATGACTTTCCTGTTACCCAAAGTTGTTAAGACGTTATTGGCATGATATATTAATGTTGCTCTTGGAAAATCTAAAGTAATAAAGGATGCTAGGAAGCCAATAGGATGGAAGTCCAGCATATTTCCCATTCCATTCCTGTTGAAATAGGCAGAAAATGCAAGCCAATATATCCTGAACTGTCCATGCGCATTGGCTGTTCTGCTCTATTGGACTAAATTCCCACAAAGTAATGTGTTCTTTAATCTGTAGTTTTTTTTCTCTTACAAGCCAATTTTATTTTCAAATAATAAAGGATGAGAATCACCCAGTTCATGTGAATGGAAATGTGTGCGTTTCCAGAACAAAATTGGCCAATGGCCAATACGAGCAGGTTGACAGTGATCAGGTGTTATAGTAAATTGAGCCTTGTGGAAATTGGGTTGCCAACTTGTGCCACAGGCATTGATAGTTTTCACTCCCTTGATGTTTTCTATTGCATTGTGCATGGCCTTATATTTATCTAATTGAAAATCCATTTGCAATTCCTTAGCCCATCTACTTAAGATGTCTGTATGAATCTGGACCCAGTCAATATTTTTATCTCACCGCTACCCATATAGCAATGCGATGCTAGCAAATATTTCTATCGCAAGAAGCACCTTGTGCAAATAATTTCTAAATACCATAAACAGCAATGAGTCCATTAAATGTCTTTGCGTAACTCCACTAACCGTTGGTCTCAAGTCTAGCTTCCCCTCATTAATTAGTTCTCTGCCATCACAAAACAGGGTTTCAACTTGATGTTGTTAATTCTTAATCTCATTCTTGTTAAGAGCTACACATTGTAATGATTTTTTTTTTTTTTTTTTATAAATTTAGTGTACCCAATTATTTTTTCCAATTAAGGGGCAATTTAGCGTGGCCAATCCACCTATCCTGCACATCTTTTTGGGTTGTGGGGGTGAAACCCACGCAGACACGGGGAGAATGTGCAAACTCCATACGGACAGTGACCCAGAGCCGGGATTCGAACCCGGGTCCTCAGCGCCGTAGGCAGCAATGCTAACCACTGTGCCACCGTGCTGCCCTTACATTGTAATGATATGCATCACTGTATATACACAAGGGGTTAATGTAAATACACTACAATTAAGTAACCACTAGAGGGAGCAACAGAGATGTCATGACATGTAGACACGCAACCAATGGGTCATTAGAACAGGACACAACCAATGGGTAATCAGGACACCCAGAGGTGGCATTACCACAAGGGGGCATTACACGGCCCATATAAAAAGGACAAGGCACGCAGGCTCTGCCTCTTCCACCGGCTGAAACCAAGAGAGCAGGACAGGGTTGATTATCAGCAACATCACACCCTAGCACATGGTCGAGAGCAAGCTTGTATAGTTAGCAGAATAGACTGAGTTACTGGAGGCAGATTAGTAGAGTGTCGAACTCATTTAAGAGCATTGTTAATCGTTCAATAAATACATTAAACTTATCTCCAAGTCTGGAGCATCTTTCAGCCGAGCCTACATCAAATGGCAGCTTATGTTACTAGCAATAACATAACACAACACACATGTGGAACTTTATCAAGTGAGCTTAGTGACAGGATTGGACAGATTCCAATATTGCTCGACCTCTTTTCAAGATGTGCCTCAATTTAAAAGGAAAATGGCAACAGTTTAACTGAAAGATCGCCTCAAAATATGCAATTAGTCATGGGGAATAGATAGGGTTAATCCATGCTCATCCAGATGCATACCAAAGCCCTGAGTATCTCCCAGCAATTAAAGAAATTCAATAAGCTAGTAATTTTCTTTAATTTTGAACACAATATGCGATTGACAGCAGGGACTGCAGTAAATGCCATCACCAGGAAAAAACAGGAACAATTGCGGAGGAGGATTGGAGAAGATTTCTAGCCAAACAAAGTACTTGTTTCTGAAAAATAATAATTTTTTAAAAAGGGGTTATGAAGGAAGGGTTGGGGGAGTTGAAGAGAGAGGGGGTGAAGGGAGGATTGTTGGACTAAAATTCCACTCACATTGTATGGTTACCTGAACTGAGACTTTCTTGACAGTTTTCTTCCATTAAATATTATTTTTCCTTGTTCACGATCACAGGAAGCTAATTAACAAAGTCATTAAAGTGCTATATTAGCATAATTTCATCTAACCTACCAATGGATGATTAAAGTTACAGCATTTAGATGCTGAAATCTGGAACTGACAGAGCCAAACAGCAGCTGTAACAGCAGAGATTTACTGCCAAAACAGTGCCTTAATGTCACCACCCAGGATGATTCTTCCTCAGATTTTTTACAGATGGTGTAAAAATAAAAACAAAACCGACCGAATGTGAATCTTTAATAAATGCCAACCTCTCAGATATGAATTTTGTGTTGAAAACATGAAGCATTTCCTAGTTTCTCTATCTTTTCGCACTGCCGCTTCCATCATGTGTATCTCTGAAAGAAGACCAGGGTAAAAATGGCTGTGATAGATTGATTGCCCAAGTGAAATACGATAAGCTGATTTATGCCACTAAATAGTCAAACATGCAATTCAAAACGCTAAATTAAAATTATGACCAGCTTGCCATTAAATTCATGTATGAATACTCACTCTGAACTGAAACCATAAAGAATCATTTCAGAAGGAGCACAAAGCCACTAGTGAACTTCAAAAGTAATACTCGAGTTGAACAGAGGACCCTGGCCTACACCAAAGAGTTACTTCAAGTAAAGTTTGAACTATGGTACAACAACTGTACCCAATCCAAATAACAATTATGGAGGAATCAACCCATTATGTATGAGTCAGCAATCAGCATTGATCCTTAGGGGTCAACCAGAATTGGCCTTCAGCCAATGCCAAGAAAATATTAAAGCAAGGCCTGACATCATTCCAGGAGGAAATACTGTATTAGACCACCCTCTAAGAGAATAACAAAACCTTTGACCGAGAGTCCCTGTCCTTAACAAAAACATACCAGATCCAACTGCCCATCACTTGCAAATGGCCAGAAGCCAAGTCAACAATTTAATCTTTTTATGTGCCAACAAGGTTATGTACAAACATAAGATTTATGAATTATGAACTTCTGTATGTTTCTTTCATTTCTGATCAATTTTTTATAAATTACCCTGCTGCTGTTCAAATGAATGATTTTTTTTTAGCAAACTGCAATTTGCTCGAACTATGTTTGTTAATGATGTGATTAATCAGCCATTGATATCCCTTAATTTATGCTTGAAGCTTTGCTCATTGCGTTCAGATCACTGAACTATGGCAGGTGTGGTTCAGCACTGCATGAGATGTTATTTTACTTGGGCTAAATGGCGACTGCATAAACAATCATTTAGTTATCAGAGCAAATCAGTGTTTCCACTCAAACTTATTTATCATAAGCATTGAGCGATTTATAAAAAGTAAGACACAAATAAAATAAATATTTAACTTTTTCCACCTGTCGCTGTTTTATCACTTGCACATTAAATCCGGCATCTCCTTTCACTCTTTGATTGTATGGTTGCTGCATTTGTTGTGGAAAGTCTTAATGCCTCTCATCTCATCACCATTGACCAAACAGGCGACATTTTAATGAAGCAACTGCCTTTGTTCCGTTCACTATTCCACATTTATGAACAGCACACATCTTCAATTGAGCAGATGAACTTTCTTCTGCCCCAAAACAGGAAAGGGGGTAAATCAGTCAGCTCTATCACCACCTTACTATTGTCTTCCATTTATCTGCTCACACTGACATCTCAGTTGCCCTTCCCTGTCCACTATATCCAAATAAAAAGAGAGGGTCAAAGTTTGCAGGGGAGAGAAGGAATTTTAACTTAAAACAAAGGTAGGTGGTCTTGGGGGAGGAGTGGGGATGGAGGTGTAGTGGAGGGGGGGGGGGGTGGTGAGGTGTAATAGGGAGGCTAAAATTTGAAAATTCTGTTTCGTTACCCAAACCCACCTTCAACACACCCACTTCCAGCTTTAATTGAGTCTGGAAAGTGAATGGGCGACCAACCTGATCTAAGTAGGCGGGTTGGAACTCTAGATTTGATAATGAGGTTGTGGGCTTCATTGCCATTCAGCTTTTCAGCTTTAACTGTTGTTGGTTGGGCTTCACAAGCCGGGTCTGATGCTGCTCCCGTCCCATTAGGCCTTCAATCTAACTAAGCTACTCTCTTTCTGGTTTGATTGCACCAGTAAAGAGGTTAGCTATCCATTTAAATGTACAGGAAAGGCAATCAACATAAATGCTCTTCAAAGAGCTAGATTTTATTTGTTTTGTTTTATTTCCCTATTATTTTGAAGAGCCTCGCTTACATGGAACAGACTTTGCAACAATGAATATACAATGATTGTGCTGTTTACCTGAACTCCCATGTTAAAGTGTTCTTAAATTCCCTGCCTACAAGATTCCAGCACAACACAACTCCCTTGGCAGTGTTACAGTGCTGGGGAATGTGGGCATAGGTTGTGTGGGGGAAAAAAGATACACCGTTCATAGAGAATCTAATAGAGAAACTCGTGCAGACGAATCTTACACAGCAGGCCACAAACCAACAACGAGCTGAAACAAACTGACTGCTGAGGGGACAGCAAACATTGACGGCAGAACTACAGTGGATGAGGGCAGAGCTGGAAGCAGCAAAGGAAGCCCAATGACAGTGGTGTCTCCCATTGCAGCCAGACACTACCTGCAGAAGATGACTGCCAGAGATAACATGGAGGCTTTCCTTCAAACTTCTGAAAGCACGGCAGAAAGGGAAAGGTGACCACAAAGCAGGTGGACCGATATTCTGGCATCTTTTCTCAGTGACTATACGCAGCACCAGCAGTGGCGGACTGGGTCTAAAAATATTGGTTGCCAGGAGACAAAGGGGGCCCAACCACAACTACAATGCTATCATTTAATTTTCATAACGAATAAATAAAATTTTCAAAAAATGCATATGGAAAAAAGGGTACAATTAAAATTTTTGTGGAAAAAAATGTGTATTTCTTAGTAATTACAGTGTACATGTACTGTACATATTACTGGCAGTAGATACCAAATGTAAATACAGAATGTTATAACTGAATTTTTAATTTTTTAAAAATTTTAAGTAATTGGTTGATATTTTTAAATAGTTTACTGCACAATTTACACGTTAACAGATAGTTCAAAAGCACAATAGAGCATTGCATGCAGTCCACTATATTAAGAGCAATCGTTTGTGTTCGCTAGATGATTGTGCGAATCTGCCAATAATTGCTTCTGCATCCAATTCATCTAACAATTCCTTTTCAATGAATAGCAACATGTATGATTCCAAATTCTCCTCAGACAGCAAATTTCTTAACCTTGTCTTTATGATCTTTAGCTTTGAAAATGTCCTCTCACATTGGACTTGTTTAACTGATAGTGTGCAGATGACTTTATAAAGTTCATAAAGGTTATCATATGCCTTGTCATGAAGTCTGTTGGATGCCAGAATTTTTAGTACACACGATGGGAAAGTGCTGCAAATTTTACAATTGTTGCAACTGGAATCCATATTCTCACCATCATTAAGCAATAGCTTTAATACATCAAAGTTTGAAGCAAAAAAAAACAATTCCAATATTACTTGATCTTTGCTGATTTGTGGAAACAGCTTAATAATACCTTCCAATGCTTCACCTTCAAGGCCCTTCTCTACAATAGTTTTAAACTTTGCTTGGTCCAAGCAGGACAAATCTTTATACAACTGTTTGTGTTGTACAAAGCGTGATTCTAGTGACTGGACAATGCGGTCCATTATTAGGTTAAACACATTTACTTGAAAACCAGCTAGAGAATCTGAGGAATTTCTTTCATCATCAATAAGCTCATCTGTCATTCTTTTCTTCTTCCTCTGCCTCTTAACTGGCAATGCTGTTTCCAACGCATCAATTTCCAATGTTTGATTTTCATCCATATTCATCTGTGAAATCCTGTCATTACATTTATTTACAAATTCCAAAGCCTTGCTGTGAACGTTATCAAATGTTCTTGTCTGTTCCTTCAACTTTGTTGTAGCTGAATCTACCAAACTCCATGCAGTAAACATATCTAAACCACTTGTCTGTAGATAACTTGATAACGGGGTTGTAGTTTCAAATATATACAAGTAAGTAAATGCTGTCAATATGGTTTCAAACTTTAGAAGACTTTGAAGTAAAACATTTGCTTCATGTTTTGTTTTTGCATCAAACTTTTCTGAATCTTGTATCATTGATAAGCAGGTCAATAGATTTACGGAAGTACTGGCAGCGGCATTATCAAAACGTCCAAATATAGTTGTTGCTGCATTGGATTTTCCTGACCATCTGGTCTCACCAATTAGCTTTAATCGTTTAATTTTTTCTTGTCCTAGATGTTTTCCAACAACTTCTATCCATACAGCCATTCTCTTGTATGATGCTTTCACAAAAGTTGCTATATTCTGGAGTAAATTGAGAAAAGAAACTGCAGGCACACAACATTTTGTTGTTTCAGTTATCACCAAATTCAAGACATGGGCATAGCACCATATATGAACATGTTGATCAGCCACATCAGCAATTTTACTTTGTAAACCATTATACTGGCCATGGTAGCTTGCAGCTCCATCTGTGCTATCAGATAAACATTTTTGGGGGTCAATTTTAAGATGCTGTAATGTTTCAATCAATAGATCAAAAAGTCCCTGTCCTGTACCATCATTACTTGGCACAACTGAAAGTAGTCGCTCACAGATAATACCTTTAAGCACATACCGAATAATAATGCTAAACTGATCGATGGATGAATTATCTTGTGTTGAATCAACCTGAATAGAATAATATTTTGCTTGAGAAACTTCATGAATAATTCTTTCTTGTATCATATTCTTCATAATTTTGATTAACATGTTTACAGTTGTTTTACTCAGGTATGTAACAAGTCCACCACGCGCTTTACTTTGAGCCTTTCCTTGTTGCTCTAATCGTTTGATTCTTTGTTTAGACTTGTTTTGCACTGCAGAAACGTGAGCTGCCATAATGCGGCCATATTTTGCCATCAACTGCACTGTAGCTAAAAAATTGCCATGATTCAGAACCTCATTATCTAGAGCGTAGGCCGATTCAGTGTGCTTGCTTTCCGAACATCTTTATGATGTCTATAATCCTCATGACAATACTTCTCTGCTTCAATACTTCTTCTTTCCTTTTAATTAGTGATGCTGCAAAAAATTTATCTAAGGTGCCATCATTAACCACACTGATATATTGCTGAGCATTTCTGACATGTGTTGTTGTCGATTCATGTAAAATCAAGCTCTGGCTAATACGCCTGTAGTCACTAAAGCCACGTACAAAGGGTGATGGATTACAAGTGTTGGGAAACTCAAAGGCTAAGCAGTATGAAAATATAAGCATCTGTTTTCTTTGTTATATGTTAGCCATTTTCTTGGGACTGAGTCATTCATAATTTTCCTCTCATACAAACGAGCATCAAATGGCAGATCATCAAGTGGCTGAAGTAGATGTTCAGCAAAAAACTGTTTTAGCTTTGCTTGTGATGGATATTGGAAGATTCCAGTAATTGATCTTTCATTTTCGTGCGTAGGTTCATTTACAGGATGTGCTTCAGAAACCAAGTCATTTATGCTTGAAGGAATATCTGATTCCCTGTCACTAGTTGAAGCTATGTGTTCAGATGTTGCAACTATAGGCAGTACAGATACCGGAACAAGGAAGCCAGAAGAAATATTGGGCCTGGGTTGATTAGTAATGGATGCACTTGTATTTGTCTCTACATTCAAAGTAGCTCTTCTCTGTTCTTGTAACTCGCATGTCATTACATCATCACCATGAGCATTGTTTCTTGCTTCTTGATTATTTGTTGCAGAACTGGATATTGATGTGGATTGTGCTTGTGGTATTATAAACTCTGTAATAGGCCTGTATCACTTGGCTGATTCCTTCCTTTCTGCTTCTTTTTGTTCTTTGCGTTTTAGTGACCCAGATTTATGCTTTTTCTTTTCCATGCTGGTAGGGGTAATATTCCTGAAATAAAAACTTAATTAAAAATAGCCCACATTGTGAAAAATGAATATTGATGATTGCAAGAATAACTTGAAGGAACGCCAGATAAACCCCTACTTGATAAAAAATATAAAATAACTTACTTATACTTCAATAGGCTTTGTTCATTAGTCAATACTACTGTGGCCTATGCAGCTTCAGAAGAGGAGACAATCCACTGTCCAGTGTTCACACCAGCAAGCAACTGAGACAACTGTTGAAACTTAGAAGTTTGGTACGACTATAGTAAGACATTAAGAATGGTCCCACGACCAAAGTTAACATGTCCAGTTTGATACCAGTGTAGTGTTACAAGTCGCAACCCTTTGAGTTTACCGATCATGGCTTATCACTTCAATATCTTTGACCTCATGATTCACGGTCAAAGGTACCGCTTCTCCTTTTTGGTGACCTCACGACCCTATGTACTGCTTGATATCCTTTCAAGTTGCCGACCATCTCAAATCACGAATTGTAACTTTATCTTTAAATTCACACACTCTTGCTGAAAACGTGGATTTCCAACTATGTCCGACCCGGGTGAACCAGCCCACCCCCCCCCCCCCCCACTCCTTTTCACATCCGTTTAACACTGCTTCGTTCCTTCATACACTGAGTGATTATTTGTTTGTTTCTTTATTGCATTTTTATTTGGTATTGCTCTTTTTAAAAACAATTATATTTTATTAAGTTAGAATACAAATCTCAGGAAAGAAGTTGGAGAATTATTTATCTAATTAATTATAATTTTTAAGGGCCCTTCAGAGATTCACGGGCCCCTTCTTGGCTCTCCGGGCCCCGGACCGATGTACCGGCTGAACCAAGACTACTGCTTGATATCCTTTGAAGTTGCCGACCATCTCAAATCACAAATTGTAACTTTATCTTTAAATTCACACACTCTTGCTGAAAACATGGAATTTCCTTAATTATGCCCGACTCGGGGCCCCCTATTCCACATCCTTCCACTACCTCCCCTGCTTCGTTCCTTTTCATGCACTGCTTATTTGTGTCCTATTCTCTTTTTTTTCTTATTCCTTTTTATTACTAAAACAGTTGTCTGTGTTTGTTCCTTTATTGCATTTTTATTTGATATAGGGGGCCCACTTCATCAGGGGCCCACTTGCCATCGGGCAAGCTGACACCCCGGCCAGTCCGCCACTGACACCATTCTTACTAACTGGAACAGGAAGATGTTGACGACTATGAAAAGCTGAAAGCCATAATCCTTGCATGTCTAGGAGTGATGACAGCAGTAATAACACTTGTTTTCATACCTGGACCTTTCAGACAGATAGAGCATCCTGTCCACAAATGTATGATCTAATACACATAGCTGAAAATGGCTACAACCCAAAGTTCCTTCCTCTGTAAAAGTAGTGGAATCAATACTACTGGATCATTTCATAAAAGGACTGTCCTATTACTTTCAGAAAGCTGTCAGCCAAGTCAAACAGACAAAGTAGAAGACCTGGTTAATGTTGTAGAAAGATGTGCAACAACTGAGCTCCTGAAAACCCGGAGACCTTAAAGGATCGTTAGTGAAAAGGGAGCCCACCATGAACGTGGAAAGAGAAAGCCCTCTAGGCCTTACCATCAGATGGGAGGAAAAGCCCAGGGGATGTGAGACTTCTTCACCAGTAGGGGCGCCATTGGGGCCAAGAAGAGGATTGATAGACAAAGACAGCTGAACCTGTCAGACATATGGAGAGCCAGGCCACATCTCATGGAACGGTCCCACCAAAGATGAGCCTAGGCAAGTGGAAACCACACCTACTAAACAATGTCATGTCATCACTGCCCTTCTTGGAAATTAGAGTCAATCTCTTTGTGTCAGTCTGGTTTGAATCCAAAAGTGGAAGTGGAAGCTCTAATGGACTCTGGTGGTCACACTGGTTACTCCTGGCTTAACCCTTGTCAGCAACACAAAATAGGACCACTCCAGCTCCATAACATCATTCATGGAAGCACCAAGAAATATCCTACTGCACACCAAGAAATACAGGCCATGGAAGGTGTATTTGGCGGATTGTTGGGATTGGTGAAACAGCTACCTTATCCTTATTCTGCCTCCAATCAGCAGTTGTCTGGTTCTCACTAGAATGTGCCCCAGAAGCTTTATCCCTACTCTTGCTCACCGAGGTGTTTGTCTCTGCGCTGGTGGAGGATGGGGATGACAGCCGTGCCGCGATAATGGTGGCATCCTCCGAGCTCTCCTCCTAAGTGTTCTTTTGGGAGGGGGTGGGGGGGGGGTGCGGGGGGGAGGGGAGGGCCACCCCAGATGGGCTGGCACCGTCAGCTGCAGGTCCTACTGGAGAATGGACATGTGGTCAGTGGGAGAGATGGGTCAGCCTGTATGACATTAACAACTCACGTTTGGCAGGTCATCTGGGTCATCGTCCACACGTGCGCGGCTGGCGCCGATTCTCCGGGCCACGGAGAATCACGTCCCAGCGCCACGGGTCTCAGACCCCATTCTCCGACCCCACGCTGATCGCGATTTCAGCAGGGAGGCTTGGAGAATTCCGGCCAAGAGCACTTTGAAGTCCTGGAAAGAAATAAGGATGTTTTCTCTGAAATGCCCGGAAGCACTCACCTCACCATCCACAACACTGTAACGCCTCCATGGAAAAGGGGAATATCAAGTCTTATCGGCTACCAGAAGCATAATGCACTGCCACAAAGGATGAGCCATGTAAAAAATGTTACATTCAGGAGTGATTTAATAATTCTGGGTGGGATTCTCTCAGCCCACGCCGGGTCGGAGAATCGCCGGGCCGGGCGTGATTTGCGCGACGCTGCCCCAACACCGGTCCGTCAATTCTCTGGTGACCGGACAATCAGCATTATTGGTGCCGGTGCAGTCAGCGCGACGCCGGTTTGGGGGCCGCTCTACGCAACCGCCCCCCCCTGTCATTTCTCCGCCCGGGATGAGCCGAGTGACCGCCCAAAAAGGCCTGGGTCCCGTTAGCGCCGTTCACATCTGGTCTTACCCGGCGGGACCGCAGCATCCATCCTGTTGGGGGCAGCCTTGTGGGAAGGGGATGGGGGTCCGACTACGGGGGGGGGGCTTTACCGTGGCCTGGCCCGCGATCGGGGCCGACCAATTGGCGGGCCGGCCTGTCCTGGTGGGGGCCTCTTTTGTTCTGCGCCGGCCCCTGTAGCCCTATGCCATGTTGTGTTGGGGGCCGGCACGGTGAAGAACGCTGCCACACATGCATTCACGCCGGTCATAGTGCACATGCGCAGCCCCGCGGTGCCCATTTGACACTGGTATCGGCAGCTGGAGCCACGGTGGGTCGCTCCAGTGCCATGCTGGCCTCTTGTAGGGCAGAGGATCGCTACACATAGCGGTCCGATGATGCCGTCGTTAAACTCTCCAGTTTTTACAACGGTGTCAACACTCTGCCTTCAGATGAGAGAATCCCGCCCCCTATAGTTCCTTGCCTAGCTCTATAGTTCTCCTCCCAAAAACAGATGGAATCATCAGATTTTGCACTGGTTTCACAAAGTTAAATGATATCTCGCTGCTTGATGCATACCCCATGCCCTGAATTGAGGAACTAATTGAGAGGTTAGGAATGACACGCATCATTAACATCCTCAACTGAACGCTAGGTTACTGGAAAATTGCCGTAACAAAAGTCATGGAAGAGAAGACTGCTTTTGCCACTCCTGATGGATTGTATCAGTATACCTTTGGTTTACATGGAGCCCCAGGAACGTTTCAATGCCTGAAGGACCGCATGCTTTGATCCCACAAGGAGTGTGGGAGGCACGGTAGCACAGTGGTCAAAACTATTGCTTCACAGCGCCAGGGCCCCGGGTTCGATTCCCATCTTGGGTCGCTGCCTGTGAGGAGTCTGCACTTCCTCCCCGTGTCTGAGTGTGTTTCTTCTGGGTCCTCCGGTTTCCTCCCATAAGTCCCGAAAGACCCACCAGGTACTCAGGCACATACTCGTGCGACTCGGTCAATATGGTCTGTCTCAAACGCTGCAGGAAAGGATGTCCCGAAGCATGGTACATTGGCGAGACCATGCAGATGCTGTGACAAAGGATGAACAGACATTGCGTGACAATCGACAGGCAGGAATGTTCCCTTCCAGTTGAGGAACACTTCAGCAGTCAAGGGCAATCAGCCTCTGATCTCCGTGTAAGCGTTCTCCTAGGCATCCTTCAGGACGTGCAAAAACGCAGACTCGCCGAGCAAAAATTGACAGCTAAGTTCCGCACGTATGAGTATGGCCTCAACCAGGACCTTGGATTCATGTCGCATTACACTCACCCCCCACCATTTGGCCTGGGCTTGCAAAATTCTACCAACTATTCTGGCTTGAAACAGGGATTATCCCTCCCTCCAGTCGCACCGCCTGGACCTGTAAAGACTTAATTACCTGCAAAGACTTGCATTCAGAGTATCACCTCGCATCATTGACTTTGTCTATGTATATATATGTGGTTGTGGAAACCACCTCTTCATTCACCTGCGCTTCGAAAGCTAACCTGGTGTTGCACAACTTCTTATTGTGCCCATCCCTGTCCAACACCAGCATCGCCACATTATAGCAAAATACAGGTTAGGACAGCACGGTGGCACAGTGGTTAGCACTGCTGCCTCACAGAGTCAGAGACCTGGGTTCGATTCTGACCTTGGGTGCCTGTGTGAAATTTGCACATTCTCCTCGTGTCTGCGTGGGCTCCCTCCGGTACTCCAGTTTCCTCTGTTGCTCGTTCTGGGTGAGTGTGCTTAACACTCAATTTGTCTCTGTTTCGTTCGTTAGCTTTGGAGTCGCCAGGTATTGTTAAGATACCGTCACAAGTTTCAAGGCCAAGTGCAAAGCAATAAAACCATACACTAATTAGTAAGTTCAAACAAGACACGTTTATTATATTACAGTAATCTACTAATCATGTATATAACTATAAGACTAGACTAATCCTACCACTACTAGGCCAAATACTTATCTGGATAAGGGGACTGCCGGATCAGGGAACAACGGCTTCTAGCTTTGTCCAAGGTCCGCAGGCTTCCAGTGGTTATGGTCTAAAGGGGTCAGGAGTGTCTATTCCCGTAGCGTGCGTTGTGACTTACCTGCTGGTGGCTTCTGCCCAGACTTCTCCTGCACAAGGTTCTTCTGCTGCAACGGTGTTCTGCTGGGAGGGCTAGCTGGTTGAGGAGAGGCTGACAGAGAGCTAGTCGAGGAGAGGCTGGCAGAGAGAGAGAGCTGGGGTCGCGTTCTCTGTCTTATACTCCTCTCGGGGTCTTGCGCCCACCTGGGCGGACCCTCTATACTCTTGTAATCGATTGGGTCTCTTCTCAATCGATTGACTTGAATTCCCCAATAGCGGGGCAGTTGCTCGATCACTGGGGCAGTTCTTGGGGCTCATTGTTTTGGGCTTCTTTGGCGCCGAAAAGTCTGGCCTTCCATCCAATGTATCGATTTGTGTTAACTTGTGTCTTTTGTGCCCGGTATCACCTCATTAATATGTTAACTGTTTCATAGTGCTGTCTGGTTTCAGCAACAGCCAAACTGGTTTCTGTAGCAGTCCAAATATACAAGCACTCTGCAAGCTGCTTGCTTTTTACAACCTGTCCAATTTTCCCTGCATTCCTTGCAATCTTCCATTTTGTGTTTGGGCAGTGGTACCCCAGGTGGCTACACTTCCTACAATCCAAAGATGTGCAAGTGAGGTGGATTGGCCATGCTAAATTGCTGCTTATGTCTAATAGGTTAGGTGGTATTGCAGGGATGGGGTGGGGCATGGGCCAAGGTGGGGTGCTCTTTTAGAGGGATGGTGCAGGCCGATGGGACAAATGGCCTCCTTCTGCACTGTAGAAATTGTGTGATTCTATGATTTGTGAGACTCACAGGTTATTGCAGAAGGTTTACTCAGAAGCTGAGAACCAGACCCTAGTAGAACCTTAACTTTCCAAACACTGACTAAGAGACTCTCTTTCTGTTACAGTTTAATTGCACCAGTAAATAGCTCAGCTATCTGGTTAAATATATAAGGAAGATAATGAATGTAAAGATAGCGCTCAACAAAGAGATGGATTTTTTGGTTTTGTTTTATTTCCTTATTACTTTCAGGCACCTTGCCTATTTGAAACAGACTTTGCAACAATAAACATGCAGTCATTGTGCTGGTTACCTGAATTTTTGTGTTGAAATGTGCTTAAATTCTCTGCCTACAAGTACCCAGCACAACACAACTTCCTTGGCGGTGTTACAGTGCTATACAACCTCAACAGAGAGAAAAATAATTCTTACAATTACAACTATCCTGGACAGTTTCTAAATGGCTTCAATTAGCTGGAGCAACAGAACTCCTGAGGTTTAATAATCTCTGACCAGAAGCAGGCCAGTTTACCAATTCTCATCGCAGTTATACTGAGACTAATCATGAAATGAAAAATGAAATGAAAATCGCTTATTGTCACAAGTAGGCTTCAAATAAAGTTACTGTGAAAAGCCCCTAGTCGCCACATTCCGGCGCCTGTTCTGGGAGGCTGGTACGGGAATTGAACCGTGCTGCTGGCCTGCCTTGGTCGGCTTTCAAAGCCAGCGATTTAGCCCTGTGCTAAACCAGCCCCTGAGCCACGCCACGGGAGAGAGCTACGTTTTTAAAAGAGGGGCTTGAATTTTATTGTCGCTAAAAAAATTCTTCAGAAGCTTTATTACTAAAATTATCCAAAATATTATTTTATACAGCTGTGCAAAATTGATTTTATTGGTGCTGGAGGACTATTTAAATTTGTACTTGAATGTTCTTTCATTGTAATTAAATTCTTACACCTCCATAATAAGAACATATTGGAAGAAATGACCATGGCTGGAAGACAAAGCCACTACCGCACCCACCCCCCCCCCCCACCTTTCTGCACCCCCCCCCCCATCTCCTTGCCCCCCCCCCCCCCCCCCCACCAACCTTCCCCTAAACTTACCATATCAGGAATTTATGAAAATCGCTGAATCTCTCAAGAATTCTTCCCTCGTACCTTGGATTTGGATTTGTTTATCACGTGTACCGAGGTACAGTGAAAAGTATTTTTCTGCATGCAGCTCAAACAGATCATTTAGTACATGAAAATAAAATAAAATACATAATAGAGCAACATAATAGGGTAACAGTACCTGTTACGATCTTAGTAGAGACTGACAACATTTTAAAATATTTTTGAATTCCAAGCTGTTCACAAAACAAGATTTAACGTTTTAAGCGCAAATACATTCACTGACAGAAGAGAAGGAACAAGTACTATCATCACAATGCTATATCCCCTAAGTAGGTCAGCACAGTAGCACAGTGGTTAGCACTGTTGCTTCACAGCCCCAGGGTCCCAGGTTCGATTCTCTCCTTCGGTCACTGTCCATGCGGAGTCTGCACGTTCTACCCGTGTCTGCGTGGATTTCCTCCGAGTGCTCCAGTTTCCTCCCACAAGTCCCAAAAGACGTGCTGTTCGGTGAATTGGATATTCTGAATTCTCCCTCTGTGTACCCGAACAGGCTCCGGAATGTGGTGACAAGGGGCTTTTCACAGTAACTTCATTGCAGTGTTAATGTAAGCCTCCTAGTGACAATAAAGATTGTTATTATTATTACTTATACGAATCACAATTACGAGCAGAACTCTCCCCGTTCCACTTACAGTTTCAACTTAGAATCCTTTTTGCATTAGTTTCACTCGTGATCATTTAATTCTCCTGGAAACAAACTTTGGTGTGTGACAGCTCACAGAAATTCACCAATTCCCCTTAGTTTCAGTACAATCTTCTGAGGTAAGGGGTTTCCTGGGGATTTTCCATTTCAATCAAGCTAGGCAAAACCTCCAGTCTACTTCAACACCTCAAGAACTTGGATTTCCCCAGCCTGAGCACAGGCCTCACGCCTCACCTGCAACCTCGCGCAGTCACTCCAAGCCAAAAACTCCCCTGCTTCTTGGGGAACTCTGTGCCCCTTATCCTGGTTGCTGGCAGATTCGCTCTCTCTCTCTCTTTGCCTATTTCAAGCTTTTCTGGAGAATGATTGCCTCCCAGATTGTTGAATGCAACAGAGATATATCAAATTAAAGAATCTTCCCAAATCCACAACCTACCTTCATGGCACTGTGACACACATAGCCTGTTTCCAGATAGAAATGCAAATTAATTATCTTGAACCTCAAACCTTCCCTTGTTTCAAATCTTCTCCAACCTGGCGAAATTACATGAATAATTTAAACCCTGTCCTGATCACTCACAGATAGACCATCTCGTCAAGAGATAGTTAAGCAGGCTCCTATTGTTTACATTTTGCACCTCACATCATGGCTTCAATAAAATAACATCGGCTTCCCTTTGATTGGTAATTACGCCAGGGCTGTCTGCCAGCCCCTCAGACCAGGCATTCTTTCATTTAAAAATTACAATCTCCAAACTATAAATAATCTTATAATATATGCATTTGTAGCAGCAATGCACAAAGGTCAGACATGTATGTATTATTTTGAGCCTACAATTGTAGTGATATTCAGATATCAATATACATTATCAATGTATGTAAATGTAGTACAGTCATTTCAACACTAGATGTCTCACAGTCAGATACTATAAGAACTGGATTCCCACCTTTTCTAAGTCAGATGATGATGTGATGTGATTCAGAACAGTGAACAAGCAAGACATAGAATAACTAGAGTGAGAGAAGTAGAACTAGTTTGTTATAATAGTGTATAATGATATAGTTATCTGTATTGTACTTCATTTCTTTATTGTTAGTTTAGTATTGAGTAAAATGACTCAGTTTATTATTTTATTACTCATTAAATAGTTCATCTTTCAACAAGAAGACTTTTGGTCATTTTATCATCCTGGTAGATTCAAGAGTAATATATATATTTTAGATAATTCATTATTTAAAATATAACAACAATGAAGTGATCTAACCTGGTTACACTATTATACTACCTTCAAGGTTGCTGTGGCTTCTTTCTATTGAAGCACAAGTGTTGATTCTTTGGTGTTGTTCTTGGCAGTAATTCTTCACCAGCAGCATTTGCAACCCATGAGACGGGATTGGTAAATGTCACTCTCCATTCTGTGGGGAATACCATTTTTCAACATTTTTTAAAGGCACCAAAATGACAGCACACTGGCCATATCTGCCCCAGTAAAATTCTGTATATTTAAGTAAAGTGCTTCCACTCTATATTCCCTGTGCAAACTCTTAAAAAGCTGTGTAACTCCGCAAAAGAGTAGAGAACAAGAGTACAAGGGGATAGAAGTCATGCTTGATATTCTCTCTAATCATTATGGGCATGCAACTGTGCTACAATCCAGAACACAGTGTGCAGGGAACAAACTTTCCACACACCGCCAGTGTTCCCTGAAAGATACATGCATGTGTGACTGCACAGTAACTTCCACGCAAAGCAAAAACTGGCCACACATAGCCAAGAAAAATTCCAGGACAGCGACATTAGGGAGAGGCCACGCTTTGACCACAAGGCTGTGTTCCTGCTCCCGGCTTATAAGCAAAAACTGAAGCAGGAGAATCCATCAAAGAAAGTCGTGCAATGTTGGTCTGAGGAATCGGATGATCTCCTACTGGATTGCTTAGAGTCAGTGCACTAGTCAGTATTTAAAAACTCTGCAACCAGCCTGAACGAGTATGCCACTCGTACCGGACGGTACCAGACCAAGCTCGAGTCCCAGGCTAGCCACAAGGACCCCCGCTGACTATGGCAAGGTCTGCAAGACATAACGGGCTGCAAGATGAAGGCGTGTAAAATCGTCGGCTCCAATGCACCCCTCCCTGATGAGCTCAACATATTCTATGCCCGCTTTGAGCAAGAGGTCAGCGAGAGCAAGCCCTCCATCCCAGAAGCTTCGGATGAACTTGTATCTGAGACCACCACTGCAGACGTCAGAGCAGCCTTCTCGAAGGTCAACCCACGGAAAGCCACTGGCCCTGATGGGGTACCCGGACGAGCACTCGGGTCTTGCATCGATTAGCTGGCGGGGTTATTCGCAGACATCTTCAACCTCTCTTTACAACAAGCTGAGGTCCGTATCTGCTTCAAGAAGTCGACCATCATTCCTGCACCAATTAAAAGTCAAGCAGCATGTCGTAATGACTATTGTCTAGTGGCTCTGGCATCCATCATCATGAAGTGCTTTGAAAGGTTAGTCATACCACAAATCAACTCCAGCCTCCCAGATTGCCTTGATCCACTACAGTTCGCCTACTGCGGCAACAGGTCCACAGCAGACGTCATCTCCATGGCCCTGCACTCTAACCTGGAACACTTAGATAACAAAGACATCTGTGTCAGACTCCTATTTATCGACTACAGCTCAGCCTTCAACACCATCATTCCTATGAAACTCATCTCCAAACTCCATGGCCTTGGCCTCGGCTCCTCCCTCTGCGACTGGATCCTGAACTTTCTAACCCACAGGCCGCAATCAGTAAAGATAGGCAACAACACCTCCTCCATGATCATCCTCAACACTAGTACTCCACAAGGCTGTGTCCTCAGCCCCCTACTATACTCCTTATACACTTATGACTGTGTGGCCAAATTCCCCTCCAACTCGATTTTCAAATTTACTGATGACACCACAGTAGTGGGTCGGACTTCAAACAATGACGAGACAGAGTACAGGAATGAGATAGAGAATCTGGTGAACTGGTGCGACGACAATAATTTCCCTTAATGTCAACAAAACGGAGGAGCTTGTCATCGACTTCAGGAAGTGTAGTGGAGAACATGCCCCTGTCTACATCAATGGGAACAAGGTAGAAAGGGTCGAGAGCTTCAAGTTTTTAGGTGTACAGACGAACCAACAGCCTGTCCTGGTACCCCCCATGCCGACACTATAGTCAAGAAAGCCGACCAACGACTTTCTCAGAAGACTAAGGAAATTTGGCATGTCAGCTACGACCCTTACCAACTTCTACAGATGCACCATAGAAAGCATTCTTTCTGGTTGTATCCCAGCTTGGTATGGATCCTGCTCTGCCCAAGACCGCAGGAAATTACAAAAGGTCGTGAATGTAGCCCAGTCCATCACACAAACCAGCCTCCCATCCATTGACTCTATCTATAATTCCCGCTTCCTCAGAAAGGCAGCCAGCATAATTAAGGACTCCATGCACCCCGGACATACTCTTTTCCACCTTCTTCCGTCAGGAAAAAGATACCAAAGTTTCAGGTCACGTACCAACCGACTCAAGAACAGCTTCTTCCCTACTGCCATCAGACTTTTGAATAGACCTAACTCGTATTAAGTTGATCTTTTTTCTGCACCTTGCTATAACGTAACGTTATATTCTGCAGTCTCTCCTTCCTTCCCTATGTACGGTATGCATTGTTTGTACAGCATGCAAGAAACAATACTTTTCACTGTATACTAATACATGTGACAATAATAAATCAAATTAAATCAAATCAGGTGTTTTCGGACATATACATAGTTGTTATATTTCTTCATTGCCGCAAAAGAAGGTATGGAAGTACCCATACTCTGGATTCTTTCAAAACTCGAAACAGGTATTATGAACAGGTATTGCCCATACAATCTAAGACGAAAAACTGCAAAGTCCACGCAAACACTCTGCTGATGTCACTACACATCATGTGATGCTTTACCAACAGGAAAGTATTCTCTGATATATAACATCCCCACCCTCTACTTCATTAGTGCAACAACAATAATTAACATTTATACAAAAGATCCACTTATGCATTAGTTCTATACATATATACAATTCAATAAGACAAGCTCTGTGGTAGATGTCTATTCCTTTTTGGTTGAATTCGATATTCTCAAGACCTTGGCAGTGTCCTCATTCTCTTCAGTTGATGGTAATACCTGGGAAGTTACTCCAGTGTCTGTCACTATTGGTATTGGAAAGTCCTCAGAAACAGAATTTAAACTGGTCACAGGATGCGTTTTAACAAAAAACAAACAAAATTCTGTTTTGGGCGCGTTTAGCGGCCAAGAACAACCCCGCTATTAAACAGGACTCTGCTTCTTTATCGGGCCACAGTGAGGAACGCCCTGCCGAGGCTGCACTTGCTAAAATTTCCTGCACTGACGAGCTTGCAGGAAGTGATTGGGCCGCCATTTTAAAATGCTGCCTCAATCTGTCGATCCCACCACAGCCTCAGGAGCCCCCCCCCCCCCCCCCCCCCCACAAATGCTCCAACTTAACGATTTAGGGGGCCCTCGAGCCCCCCTCACCCCATCCCATAAAGGCAGGGCACCCACCGGACAGGGCACCATCCTGACCATGCCTGGGTAGCACTGTCCAGGTTCCTGGGTGGCAGTGCCAAAGTGCCAGGCTGGCAGTGTCAAGGTGCACGAGTGGCATCGGGGGTCCCAGGGTTCCACCCTTCCCAGAGACCAACTACCTGGGGGCCTCCAATCTCCTGGGAGACCCCTGGGAACCCCCCCCCCCCCCACCAAGTGACATTATGCCTGATCCATGTTTGTGGAAACGGGTGCTAAATGGCGCCATGGTGAGTTTTCCCAGGCACGAGCATTCGATCCCGCACCTTAGGATACTCCAGCACAGATATTTTGCAATAAGGCTAACTGCTCATCTGAATATGCACATCTTTGCACATTCTCCCCGTGTCTGCATGGACCTTAGACCCACAGTCCAAAGGATGTGCAGGATAGGTAGATTGGTCAAGCTAAATTGTCCCTTCATTGGAAAACAAAATATAGAAATCTGGGTACCGCCCAGTGAGATCGCGATCCAGATCGTGTCGAGGTGTCCTGAGTATCGTAAATTTACTGGTCTTGTCGTGTGACCGGGTTGGGTGCGGCGAGGCCATTTGATCAAGGCCAGTGTCTGGTCTCCGTTCTGAAGCACCACTCTCTAGGTTTTCCAGGGAAGAACCTCTTGAGAAGTTTCGGCAAATTCACTTTGTGAAGCAAGTAGCTGATCAGTATGATGTTGCCAAACTTTTTCACCATTCATCTGTATGGTAGGTGTAATTGTACCTGTCTTTGTTAGGAACACAGCAGGTACCTATTTCTCATTGGTGAAGTGCTCCGAGCTGGCACTCTCTCTCTCCCTGGTTGAATACTCGCTTTTTAGAGTTTTGCTCCCTACTAGTAATTTGTGCTGGTTGTTGTTGTTTGACAATCTGTGAAGCATCAGGGGGAGTTAACTAATCAAACTGTGTTTGTACTTTCCTTTTAAACAACAGCATTTTTGATTAACTTTGCATGGCAGCATGTGCAGTGTGTCTGTAAAACATTTGTTCTCTCTTCTTGCCAATGTCCCCTGGTTCTTTGACACTTTGATAAAATGCTTTCATGATTGCATAAACTGTCATGTGAGAGTACCTTTAAGAAATGGGTGTTTAAACAATGTACCTTTAAGAAATGGAGCAGCTCATATTACTGAAGTGATGTCAGAGGAGGGAGCTGAGCTGAGATCACTTCTGCTTTTTGGGTGTTTTGGTTTCAGTTTTGAGGAAAAGAGCTTGGGTGTGTCTGTGTTTGCAGTGAGCTGGATCTGTGATGATCTCTGCCAGGAAAGACTATCTCTGAATCATTTGGGTGATTTAAACTCATAATAGTAATGTCTTTAACCTGATGTGTTTCTGTTTAAAGGTGTTAAGTCTTTTGGAGGTTTGAAGGAACATTTTGAGGGATTATTTAGTGTTGTATTATTTTTGGGGTTATCTTTGAAGTAAGGGGTGTTAAGTGATCCGATGTTTATTTAAAAAGGTTAAGTTGAATTCATGGAATAAACATTGTTTTGTGTTTAAAAACCCACGTGTCCATAATTGTAATACCACATCTGGAGACCAAGCCGTGTGCTTCAAAAGCAACAGTACATTAAAGGGAGAGGTTGGTTGAACTCCATGCTACATTTTGGGGTTCTGAAACCGCCGCTCCCATAACAAAACCATTCGGCCAATCCATTCATTGCAGGATGATACACAGCTGACTTTATATGGTGTATAGCGTTTCCTTCAAATAGTCCTCAAACTCCTTCAAACTAAACTGAGTAGTATTGTCATTAACAATCTGCCCTGGTGTTCCAAATCTTGTGAATATTCCGCCTAATCTCTCAATTGTCGGCTCAGTTGTCGTTGACTTCATAATCACGACTTCCGACCATTTAGAGTGTGCGTCCATAATCACCAAGAACACGTTACTCTCCAGTGGACCAGCATAGACTATGTATATTCTCTGCCATGGCTGTGTTGGCCATCCCCACAGATGTAATGACTGTAATGTTGGAATGTTCCTTAGTTTTGCACAGGATTGACATTGTCTACCATCTCTTTGATTTGATCATCTGATCCTGTCCACCAAAATAATTGTGCCTGTCCCCCCATCCTCATCTCACCAGGATGTCCCATAAGCAGTTGGTCAAAGACTCCACTATGCACGAACGGAGGAATAATCACACGGATTCCTCATAATAGAATTCCGTTCTGCACTGTCAGCTAAAGTTTTTGCGTGATGAAAGGCTTGAGGTCTGGATTTTTCCTATGAATGTTTGACAGTATTCCTTTTTGGACCTATCCATCACCTTCCCCATCAGTGGATCAGTTCTTGTGTATCTTTGAACTTGAGAAGAAGTCACAGGTACATTATTCACGGACGAGAAATACAGGAGGCTGACAAAAGCTTCTTCAGATTCATGCTTGACTTGTAATGGCATTCGTGACAAATCATCAGCATTTGCATGCTATGCTCTGACTTGCAATATTGGACACAGTAAGTATGCTTTTTTTAAATTTAGAGAACCCAATTATTTTACCTCATTGTTTGCCCTTATGACCAGTGCCATGCCTGTTTGGCACCAAGAAAAGTATGTAAAGATTTCAATTGTGTTGCTAATTTCAGCATGCATTTACCATAATAATTGATCAATCATAAAAATTTGTTCGATTGTGTCATATTTTGAGATGTGGTGCTTATAAGATTTCTGATATTTTCTTTAGCTTTGTGGAAGCCATCTTTGTCGATGATATGACGGGGGTAATTTATGGATGACTTGAACAAAATGGCACTTTTCCTTTTTAACTCTCAGGTGATGGGTCTGTAAACGCTTCAGGGTAGCTTCAAAATTCTCCAAGTGTTCTTTTCACTTGTACCAGCGATGAATAAGTCACCTGAATAACATTGCACAACATTCAACCCACTTAGAATTTGATCCATGGATATTTGAAAAAGAGTACGTGTGAATGTTACTCTGAAAGGATGCCTTCTGTAACGAAATAGACCTTTGTGCATCATGGTGATGAGTAGTGGGTGTGATTCGGCAGCCACATTCAGCTGCATATATGCCTGTGAAAGATCAATTTTACTGAATTTCTCCAGAAAGTCCAGCAAACAAATCTTCAATCAGTGGCAGTGGATAATGATTTGTGCACAATGTTGGATTAATAGTTGTTTTAAAATCTCCACAAATTCCCATCACGATTCAATATCAGAGCTATTGATGTTGCCCAATCACTAGTAGCAACAGGTTCAATAACACCTGTTTATACTCGTCTTTCTAGTTCATTGTCAACTTTAGGCTTGTCAGTGTATAGTATGATTCTAGCTTTGGGACATTCGGGTCTGCTGCCTGGCTTGAATTTTAGATGCACCTCAGCTCCAGTCATTGAGCCGAGCAAATCTTCAAACAGTTTCTCATACTTCTTCAGAAGTTGTTGCAAGTTGCTCTTTGAATCCATTAATTGATTGACTGTTTCCCAGTTAAGCCTAATCTTTGCCAGCCACGCTCTGCCAAATAGAGCAAGAAACCTCCCACGGACAACGTGAAGAGGCAACTTCGTCGTCTGTCCATTTGCTTCTAATTTCACCATAATGCATCCCTTTAATGGTATGACCCCTTCTGTATACGTCCTTAGCATCACATTTGATAGTTTAACAGGCAGATGCTTCAGCTTTTGATGATAAATTGTTTCAGGTCTTAACGAATAAGCTGCACCTGTATCAACTTCCATTTTTATTTCATTATGTTCGACTTTTGGATATGTCCAAACATTTTGTTGATCACCCAAAATTAACAAGATGCCGACCGTCAGGTTTTGCAGTAGCCCAGTTACGTTGTCTTTTGAGTGATTTTGAGATTCGCCTGCTAATTTATAGACATGGCTGGTCTGCCTAGATATTTATTTTCTTGCATATTTTTGGTGTAGGCTCAGTTTTCTGAGCCCAACACACCTTGACAATATGACTATTCTTGCCACAGTTATTGCATGTATTCGATTTACTCCAGCATTCCCCTGCTGCGTGTCCAACCTGTGTACAACGGTGACATGGTTCCCTGTGGCATCCATTTTGTGAATCTTCATTCCAGCCCCTATCTGTGAAGCTTCTGTCATTGCTAGCTCCATAGATGTGACAACTTCCACTGTCACAATTCAAGTTAAATCACTTACAGTAAGCAGCTTCCTCTGCATATCTTCACTGCAACGTCCACAAACCAGCCTATCACAAAGAGTGTCATCACGTGTTGCATCAAATTCACAATATTTTGCTAACTTTCTTAAAGTTACTTAAAGTAAAATGCAATTACCTTCTTCCTGACTACGGCAGTGGAAATTAAACCTTTCTGCAATCAATGATGGTTTTGGAGAGAAATGCCCTGTGATATTATAATAACTGTAAGAACAGCAAGGGTTAATGAAATGTCTAGAATAGTCACTAGAGGGAGCTACAGTTACAAGTCGATAAGCCATTTATGCTGAGCCTTGTGGGAGAGGGTAGTGAAGGAGTTAGCTCGAGACAGACTGAAATATAGATAGTGTGAGTAAGAGCAGATTATAGATTATAACAGTACAGAGATTAGTTGTAGATGAGTGTAGATTATATGTTAATGATCAACTGTGTATTCTTTAGAGTAAGTGACAAATCCAAATTAGTAGTGTTAATAAATTTATACCTTTGTTCAAGTTGAAAGTATTTTGTGGTCTTTGTGAACACTACACCAACCATCCTGAATTTAGTAACACAAAGAACAGTACATGGCACCAGGTGTACAAGAATTAGAATTTCTGTCCCATTTTATCTGATTATAGTTCTACATTTCCTCAAGTATGGCCTGTGCCGTGTTGGCAGAAATCAAAATCCCCGTTTCCCACAACCGGTGTAGCTTCGTCACGTGCAAGGTCCCTGCAGCCCACAGCCTACTCATTTTAACAGCAAGCATGTTTCAGCCACCTGGCGGAAGGGGTTCTGTGGGGAGCCGAGGAGATGAGTAGCCATATTCGCTCACTGGCAAAGAGCCCGGGCACTGGACTTGACACCCCAGTGCTCTGCGGGGGTTGGGGGAACATGGGCTGGGATTGGTGGGAGGGGAACCCTAGTTGGGGGCACCCTCCGCCAGGGTGGGCCATCATGGGAGGGGGGGAGATGCTGGGGAGGGGGGCGGGGTGGGGGACAACTGGGGGGGGGGCAACCGCACGTGCACCACCATGCCAATCTCTGGATTGTGTGTATCTATTCTGGGGGCAACCCTTGTCCCTGCCCATCTATCCCACTACTACCCACAACCCCCACTGACGACCGAGGCCTCTGACCATCTGGCTGAAGGCTATTGCTAATCGGATATTGGCAATCGTGGTGATGTGAGCACTTCACACAACCCAAGTGCATTCTCGTGGGTGGGTTGGCCATGTAGCATGTGAGAGTCATTGTCTAACATCCCATTCAGACCATGATGCCTGGACACTGTGCTTGAACACTGCAGGAGGCAACACCACACATGCAACAGCCAACATCTGAACACCCAGGGGATGGGACACAGCTCTGGGGACATGTCCACGGCTGGAGGGTGGATGGTCGAGGAAGTAGTGCTGGGCCCCGCACTACACTCTGAGGACCCAGCTGCCCATCAGGACAGGGAGGGATCCAGAGGGGGAACCCCACGGTCCAGGCTGTACAGGCGTCGCTGGTCGTTTGAAAAGATGATGGATAGCGAGTGCTGCAGGTGGCTCCGCCTCAACAAGGAGGTGGTGCGACACCTGTGCCATGTCCTCGCGGACTTGGCACCATGTGGAGGAGGAGGAGGACACCCGCTCTCTGAGGTTGTCAAGGTCACCTCAGCCCTGAATTTTTACACCTCAGGAACATTCCAGGGCTTGAGCATGGACCGGCATGGCATCTACCAGGTTATAGCCCACAGGTGCATCTGACAGGCCATGGATGCCCTGATTGCTCGGGCAAAAAACTACATCAACTTTGGCATGAACTAAGCCCAACAGGTTTCTCCACCATCGGCGAAATGTCCAGGTCAGGAGATAGTGAATGGCACGCATGTTGTCCTGCATTCACTGGGCCATCTGGGAGTGCCCTACGGTAATCAAAAGGGGTTCCATTCCCTGAACATACAGCCCGTGTCCGACCACAACATCAAGTTCGTGCACATTTCCTGGGGTGTGTCCATGACAGCCACATCCTGGGGCAGTCAGTAACACCTGACCTCTTGAGGAACACCTCATGATGGGCAGCTGGTTCTGAGGGAATAAGGGGTAACCACTAAGCACCTGGCTAATGCCACTAGTACAGAGGCCGGTGACCGAAGTGGAGACCCGATACAACAAGGCCCCTGTGGCCACCTGGGCTGTGTTTGAGCGGTGCATCGGTCTCCTCAAGGTGTGGTTCCAATGCCTCGACTGCTCCAGTACACCGTCTGGAGGGCCAGCCACTTTGTTCTGGTTTGTTGTGTCCTCCACAACCTGGCACAGCAGCGGGGAGTTGAGATGGAGTTTGGTGATGAGGAACATGTGGCCACCTCGGAGCAGGAGGAGGAAGACAAGGATGAGGACGATGAGGATGAGGAGACTTTGGACCAGCAGGGGCTGGAGGATGAGCCCAGGGAGGAACCCGAGGACCAGCCAGAAGCTGCAGAACAGGCAGCAGCGGCGAGGGTCCGGCAAGCCCAGAGGGCCAGCGAGGCCCTCGTACAGAAGAGCTTTGACAAAGGGTTATCTGGATTTGAAATGTGAGCTCTTTTCTCTCCTTTACAGATGCTGACAGACCCGCTGAGATTTTCCAGCATTTTCTCTTTCGGCCCTCATACTCGCCTGATTCACATAGGATGTGGCCTGGTACATCATCGGCATCCTACCCACCCTCACCCCCATTTTCCATTCCTCCTGGGCCGGTGTTACATCACTCCAGGGTGATGAGAGGGTGTTGAAACCATCAGCGGGTCACTGTTGATGGTAGAGGGGGTGATGATAACCCGCTGAGTGCCAGTGCTCCTCAATCTATGCCATAGTTTGTTACTTGCCTGTTTTCTGAGTGATCGCCCACAACACCCATCAGACAAAGAGTCATCCAGACTCGAAACGTTAGCTCCCTTCTCTCTCCAAAGTTGCTGTCAGACCTGTTGAGATTATCCAGTATTTTCTGTTTTTGTTTCAGGTTTCAGGATCCGCAGTAATTTGCTTTTATCTTTGTGTTCAAAGTACTGCCACTTCTCTTCTGGGAATGCCTACCCTAGTGTTTTTCAAACTTTTTTTCCGGGGACCCATTTTTACCAACCAGCCGACCTTCGGGACCCACACCGGCCGACCTTCGCGACCCACTATTTTCTCTTACCATGTTTGCTGCTGACAAAATGGAGGATTCGCAATCGCGCCCAAAGCACGTGACATCGACATTCGGTGGTGTGACCTGCTCTCTCCCTCCCTTCCGGCAGGAAGATTACATAGAATTAAAAAAAATAATTTCTGCGTGTCCGATTGCTCAAATTCGCGGGTAACAGCCGCAGCACCTGGCTTTTAACAATGCTGGCGGCGAGCGGCCTTCAAAAAGGCTGCGACCATATAAAAAAAATGTGGCCACACTGCACATGTGTGCCTGCATTTTTTTATATTGTCGTGGCCTTTTTGAAGGCCGTTCGCAGCCGGCATTGTTAAAAGTCGGCTCCTGTTGCTGTTGCCCGCGAATTTACGCAATCGGGAGCGCCGCGATGGACGGCTCTACGACCCTCCCGACACCCGGCCACGAGCCACTTATGGGTTGTGACCCTGACTTTGAAAATGCCTGGCCTGCCATGAAGAAGAACTGATCTTCTCTCCGACAGGATCTCTGTTTGTCTCTTGCCCTGTCACCTTCTTTTCTTCCCATCTCCCTCTTAGTGTTTGACAAAGTGTTTACCAAATATCACTTTCACAGCCATATTTCCTTCTTCAGCGACTTTGACAAAGAGTCATCCAGACTCGAAACGTTACTCCCTTTTCTCTCCACAGATGTTGTCAGACCTGCTGAAATTGTCCAGTACTTTATGTTTTTGTTTGAGGCATCATGCTGGTCACACTCCCGGAGCTTACAGCCGCCTCCACATCATCCCAGGCAGCACTCGTTGCCCTGTGGCTGACCCTCACGGGAAGAGGACATCCCTCCTGGCCTCGACTATGTCTAGTAGCCTCCCCTAGTCCGCATCCCCGAATCTTGGCGCTGGTCTCCTCGGCACCATTGTTGCAAGCTGGCTGGGGTTGGCTGTGCAAGTTCTGCTTAAGTGCTGCTCAACCTTGTTAGCAGGGATGCTGGCGTGTGCAGTCCCAGCAAATTAGCTGGAGAGTCTTCATTTGTGACCTGAAGCCCATGGGGCCTCGTTAAGTGGACCAATTGATGTTGAATTGCGTTACCGGCTTCGCTAGACCAAGAGCCGGGAAGTTCGCGGCAGCTCCTGCTCGCTACAACACTTAGAAATCTTTCCGGAGAATCGCGCCCAGGGTTTTTATACTGTGTGGATTGTGGTGATATGCATCACTGTAGATACACAAGGGATTAATGTAAGTACACATAGAATAGCTAGACAATAGAGGGAGCACCAGAGACATGACACACAGACACTCAACCAATAGGTCAGTAAGATAGGACACGACCAATGGGCATTCATGATACACACAGAGGTGACACTACCACAGGGGGGCATTACACCAAACCATATATAAAGGACACAGCACACATGATCTTCCTCTTTCCAGTGGAGACACTCAGTGAGTACAGACACAGGGTTGATTCAACATCACACCCACCACATGGATTGTAGCAGACTGGTTCTTCAGTCTGAGTAGCTATAGAAGGATTAAGAGTAGAGGCGAATCAGAGTAGGAGAATTGTAAATAGTTTAATAAACGTGTTGAAGTTATCTCCACGTCTGAACCTTTCTTTGTCAGAGTGAACATCAAGGAAGCAGCTTATGCTATGCCAAGAGCATAACAAGACACCCTTGTGTATCTACAGTGATGCATAGCACCACATGGATTTCTCTTGTTAAGGAGAAACCTCACACCCAATTATTGGGGGAGTTTATACTCAGCTGTGTAAGGGAGAAAACAAATGGAGCACAGTCTTGGGCCCCCAATGGGGTGAGAACAGGTACAAGATGGTGAACAGCCTTGGATTGTGGTACATGGCATGAGTGGGCCCTCAATGTTTTGGTCAGACCACAACAAAGTCACAGCATTGAGAGTGTTGAAAACGTAGTGTCATGACCACAAAGAAAAGCTTTGGAGACAGAACGCTGAGAAAATGCTCAAATAAAAGCTGGTAAGCCGACAAATCCCATGTGGTAAAATCGCAGTACATAATGTGTCAGGTTCAGTGAGTGGGACAGCACATTGAGAGGACCAGCAGTGCGTTAGCTCAGTCAGAAAGGCGAGTTTTGGCCAACGCGGATAAGGGAGAGTCAAACAGAAAAATCAGGCCAGGGAATTTTGTGACTATAACGAGTGGCTTCAAGAATTGCTGAAAAATCAATTTAATATAAAGTGAGGTCGTTATCCCGTGGTGTGTTTCTGCCACAACTCATCCTCGTGAACGGATTTGCCTCCAGCATTTTCTTTCTCAAAATGCTGTAAAATATGGCAGTAAAAGCTGACAGCGGGGCTGGTGGACTGCACACCACTTTCCTCGCCTGAGCCAGCTCTTTGGGCAGCATTTCCCATTTTCTTTTCAATGTTTTGAATCGAATAGGATTCTGAACCTTTGTGCTGTGAGTGAAATGCCTTAAAACAACTGTTCCATTCCCCGTTTGCTTCTTCATCTCTCCTGCAAAGGTTAAAACCTAAAATATAAATTTCTCAGTTCTGTCCAAACCTATGCCACACCTCCATTATAGTTATAGCTACTATACTGTGGCCCTGGTTATTCATGCATCCACAAAAACAGATTCAATCTTGAATCTTACTTTATAGTCATGAGAAATTATCCAAGGTCATTTGTGTCATGTTCTGCACAATAACACCATTAATAGAGGGGATAAAATGCAGCCAGAAGGACTGTAAGGAAAACCTACACCAACACCCGCAGAGAAGGCAGAAGAATCAAAATGGAAGAAGTGCTGCTAGCTGAAAAATGCCCATGATGAAAGATGCATCAAGGACCGGTGGCAGTTAAAAGCTGCCTTATTTGTATTTAATACCATTCACTTGTCTGTTTATTATTTAACAAGTATAATTAATACTCCATAATCTAAGACACCATCTGGTAGAGTACTTCTTTTTCACTGCTGCTAAAGATAAAGAAACCATGTAAAAGGGTATAATGTATCCAGTAAGCCATTACCTCAAACCTCTCTCTCCAACCCTAATGTTTACTCCATTTTGATAGATATTAGCAGTCCCAATCATGGGAATCGAGCTTATTTATGGGATGGTCTGTGGTATGTACCAGATAAAAATGATCTAAAGCGTAGGTTTCACACAAAGGCTGCCAATGATTTCCTGTCCACAATTTCAACAAATACACATTCTTGATTTTCTAATACGTGCTTCAGTATTGTCTGGTAATGGTTGATAACCTGCCTGCAGTGGAAGAAAGATATGAAATAAATGCAGGGTGCTGGGCCCATTAAGAAACAGCTAGATAATTGGAATTAATGAGATTGATATCTTAGGTCAGTGAAGCCAAATGAGTTAAACAGGCTTCTTCATCCAAACCTATCCTGCGATCCTGCATGATCTTTCTTCATCACTAAAGTTAATCACAAATTTCCATTTCAATGCTTGTACTTTCTCATTCACATTATTTTCCTGACAGGTTTAATGCTAATTATCCTTACTAAAAACAACCAGCCGATAGTGGAAAAAGGTACGGTAAATGCCATCCAAGCACTATAAAACAACATACCATATTCTCAGTACGGAAGAATCGCTGCTCAATTTGAAAAATTAAATCAGTAAAGGCTGCCAAGTCCATTTACATAATACGAGATTAATAACTATCAAAGGCAATGGTTTCAGAAAAGTATAAATCAAGAACTCTGCCCTCAGAAGTCAGGGAGAGACTCTACCACTGAAAAGTGATGCTCAGGGTCTTAATTTTGTGATTTCACCAGAGTGGAATAATATTAGGCATTAGATAAAGCAGATGGAATCACTGGACAATGATGGATGGATATGCTGATGGAGTTATAAATAAACCTAATTGACTCCTTTCGTGTATAAGATTGCATTTAATTCTAATTATAGCAGGTTAATTAACTTTATTTGCCAAATAATTTTTAACAGTCAGATGTATTGGCTCTTGTCATGAAAACTTTAAAGCAGTGAAGTTTTGCGTTACCTTAAAATAAAATGATTGAGATACAGGCCCGCTTTCATGTTGTGTGCCAATGCAGAAAATGTGGCAGCTTTAGCAGAAAAATGTATGTTCAATAAAAGGGTGCAGCTATCGTAACTCACCAGGCAATTTTGATACAACATCATCTTAAAAGGCCTCAGAAGACAGACAAGTCATGCCAAATCAGTAATAACATTTCAGTCGAGACTTTAATTCCATATCACAATTGCCTAAATGGTTTCAAATGTCAGTTAATGAGCAAATAAATTGGCTTTCATCAAAACCAGATTCTGTAGGAATGCATTTGTACCTAGTTAAATAAGCAAATCTTGGGACATGGAGCACTCCTATAGACCTTGTGATGTTTTTGATGGAATTGTTAGTTAATTTATTTTCCATAACTTTAAATGGTGTAAACTATGTTTTGAATTCTCATGCAGATATGAACATTGTTTGCTATGACTTCAGATTTCTTCATTCTAAGCTATCAATTCTTAATTCTAACCTACGAGGCATTTCTAAGTTGATCTCTCAACTCCCCGATGCAACCCCCGGAACACCCCACCCCCCAATGCCACAACATAGCAGTTGGGGGGGTCCCCCAGCCCCCCTCATATGGTCTGGGCACCCCGGGCCCGATCCCCGACATGGGCAAAATGCCATCTTGCCACCATGGCACTGGCAGCTTGGCACCCTGGCAGTTCCCCTTCTACCCTTGCAGTACCACCTGGGCACCCTGGCAGTGCAGGGTGGCATCTGGGTGGAACTGCTAGGATGTCCAGGTGGCACTGCCAGGGAACCCGGGTAGCATCAGCAGTGCAAAGGTGCCATCCGGCTCAGATACCAACTACCTGGGGGTTTCCAATCACATGGGAGACCCCTTTAAGTGCCGTTCCACCTGGTGCTCATTTGTGGAATGGTGACCTGCTGGTGTATTCTCAGTGAGGCCAGAGATCCCAGGAGCCAGTTCGATCTGACATCAGCAGAGGTTTAGTGAGTTTTTGAACTCACTTAGCTCTGCAAGTCTGTGTCCCACCTACTGTGGGCAGGATCCAGATCGCAACGTCTCTTTTTAAAAAAATTTTTTTATTCACCTCCTTTTTCACATTTTCTCCCGCATTTACACCCACCAACAATAAACAATAATCAGCAACAAATATGTCAATCCCCATAACAGTAACAACGATCCCATCCTCCCACCAACCCCCAAACATCAGCCCGAATGTTTACATAAAAAAATGACAAAAAGGAATCAGGGATTACCCATAGTCACCCTTAATACACACATCCCCCATCCCTCCCCCAACTAATGTTATCCAGTTCTTGAAGGTGCATAATGAATAATGCCGATGACTTGTAGAACCTCTCCTTCTTTCCCCTCAGTTCAAACTTAACCTTCTCAAGGGTCAAGATTACCAACAGGTCCCCCCGCCACTCCAGGGCACAGGATGGAGAGGCCGCTCTCCATCCCATCAGGATCCGCCTTCGGGCGATCAACGAGGCGAAGGCTACGATATCTGCCTCCGCACCCGATTCCAACCCTGGCTGGTCCGACACCCCGAATATGGCCCCCTGGGGACCCGGGTCCAGTTTCACGTGCACCACCATGGAAATTACCCTAAAAACCTTCCAGTAATCCTCTAGCTTTGGACAGGACCAAAACATATGAACGTGATTAGCGGGGGACCCCCCGCAATGCTCACACATATCTTCTACTCCTTCAAAGAATCGGCTCATCCTTGCCCTCGTCAGGTGTGCTCTGTATACCACCTTCAGCTTCATCAGCCCCAACCTCGCACATGAGGTGGAGGCATTTACTCTCCAGAGCACATCACACCAGACCCCCTCCTCTATAACCTCTCCCAACTCTTCCTCCCACTTTGCTTTGATCCCTTCTAGTGGTGCCTTATCCTCTTCCGAAGTAGCTCCATACACCGTTGACATGACCCCTTCTCCAGTCTCCTTGTCGTCAGCACCTCCTCCAGCAATGTGGAGGCCGGTTCCTCCAGGAAGCTCTGTATCTCCTTGCTGGCAAAATGTCGAACCTGCATGTATCTAAACATTTCTCCCTGCTCTAGCCCATACTTCGCTTCCAGCATCCTCAATCCTGCAAACCGACCCCTAAGAAACAAATCTTTTAGCTTCTTAATCCCCTTCTCTTCCCATTTCCGAAAACTCCCATCCCACCTCCCTGGCTCAAATCTGTGGTTCCCCCGAATCGGCATTTCCCTTGATCCTGCCCCAACCCGAAGTGTTGGCGAATCTGCCTCCAAATTCTCGTTGAAGCTATTATTACCGGACTCCCTGAGTACTTCCCCGGGGCTATCGGGAGCGGCGCTGTTGCTAGTGCTTTCAATCCCAACCCCCTGCACAAACTCTCCTCCATTCTGACCCACTGGGAATGAACCCCTCTGACCCAGCTCTGCACCTTCTCCACATTCGCCGCCTAGTAGTAGTACATCAGGTTTGATCTCACAAGGCATAATGACCATCGGGAATCCCGAGACAGGCCGCTCCCGGCAAAACCCGGCCGCATTCCTAACTGATTCTGGCGGGACATGGATGTAGATTGAGCCCTATATTTGTTAGTACAAAAGGAATCCATCAATATTGTGAAGTTCCATTTCAAGTATTATTGTTCTTACCATCTGACTGAATTTTGAAATCTAGTTATCAAAGCTTTGGATTTGCTGGAATTTCCCTGACTTTTTGCATTTCCTACAAGACATGCATTTTCCTTTTCCATCATGATTTCTTCCCTCACAAGACTTTCCCCCCCTTACATCTGAGAAGACGGGGTACAGCTACTCCCATGCTTCCTGTCATAATATACACATCAGTATATAATAGTGCAGACACACACTGACTGACACACTGCAAGACCAATCAACACACACAACACAGCAGCCAATCACCAGTTAGGGCACGGTCACTATAAAGCCAGAGGGCACTAGTTTTTCCGCTCATTCGGGATGCAGCCTCTGAGACAGACAGAGCCCGCAGTCAGTAGCACAAACATCCACCATGTGCTAGCAGTATAGGCTGGTCAGGTTAGGCATAGGTCTTCAGTCAATCTAACATAGTGTCGACCCACAGTGCAAGTATGTTCAACAGCTCTTAAGTTAATAAAATAGTGTTGTACTATTACAAGTGTTGGTAGCCTGTCTATGTTATTGCTAAGGTAAACACAGTCTCCACAGATCCAGAGTACCAACACATCACTTCCATGTTCATGGCCAGCTGCCAGGATTGAATCAGATTGGTTGGAGCTGCTCTGACCTCAGTCCACCGCCTTTGTGAGGGGTGCAACTGAGATTGGGAAGTTTGTGGTATAGGAATCAAAAAGATATCCTTTTGGACAATGTTACCACAGTGTAATATCCTTGTTCCCGGAAAGAAGGTCAAATATATTTAGTTCCCTTCAATTAAATCGCCTCTCAACCTTCAATGAAATTCAAGTCAAGTTTACACAACCTGTCCACATAATTTAATCCTTTAAGATTTGGTGCATTCTTCTAAATCTGTGCTGTGACCCTGAAGAACTGGAGCCACAAGAGGCCTGAGTGGTTGATTTTATTAACTTTTTAATTGGCTTTTCTTGCAGGGTAAGTAAAACAGATGTACAGCCTACCCCACTAGTCTATCACAGATCTCTCACTTGGATGCACAGTTATTCGGTACTGATGTTGATTTCAAGAAATAAATCAGACACTTACTACAATGGCCTTTATTCACTCATTTCCGTAGAATAGATTAAATGGTCAGTCTGATCACAGACCAAGACGAGAAGATTCTGGGGCATCGGGGGCAAATTATGTGCTGGGTCTGATGATGGGCAGCGCGGTAGCACAGTGGTTAGCACAGTTGCTTCACAGCTCCAGGGTCCCAGGTTCGATTCCCAGCTTGGATCACTTTCTGTGTGGAGTCTGCACGTTCTCCCCGTGTCTGCGTGGGTTTCCTCCCACAGTCCAAAGATGTGCAGGTTAGGTGGATTGGCTATGCTAAATTGCCCTTAGTGTCCAAAAGGGTGAGATGGGGTTGCTGGGTTGCAGGGAGAGGGTGGAGATGTTGGCTTAGGTGGGGTGCTCTTTCCAAGGGGGGGTGCAGACTCGATGGGCCTGGTGGCCTCCTTCTGCACTGTAAATTCTATGATTCTCTATGATTCTCTGTGACGTCTGAGTCCCGTCAGCCTGCATGGTCTCCATGGAGTCGGCTAATTAACAGGCCGCCTTCAAGATTCAGGGACGGCGGGCAGGGCCTGCACGTTGCAGGACCAATCAGAGTGCCCAAGGCTGTGGGCAGTTGGCAACCCAGTGAGAGAGGTGGGCACTGTCGATGTAAGCGAGAGACTGCAAGAGCGTCTCAAGATGGAGGTGACCTCTGAAGACTTGTTTTGCGGCGGCGGAGGCAGCTCAACATTGGCCGGCGGTGGCATCTCTTGGTCCTGACACTGTCAATGGGGTTTCACATTGTTCTGCACCCAACTCCACTGGAACCCGCGGCAGTGGGTTGTCATTGGTGGGACCGGAATACCCTACTGCGGGAATAGCCGGAAAATCCCGCTTTTACCTATTCCTAAAACTTTAAGATGTAGAAATTTGATTGTGCAATGGCCAATTTTTAGGCCAATGGCAGGAATGGTGGGCCAGTTAGAGGTCTGCTGCCCAACATATTGGGAGTGCATGTGGAGTATGGTGACCGTGCCTGAAACAGCTATTAGGCCCTTTCCTTGAGTAAATAAATGACCTAAGTCCTGTTTGAGGCCCTCATTGACAACACAGAAGGATAAGCCGGTAAAATATGGAAATGACTGATACTGGTCTGAACTGGAGTTCCATTTTAAGGTAGATAAGAATAGTTTTCACCAGTACCAGTCACTTCCAAATTTTCCATGTTTTTCCTTATGTGAAGGTCAGCCAACGCAGGCTTCATTCAATAAAACCTGAATAATACCGAAAAGGTAAATTGTTGAAATTTATTTACCTGAATGTGGAAACAGGAGTGTTCCACTGGCCTCCAATGCCCCTTCCTCACTTATTAAACCCCTTTATGGCCCATGACATCCTGCCTCCTGCTGCCAATTACTATTGAAGGCCACTGTTCTTCTAGAAACAGTCCAATCTTCGTTTACCTTTTGTTGGCTGTTCCGTTTATGCCAACATGTGAGGCCCAGATAGAATGGACGTGGGAGGATGTTTCCACTTGTTGGAAAAACTAGAACCAGAGGACACAATCTCAGACTAAAGGCACGATACTTTAAAACAGAGATGAGGAGGAATTTCTTCAGCCAGAGGGTGGTGAATCTGTGGAACTCTTTGCCGCAGAAGGCTGTGGAGACCAAATCATTGAGTGTGTTTAAGACAGAGATAGATAGGTTTTTGATTAATAAGGGGATCAGGGGTTATGGCGAGAAGGCAGGAGAATGGGGATGAGAAAAATATCAGCCATGATTGAATGGCGGAGCAGACTCGATAAGCCGAGTGGCCTAATTCTGCTCCTATGACTTATGGTCAAATCAGCCCCAAGGCCCATTATAAGGGGACTCTGACCTCAACATTCAGCAAAGGTGTGCCCCCAATTTCTCAATGCAGACCCATAACTGCGGTACTGCCTGAATCATGTTATCGGATAGGGCTAAATTGCAATATGTTTTCCTTGCCATTTCTGAGCATTCCACCCAATCTGCATAAATGAAAAAAATATGAAGGTGATTAACATTCTATTTTTTCCCTTGATAACTATCTTGGGATTCCAAGAATAAAATGAAAAGAAATGCATCGTAAAAAGGAAAACCCAGACAGACAACATATATAGGTTCCACATTATACTGTGCTTTGGGAATTTAATAAAATAATTTTTCTCTTCTTGTGTCATGTTACATTGATGCAATGAATGATTACATTCATTTTGACAATCTGGAATTCAGTTTTAATAAAGCAATTAAGGGATTAAATTGAAATTTACATTTGTCTGCATATAATTATACTTAGAATTACTAATGGAAATACCACCTCTTCTTGACCATGCAAAAGCAATTTATCTTAACTATAATGGGAATGTCTGACTGTGACCTTTGCCTGGCCTAAAATCAAGTCAAATCAACATTTTGGGGACTTCAGAGCATTTCCAGCCCTAATATGTATTTAATGTCATCTTCGTTCCAAGAATACATGGCCCAGATCTATCGTTCTCCAGATGGTCGAACCTGGGAAGTACCCAGGAAGACTCAATGCAAAGATTCCCAAAAGAATTGCCTGAGAAATTTCAACTTCCGATGGACAATCCCCACGTGTCTGGAAACCCCCAATTAAGTCTCCACTCTCCGTTAGAGTCAGAGGTTTTAGAGGGTTCCAACTCACTTATCAGAACCCAGGAAATGTTACAGAGGAGAAACAATGGGCATGATTGGCCCAATTGAAGTAAAACATTTCGAAGTGTCATTTTCGGCACAATTGGTGGGGTGTTCAACGGCACTTAGTGCCAGAAATGAGTCCCCAGAGCTTCTCACCAATAATGGCTGTCTCGCTGTCTGATTCGCCAAACTCACATCTCACATAAGGGGGAATTGCTTTTAAACGCGCCCTCACGACACTCCCAGTCAACCCACAAGCCTGTCAGAGCACGGACATGCTCCTCGATTTGGGGATGCTGACCTGGCCAGACTTCTTGATGCCGTCGAAACAGGATGGGACATCGTGTTCCCCCAAGGGTGTTGGAGGCGCAGCGGCAGGGTCATCAATACCGCCTGGGAGGCAGTGGCAGCAGTCGGTAGTGCTGGCATCATGACATGGAGGACTGCTGTCTAATTTAGGAAGAAGACCAATGACCTCCACCGAGCTGCAAGGCGATGCCTGTCTCCTGGCATCGGTTCCGCCGCCACCTCTCAAACATCGCCCGCACCCACTCCTGTCCCCAACCCACTGGCTGACACATCGCAGCCTCCCCACATCCAATTTTCATGCTTGCTCCTCCAAACACACAGGCACCCACCAGCACAAGCTCTTCATGTCCAGGTGCAGTGCCCACACATGCCACCTGCTATTGACTCCCCTGATCCATCATAATGCACTCTCTTTGTCCCTGCAGGACAAGGTAGCCCATAATATGTGGTAAAAGGCAAAGACAGGGGGTGTGGAGTACCAAATATTCAAGTCCTCACCCCCTATAAGGAATGGGCCCTGGAAACCGTGGGGTTGACCAAGGAGAGAGCAGTCACTTGACAGCGAGGTTAGCCTGTGCCACAGAGGTGAGGATCTATTGATTCTTCACCCAGATGGCTTGTCTCAAGTGAATTGTTCATGTCTCCCAAAATGATCCTTCCCTCTCAGTGACCACATGTCCATTGTCTCACAGGTTCTCCATCTGATGGAGCCGGGCAATCCGGAGTCATTCCCTCTCTGCACCACCCGAGAGACCATCTTGGAGAATTCCGAGGAGACCACCATTGAGGCGTCACAGTATCACCTCCACCTTCCACCAGTCCAAAGGGACACACCTCAGTGGGCAACATTAGTGGTCAGGCGTCTGGGGCACAATCTGGTGAGCACCACACAGTTGCTGATACACATCAGCTGGAGGCAGGAACATCCAAGGGGGTCAGCGGTCGGAGGCCTGCTGGATTCCTGGACTCAGCTGAGTTTCAATCAGATGCCGATTCTCTGGACAAGGTTATCCCAGAGCTGAGGTAGGTGATAGGAGACAGCCATGAGATTCAGGAGGGAATGCCGGTGACATTCCAGTGAGTGAATAGTCAATTGGAGGTGTCCTAAAGGCTATGGGCACAGGAGATGATGCTAACAATGCATGGCACTGAAGCCAACACTGCTAGGGTGGTGACCACAGTGGAAAGCCTGGAGCACAACATCACTGTCTTGAGTGGTGGTGCCCAAGGCATGGCTCAGTCTGTGATAATCATGGCTCAGGGCCTAGACATCCTGTCCAGTCGATGAGGGACATGTCCCTTTCGCAGGTAGACATTTCCAAGGCACTGCAAAGTATGGCCAAGTCATTGAGGGACATGTCCCAGATACAGATGGACTTGCCGAGGCACTGCCAAGTATGGCCTAGACACAGAGGTGCATCGCCGGGGCGTTGACTCCATGGTGCAGACAATGAGAAGCCAGGACTGGCAGAGCTAGATGACACAGAGGCCTCTGGAGCTCACTCCACCTGCCCCTCCATCCCATGGTGACCCGAAGGGCCCTATGGGCACTGGCCTCCCGTACCAGCCTCCCCGGACAGGTGCCGGAATGTGGCGACTAGGGCTTTTCACAGTAACTTCATTGAAACCTACTCGTGACAATAAGCGATTTTCATTTCATTTTTTTTTCATCAGGGAGGAGGAAGCACTGGAGGCCAACCGAGGAGACAACAGCGGTCTCCAGTTCTTCCGAATCCCACCCCTCCTGACACTGGCACATCTCAAGGGCAGCAGTCAGAACAGGGTGGGCAGGACGATGCAGATAGCTAGGGGGAATGGAATGGAAGTGCCAAATATTCACAATAAAACATGTGACACCTGATACATGCAAAGCCTCTGTCACATTAATATTCACAGCCTGCATCCCCACCCCCTGTTACCCTTCGCTCCCCCCACCTCCCCACCCCTTGGGCACAGAGGTCCAAGTTCAAATGCCCAATCAGAGGACAGGTGTGAGTGTGCTGTGAACAGACAGTAGTCAGACTTTAGCGTTATCTGAGAAGCACCAGAGCTAACCTCACCGTGAGTTCTCATCATTTTCATGCATTTTATATTGACCCACTGACAGCCCTGAAACAGGCCAAACACTCTTGGAGGATGGATGGGGAATAGGGGGGAAGGAATGATTGGGAGGGGTGATTGGGGGAAGGAGAGATGGTGGAGGGGTCAGCTGATGGACAAAGCCTCGCCCTATGAGAACCTGGGGAGGATGAGGACCTCCCTGGTCCTCCAGAAATGCCGTACCCTTGCCGCCTCCTGTCCTCAAACACTCTGGGCTCATCCTCCAGCCCCTCCTGGTCTGTTTCCTCCTCCGCTTCCTCAGATAAGGCTGCATGTCCCTCCTTCTCCAGTATGTAGCCACACTGCTATGCCAGGTGGTGAAGGGCAACACAGACCACCTCAAAGTGGGAGCCCCTCTGTGGGGTGTACTGCAGTGCACCTCAAGAGCTGTCCAGGCGTTGGAACCGCATTTTGAATAATCTGATGCCCCACATGAAACTCATTGGCACTGCCAGGGACGGGTCCTTTGGGGAGCCCCATTGCTGGGTGTCACTTATGCATGGTGTTATGTGTGGTGGGGGAGGGGGAGGAGAGGGAAGAGCCCTGGTGTTTGTGAGGTGTCGGAGGGGGTGCGGATGCTGATGTTGACATCGGCATTGTGGTGGGGTGGGCGGGAGGGGGCGGAACCCGATTTTCTGGGGTGGTGGGGGGGGGGGGGGGAGTTGTCGTTCATTTAAATCGAAGAATGGGTGCCCTTGAAATAGGGTGCGCTGATATTCAGATTCCTGGCCTTGCGGGCGTCTTCAGGCCTCACCCCACCAACTGACGGTGTGAATCTCACTTCCCCTTTTTTAAATGCGCAGTGAGTTGTACAATTAGCCGAGGAAAGCTGGCCGTAAAGCCTGCAGGCTTCACACCTCTTTTCTCACCTGAACCATTTTTGGGAAGATTCCGCTCTATGTATTTGGAATGAATAATAAGCTCTTCATTTACAGTCAGCAATACAAAAGAGTGGCAACCTTGCGCCTACCAAAAAAACAACTACAGTTCACTGACAACACAGGGACCGCACTTACTGCGTGCCTCGTAGAACGGACAATCCAGGAATCCAGTTGTGAAAAGTGACCAAATGAACGGACTGCATTTGCAGACAAAGTCTCTCTTTTCATCGATAAAATGCTCCTTATGTTTGTTTTATCACATACTTTCTCAAATCTTCTCTGAAAGGTTACGGAGAACCTGCTGAGAATTCAAAGTTATAACCAAAGCATTATTTGAATGCCAAAGTCTGGCTGGTATCATGTGTTATAGAATCGAAGGATCAGACAGAAGGAGCATAAATGCCTATTGTGTCTATTCTAGCTCTCTGAAAGAACTGTCCACGACTTCCCATTCCCTTCCCCCTTCTCCTGACGCCGTGATTGACTGTTTTATTGTTCTATGTTTTTATTTGCTGCATGTGACTATATTAATTTGCATGAATTAAACTTAGTACCTTTCAAGAAAAACTTGCGTACTTAAAGCGCCTTTAAGATAATCAAAAGTCCCACACCAATTCAAGGAACATTGGAAAACGAAGAATGACACCAAGCACATAAAGAGCTATGAAGAAGATTTTCAAAAGCTTTGTCAATGAGGTAGGTTTTCAGGGGTGTCTTGAAGGAAGGAAGTGTGGTAAAGCGGCTAAGAGGTGTAGGGGAGACAATGCCACAGCTTGAGATCTACACAACTGAAGACACAATCACTAATGGTGGAGTGGTTAAAATAAGGCATCCTCATGAACCCAGAATTACAGGAGTACAACTATTTCAGACAGTTGTGAGGCTGGAAGATATTACAGACATAGGGAGGGTAAGACGATGGAAAGATTTGAAAACAAGGTTAAGATTTTTTAAATCAAGACATTGCTTGACCGGGGACCAATGTAGGTCAGCAAGTATAAGGATGAGTTTTTTTTCCAATTAAGGGGCAATTTAGCATGACCAATCCACCTACCCTGTACATCTTTGGGTTGTGGGGGCGAAACTACACATGGACAGTACCGGGGCTGGGATCGAACCTGGGATCTCAGCACCGTGAGATAGCAGTGCTAACCACTGTGCCACCATGCTGCCAAGTATAAAGATGAGTTGAGACAAAGACAACAGAATTTTGTTTACAGAGGAAAGAATGTGGAAGACGAATCAGGAGCGCATTATAATTGTCAAGTCTAAAGGTAGCCAAGTAATGAACAGGGGAACTCAGCAGCATATCAGCTGAGACAGAAGCAAAGACGGGCCATGTTACAGAAGTGGAAATAGGCGATCTCACGTTTGGTACCAATATGGGGTTGGAAGCTCCTCTGGGTATCAAAAGTGACATAAGATTTCAAAAAGATTGATTTAACAATCGGACTGTTGCCTGGGAGAAAGATGGAGTCAGTAGCTAGGGAATGGGGACTGAAAACACAATTTCAGGCTTCCCAATATTTAATTTTTGCTCATCTAGTACTGGATGTCAGATAAGCAGTCTTATAATTTAGCAATGGTAGAGCAGTTCAAGAGAGGTGGTGGTTAGGGAGAGCGGAGTGCTGTTAATATACATATGAAAGCACTACACTTTTGGATAATGTTCTGAGGGGCAGAATGTGGATGACAAGGAGGAGAGGGCAAAGCCTGATCTCCAGGAACACAAGGTGTAATGGTGCAGGAGCATTAAGAGAGGCCATTTCAAGTGGCAGCACAGTGGTTAGCAATCCTGCCTCACAGCACCAGGGAACCGCATTCGATTCAGGCCTTGGGTGGCTCTGTGGAGTTTGCACATTCTCCCTGTGTCTGCGTGGATTTCCTCCGGGTGCTCTGGTTTCCTCCCACAGTCCAAAGATGTGCAGGTTAGGTGGAGTAACTGGATTAGGGAGGGGGTTTGGCCTAAGTAGGGTGCTCTTTCAGAGGGTCAGTGCAAACTAGATGGGCCAAAAGGCCTCCTTCTCCACTGTAAGGATTATATGAATTCTATGTGATAAGATAGAGAAGAATAGAACCAAATAAAGTAAGTGTGGGAACAGATTTGGGAGCTGACAACACATTCAAGCACTTCGGAGAGGAAGAAGAGGTTGGAGATGGGACGGTTGATTGCAAGGATGGTGAGGAGCACAGTTTTTTGGAGGTGAGGAATGATTGCAAATTTAAAGAAGTGAGGGACAATGCCTGAAGAGAGAGAACCATTAACAATATCAGTTGACCTCGGGGCAGGATGGGCAGTTGATTCAGACTGAGGGAGCAGGAGATGAGTCTCATGGATAAACTGAGCACAGAGAGGAGATACGGGGAGCAAGGGCATTGTGCAGTGAAAGATACAAGGGGCGGGATTCTCCCCTATCCGGCGGGACGGGGGGGTCCCGGCAGAGGGGAGTGGCACCAACCACTCCGGGGTCGGGCCTCCCCAAAGGTGCGGCATTCTCCGCACCTTTGGGGCTAGCCCCGCGCCGGAGCGGTTGGCATCACGCCGGCTGGCGCAAAAACCGGCGCCAGCGGCCTTTCAGTACCGCCGCCCGGCAGCAGGGCTGGCCGAAAGGCTTTCACCGGTTCGCGCATGCGCCGGTGGTGATGTCAGCGGCCAGCTGCCGCTGACGTCACCACCGGCGCATGCGCGCTGTGGGTTTCTCTTCCGCTTCCGCCATGGCGGAAAGAGAAAGAGTGCCCCCAGGGCACTGGCCCGCCCCCTGATTGGGAGGTCCCGATCGCGGGCCTGGCCACCGTGGGGGCACCCCCCGGGGTCCGATTGCCCCCCCCCCCAGGCCCCGGGGGCCTGCTCGCGCCGCCGATCCCGCCGCCACCAGAGGTGGTTCAAACCTCGGCGGCGGGAGAGACCTCCCAGCGACGGAACTTCGGCCCATCACGGGCCGGAGAATCGCCGCAGGGGCCTCGCCGATCGGAGTGGCATGATTCCCGCCCCCGCCACTTCCCGGGTGGCGGAGAATCTCTGCCACGGCGGGGGCGGGATTTTTGGCGGCCCCAGGCGATTCTCCGACCCTGCTGGGGGGGTCGGTGAATTTCGCCCCTGGTCAGTGTTAGGCAGAGAGGAGCATTACAAGAAGTTTAGCTAGATGGGCTAGTGGATGGTTTGAGGTTCATAGGAGCATTATTGTTGGGAAATGTTGCCCCATTGATGCACGGTAAGAAGTCTTACAACACCAGGTTAAAGTCCAACAGGTTTGTTTCAAACACGAGCTTTCGGACCACTGCTCCTTCCTCAGGTGAATGTGAGGAAGGAGCTGCGCTCCGAAAGCTAGTGATTCCAAACAAACCTGTTGAACTTTAACCTGGTGGTGTCAGACTTCTTACTGTGCTCACCCCAGTCTAACGCCGGCATCCGCACATCACGGGAAATAAACAGACAATTTTTAAAAAAGGTTGAAAGATGACTGGATGGTCATCATTACAGTGTGTAATATATACAATATATACAATGCTCCAACTCTGACACCTGAGTTTGAAGTCAGTACAAATTCCTGGACAACAGCCTATAATTTCTACAGGATGTAGAGATAAAATATGGCCAATCTCAATCCAGTTCTTGGTGGACAAATAGTCCCCAATATAGAACTCCCTATAATCTGCTGTAAGTGATGGCGAATTGTTGACATGCCAAAGAGAAGCCATACACGTACGTACTTGATGTGGTAACTGGAAAAGTCATCATGCATAAACACCAATTAGTAACGCCACTTCAGAAATCTGACATAGAGCAGATATACTCAGAGGTAAATGTGAACGTGGACCTTATGCCAAGTCGAAATGAAAGGATGCACTGGAAGTGGATTGGGATCTGAATAGGTGATAATTTTGCTGCAGATATATTTAATATTTGATCAACTTAGTCGGGGAAAAATCTTCAGATGTATAAAAGCTGTTTCCATCCATGATGGATTTTAAAAATGCTCAGAAGGGTAAAGAAAGTGCTGAAATATGCAACATTTTAGCTTGGAGTTTCCGAGGTACATGCCCACAGATTGCTCAATTTTTTGAACCATTGCTGTGTGCATTTCCTAGTGTTTTGTACCCTAGTATAATTCTCCACTAAGAAGAACCTGCTGCAGGTATCACCTTTCCAATGAAATGTAAACCAATGTCCTGGCTGCCTTCTCCGGTGGTCTTAAAAGATCCCATGGCTCTATTCCAAGAAGGGTAGGGGAGTTCTCCCAGTGTCCTGACCAATATTCATCTCTCCATCAACAGCACTAAAAGCAACAGATTATCTCATTGCTGTTTGTGTGTCCCTGCTGTGTTCAGTTTTGGCAGCCACAGTTCCCCCTATTACAACAATGACTATACTTCAAAAGTATTTGATTTGCTGTGCAGTGCTTTGGGCATCCCTGAAGCTGTGGAAAAAAAGTTCAGAGGCTTGGGGTGGTCTGATGATTTAAATGCCTTTGGCAGATCAGGGACACATGGGAACACAGGAACAGGTGAAGTCCATTCAGCTGCTCCAGCCTGTTGTGCCATTCTATTAGGTCATGGTTGATTCATACCATAACTCTGTTGACTTTGTTCCATGTCCTTTTATACACTTATCCAACAAACATCTATCAACTGCAGCCTTAAAAATGTCAATTGACTGCACATCTAGAGATCCCAGATGGCATCAATCTGAGGAGAGCCTGGGTTTGGAATTCAGGGTATATACTTCAAGAGTCTTCGCCTGCTACCTTTTGCAACTCCTTCTTACTCGCACTGTGTACTTCATGGTGCCAGGGCCGGCTCAAGGTACCGGCAACTCGGGCAGTCGCCCGGGGCGCCATGTGCTAGGGGGCGCCATCAAGGAGTGCGTGACCGGCGTCAGAGACCCGGCGCCGCGTAAAAGACTCGGGTCCCGCGCATGCGCAGTTGGGCCGGTGCCAACCAGCGCATGCGCGGTGGCCGCCCTCCCCCAGGCTGCCCCGCACAAACATGGCGGATGGATCCAGGCTCGCCGATGGAAGAAAGGAGGCCTGCCGACAGAGAGACCGGCCCGCCGATCGGTGGGTCCCGATCATGTACCAGGTCACTCCGGCCGCCCCCCCCCCCCCCCCCCCCCGGGCCCCCTCCGCCCCCGGGCCCCCCTCCGCCCCCGGCCCCCCGCCCCCCCCCCCACCGCCCCCCCCCCCACTGCCCCCCCCCCCACCCCCCCACCCCCCCCCCCCCCATCCCCCCCCCGAAGGGCGCCGATGTTCAGGTTGCCCGGGGCGCCAGCAACCCTAGGGCCGGCGCTGCACGGTGCTCCCTGTTTTATTTTAACCCTGTAACTTCCGCTGGAGTTGATATTCCTGGACTAACACGAACAACATGTGGAATAAATAAGAAAGAGTAATGCAAAATAAATGGCCCCTTAGCCTCTCGTCCTACAGAAACAATTTAAGTGAAGTATATATTATTACTTGCAACACAGCCTAAGGCATATATTTTCAGAAGCCTCTGCTATTAAATAGTGGTGTCAGGTAAGTTTGGTATTGGAGAATGGGTAAGTGGAATTAATATTCATTGAGGGAAAAGAAAGGCGATTAAAGATCATCTCCTGCATGCCCCTCTTTAATGAAATCCATGGCCTGGAAGAAAGAACTGAAGGCACCGTTGCTAAGTTTGCAGATGACACAAAGATCTGCAGAGGGACAGGTAGGATTAAGGAAGTAAGGGGCTGCAGAAGGATTTGGACAGACGAGGAGAGTGGGCAAAGAAGTAGCAGATGGAATACAATGTGGAAAAGTGTGAGGTTCTGCACTTTGGAAGGAGGATTTTAGGCATAGGCTATTTTCTAAATGGGGAAATGCTTAGGAAATCAGAAGCACAAAGGGACTTAGGAGTCCTTGTTCACGATTCTCTTAAGGTTAATGTGCAGGTTCGGTCAGCAGTTAAGAAGGCAAATGCAATGTTAGCATTCATGTCAGGAGGGCTAGAATACAAGACCAGGGATGTACATCTGAGGCTGTATAAGGCTCTGGACAGATCCCATTTGGGGTATTGTGAGCAGTTTTGGACCCCGTATCTAAGGAAGGATGTGCTGGCCTTGGAAAGAGGAGGTTCACAAGAATGATCCCTGGAATGAAGAGCTTGTTGTATGAGGAACAGTTGGGGACTCTGGGTCTGTACTCGTTGGAGTTTAGAAGAATAAGGGGGAATCTTATTGAAACTTATGTGTTACTGCGAGGCCTGGATAGAGTGGACATGGAGAAGAAGTTTCCACTTGTAGGAAAACCTAGAACCAGAGGACACAATCTCAGACTAAAGGGACGATGCTTTAAAACAGAGATGAGGAAGAATTTCTTCAGCCAGAGGATGGTGTATCTGTGGAACTCTTTGCCGCAGAAGGCCATGGAGGCCAAATCATTGAGTGTCTTTAAGACAGAGATAGATAGGATCTTGATTAATAAGGGGATCAGGGTTTATGGGGAGAAGTCAGGAGAATGGGGTGAAAACAATATCAGTCATAATTGAATAGCTGAGCAGACTCGATGGAGCGAGTGGCCGATTTCTGCTTCTATGTCTTATGGTCTTATGGTCTAAGCGTCAGCCCACCCTACCCAAGGCGAATTTTTCAAGCTGTGTTAACATTTAAAAATTTGAAGCATTTCTGGGTTTATGTCTTTCATTTCTATTGTAGGATTGCCAGCTTCTTTGGCTAAAAGCATATAACACTGAATGAAATTACGACCATTTCCCAAGGTCTGCCAAAGGCAGGTAATTAGCCACTACGCACCCCCCCCCCCCCCACGCCCCCCCCCCCCCCCCCCCCCCCCACCCTCCCTCAATTTGGAGGTAGCATAGAAGATTGGGGGTGGGATTCTTCATTGGCCGATGGCAAAATCGGGAAAGGCAATTGGGCGGAGAATCGTTCCGCTGCCAAAAATGCGGGGGCCGCCGATTTGACGCCAAATCGCAATTCTCCAAGACCTCGACAGCGGCGTCAATGCGTACCAGAATGCACTTACAGAAGACGCCATTTGCGTGTCATTAGCAGGCCCAAACCAATATTCTCGGGGGCCTCCATAATTCTTTGCCTCCGATGGGCCGAATTCCCAACTGCGTGGTTCACTTGTGCATTTAACAATCGTGAAACCGGCGTTGTGGCTGCTGAGGGAGAGAGAGATGAGGTACGAGAGGAGCGACTGTGGGCTGCCGGCCTGGACTCTGGCCGAGTTGGCTGGGAGGGGGGGTCCTGCCATGCTGGGGGGGGGGGGGGGGTTGTGAACGGGGGAAACAGGCCAAGTGGCTGCGATGAACCCCCCCATGGGACTGGGGCAGTGTTCAGGCATGGACTGCCATTACAGGGTCCATCTTGCTGTGCACCCACTGACCACCGACCTTGGTCCCTGGTTCTGCAGAGTAACACTGGCCCCCACACTCAAACCAAGCACCCCAAACCCCAGCACACGATCCCCAGTGCCCCAAACGCCCCCCCCCCCCCACCCCCCACTCCCCACCTGGCCACCACCCACCGGCTTGCGCATCCATGGCAGAAGCAGTGTGTGCAGCAGGGGGGAAGGTGGTAGCCGCCCAGGATGGAGAGCCGGCTGCCCAACAGGCCGAGGAAGAGGAGGTACCGAGGAGGTGTTGCATGAGGCCTTGTGTGTACCGGCACCACCTGTCATTTGAGGGCCTCCGGATCGGGCATGCCATCAAAGATTCCGGCTCAGCAGGGAGACGGTGCAACATATCTGCCAGATGATGGCACACCTGGCACTGTGGGGCTATGGGGGAGGACACCCGCTCCCAATCGCCGCCAAGGTGACGGTCGCCCTGAACCTTTACGCAATGTGGTCCTTCCAGGCGCTGAGTAGGGACCTGACCGGGATCTCACAGACCTCGGTGCACAGGTGCACCGACGCCATCACGGAGGCCCGATATGCCCTGGCAGATCTATACATCCATTTGAATGTGGACCTAGCCCATCAGGATGCTTGGACAGTGGGGTTCACCACCATCGACGGGATGCCCTGGGTCCAGGGGGGTGATCAACAGGATGCATGTCCCCCTACAATAACCTACAGGTGACAGGCCGCTCTACAGCAACCGAAAGGGATTCCACTCGATAAACGTGCAGCTGATATGTGACCATCAGCTGCACATTATACACGTCTGCGCCCAAAACCCAGGCCCTGTGCACGATGCCTTCATCCTGGCATACACACCAAAAGGGCAGCACGGTAGCATGGTGGTTAGCATAAATGCTTCACAGCTCCAGGGTCCCAGGTTCGATTCCCGGCTGGGTCACTGTCTGTGCGGAGTCTGCACGTCCTCCCCCTGTGTGCGTGGGTTTCCTCCGGGTGCTCCGGTTTCCTCCCACAGTCCAAAGATGTGCGGGTTAGGTGGATTGGCCATGCTAAATTGCCCGTAGTGTCCTAAAAAAGTAAGGTTAGGGGGGGGGGGGGGGGGGGGGGGGTTGTTGGGTTGCGGGTATAGGGTGGATACGTGGGTTTGAGTAGGGTGATCATTGCTCGGCACAACATCGAGGGCTGAAGGGCCTGTTCTGTGCTGTACTGTTCTATGTTCTATGTCCCTGACATGTTCGAGATGCCCCCCCCACCCGCTGGGGGTTGGTTGCTGGGCGACAGGGGTTGTCCACTTTGGTCGTTGCCGATTACACCCATCCGGAGGCCACAGACTGACCGAGAGACCCGCGACAACGACACTCATGCAGCGAATAGGAGTGCGATTGAGCGGTGTCTCGGTCTCCTGAAGATGCGGTTCAGGTCCCTGGACCGCTATGGAGGGGCCCTTCAGTGTGGTCCTGAGAGGGTCGCTGCATCGTGGCGGCCTGCTGCATCCTCCACAACATTGCACAGCAGTGGAACAATATGCTGGACGAGGAGGAATACCAGGCCTCGTCTGATGAGGAGCATATGGAGGAGGGCGAGGGTGGGAAGAACTTGGAGCCCAGACAGGCACCTGGGGAGTGGGGGGGGGGGGCACACGACCTGTGTATCAGGGCCCTCGCACACTGGACCCTCTGATCGCCTCCAGGTTCACTGACGAGGAGGGGGGTTGATGTGGGGGGGGGGGGGCACTGGCCAGGGGCATGGACACCACATCCCAACACCACACCCTCTCACTTACCTCCCCTGCCACGCCAACCTGGAACCCCCTCCGTGATACATACTTGAAGCACTACCGGGCAGGGGCCTGAGTCGGCAGTAACACCGGGTATGACCCATGGGATGGAGGATGATAACAGCCCACTCTGCGATGAGCTCTGGTGCTCCGCATTATTCAACAATATCTGACTCCTGCCAATGTTGGAACTTTCCACCATCCACCTGGATGATCCCAACTGTGAGCTGGTCATTGTGCCGTTGGATCTCTGGGGTGACGGTGGTGGGGATGGTCGGGGGTGGGGGGGGGGGGGGGGAGGAGGAGCTGGGAGCACGGAATACCCCCAACTTACGCCCCCCCCCCTCCAACGTCTGCCCATTCTCCCCCCACGCATCCCGCCCGACACATATGTGTGTCCTAGCCCCTATAATTGAAGTGTGCCCAGCAGCTTTGCCAACTTAACTGCTGTCTAACTTTCTGACCTTATGGGCCCTAACGCTACTTCTAGGTGGATCCCTAGATGGTACAGCAGGAGTGGAGGCGGCCTGATGTGATTACCGCTCTCCGACATGGGTCCCTGATGGCGGATCTATCCCCTGAGGCTCCTACACCACCTGCTGCTGCCAGTCCTCGAGGCCCGCTCTGATCTCAACCAGGGTCCGCACGCTTGCAGCACAGTGAGTGGACCATCTCAATCAGGGACTGCGCCACATCACGCTGCGACTGTACACCACCTTCTGGGTTTCTGTCACATCAGCTAGTGACTGCACCATCTCCCTCTGGGACTAAGTCACCTCCCTCTGCATCTGTGGCACATTGGGCAGCGCATGGGAATTGCCGCCGACGTTCCCAGCCATGGGTCGCTGTGACTGGGCCACGCTCAAGAGTGCTGCTGCGATGTCCAGCTCTGTGACATCGCTGCCTATGAGTCGGCAATGCTGTCCTGGGCCACAGCCAGCACCTGCACAGAATGCCTCAAGCCTTGGAAATGCTGATCCCTGGCCAAAATCATCACCCCCAATGCCTCCACCGCGGACGCCACCCGTGCGGTGTTGGCCTGGGTGGCATGCATGGTCTGCACCACCTCCTGCTCCTGCGGATGGTTAAACTCCTCCAACTGCGCCTGCAGGTCCTGGATGCTCGACAACAACACCTCATGTAAGAGGTGGGAGTTCAGTAAGGAGGGGAGAGATAGGCAGGAGTTCACTAAGGAGTGGAGAGAGAGGCGGGAGTTCGGTGAGGAGTGGAGAGACAGGCGGGAGTTCAGTGAGCAACGGAGAGGGAGGCGGGAGTTCAGTAAGGAGCGGAGAGAGAGGCGGGAGTTCAGTAAGGAGCGGAGAGGGAGGCGGGAGTTCAGTAAGGAGCAGAGAGAGAGGCGGGAGTTCATTGAAGAGTGGAGAGAGCGGCGGGAGTTCAGAGAGGAATGGGGAGGGAGGTGGGAGTTCAGTAAGGAGCGGAGAGAGAGGCGGGAGTTCAGTAAGGAGCGGAGAGAGAGGCGGGAGTTCAGTTCTGGTGAATGTGTAACTGGTAATTCACACTGTACCTTACTGTTGTCCCTGTGGGCCCCATCTGTGAGCCATTGTGCGGCTCTGCCCACAGGGGGAGATGAGGAGCATGTACAGGGCTCTGCCCTCGGCACTGCCCCCTTTAGGTAGTATAAGTGCTGCGGTCCTGCGAGACCGCCCTCAGTATCGTGCAGTCGCAGGCAGGCTCAGTTGTAAGCTGATTAAAGCCACAGTTTACTCCAACTCGTGTCTCAGAGTGAATTGATGGGTCGTATCAATTTAATCGGCTTAAAGAACTACTATGGAATCAGCCCTCAAACCTCACCGACTAGAACTCGATCTACAGGCCACAGAGGCAAAGGAAATTTTTTTGCATTGGCTTCGGTGCTTCAAGGCCTACCTGGCTGCGTCGACGACTTCCTCCGTTACAGATGAACAAAAACTAAGTCTTCTCCACGCATGGGTGAGCCATCGTATTTCTACTCAACTTGATGTAACTGACTCTTATACTGAGGCTCTCGCGATACTCGACCGCCTGTATGTGCGGCCCGTGAACGACGTTTACGCGCGCCACATCTTCAGAACTCGCCGCCAGTGCCCTGGGGAGTCGCTAGATGACTATCTGCGTGACCACAAAGCCCTAGCGCGCGACTGTAACTACTAGGCCGTTACAGCCACTCAGCACATGGAACTCGCCGTCCGAGACGTGTACGTTGCGGGGGTCCGATCAAATTATGTGCGGCAGTATCTCCTTGAGAAAGGACACCAGGACCTGGACGACATGGTAAAACTGGCGACCTCGTTGGAGGTCGCTTTCCAAAGCATAACTGCTTTCCCGGCCAATCACACGACCCCATCGGGACCCCCGACCAAAGGCTGCTCCATGCCTGCGCCGCGCGGCCACCCCCCCACCACGGAGGACTATCGTGCCATTTTTGTGGCCAGTCCCAACACCCCCGGCAGCAATGCCCGGCCCACAACGCGAACTGCAGCAGCTGTGGGCAAAAAGGACACTTCACTAAGGTCTGCCTGGCCAAATCAAAAAACTCAAACCCTAACTTGAACACTCGGTCCTCCGACTCTCAGGCCCGCAGACCCCGTAATGTGGCAGCATGTCTGCCGACTCCGCCTCCACACAACATGTGCGACTCACAGGGGCCGCCATCTTGGCCATCCTCCCCCAGCGGCCGGCCATGTGCGATCCATGGGGGCCGCCATTTTGGGGGCCATCTTCCTCGCCGCTCGCCACGTGTGATCCATGGTGGCGGCCATCTTGGATGACATCATCCTCGCCGCCCCCCACGTGCGATCAACGGGGGCCACTATCTTGGCCATCACCCGCAACGCCACTCGAAGATTACGACCTTCGCGGACGGTCATCGCGGGGCCGCTCCAGCACTGATGACCACGCCACTGACTACCCTCAACTCAGCACAGTCACCTTGGACCAGTCGCGGCCCAAGCACCTCAAGAGCTCCATGATGTCCGTCCGGATCAACGGATACGAGACACCGTGCCTGTTCGACTCCGGGAGCACTGAGAGCTTTGTTCACCAGGATCTGGTAAGGCGCTGTTCGCTCCCGATATTCCTGACACAGCAAACAATCTCCCTCACCTTGGGGTCGCATTCAGTTCAAATACAGGGGCGCACTACTGCGACTCTGACAATACAGGGCGCCGATTACGCTAATTTCCAATTGTATGTGCTCCCAGACCTCTGCGCCCCTCTCCTCCTAGGACTGGATTTCCAGTGCAACCTCAGGAGCCTAACACTCAGCTTTGGCGGACCCCTGCCCCCACTCACTATATGCAGCCTAGCAACTCTGAAAATCAACCCCCCTCCACTCTTCGCTAATCTCACCGCCGACTGCAAACTAGTGGCCACTCGCAGCAGGAGGTATAGTCTGCAGGACAGGGTGTTTATCAGATCCAAAGTCCGGCGTCTTTTGCGTGAAGGAGTCATAGAAGCCAGCAGTAGCCCCTGGAGGGCTCAGGTGGTGGTCGGCAAAAGCGGGGAAAAGCTCCGGATGGTGGCCGATGGCAGCCAGACCATTAACCGGTTCACGCACCTTGATGCGTACCCCCTCACCCGGATTGCAGACATGGTAAATCAGATTACATAGTACTGCGTGTTCTCTTCGGTGGATCTGAAGTCTGCATACCACCAGCTCCCAATCCGCTCGGAGGACCGCCACTACACGGTGTTCGAGGCAGACGGCCACCTCTTCCATTTCCTCCGGGTCCCCTTTGGAGTCACGAACAGGGTTTCGGTGTTCCAACGAGCAATGGACCGAATGGTGGACCAGTACGGCTGTGGGCCACTTTTCCGTACTTGGATAACGTCACCATCTGCGGCCATGATCAGCAGGACCATGGCCAACCTCCACTGATTTCTCCAGACCGCCCAAAAACTCAATCTCACCTACAATAAGGTGAAATGCGTTTTCTGCACTACCAAGCAAGCCATCTTCGGCTACGTCGTGGAAACGGGGTCCTAGGAACCGACACTGACTGTATGACTCTTACAACTCCCTCTCCCTCACTGTCCCAGGGCCCTCAAGAGGTGCCTCCATGAGCGCGGTAGACGAGTCCGTCCCGTTCCAGGTGGAGAGCGACGCACCAGAGGTCGCTCTCGCTGCCACCCTCAACCAAGCAGGCAGGCCGGTAGCGTTCTTTTCCCGAACCCTCTCCGCTTCGGAACTTCAACACTCCTCAGTCAAAAAGGAAGCCCAAGCTATTGTGGAAGCTGTGCGGCACTGGAGGCACTACCTCACGGGTAGGAGGTTTACCCTCATCACCGACCAAAGATCCGTTGTCTTTATGTTTGACAATACGCAGCGGGGCAAGATCAAGAATGACAAAATCTTGAGGTGGAGGATTGAACTCTCCACCTATAATTACGATATAGTATATCATCCTGGGAAGCTCAATGAGCCCCCAGATGCCCTGTCCCATGGCACATGCTCCGCAAGACGACCGACTACAGGCTATCCACAATGACCTCTGCCATCCGGGGTCACCCGGCTCGCCCATTACATCAAGGCCCACAACCTGCCCTTCTCCACCGAGGAGGTTAAAGCCGTCACCAGGAATTGCCCGATCTGCGTGGAGTGTAAACCGCACTTCTATAGACCAGACAAGACCCACCTGGTGAAGGCATCCCAGCCCTTTGAACGCCGGAGTATTGGTTTCAAAGGGCCCCTCCCGACGAACAACCGTAACATCTACTTTCTCAACATTATAGACGAGTTCTCCCGTTTCCCTTTTGCCATCCCATGCCCCGTTATGACCACCCCCATGGTTATCAGAGCCCTGCTCAGCGTCTTCAGCCTGTTGGCTTTCACCAACTATGTCCATAGTGACAGGTGTTCGTCCTTCATGAGCGACGAGCTGCGTCAGTACCTGCTCAGTAAGGGCATTGCCTCGAGCAGGACTACCAGCTGCAACGCCAGGTGGAACGCGCAGGTGGAGAGGGAGAATGCGACAGTCTAGAAGACCGTCCTTCTGACCCTACGGTCCAGGAATCTCCCGACCTCCCATTGGCAGGAGGTCCTCCCCGATGCCCTCCATGCTATTAGGTCCCTCCTATGCACCGCCACCAACCAGACCCCTCATGATCGCTTATTTGTTTTCCCTCGGGGAACTACCATGGGGGCCTCGCTTCCATCCTGGTTGAGGACACCGGGCCCTGTCCTTCTTCGGAAACATGTTCAGACACATAAGACCGACCTCTTGGTAGAGAGGGTCCAGCTCCTGCACTCGAACCCCCACTACGCGTATGTTGAACACCCCGATGGCCGGCAAGACACCGTTTCCCTCCTGGACCGGGTACCCACAGGCTCTACTACCACTACCGCCGATACACCCCCACACTACACCCCACTCGACCTCCCACGCCCCGCGTCCCCGCACCTATTTGCTTCCCACGTTCCCTTCCACCCGGCACACCACAGGAGCGAAGCTCAGGAAGAACCATCCCCGGTGTCCACCCCTGGATCCACACCCAACATCCTTCTTCAGCCACCTGAAACGGCTGCAACACCAGTGCTTCGTCAGTCGCAATGCACGATCCGGGCGCCGGACCGACTGAAATTATAAACCCGTCACCCCCGCCAGACCTGATTTTTAACAGGGGGTGAATGTGGTGAATGTGTAACTGGTCATTCACACTGTACCTTACTGTTGTCCCTGTGGGCCCCATCTGTGAGCCACTGTGTGGCTCTGCCCACAGGGGGAGATGAGGAGCATGTACAGGGCTCCGCCCTAGGCTCCGCACCCTTTAGGGAGTATAAGTGCTGCGGTCTTACGAGTCCGCCCTCAGTACCGTGCAGTCGCAGGCACGCTCAGTTGTAAGCTGATTAAAGCCAGAGTTTACTCCAACTCGTGTCTCAGAGTGAATTGATGTTCGCATCATAAGTAAGGAGCGGAGAGAGAGAGAGGCGAGGGATTCAGTAAGGAGGGGAGAGAGAGGCATGAGTTCAGTAAGGAGGGGAGAGAGAGGCGGCAGTTCAGTAAGGAGAGGAGAGAGAGAGAGAGAGGCGAGGAGTTCAGTAAGGCGCAGAGAGAGAGGCGGGAATTCATTGAAGAGCGGAGAGAGAAAGGCGGGAGTTCATTGAAGAGCGGAGAGAGGCGGGAGTTCAGTAAGGAGCGGAGAGAGAGACGGGAGTTCAGTAAGGAGCGGAGAGAGAGACGGGAGTTCAGTAAGGAGCGGAGAGAGAGAGGCGGGGAGTTCAGCAAGGAGCGGAGAGAGAGGCAGGAGTTCAGTAAGGAGCGGAGATAGAGGCGGGAGTTCAGTAAGGAGCGGAGAGAGAGGCGGGAGTTCAGTAAGGAGCGGAGAGAGAGGCGGGAGTTCAGTAAGGAGCGGAGAGAGAGGCGGGAGTTCAGTGAGGAACGGAGAGAGAGAGGCGGGAGTTCAGTAAGGAGCGGAGAGAGAGGCGGGAGTTCAGTAAGGAGCGGAGAGAGAGGCGGGAGGTCAGTAAGGATCGGAGAGAGAAGCGGGAGTTCAGTAAGGAGGGGAGAGAGCGGCAGGAGTTCAGTAAGGAGCGGAGAGGGAGGCGGGAGTTGAGTAAGGAGGGGAGAAAGAGGCGGGAGTTCATTGAAGAGCGGAGAGAGAGACGGGAGTTCAGTAAGGAGCGGAGAGAGAGGCGGGAGTTCAGTTAGGAGCGGAGAGAGAGGCGGGAGTTCAGTAAGGAGCGGAGAGAGAGGCGGGAGTTCAGTAAGGAGCGGAGAGAGCGGCGGGAGTTCAGTAAGGAGCGGAGATGGAGGTGGGAGTTCAGTAAGGGGCAGAGAGAGAGGCGGGAGTTCAGTAAGGACGGAGAGAGAGACGGGATTTCAGTAAGGAGCGGAGAGAGAGGCGGGAGTTCATTAAAGAAATTGAAGAGTGATGTTATAGGAGGGCTGTGATTAGATTGGCCAAGAGAGGACCTCCTGTTGATTGGTAAGTAGTTTTTCTTTTCATTTGTGTATATTGTTTTGTTTTTCTTATTTTTTTGGCATTGTATTTGTATAAGTTAACCTAAGGTTCAAGGCATGGCAGGAGATCCCAGACCCGTGTCATGCTCCTCCTGCATGATGTGGAAGTTCAGGGTCACGTCTACTGACCTTGGCACCTTCACATGCCTGAAGTATGTCCAGTTGCAGCTCCTGTTAGACCGCTTGAGCTGCGGAAGGACTCACTTAGGAGCATCCGCGATGCTGAGGATGTCGTGGATAGCACGTTCGCTGAGTTGGTCACACCGCAAGTGAAAATTAATGAGGGGCTACAAAATGGGTGACCAAAACACAGACCAATAGTAGGAAGGCAGTGCAGGTGTCCCCTGCGGTCATCTCCCTGCAAAACAGATATACCGATTTGGATACTATTCAGGGAGATGGCTCACTAGGGGAAGGCATCAGCAGTCCGGTTCATGGCACTGTGGCTGGCTGTGCTGCGCAGGAGGGCAGGAAGAAGAATGGCAGGGCTATAGCGATAGGGATCGTAAGGGGAATAGACAGGCGGTTTTGCGGACGCAATCGAGACTCCAGGATATTATGTTGCCTCCCTGGTGCAAGGGAGATGTCTCAGAGTGGCTGCAGGACATTCCGCACAGACAGTGACCCAAGCCGCGAATCGAACCTGGGATCCTTGAGCTATGAAGCAATTGTGCTAACTACTATGCTACTGTGCTGCCCAAATGGATGTTTATTAATGCAGTGATGTCAGAGATGGGGTGGAGCTGGGCTGTCTGTCAGCTTTTTACTTTCATTTTAGGCTGTTTGCTGGAGGGTGTTTTAGTTACGTTTTTCAGAGCTGGATAGCTGCAGTCACCGCCAGAAGGTGTATTGGTGTCTCTCTGTAACCTAAAGACTGTAAATCGATCCTGGTGATTTAAAACTAATAACAGTAGTGACTTTAACACAATGTGCTTCTGGTAAAAGGTGTTTTAAGTCTTATGGATGTTAAAAGGAAAGCTTAAAGGATTACTTAGTGTTGTATTCTTTTGGGGTTGTATTTGAATTAATGGTTGCTAAGATGTTCACTGTATGTTTTAAAAAGGTTGACTTGAGTTCATAGAATAAACATTGTTTTGCTTTAAAAAACATTTCTCCATTTCTACTGTACCACACCTGTAGAATGGGTTGTGTGCTCCCCATCCCACAATCTATTAAAAGTTGTGGATCAGGTGAACTCCATGATACACTTTGGGATTCTCTAAACCCTGGCCCATAACCATGGCAGCACGGTAGCATTGTGGATAGCACAATCGCTTCACAGCTCCAGGGTCCAAGGTTCGATTCCGGCTTGGGTCACTGTCTGTGCGGAGTCTGCACATCCTCCCCGTGTGTGCGTGGGTTTCCTCCGGGTGCTCCGGTTTCCTCCCACAGTCCAAAGATGTGCAGGTTAGGTGGATTGGCCATGATAAATTGCCCTTAGTGTCCAAAATTGCCCTTAGTGTTGGGTGGGGTTGCTGGGTTATGGGGATAGGGCGGAGGTGTTGACCTTGGGTAGGGTGCTCTTTCCAAGAGCCGGTGCTGACTCGATGGGCCGAATGGCCTCCTTCTGCACTGTAAATTCTATGATGATAACAATGGGGAGAATGTGCAAACTCCACACGGACAGTGACCCAGAGCTGGGATCGAACCTGGCACCTCGGTGCCGTGAGGCAGCTGTATTAACAAAAGCGACACTGTGCTGCCCATAAAAGCCAACATAAGGGTACTTTACCTGAATGCTTGTAGTATTCAGGATAAGGTAAATGAGTTGATGGCTCGAATCATCGTGAATGACTATGATGTAGTGGCCATTACTGAAACATGGTTAAAGGATGGTCACGACTGGGATTTAAATATCCAAGGGTATCAAACTATTCGGAAGGACAGAGTGGGTGGTAAGGGAGGCGGTGTAGCTCTGTATTTAAGGATGACATCCGGGCAGGAGGGAGGGAGGACATCGGTGCTATGGAGGATAAGGTTGAATCCATTTGGGTGGAAATCAGGAATAGTAATGCGAAAAAGTCACTGATAGGAGTAGTCTATAGGCCACCAAATAGTAACATTAGGGTGGGGCGGGTAATAAACAAAGAAATAACTGATGCATGTAGAAATGGTACAGCAGTTATCATGGGTGATATTAATCTACATGTCGATTGGTTTTACCAGGTCGGTCAAGGCAGCCTTGAGGAGGAGTTTATAGAATGTATCCGCGATAGTTTCTTAGAACAGTATGTAATGGAATCTACGAGGGAACAAGCGATCCTAGATCTGGTCCTGTGTAATAAGACAGGATTAATTAATGATCTCTTCGTTTGAGATCCTCTTGGAAGGTATGATCACAATATGGTGGAATTTAAAATACAGATGGAGGGTGAGAAAGTAAAATCAAACACTAGTGTTTTGTGCTTAAACAAAGGAGATTACAATGGGATGAGAGACGAGCTGGCTAAGGTAGACTGGGAGCAAAGACTTTATACTGAAACAGTTGAGGAACAGTGGAGAACCTTCCAAGCGATTTTTAACAGTGCTCAGAAAGGTTTGCAACAACAAAAAGGAAGGACGGTAGAAAGAGGGAAAATCGACCGTGGATATGTAAGGAAATAAGGGAGAGTATCAAATTGAAGGAAAAAGCATACAAAGCGGCAAAGATTAGTGGGAGACTAGAGGATTGGGAAATCTTTAGGGGCAACAGAAAGTTACTATAAAGAAGAATAAGATAGATTATGAGAGCAAACTTGCTCAGAATATAAAAACAGATAGTAAAAGTTTCTACAATAAATAGAACAAAAAAGAATGGCTAAGGTAAATATTGGTCCTTTGGAGGATGAGAAGGAGATTTAATAATGGAAATGGCTGAGGAACTGAACAGGTTTTTTGGGTCGGTCTTTACAGTGAAGACACAAATAACATGCCAGTGGACTGATGGAAATGAGGCTATGACCGGTGAGGACCTTGAGATGATTGTTAACACTAAGGAGGTAGTGATGGGAAGATAATGGGACTAAAGGTAGACAAGTCTCCTGGCTCTGATGGAATGCATCCCAGAGTACTAAAAGTGATGGGTAGAGAAATTGAAAATGCAGTAGTGATAATTTACCAAAATCATTTGACTCTGGGGTGGTCCCAGCAGATTGGAAAATAGCAAAAGTGACACCACTGTTTTAAAAAAGGAGGTAGGCAGAAAGCGGGTAATTATAAGCCAGTTAGCTTAACTTAGCTTAACTAGTAGGGAAGATGTTGGACTCTATCATCAAGGAAGAAATAGCGAGGCATCTGGATGGAAATTTTCCCATTGGACAGACGAAGCACGGGTTCATAAAGGAGCATCTCCAGCAGGTCCTGCAATACACAAGACAAGATGCATAATTAGACCACGGGCTGGGGAGGTGGGGGTGAGCATGGGGATGGTGGTGTGGGGGCTGTGTAGGGTGAGGATGCGGGTAGGGGTGAGGGTGGGTGTGTGGGTGAGAGTGGTGTTGTCATGATGGTGGTGTGGGGGTGAGGATGGTGTGGGGCTGAGGGTGGTGTGGGGGTGGTATTGGGGATGTGTTGACACATGTGTCATGGGGAACCGCACTAAGCAGAGTCTCACTGCCTTGCCCACAGCCGAGCTCCACTCGGCAACCTCCCTTTCTTCTGGGCTGCCAACCATGTCCAGGGCTTTCTGCTCTGCCATGGTGAGGGGCCACAGTTCTGGCGTCCCCGTCCTGTCTTCCCCGCTCCCGGCAGTTGTGCGCGGCCTCTGCTAAGGGGAAGGCCATATAAAACAGACAATTCAACACATGTTACCGTGGCCCTCTCTCCTGATGGCCACAGTGACCAGAGCACCTGGCCATGGTGGCCGGTATGGCTGCCGGCATGTGATGCAGAGTGGGGGTTCAGCCACCCTCGGGGGGTGGGGGGGGGGGGGGGGGTGTGAAGGGGGGGGGGGTGGCAGGGGTGGGTACGAGTTACGGATGTGTGGGACGTGGGTTAGTGTCAGGGGCACACTGCTGCCTACTCACCCTGGCCACCATGAGGAGGTTATGCAGTTTTTTTCCGGCACTGCTGGTCTGTCTGGATGGTGTTGCCCATGGCGCTCACGGCCTCTGCCACCTGTGCCCAGGCGCGATGAATGCCGATGGCTGGCAGCCTCCTTCCCGGTCTCCAGCTCGGCTTCTGTGAATCATGGAGCTGCTGCCCTCGCTGCCATCTTGTAGGCTGGGATGGTGTATGTGAGGGGAGTATTGTTTTTTTAAATACATTTAGAGTACCCAAATTATTTTTTCCAATTAAGAGGCACTTTGGGTGGCCAATCCACCTACCCTGGATTGTGGGGGTGAAACCCACGCGAACATGGTGAGAATGTGCAAACTCCACACGGACAGTGACCCAGAGCCGTGATCGAACCTGGGACCTCGGTACCGTGATGCAGCAGTGCGAACCACTGCCCCCTGTGGGGAGAGAATTGTTTATATGCGGCTCCAGCTTGTCACCCTTTGGGTGTCAATCGCGAAACCAGCGAATCTGGCACCGTTTCTCATTAGAATTGATTGTGTTCCATGTGGCGTTGGTGGTAGCCCCTTAACAGTAGCGGAATCAGTCCAGGTGCGGCGCCCCCCCCCCCACGAATTCTGTGTTGGGGTCAAAACATAGTCTCAGAAACGGAGAATCATGCCCTGATTATCTAATTGCTCTACGCACCATTATAAGAAGGTGTTCAGTGAAAGGGAAAGATCCATCATGCATAAACATGGACTACTTTGTGCTGGTGGTAAAGAGAACATAAAAGCTTGCAGATGTGCATGGCGAAAGCCTGTATGCATCTGTTATAGCTAAATTACAGTAAATAGGCATGTAAAGGACTCACTCTTCTTGGTAAACTTCAAAGGAGTGGAGTATCACCTTCATTTGAGAGGATGAATTCTTCTTGCAGTCTCCTGTTGAGCCACCATTTCCCAGGTCAACCTCAATGCAGTTTGCAGAGGTGGGACCCCTCAGATCCAAGAAAGAGCCAACACTTTGCCATAACCTCCTTCAACGTCATCTCCGAAACCACACCACAGCTTAATTGCTGTGAACAGGAAATCCTTAACCGCCTGACCTGGGTGTTTCCAGATGCAATTTGCCACACAAATAAGATGACTTTGAATAATCAAGAAAGGTTCCTTCCCTTCGTTTGAAAGGTGAAATATGCCACACAAAATGCTTTTGTGCCAAAAGCTGCCTCTCGGCACCAGTGGGAAAGGCTAGTCAGCAGAAGAGGATCGACAAGGAGAAGTCCATTCATGGAAGATAAGCGCATTCATTGGCTCAAGGCTCCCCATCATTAAAATTAAAGGTTTACAATAAATTGATAAAATAAATAAATAAATAAATGCAAAATAAAATGCGAGTAGCTCGAACAGATCATTTAGTATATGAAAAGAAAATTTAAAAAATATATATTTATAATAGGGCAACACAAGGTACACAATGTAAATATATAGACACCGGCATCAGGTGAAGCATACACGGGTGTTCTGTTAATCAGGTCAATCCATAAGAGGGTCGTTTAGGAGTCTGGTAAAAGGGGGGAAGAAGCTGTTTTTGAATCTGTTTGTGTGTGTTCTCAGACTTTTGCATCTCCTGTTCGATGGAAGAAATTGGAAGAGTGAGTAAGCCGGATGGGAGGGGTCTTTGATTATGCTGCCCGCTTTCCCCAGGCAGCGGGGGGTGTAGATGGAGTCAATGGATGACAGGCAGGTTGTGTGATGGACTGGGCGGCTGTTCACGACTCTCTGACGTTTCTTGCGGTCTTGGGCTGAGGGTGTTGCCATCCCAGGTTGTGATGCAGCCAAATAGGATGTTTCCTATGGTGCACCTGTAAAAGTTGGTAAGGGTTAATGTGGACATGCCAAATTTCCTTAGTTTCTTGAGGAAGTATAGGCGCTGTTTGTTTTCTTGGTGGTAGCTTGAAGTAATCCTGATGAATTTCTATTGAAGGATACTTCCTGAAACCTGAATCCCCTCATTGAAGTGGACCACTGTTGGGGTAGTGCTTCCACCCACCTTTCCCAGCTTCATCTCAACTCCCATTGAAAATGCATGGCAGCACTCCCACTCGTGGGCTGGACCCTGTCAGTGCCCAGATGCAGAATCCCAATCTATCCCTCCCTGAGCATTCAGAACATTTGCCTTGTACCAAAGACCATTTTCGTAGGGCCCCCGGCAGCCATCTACTTTTTCTTTGGTTGGACAGTCACTTGTTGCCGACAACCTGGCACATTTGGCTACGGCCAAGCCAACTAGCATCAGCTCCTGGAGGGACTGACTGTTTGCTTTTCTGCTTTCTGACCTGGGAATAAAACTCAGTCCTTTTCAGACTTCATGGTCCTCTTGTGGTAAGGTATACTTTGTGCTTTGTTGTCTAACTTAACTTGTGGAATGGAAGAAATATTCCTCATTTGGTAGGTGTTGAGGAATATTTTACTACACTCAGAAATAGCATTCCTTCACTGATGTACCATCAATTGAACGCGAGACGAGTTGCTGTACCAAAAGTATGGCTTTAATCAGCTAGATGTTAGCCTGCGGTCGACTACAGTAAATGGACGACCGCCGGGAGTACTGGGTATTTATACCCCGCCCTGGAGGCGGGGTTAACTCAGCCTCTCGACCAATCGGGGAGCCGTCACATGACTGGTCTCAACCAATCGGTCGAGAGGCACATGACCGACCAGGGCCAATGGTAAGCCGGTGTTCTGCACCAATGGCAGGCAGCTATGTTAATCATACCACCACACTCACCTTTGTTGATGGACATGAGACCAATGCCACCTCACTTGCTTTTCTCCACAGCAGTTACCAAAAGTATGCTTCACACAAAAAATGTCCATTGCAACACTCATTTTTTCACCCACCACCATTAATAAATCTCATGAACACAATCAGACATGAACAAACAAGAAACAACATTATTTGGCCTTTGTCCAAGACAGGAAGTCATTAAGATTCAACTAATCCTGTTAAACATTTTCGTATATGAAGAGTGTGGTACTTATATAAATGAAAAAAGAGAAATAAAGTTCACTGCAAATTACAGGCTTCTTCGCAATTATATTAGAATAGAGTTTAGCCTGCATCACTGTTATGTCTAATGCTTTTTTAATTGCTCTTCTTCCCCAATTTGAGATAAGAAAGACCATAACAAAACTGTGATCAAACAGCCAGTTATTTCTTTCTGGTTGCAAAAACACAAATGCTGTTTCTATTGGACGGTACAATCTTTCACTCCTCTGCTCGAATTGTTCTCAGTACCAGCATATGCAAGGTGCCTCCCCTCCCCTCCTTGTACTTTGCTTAATTTGGCAGCAAACGGCACCATCAATTGATATTAAGTGCATTTGTTCTTAATACTCCTTGCACACCTAAACCCATTCAACTTTAAGGTGCACTTCATAATGTCAGAGCAATGTAAAATTACATACATTGTGATGCATGTGCTTGCCTGCTAACTCAAGAATATAAAGGCTGATTGTACTCAACAATTCATTTCCTGTGTTAACAACAGCTGCCAATCTTTATTAAGCCTATAACTTGTTCCTGTAGAATATGACATTAGACACTGATTATCGGTAATAGACACTTACTTACTTTGCCAAAAATAAGAGAGGATCATGCTATTCATAATACCTGTGCCCGTCTACTCATTTTAAACTTTATTCCATCCATTGGAATGTTTTCTTTTGGGGTCATCAACTTCTTTTTAGGTCAAAACAGAATCCGACAATATGCTTTTAGAGCAATCTTGATTAAGATTGATCCCAGCCTCCTCTCCTTCCATTTTGGCCCAGTCACTCACACGTTGAAAGCCTCTTGGCCAAACTCTTCAATATATGATTGTCTGCAGCCTCCCACGTTGGCAATAAGAGGAGCAGGAACAGGGGAGGGAACTGATATCTGATGGGCCAACCCTCAGACCCTATGCCATTAATCAACAAGCACAAACCTTTTTTAGGAGCCGTTCCCCGTCACAGCCTTCTCAGCAAAGGTGGGTTTGAGGTGGGCTGGGCTATTTACCCCACATGACAGCTAGCCATTTAGGAAGGTCAGAGCCTTGATAAGAATGATTTAAAGAATGTGGACCAGAACTTTCCAGTCAGCCTCCAGTTTCTGGCACTGACAGTGGTCAATTTTGCTGCCTAGATGTGGGCAACCAGCTGGACCATTTTAGAGGGAAATTAAGAGTCAACACATGGCAGTGGGGCTGGAGTCACATGTAGGGCAAACTGGGTTAGGATGGCAGAATTTCCTTTCCTTCCCCAAAAGATCATTAGTGAACCAGATAGGTTTTCACTACAATTGATGATAGTTGTCATGGTCACCATGACACAGGCTAGCTTTTAATTCCAAAGTTATGAATTGAATTTTAATTTCACTAGCTGCTGTGGTGGTGTTTGAAGCTCAGAGCATCAGCTAGTGACATGATCACCACGCCACCTTCTCCCGCTAAATGATGAGAATCTCTCCATTTTCCTGGATGAGTACAGCTCAACACGTTCAACACCATCCAAGGCAATGGATCAGCCTGCTTGATAGAGCATCTTAAACTTTCATTCCCTTCACCAAATTGCCAAAGCTCCTTCAAAACCCCTTCCGAACCTACAAATCTACAGTTGAGAAGGACAAGGCAGCAGACACGTGGAGGGACCACCACTTGTAAGTTTTTCAAGTCACTCACTATCCTGTCTTGGAACTATATTGTTGTCTTACACTATCACTGAGTCAAAAGCTGGACCTCCCTTCCTCACAACTCTGGGTACCAGCAGACAGACTGCAGTGATTTGAAAAGGTGCTAACCCACCACCTTTTTTAAACACATGATATAGAATTCTACAGTGCAGAAGGAGGCCATTCGGCCCATCAAACCGTGCACCAGCTCTTGGGAAAGAGCAACCCTACCCAAGGTCAACACCTCCACCCTATCCCCATAATTCAGTAAACCCCACCAACACTAAGGCAATTTTGGACACTAAGGCCAATCCACTAACCCGCACATCTTTGGACTGTGGGAGGAAACCGGAGCACCCGGAGGAAACCCACGCACACACGGGGAGGATGTGCAGACTCCGCACAGACAGTGACCCAAGCCGGAATCGAACCTGGGACCCTGGAGCTGTGAAGCGATTGTGCTATCCACAATGCTAATGTGCTGCCGGGATGTGCAATAAAAGATGTTCTTGTCAGAAATGCCACATCTAAGAAGGAAATGAAAAAACAAACTGTTTCCAGAAAGGTAATTGAGCTACTTTAAACAATCTAAAATTGTTAATGGGCCCAAATTCTGACTTTTATTAAGGTTTGCAATTCACACGAACTACTGACTTGAATCTCAGAATTAATTTTATACTTTGTTTAATTTTCTTTAAACTTTCTTTTCATTTCTTTCTTTTTTCCAGCTGTCCCCTTTTTATACTGCGAATGAGACCAAAAAACATTAAATAAAATAAAAATGACAGGTGGGGGTGCGGTGGGGCGGGAGGGGGGTTGAGCCAAAAGTCCTGGGTTGGGGGTGCTGACAGTCCTGGGTGGGGGTGGGGGGCCGACAGCCCTGGGTGGTACTGTAACAATAGTCAAAACATCAAGGGGAACGTAATGAATCAAGCTAGAATGTCATCCTTGTGGATAATGATGGACCCCAGCCCCCGCTGGTCTCGGAAGACCTGAAACATGCAGCTGGACAATGCGGGCCCCCTCCCCAAGGCCACCAGGAAGATATAGCCACTGTAGGGGTAGACAGTCAGGTTGGATGACCACCTCGACCACCTACTCACTGCCTGAACCTGTTGATGGCGACATTAACCAGGTCCAGGAGCAGACTTACGGGGAGGACCTCCTTCCTATCTGTCCATCTCCATTCAAGGTGGGAACTCACTATATATGAAGACCAACAGCTTCTGGACTGCAGCAGGAGAATCACAGATTTGTTACAGCTCAGAAGGGGACCATTTGACCCATTGGTCAATGTGCGGAATCTCACCAGAATTTGGTAAAATGTCAGGCCCAGACTGAAAAGAGGTGTGTAACTCTCTAGTTGCACAGACCAGGAACACAATTTAACGAAAACATTTCAAAGAGTCACCTTGGGCGCGATTAGCAGGGTGTTTCTCCGCAGCCTGATTGGCGTGATCGCAGCCTGTACTTACTGCACTTAATGCTGGAAATGAGCCCCCACAAACTTCGCGCCATTACTGGCTGACTCTCAGTCTGATTGTCCAAACTAGCGCCTCAGCAGTTCGCTGCTAACAAGGGGGAGCTGCTGCTAAACACTCCATCACCACTCACTCCCAGTCAATGCACAAGCATAGAATTGGGCAGCACGGTAGCATGGTGGTTAGCATAAATGCTTCACAGCTCCAGGGTCCCAGGTTCGATTCCCGGCTGGGTCACTGTCTGTGCGGAGTCTGCACGTCCTCCCCGTGTGTGCGTGGGTTTCCTCCGGGTGCTCCTGTTTCCTCCCACAGTCCAAAGATGTGCGGGTTAGGTGGATTGGCCATGCTAAATTGCCCGTAGTGTCCTAAAAAGTAAGGTTAAGGGGGGGGGGGGTTGTTGGGTTACGGGTATAGGGTGGATACGTGGGTTTGAATAGGGTGATCATTGCTCGGCACAACATTGAGGGCCGAAGGGCCTGTTCTGTGCTGTACTGTTCTATGTTCTATGTTCTAGAATCACGCAGGCCTGCTCCTCTCTTTGGGGATGCTGACCTGGCCATGCTTCTGGATGCAATCCTGTTCCCCCAAGGGCATTGGAGGGCCAGCAGCAGGGTCACCAACACCGTCTGGGAAATAGTGGCAGCGGCTGCCAGCGCGGGCAGCATGACCAGGAGGACTGCCGTACCATGTAGGAAGGAGACCAATGACTTCTATTGAGCTGCAAGGGTAAGTTATCACCTCTCTCCTGGCATCAGTTCTGCCTGCCACCCCTCAAATTCCCAACCCCACCACACAAGTCACTGGGCACCTGGCACCCACCCCACACCCGATCTTCATGTTTGTTCTCTGCCCAGCCTGGCACCCTCCAACACAACCCCTACATGTCCAGTTGCAGTGCCCAACCATGCCACCTGCTATAGACCCCCCCGGCCCATCAAGCGTGTGGCTCACAATGCCTTCTCTTTATCCTTGCAGAAGAAGATAGCCCATAATAAATGGGAATGGGCTTAGATGGGGGGGCGGAGTCCCAAAGATCTGAGTCATCACCCGCTATGAGCAACCCGCTCTGGAAATTGCAGGGATGTCTGAGGACAGAGCAGTCACCGACAGCAAGGTTGGCCTGCATCAGAGGTGAGGAGCCACTGGCCCTTCACCCAAATGACCTGTTTCAAGTGAGTTGTTCACGTCAGACAAAACGATTCTTCCCTCTCACTGACCATGTGGCCATTTCCTCGCAGGATCGCCATCTGATGGGGCCAGGCCATCCGGAGTCATCTCCCCACCTCCACCCCCGACATTCAAGAGAACACTTTGGAGGAGAGCTCCGAGGAGACCACCATTGTGGCATCACAGGTATTACCCCCACCTTCCACCAGCACAGAGACACATACCTCGGTGGGGAACATTAGTGGACAGGCTGGATACAATCTGGTGAGCACCACACAGTTGCCGATGCACATCAGGTGGAGGCAGGAACATCCAAGGGAGTCAGCATTTGGAGGTCTGCTGGATCCCAGGACTCAGCTGCGTCCCAGTCAGATGCCTAGTCTCTGGAAAAGGTTATCCCTGAGCTGATGCAAATGCTTGGAAAGGGCCGTGCCATTCAGGAGAGGATGACAGTGACATTCCAATGAGTGCTAGCCGATTGATGGAGTCCAGAAGGCTACGGGCGCAGGGGATGAGGCCAGCAATGCTAGGGTGGCGACCACAGTGGAAAGCCTGCAGCACAAGGTCAGCATCTTGAGTGGTGGTTTCCAAGGCGTGAAGCTGTCTGTGGTGACCATGGCTGATAGCCTCAACATCATGTTGATGAGGTATGCCTCCAAGACACAGGTGAACATTGCCAAGGCACTCCAGAGCGTGTCCCAGGCACTGAGGTAGGTGTTCCAGACACAGATGGACATTGCCGGGGCACTGAAGGGCGTGTCCACATCATGGTGAAGACAATGGGGAGGCACCAGGATTGGCAGAACCAGATGGCGCAGAGGCCTCTGGAGCTGACTCCAGCTGCCCCTCCATCCCACGGAGGCCCCCAGGGCCATCAGGGAGGAGGAAGCACTGGAGGCCAACATGGGGCCTTCCACCAAGGACACAATGGCGGTCTTTAGTTCTTCTAAATCCCCCCATCCTGACACCGACGCATCTCAAGGACAGCAGGCAGAACAGAGTGGCACGGTGATGCCAGTGACACCAGTAAGTTGGCTGGCATCCTTCTACTCCAGGTTTTCCAGAGGATGCCCGCCAAAGGCATTAACGGTCACAAGGCGCGAAAAGCAGAAGGCTGCCTCCGCCTCCAATGCGCATCCTGGGGACACACTTAGACGTAGCACTAGACCACGTAAGATCAAGAAGATTGATAATTGCTCAATGGGCACTGGGAGGGAGGGGGGTCACTCTGTGTAGCTAGAGGGAATGGAAATGTCAAATGTTCACCATTAAAACATGTCACACCAAGGAACGTCGGGAAAAGGGAGGAGGAGGGGAATGGAGGGAAGGAGGGGAATGGGGTGGGGAGAGGGGTTGCTGATGGACAAAGCCTCATTCTATAAGAAGCGGGCAAGGATGAGGGCCTCCCTGGTCCTCCAGGCATGTCGGACCCTCACCATCACCTGTCCTCCATCCTTCAACTCTTCCTGCGGGTCCTGCTCAGACTCGTCCACCATCTCCTCCTGGTCTGCCTCTTCTTCCTCAGGTGAGGCTGCATGTCCCTCCTCTTTCTCCAGCATGTCACCCCGCTGCTGTGCTATGTTGTGAAGGGTACACAAAGCATCAGAAACGCATTTTCAGCAGTCCGAAGCACTGCTCAATGACAGCACGGGTGGCAACATGGGCCTTGTTATATCAGGTCTCCGGATCAGTCTCCAGCCTCCGCACTGGCCTCATCAGCCAGGAGCTCAGCAGGTACCCCTTATCCCCCAAGAGCAACCAATCATCCTGGGGTGTCCTCAAAGATGCCGAGGAGCGTCCAGGGATATAGCTGTGATGCACGCCCTGGGAAACATGCACACATGTGCATGATCTGGAGCTGGTGGTTGCACATGAGTTGAACATTCAGGGAGTGGAACCCCCTTCCTGTTTATGAAGGGCTCTGGAAGCATTTGGTAGGACAGACAGACAGCAGTAGTTGTTGCCCCTGTTATGGGAATGCACAATATTTAAAGATGGCTTGAAGGCCTCAGAGATACAAGCCTCCTCATCACCCACCCTTCCCGGCAACCCTGACCTGGAACGCTTCAGTCCCGCAACCAAGCCCAATCCCCTGAGAGGTCCCCCATAACCCACGATCACTGGGGCAGCAGTTCCAGTGCCCTTCAGCTGCATGCCGGAAAATAGAAATGGCTACTCATCTCCTCAATTCCCCTCAGCAGCCATTGCTCCAGTTTCACGTTTTAAAAAGAAGTGCTAAACGATGCCCGGGAGATTTCTCACGGGGAGTTGTTTAATTCCTGGGAGGCCGTTATATTCAACATCAGTCTTTCTAATGAGATGGAAATTAATGCAAATTGGGTAATGATATGCTCACCATATTTGGCCGAGATCCGGAACTCACCATTGCGAGCAGGCTGGTGAGATAGCAAACTGATTCGCGCCCAGCACGAATATCGATTTTGGCCCTTCCCACTTTTGAAGTGACGCACATCCGTGCCAGGAGCAACACAGTGGTTAAATCACGCCCCAGTTTTCTCTTCAGGGGCGAAATTCTCCGACCCATAGCAGGGTCGGAGAATCACCTGGGGCCGCCGAAAATTGGCCTCCGCCGTGGCAGAGATTCTCCGCCACCTGGGAAGTGGCGGTGGCGGGAATCTCGCCACTCCAACCGGAGGCCCCTGCGGTGATTCTCCGGCCCGGATGGGCCAAAGTCCGCCGCTGGGAGGCCTCTCCCGCCGCCGAGGTTTGAACCACCTCTGTAACGGCGGGATCAGCGCCGCGAGCGGGCCCCCGGGGTCCTGGGGGGGGCGGGGGGCGATCGGACCCCGGGGGGTGGCCCACGGTGGCTAGGCCCGCGATCGGGGCCCCCCGCTCAGACTCTGGGCCAGTGCCCTGGGGGCACTATTTCTCTTCCGCGGCCGCCACGGCCTCCGCCATGGTGGAAGCGGAAGGGAAACCCACATCGCGCATGCACCGGTGGTGACGTCAGCGGCAGCTGGCCGCTGACGTCACCGCCAGCGCATGTGCTGACCGGCGAAAGCCTTTTGGCCAGCCCCGCTGCCGGGGGCGCTGGTTTTTTGCGTGCCAACCGCTCCGGCGCGGGGCTGGCCCCCAAAGGTGGGGAGAATTCCCCACCTTTGGGGAACCCGACCCCTGAGTGGTTGGCGCCACTCCCCTACGCCGGGACCCTCCGTCACGCCGGGTAGGGGAGAATCCAGCCTCAGATTTGGAGTCATATTTTGTTCTAAAGTTGTGAACCTCTAATAGTCTAAGAGTGAAAGAGGTGTATCATCTTGTGGGAGAGACAAAAGAAGATTATGGCTGATGGAACCATCAATTCACTAGACACGTGTTTCCGATATGAATATAGGCTTTAATCTACTTACTACAGAGCCAGCCTGTTACCCGTTGATAAACTCTCAGTGAACTGCAGACTGACTCTGGACAAGGGTATTTATACAGCAGCACTAGGGGGAGGAGTCATGGGCGGAGCCAAGAGTGGAGCCCTGCACAAGCTCTGAGCATTCCCAGAGCTACTCCCCCTAGTGGTCGGATAACGCTACTGCGCTTACAAAGATATAGTGTAAATTATCATGTTACATTCACCACAATGGCCTTGTGGTGTGATTACACTCTGACTCTCGCTGGGCTATCAGGATTCAAAATATCTAATCTAATTTGGAGAGTGTCTGTCCAAATCCCTGGGAGCCAAAAAGAATGAAAGAATGCAGTTCACATGCAAAGGCGGAATAAATTCGGACTGTGGCATCAGAGTTTAATACTTGTATGTGGGCTCTTTAAAGCCAAATCCACATTCAAATTTACCACAACCGCTCACATCTGTTCCTCACTAGAAAGTACGTTTTCATGGTGCATTGAGCCTGGTTTTGCCATAATAAAGACTCCTTGAACTTTTTTCATGGTGATTTGTTTCATCAGATACTCAGACCTTAATATGCTTGATTTACGATCATTGATTACCTCATGTTATTCTGTTAGTGTGACAATCAATACATTGTGTCAGGCAATTTAAAAAGTACTGATTTTACAAATGTCATAAGTTTCTTTTATTCCACATTAATGCGATGCAATCAAGACTGGATTCCTAGCTTTGGAAAAAATAGTTTTATTAAAGTTATCCGTCACCATTGAATATGCAAACTGACCTTTACAGTAGATAAGGGTGGGTCACACGTTCACATAGTACTATAGTGTTGAGCTAGTGATTTATGACTAATTTCTGGCAGGTTATGAGGTTAGCTAATCATTCATTAATTATTTGCATTCAGGCAGAACAAATTGGTATTCCATACAAAATAACAAACTTAAAACATTGATGCTATGTATTTTTAATAAGCTTCTTATGATTTTGTGAATGTTTATGGTTTCTTGTTGGATTTACCTATGGATACATGGGGCAGAATTGTCTGGTCCACGAGCAGTGGGGAGGTTGGCGGGCAGGGGAACCTAATTTGACATGAGGCCATCAATCAACCAGACGGCGGGATGAACTTTAGGAACTAAGAATAGTGCAAAATCAGGTAACGTTGAAGATTAACGGTTTAGAAATAATCCGACTTGTGGTGATTTCTCAATAGAGCGAATTCAACAGACGTCAGGGTCATTTTTGCAGCAGAACCATTTCTTTTGAATTACTTTTGAAATGCAGACTGAGTCTTTTAAGAGTACTGATTTCTCTATCACGCCTGAAGTTTTTATATTCTAGTTTAGCACCTAAAAATCAAAAGATATTTTACCATTGTTCCATTTCAACATAAAAGCAGAAGAATAATTATATTGAATATAACTGTAGAAAATTAAGTAAAATTGTGACCCCTTTCAGACCACATGTCAACATCCTAGCTGTATTGTTGTACTAATGGTTCATTAAAATGGGATCTGCATCTTCATTCATCCCAATATGGAAAATCAGTCCACTGAGAGCTCCATGGAGCATGTCAATAGTTTTTGCCTGGTTGAACAATGTGGGGTGGAACCCAGACAATTATCCTTCCCTATTACAGGCAGTCCAACCAACACTGGTATACTGGTCCTCTAGAACAAGGCTTTTCAAAGTTTCGGTCGCAACCCGTGGGTGGGTCATGTGCGGGTGTCAGGAGGGGTGTGGAGCGACCGGTCGCAGCATTGCTGTGAGGGTCCCAATCATGGGAGAAACGCCTAATAGCTACTACCAGAATTTTTATTGAGAATGGCAGCCACTGGCACCTTTTAAATAGGAAGGAAATTAGGCTGTTTGCAGTTTTGCAGCCAGAAACGACAGCAGTGAGGTCACATGCCCTGCACGTACACTTGATATTAAGCACCCTGTATGTACTTGGTGCTTTTGGCACCAAATTGTGGAGGAGAGCTTCTTCCATTTCCCAGCAAGGTAAGAGGACTGTGAAAATGATTTGTTTTCTTACATGTAAATGAAGGGCAGAGACGCATAGGCAGTGTACCTCCTGGCCAGGATCTCACAACTGAATCTGCTGGAGAGAGCTGCTCAGGAGAATCCACGGCAGGACAAAGTTTTAGTGTTACCTCTGTACAAACACCAGGGCCTCTGGCAAACAGCTTACAAAGAAACTTAACTCGGGAACAAAGCAGTATAAAGGTAATTTCTTGAGGTATGGTTTTGTCAATTGTGCCACAGCAAATACGGATGCAAAGCCTATGTATGTTATATGCAGTTATGGCAAATGAGAGGAGAAATTTTATATTTTGAAAGAGAGCTGGTGGGTTAAAAATTCCTTTTAAGGTTGAGACCCCACAATCAGTTATTAACTACAGCTGACTCTAAAGAAAATACTCCACTGCTGTATCAGACATATGATAGCACACTAAAACATGCCAAAAGCCGATGAAGCGGTCAGCATTCTGAAATAGCACCTCCCAGGAGTATCCAGTGCTGAGCAAAACTAGCATTTTGCTGCTATTACCCTTCATAATGACTTACATGTGCAAGGTTGCATTTCCCGCCCTCACAAAGAAGAAGATGGCACAAGGAACTGGCTGAACTCTGCACCTGATATGTGTATTACCTTCTCCTCCAGTGAAGCTGACTGGAGTGAGATCATGAGGATGAAGCAGGCTCCCCTTTCACATTAAATGTCAGTGAACGTGGCGTGGGCTGCAAAGGTCAACCTGTCGGCATGGGACCCAAAGGTCAGCCGGTTGGCAAAAGTGGATCCCGGCAAAATAAGATTGTAAAACACTGCTCTAGAAGACAATCTCAGTATGACTTCAAGTTACAATTACTGTTTGAACTCAGGTACCTGGGTTGGGAAATATATTAATATTTGGTCTGAATGAAATGTTTTATTGAACTTGATTGATTGAACAAAAATCAACTTTCTAAAAGCCACCGTGGCATGTTGGGCTAGACAACTTCACCCACAGAGGAATGGAAAGGAAAATCAGCAGGTAACTTGCCCAAGAATCTTTGCTGACTACTGTAAAATCAGTTACAGTGATACATACAAGGGCATGCCTGTACTTTCTCCCAGGGCATAAGTCATACCAGACTAAATTTTGAGCAACTCTTTTACCTTTGTTTCCTTATTTGATTGACCAATTGCTGTTTTGGTAGAATAAGTGAACCACTGTTAGCACTTGTGACATATGATTAACCTTAAGCAGTCAGTGCAACTGTTATGTGACTAATTATACTATTTTTCTAAAATGCCAGAATATAAATGGTGAAAACAGGGGAGGAATTGAAGCAGCTATTGTTTGATTGATATTTTAGTCAATATCTATGTTTAACTTGTATTTCTGCCTTTCTCCACCAATAGTTACATTAAGGCAATGTACACTACAGAGGGATGTGGGCCATGACCTGGCTCTGAGTACCACAGTCATGCATTGTGCGTGTAACCTAACTGACTTCAGTTCGCCTTGTAATCTCAAATGTTCTGCCCAATACTGCCTGAACTGGCAGTCTAAGAATTAGATAAATATTGAATTAATAACTAACCTTTCTTACAAACAGACCGCCTGTAGAACACTGAATAGAAATGTCTCACGCATACCCCACAATGGTATTTGGAAGTGAAGCATGGGGTGGAAATCATACGTTTTTCCCACATTTAACAGCACACCAACTCCTTTTCTTTGGCGTTTTGTCACAAATTGGTAACATTTCGTCAAATCAACAGGTGTAAAATTGGAAATGCGTTTCCAAAGTAATGCAGCACCCTGCGCAGAGATAGTCATCGATATTCCACAAGTTTATTCAGTCGAGGTACCTGTGTTTTGTTCCAAAAGAGCCACGAAAATGTTACCAACCTTTACAACTTTGACTGACTTTAATAACTGCCGTATGGAGCAATTGCCAATTGCGTGCAGCTGGCTCAGCAGGAAGGTTGAGGTCAAGCTAATGAACATTTCTTTCTTCCTCACATCTTAGTAGCATCGAGAACACTTAAAAAACAGACCCATGACTGAAGGTGCTGTAGGCAGCACATTAGATCTATTTGCCATAGGACTGAACAAAACTCAAACAATTGTGTGTTAAACTTTCAATCAGGGATTTAACCTTCGCCATTGTTCAGATAGTCTTTAATTTCTGCTTCTTCTTTTTTGTACTACTGTGTGTTGTATTATTTTTCACTTTCCCTTGTTTGAGTTGTTTTTTTCCCCCCTTCTAATGGTGACCCTTGGAATTTCAGATATAGACTGAGAAATTGTTGTTGTTAGAAATGCTGTTATAATTCTTTTGTGGATGGTGTCCATGAATTTAACTGTCTGAGAACAGTGAGCAGGTCCATTGTGTGGAGTGGATGGTTTAGTGGTACGTCTTTAGTTTGGGGGATTTTAAGCTTATGTCTGTTAATGTAACTATATTAAAGGCACAGTGTAATTGTTGTTTAGTTCAGTCACAGGAAAGGACTGTCCATGCACTGGCTCTCCTTCCTTATATTGTTTGAGTTGCTTCGCTATAGTGATAGAATGAAGATTTCAACTCTTCCATGGATCTATGATTTTATTGCTGAAATAAGGGAGCTTGTTTCAACAGTGTACACAGAGCGAGACAGCCTGTGGGCACTATTCACCCTCCAGATGAACTAAGTAGGCTAGCGAATGTACAAGATGTAAACTGATCTACTGCTATCGTGCTGATTAAGACAGAAACATTAGGCTACAGCAGTTATTTCTACTCTTGGTTACATGATTAATCAAACACCTCTCGGCAAAAACTCTCAGGTGCTTACCAGCAATATTTAATTTGGGCATTATTGTTGACAGCCTCAGTTTGTACAAAACATTCCTCGGGCTAATATTTCCTAATTTATCGCCCAAATAGGCCTGGGGTGCCAGAGAGAAAAAATAATCGAAGATACAAAGCCAATTGTTTTAAAATGCAAAACGTTATTGCAAATTGTTGTTGTCTTAAAGCTCACAGTCCTTTCACTTTATTTAATTTTCCTTCTGTCTAATGACTTCTCGCGCATTCGTCATTATTAAAGTGCTGGGGATGGTGACCTGGCAATGCTCATGAGAGAAAAGCTCATTTATTTTTGGTGGTTTTGGCTGAAGGAAAAGTGGTGACCAGTACGCCAGGTGAACTCTGCTCATTTTTAAATTGCATTATGGAAAGGCTGACATTCACCTGAACAGAAAGCCTGATTGCCAATTGATAAGGTGGTCAAAAATATCTGAAATGAGGTATAATATGCTGTTGTACTCAGATGCCAGAGGTTTACAAGCATAGAATCATAATAGTTACAGCACAGAAGGAGGCCATTTGGCTGATCATGTCTGCGCCATCTCTGTTGAAGAGAAACTCCCCTCATCCCAATCTCCAGCCTCTTCCCTATTGCCCTCAATGTTTTTCACTTCAGATAATTACGCAATACTCTTTTGAAAACCACAATTGAGGCTGTTTCCACCACACTCTCAGGCAATATATTACAGACCCTAACCACTCCATTTTGCTCATGCCTTTGTTTGTCAATCACCTTAAATCTGGTTCTCGATCTCCTTCTGCCAATAGGAAGCATGGGCGGGATTCTCCGACCCCACGCAGGGTCGGAGAATTGGCGGGAAGCGCGTTATTTCCGCTCCCGCAGGTTTTCGAATTCTCCCGCCGGTAAAAAACCGGCGTTGTGCAAATCCCGCCGGCAGCCTGTGAAACAGCTGGCGCCGGCGGGATTTAATTTTATTTGCACTGACCTCAAATCTCCGGCCCGGATGGGCCGAAGTCCCGCCGACGTGGCCACGGGTCACGTCGGCGAAATCACAGTTGATTTAAAACGGCGTCAACCATTGATGATGGTTGACGCCGTTCAGTGTCGGGGGTGGGTTGCGGCATGGGGGGGGGGTGGTTGCGGCATGGGGGGGGTGGGTTGCGGCATGGGGGGGGTGGTTGCGGCATGGGGGGGTGGGTTGCGGCATGGGGGGGGTTGGGTTGCGGCATGGGGGGGTGGGTTGCGGCATGGGGGGGGTGGGTTTGGGCCATCGGGGGGTGGTTGCGGCATCGGGGGTGGGTTGGGTTGCGGCATCGGGGGTGGGTTGCGGCCATGGGGGGGGCCATCGGGGGGGTGGGTTGCGGCCATCGGGGGTTGCGGCCCGGTGGGCGTCCATC